>NC_064554.1:15424076-16024076 GCF_023856365.1 Brienomyrus brachyistius
CAGGATCTGATCTCAGTTCTCCGTACCCGTCTGCTTCCTACCTTCCCAGCTGATTGGAGGTGGGGGGTGCCGTTGCTCTCCTTAGCTGGGAGGCAGGAGACGAGGTTGGGTGGGATCAAACTGAGAAAGGCCAGGAAACCGTGCTTTTCACCGTACTTGCTGGATGGGGGGCGGGGCCACTCATTAGCCAATGACACCTTCTGAATTGATGAGTGACAGGGGAGGAGGAACGCCCGTTGGCCAATCGGCTATCAGCTGGGGCCACCCCCACCCATGGGTCACCACTGGGCAATATAAGGAGACAGGTGAATTCCCTCACCTGAACTCGTCAGTGTTATAACAGTTAGCTCACCTCTGGCGAAGGTGGCAGCCTAATCCACTCCACATAGGAGCTTTTATTTTTCCACACAAAGGAAGCACGTGGAGATAGGAATCAGTTTGACATAATATCATACTCCAGCTCTCACACACGCACACGCCTGCACACCAGTCCCACTCCCATTCTGACTGTACCCAATCAGCCTTGGTTCATTAAGGCGAAATCTCATTCGCCATCAGTTTTACCATCCCAAAAGTCATTCGATCTGAGAGGGAAAAGCGATTCCATTACATTTCAGGGTTATCTTAATATACCGCCTCGTCCTCTCCAACCCCCCCTCACCCCCACCCCCACATTATTAAAAAGGAAAATATTCACAGTATTGTAACGTTACCCCTGGTTTATCTGTGAACAGATCTGAGCACAAAAAGCAATTAGCAGTGTAAATATATTCTCCAGACCTTTATTTAATTCGCTTCCCTGCTATAATTTCAGCCTCCTCTGTTACCTCCCCCTTCCCTTAATTAATTATTCCTGGGAAAAGAACAGTCTCGAAAGCCCAAGGATGTGGCAGCCGTGGCGAGGGGGGGGGGATTGAGCGCAGATTCAGGAGGGCGATACAGAGGGCCGATGCACCTCCCTGATTTTCCGCAAACCCAAATGGCCGCCACGGCTACATCTTAATGAACGGTGGACCGTGGACAGCCCTGTACGACCCTCACATGCTGAACGTACGGGGTCACAGTCCTGACCGTTCATGGGAGTCTTTAGGACCGGAGGCGCTCCAGTGGATCATTTACATGACTGATACATTAACGCTGGGGGGGTTAAATCAATTAAACCCCCCCAAAGCCTCCTTAACTGACAGCCAGCGAAACGTCTGGCCTTATCTGAACACCCCGGCGGATTTCGAGCCACGTTTTCGACTAAGCGCCACACGCTAATTGAAGATGTGGGAACAAACACACCCCCCCCCCCACAAATCCCTGGCGGTAAGCAGGCCCTTGCTGCCGCCCCAGGGACCATTCTTTGACTGTATTATCATTTCAATATGTTTTTAATTGAGGGCGTGCCGCGGCCGACTGTGACGGCGGATCAGGAGCTCCGCAGCCCACGCTGGTGCCTGTAGGGGGCAGGACTTCCCACAGTCGGCCCTCTCAGTTTATGAGGCACATTGAGAGAAAAAAAAAAGCAATTTCTAAATCCCTAGTGTGCAAGACCAAATTTCAACCTCCACCTCACAGGTTTCACCCCACTATTATGCGGGGGGGGGCCATACCATTCCCTTTCAGCCACATCCAGTAAAGGCCCCCCCCCCCCCACACTCCGTGGTAACCATGAAACAGCAGGCATCAATCTCCAGCTGATGTAGGATCATTTTTAACGTAAGACTTGTCGGCGAGTTTACAACATCGACCCGCTGTGCCCCCGTCCCCGATAGCAGGGATTGAGCGATGGCGAGCTGACGCTCCCTCATGCACGCATGCAGCACTATTACCCCCCACCCTGCCGTCTGCACCATTCCTGACACAAAAAGAAGACCTGGAGGTTATGGGGCGCGGGGACATCGATTCACTATATATGGTGCTATTAAACAGGTACGGCCAACAGAACCAGGGCTATAATCCCCTCAGACCATCGTCGCAGAGCCTGCCGTGAGGGGCAGCGGCCGGACCTTCAAGGGCGATGTGGCGATCGCCTTGCATTTCATTCGGCTTGTCAGAAGGTGGGGATCGCAGGCATGCTGCGACTCAAAAGGGACCCAGACCGCATTCCTTCTCCCAAGACCACCCAAAAGGCCAGGAGAAGGCAGCCCCCTGGCCAGCTGATAGACTGGCTGCTTTTACGGGACTCCCCGGAGTTTCCCGATGACATCGCTCCAGAGGACCCACGACACTGGGAGCGCGGGTCACCCGGCGCTAATTACACCGATAAATCACAGAGCAATTACGCGTTCGCTCCCAGCGAAGGTGCACATTCTCCCTGTTCCTGCATCTGCTCCCACGTCTGCTCGCTCGCACGCACCATGAACCATCAGCCCCCCGGTGGGCGGTCATCCTGACACAGGCGGTCCCTTCGCTGACGGCCGAATCGCTTGGTGAGCTGCCCTGCAGCAGATCTGCTCTGTTGTGGAGTGGGAGCCCCCCCACACCCCCCCACACGAAGCGATGTGGGGAACCTGCTTATTCATGAGGATTACGATTCCGGAACATTCCGGTAAAAAATAAAAAATCCTTGAGCCACGACTTGCCCAAAATAGAATAAAATAAAGACACAAAGACCAAGGGGTTGATGACCCCCCCGCCCCACCCCCTAAACCCACCCCTACCTGGTGGCTTTCCCTACAAATGCACCTAAGTACTGATGTTAACTGGATCCCCCGCAGACGACGACTGAACAGGGGGGAGTCCTATCAGTTGCATCAGGCCGTCAGACAACCAACAGCGCCAAAGATAAGGCACCTGGAGGATCCGAATAAGCACTGTTTTTGGCGGGGGGGGGGCACCCTGCCTGGGGAGCAACCACCCCACCCCAGAAGGATGACGAGCTGCAGGCGTCACTGTAAACAAACAAAAAAAAAAAAAACCTCTGATGGAGTTATATTTGTTGTTTTGTATTTTTCTTACAGAAATAGGCTTTGAATTTCCTGAACATTAGAACGTGTTTCATTTCCATTTTTACAGCCCCCGCCCCACTCCAACCTCCACCCCAAACCACAGAAAGCCTCTGCATTTCGATCTCATGAAGAAAAAAAAATAACACTTATTTGAAAACACTGATGTTTTGTACAAATGCCTATGAAAGAAAAGGAAAAACAACAAAGTTCTCTCTTCTGGAAACAAAATGGGGAAAATCAAACCTCGGCGGGATCTACATGCCTGACTGAACCTGACGGCATACATTTACTGATGGCTTTGCACTATAAAACTGACGGAATCTTTTATTTATACTTTTTTTTTTTTTTTACCCATTTTCTGATGTATTTCAGGATTTCGCAAGGAAGCCTTGACTGTTAGACTTATACACAAGTGCTACTAGCAGAATGTTCAAATACCAAGATCTCACAAAGAGAATAATTTATTTTACACATCTCCATCCCTTCTGTCCTCTGTCTGCTGGTCTATTGTGACCCAGCTGGAAACATCATCCCTTCCTGTAGGTCCTTCAGTCTCGACAAGGTCTTTACCCAGTGGGTCGCCGCCTGCTGCAAACTCCCATCTCGCTTCGGGACGCAATTTCCTGCACTGAGGGTGCCCGAGGGCGAAGGGAGGGCAGACTGAAAGGGAGGCGAACCGAGCAAAACCGAGACTATCCTCAGCAGTGCCTGTTCCGGTACATTCCGGCTCAAAAAAATAGGGAAAACCAGATCATCTCCACTGATCTCAATCAGTACTTTCAAACCGAGCACTGCTGCGATCAAATGGTTTTCAAAGTTCTCCTTTGCGACAGGGAAAAAAAAAAAATTAAAAAGAGAAGTTTGACCAGCAGGAGGCACTCGACAAGACAAAGCAAAGAGATTCAGGGTCTCCAAGTCCTTGGTGAGCTTCTCGTCCAAGAGTTCGTCACTCCTCCTCTCACCGGAGCCGTAGGTAAGCGTGACGAGCGAGCGGACCACGCCACGCCCTCCGTCGCTGCATACCTCCTCCGCCGTGGGCCGAGGCATGAGCGCCATCTGCGGACTCTCGCCTGGGAGGGGCCGGCCTGCCGGAAGGTTCCGGCTCATCGCCTTGTTTTACTCCGCCGTCGACCGCTGAGGGACAGAGTGCAGCAGCGTTGCTGGGCAGGGAGCAGGAGAAGGGAGTGTTGACACTGGGGCCCTTCTGGGGGCTTGGAGCTAGAAGACGACGGGAAGGGAGCGACTCGCCGGCCTGCACTGGGCGAGCTGAGGGGGGCGGCGGCAGGGAACGGGGGGAGGGGGTGCCGGCCGGGCCCCTAGGACTGTTTGAGCCGCTTGCGGGGCGGCCCCAGGAAAGGGCATTGTGCCGAGGCCAGGGAGCGGTAGGCCTCAGCCACCAGGTGGGGGTGGGGAGGCCACCATGGACTTCCAGCCAGAGGTCTCCATCACATCTGATGCGTGGCTGCAGCATGGGGGTGTGAGGGGGGGGGGGGGGGAGGTGAAGAGAGGGGAAATGGATTGTTACATCAGGGCGGGATTAACACATAATGCCAAATTGCAGCGCAGTTCAAATTCCAAGGAAACGTGTGAGTAACCACGGGAATCGTGCAAATCCACACTAATCACACCCACTGCGGGAATCACAACACAGCAACACGGGCTACAGCATATAAACACACCCCCCTCCCACTCCCAAAAAGAATTAGGAACCCAGAAACCCAAGTTCCACCCATCACGGACCGATAATGCAGCCGCCCTTGCTGCGGCCGGGCTGCCACCAGCCCTGAATACCTCGCCTGCTGAAGAGCACTCCACGTCCCTCCCTGCTGCCTGTCAGCGCCCCCCCGGCGCACGTCATTACTGGGTGCTAATGCGCGCCCCGCGGCTGCTTCCCGCTCCCCCGATGGCACCGCCGTCAGCGATATGCCCCCAGCCCACCTGCTCAGGAACTCCTCTTTGAGCGTCTCTAAAATTCTGCAACATTACGTCTTTTAGAACACAGGTGCCATGCAGGTTAATGATCTTCTGCATGTGCAGCTGCATTAAGGTTCATAGTAACCGCAGGCGGGCATTATCGATGGCCAAGATGGCAGCAGGCAGGCACAGTGTGGATGCGGCAGAATGAAAGCCGTGCTGAGGAAGCGCGTACCGGAGCCCCGGAACCGCAGCCCCGGAACCGCAGCCCCGGAACCGCAGCCCCGGAACCGCAGCCCCGGAACCCCAGCCCCGGAACCCCAGCCCCGGAACCGCAGCCCCGGAACCCCAGCCCCACATTCTCACGGACGTCACTGCCGCCACTGGGACCCGTCGCTCCGAGGAGGCTGCTGACAAATCGGCCTGTCTGAGAGGGCACCTGATAACCACCGCGGGTGATTAAGACACAACCCGAGCTGCCGTGGGGGCTTACGGGGGGTTAGGGGTCCACAACAAATACCCGCTTGGAGCCATTCTCGCTAACCTTTTCCGGTGACCTTAAATGCCGCCGCTCTGTGCTCTGGCAGACAGCCTCTCCACAGGTGACGGATACACAGAAAACCCGTTCACACTCCTTCAGAACCAGGACACAACAATGGAACTTCTCCAAGCCAGCGGTGCTGTTTACGTCCATTTCCAATTATCCAACCGCATGCCAACGTTGAGGCAAACACTGCCCGGTAGCAAGACCCACACCTCAGAGCCAAATGGAACCCACCCCCTTCCCACCGTCTTTCCGATTCCACTGCGGTCCGATTAGCCGCAACATGATTGATTGCCTACCTCATCCACTCCAATGCTGTAAACGGCGTTAACATGGAGAAATGTCACCGATAATATATTAGGCAAATTACTGCCTTGGCAAAGGGCTGAACTAAGCTTTTACGGGCAAGAGAAGCAGACGAGCAAGGAGCAAGAGAAGAAAAGGAGGATACAGATCAGGATCAGTATTAAGACAGGTATCATTTCCCTTATTACACATACAACCAATCAGATCAGGGGGGCGTGACCAAATGGGCGTGGCTAAGCAGAGGCAAGGGTTAATTGGTTTCAAGTATAATGGAGTGGCTTAGCAGGCACCCATTATACGTCCATTAAAAGCTTTAGTTATTCCGGCTGCTCAGATGTGCAGTACTCTTTGGACTTTTGGGTACTACTTTCACGTTCTTTCTTTTGGGATTAATGTTTTGAGTTGAGTTAATGCCATTACTCTGCCCAGTCGGAGCAGTGCGTTCGACTGATGGAGCACCATAAAGTGGGTCAAGGAGGGGAATATTTTTCTAATGAACTCATGCTTGAGACGGCACACGCCGCAAAAACACCAGGGGACGGACTGGAAAGGCGGGCAGTCAAAATCGCGCTGGCATCTGCAGGGCCAGAGCAGCAAAGCCTCGAGCCTCAAAAGCCGACACGTACGCCGGTCCATCACCATATCCCGCAAGCTGAAGTCGGGTCAGCCTCCCGTATTACAGTAAAGCCCTGAGACGAGGCCACACGCTCCCCCGGGATCAGGAAGGCGGCTCACGCCAGCGTCCGCTCCACTGTCACAGGGCCCCCCTTGGACAAATGAAAGCCAACCCCCCCCCCCCTTGCTAGCACACGACGACTCTGATCGTTGAAGCTACCCTTCCTCAACCTCATAAATTCTCATGGCCTCATTTCTGCATGCACTCTCTGGCCCCATTTCAGGAAGGTGGGATAGAAAGTGCGTCAAAACAAACGTGGAAAGCAAAGGAAAAGGAGGTGGAGGAGGGGCTTGTATTACTGGGTGCAGTTTGGGGTCCTGCTGTCTTTATTATTTTTCTTTATTGATTTTTTTTATTTGATAGCGTCTTGCTGCCAGTAGACCCTAGAGACCAAACCCCCACCCCCCACCCGCAACAACAATGCAGCAGCAAATTAAACTGTCATAACAGTAGGGTAACAATTAATGGCGAGCATTGGAGAGTTTGGGGTTGGGGGGGGGGGGGGGCAGTTTACATTGCAAAACTGTTCTGAAACACTTAGGCCCTCCCCACCCGATGAGCGAGACAATTAGGAGGAGTGTCAGGGAGGGGGGAGCAAGGAGGATGAGGAATGAGTAATTATGACCGGTGTTTTTAGGCAAGGTGGCCGCCACGTCAGCCGGCTCACTATAGCTGTTGCCTGCTGCAACATCCCCCCCCCCCCAACAGCCTCTTGTCAATGCTGGTGCCTCACCACCCCCCCCAAAACCGCTCAGACCTGCATGTCTGTAGATCTCCCTATTGATTTTAGCACTGCATTTCAAAAGAATAAATTTAATTAACATCTAAGAGATCCTACTTAATTAGGAGGTTTCCCTCCTCTGGTGATGATAAATTTGGAAGGGGGGTGGAATAATTAGTATTAGGAATCATTATAATTCAGCCTATGATTCTCCAATAGCACCTGTTTGAGGCTCTAAGCAATTTTTTTTGTATGTTTATCATTGAAATATTTAACGACCATATCAGGAAGCTCAATACCCAGGACTTTCTTCCAGTGTCACCCACCAAATAGACTTTGAAACATCTGGCCAACTCAACACTCCAGCACAGCAGGGGGCACTAAAGTTCCTTCGACGGTTGGGCGTCTTGCGTCTAGAAAACCACCACAGAATGAAGAGGGGGGGAAAGGAAGAGGGAGCGTGCTGCCGACAGGCCATTCATGGGTGGTGGCTCTAAAGCAGCATGATTCTGATGGGATGAGGAACAAGGTCTGGAACACTATGAAGCTCCCAATTGGGCAGAGCGCTTTTTAAAAAATGCGGGCAGCCGGCCGTGCAAGTGCTATTCCACCTCAGCGACTTTCCTACTTGCAAGTCTTATGTATTAAAAATGAGAGAATCGCCTTCCGGTAGCATCTCAAAAGGGCCTCTGGACATCAGCATTGGGGATGGGGCTTCACGCAAAGGGGCGGGGCATCCGAGAAGGGGGCGGGGCCACTCACTAGTTGATGAAGTCAACAGCCTGCGTCTTGAGCTGGTCGGCACTGTGCAGGTCGGCCAGGATGAGTATCTCTGCAGCATTCTCCACCGACAGGCTGGTGCACAAGGCATCCTCGCACATCACCTTCAAACGCTCCAGCGCATACTGTGGCGGGGAGTGGGGGGGGGGGGGTTATACAAATAGAAAATGAGCGTGGGGAGGTGGAGGCGGAACCAGAAAGGGGGGGGGCGGGGGATCAGAGACAAATGAAGAACAGCACAGAGCAGATCCCAGCTAAAAGCCTGTTAGCATCATAAGGGCTTGTTCTTCAAGTGGAACATCACACCTAGACCCCTCCCTCTACAGACCCTGACCAAGACCCCCCTCCTGCGGGCACCCCCCCCCGTCTGGCTCCCGCTTCCAGTTGCGTCAGCACAGCTAGGCTGACGGAGAGCCGGCCACACGCCTCCCGGGATGAGCGGGCTATTATCCGGAACCCATCACCGGGGGGGAGGAATGTTCCCCATCGACAGAGCGCCCCATGAAACAGCAGCAGGACGACAAGGCGGACAGGCAGAGGCGGCGGTGCAGGAGCGGGCAAGCAGGCCCCCCCTGGGATCTCTCTGAAGACCCACGGAGCCCCCAGAGTCACCGCCATGACGGCACCGCAGAACCTGCAGAAGCCCAGGTCTTACTCTCTCTGCTTCCACAACTGCCTTCGCTTCTTTCATCACTAGTTATACTGAGTTAGAGGTGAGGCGATGCATTAAATAACAGGGGTGATTCAACCAGGGGGCCAACCTTATTAGCCAATGACATGTTTTGGATTGGTGAGTGACATGAGGGGAGGCACTCCGAGAGCCAATCAACTGGCAGCTGTCCTCGTTGCCACGCCCCTGCATACAACCTTCGTAAACAATCACGTTATGGTTGACGTTTAAAATTCAATGGACAAGATGCCAACCCGGGGCCATGAGTTGACAGGCGCGCATGTGTGTGTGTGTACATGTCACACCCGGTGTTTGAAGTCTTTTAAAATCTCACCTTGTCTGCGGCGGCCAGCAGGTCGTCTGCCATCTTGTCCAGGTTGGGCGCCTTGCCTGTGTAGATGAAGCACATCATCTCCTTGAAGACCTCAGGCTCAACATCGTTGATCTCCACGCGATTCTGTGTGTGGGGGGGGGGGGGAAGTGGGGGCAGGTCATCAGCTGTTTATCTAATGCTTTTCGAACTCGGCTATACATAAAAATCAATTCCTGTAACATCAGCCCTACCTGCTGAACTCCGCCAAACTGCAAATGAGACACCCGAACCTCCATTAAGATTCAAACTACTTTCTGACGGCACAACTTAAAAACGCATGCAGCACATCTAGCGCGTTCCGTGACGAGCCGCGCTTGAGACTGCCTGACGATGGGGAAGCAGGGAGGCATTTCAAAGCTTTTTATCAACCACTTTTCAATGCCACAGATGGTGAAGAAAAGAAAAATACCCAAAAATCACTCCCAGGTCTGAGCGCAAATTGCCTTCCCAACCTTAAATAACTCACAACAATGCTGTGTGACACTGCTTCAGTCCAGGGGGTGTACTTTAGATAGTCTGAAATGCCCCCAGCTGACAGAGGTCGTGTCTCGCCAATCAAAGATAACGGCCTGGATATAAACGATGGAAGCCGCCTGAAGCCCACCACGATTACGCACTGCCGCTGGGTGCGACGGCCGCGGTTTGGGTGGGGTTTAACGAGCACTTGACGAGCCTGATTAACAAGAACCATTGGGGCTGTAGGCTGCTTGCGGACTTAGCGGGTCGTTCCTTGCCCAGAATGCCGGCGAGAGAGATGGAGGCTCAGGTCGGAGACTTGAAAGGAGAAGGTTAAAGGTTCAAGCCGCGGGTAACACTGCTGTGATACCTTTGAGTAAGACATTATATAAATAGATTTGGGGGGGGAGGGGGGGGGGGGGGGGGGGGGGAGAGACAGGTAAGGAAGCTGGCCGTCATTGGAGAACATGCCTATTTGGAAAGGCTGTGACGGCCGTCCGCCAAAAACCGAAAACTCGCAGAAAGTGACGCATGACCCTGATCTCCGCCAGCGCGCCCACCACCACCCGTCACGTCTTCGGGGGCGGGGGGAGGGAGCCCCATGGCCCAGGAGGACAGCCGCGGTAATCTTCCACTTTAACGTGCCATCGCATTTCTCCGACACCCTGCGCGATAGCTAACGCAATTAAGAAAAATGAACCATGCGCTACCGTCAAAAAAGACGCAAGGTGGAGCGCGGACAGAAAGCCGGTTTATTTAAATATATTTTCCTTTTAAACTGCCCCATTTGTCTTTGCGGCCTTCCGCGTGAGACGCTTAACCTATTTATCAGCTTCCTCAGTCTAAATATGGAGATGGATCCTGTTCTCCGGGACGAGAGGAGCGGCTTAAACAGCAATTAAAATGTATTTCCTCACCGGCTTATTTCCCACCTGAGCTCGCAGGCATCAATTTTAGAGTGACGCGGCCGCTAAATCACCCCCGACTCCATGACTCTGCCACTGCCACTCTCCGCCCCCCTGCCGGGCTGAAAAACCGACCCACGATGCCTTGCGTCAGCAGCGGTGGCCGCTCCCATCTGCGGCGAGGACCCCACGCCACACTTCCCCGGCGTGGGTGTGCGGTACGTCCCGAGCGAAGGCGGTGATCCCAATTGTGCGGGTCTCCCCCGAGCAGGCTTGGAGGCGTTCCACCCCCCACCCCCCCCCCCTCCCCTCCGCCCCTGCTGCCAGAGTTTGCCGGCTTCCGCCGCCTGCGAAGCACGAGCAAGGCAGCCATTTTTTAAACTCCATCCGTGTCGGCATGGTGATGGGAGAATCTCCGTTTCTTTCCGGCTTTGGCAAACTTCTCCTACTCCTCCATCCTGTTTCTACGCGTGCATTTCCATTTTGCTGCAGTCGTGGTAAATGTGGCGGCATGTTTACTCCCATAGACTCTTTAAAAAACAAAAACAAAAACAAAAAAACCCGACCTGCTCGATCTGGGGGGCATCATTCCCCCTGGGCCTCCTGCACTCTGTTCTGTGGCTCAGCAGCCAGATGGAGGTGGCTCTCTGATGCAAGAGAGGTGAAAGCACCAAGGGGCACCTTCCGTGGCCGCACGTGGGGGGGGGGGGCAAGAAAATAGCACCGGAGGGAGGCTGCCGACACAGAACCTGACCCCGCGGTCCCAGCAAATGACACGTGATCTGTGGTCACCCCCAGGTTTAACACCTTAAAAACAAAAAACGCAGCGCTGGGGGCCTATTTGCTTTTCATTAGTGCCCCAGAAAACGCAGCCGGGAGCCCAGACTCCCCGCCTCCGACGGAGCCATGCTGACAGGCGTTGGCGTTATTTACCGACGAGACCCAATACGGGCGAGCTAATTGTGCTTCGAAATTGAAAAGTGGGACCTAAAAATAGGCAGTGGTTCCCTTTGAGGATAACAAAAATAAAAGGGACCGGAGTGTGGCTGTGTTAAAGAAAAGCGCTGTGAACGGCTGTGGCCGACTCCTGGGATCCCGGCAGAACGTGCACGGGGCGGGAAAGGGTCAGCGCGTGCCCCCGTTTCCACAGCCGCCGTTTGGATTTTAATTAGCGACAAGAAGCGACACACAGTGCTGGAGGCTGCCGCAGCAACCGCGCAGCCGGCGGTGCTGGGGGGGGGGGGGGGCGCAATCGATACAGAGAAATCTCTCGTGCCTCACCACTCACCTTTTTGCTCTCCTCCATCTCATGCTCGAACATGGCGCTGAACACGGGCGAGCGGGCTGAAAGGCAGAGAGGCAGGAGTTAGTGGCGCCGACCTGCTGGCCGGTGTCAGAAGTGCGGCATTAACTAGCCGACTCCACAGCATCGGTCCTAAGCATGTGAACTACAAGTCCCCTGGGGGGGAAATGAACCACTAGGTCCTACCAAAAGGAGCTATTAAGGAATAATCCCCTCCAGAAAACAACCTCAGTCATACTGCACTCACGTTCTAAGCATTCATGAATATGTAAACTTTAGAAGGTCCCTCTGTAATTAATCGGAGGGTCATAATTCCACCGAGCAGCAATCATTTAGGACGCTGACATATTCCTATTAGCGTGCACCATTTTAACAAGGTGCCATTTCGCACCATCGCCACCTACGCCCAATCGGAAGCGGGCACGAGTGAAGGGCTTCGTTTGATTAATTCACAATTCTTTGGCGACTATCCGGCGATCCGTGCGAAAGACAATAGCAAGACGAAGACCGATTACGACAAGCTGCCATACTGCAGAAGCAGGAGAAATGACTTATTATTTATATACAAATCACTTTACTAATACCGCTACTGCTACTATTACTACTGCTACTACGAACAACCATCCATGCTGCGCCACCTAGCCAGTACAGGCTTGCAGATGGAGCCTGGAGCCCATCCCAGGTAGCACAGGGCACAAGGCAGGGGTACACCCAGAATGGGAAGACAGCCCAGTGCAGGATGTGCACAGACACAACTAACAAAAATCACAATTAATAAAAGGAGACCAGGCCATTGTTTTAGAAGTACAAATATAAAACAGTATACAGTGAGCAGCATGCATAAAGACAGTATACAGTGAGCAGCATGCATAAAGACAGTATATACTGAGCAGCATGCATAAAGACAGTATATACTGAGCAGCATGCATAAAGACAGTATATACTGGAAGGCACATGCATTGATAGACTGCCTAAATTAGGACCATTCACTTGCTTTTGGGTATGTGCCTCAGGTTAAATTACAGAGAAGTGAGACATTTACGTGATTGGATTTCCTCCAAGGCGCCATTGATTTATCAATATCGGTCCAGCATAAGAATGTGACAGCGTTATATTAGCTTTTGTGCATGGTCTCACTGGTCTCACTGTCGTGAGGCTCCGGGTTCAGGTTTTGGCCGCCCGCACTCTGCTAGAATACTGAGGAATGAACTGTCCGTGATGCCATTGGGCTGTACATGAACCATCACCAAGGTCACTGTTAGATGCTAAATCTTTAGTGAGATGTTGTTCTTGGATATACTACGGTACATGGACATTCTGTGAATAAAGCCTGATCTGTGGTTAGTCCTGTGGCATAACGCCTAGAGTAACGTTAGTCAAATGCAATATCTGATGCATGGTTCCTCTTGGTGTATACGGCCTGTGGCCTGGGTACTCTTGGTGTATACAGCCTACGATGTGGTGGTTCTTGGTGTATACAGCCTGTTGCCTGGGTACCCCTTGGTGTATACAGTCTATTGTGTGGTTCATCCTGGTGCATGCAGCCTACTCTGTGATTCCTCTTGGTGTATACAGCGTACGGTGTGGGTACTCGGTGTATACAGTGTACGGCGTGATTCCTCTTGGTGTATACAGCGCACTGCGTGATTCCTCTTGGTGTATACAGCGTACTGTGTGGGTACTCGGTGTATACAGTGTATGGCGTGATTCCTCTTGGTGTATACTGTGTACAGCGTGATTCCTCGGTGTATACAGCGTAGTGTGGGTACTCGGTGTATACAGTGTATGGCGTGATTCCTCTTGGTGTATACTGTGTACGGCGTGATTCCTCTTGGTGTATACAGCGTACGGTGTGGGTACTCGGTGTATACAATGTATGGCGTGATTCCTCTTGGTGTATACAGCGCACTGCGTGATTCCTCTTGGTGTATACAGCGTACTGTGTGGGTACTCGGTGTATACGATGTATGGCGTGATTCCTCTTGGTGTATACAGCGCACTGCGTGATTCCTCTTGGTGTATACAGCGCACTGCGTGATTCCTCTTGGTGTACACAGCGTACTGTGTGGGCACTCGGTGTATACAGCGCACTGCGTGATTCCTCTTGGTGTATACAGCGCACTGCGTGATTCCTCTTGGTGTATACAGCGCACTGCGTGATTCCTCTTGGTGTATACAGCGCACTGCGTGATTCCTCTTGGTGTATACAGCGTACTGTGTGGGTACTCGGTGTATACAATGTATGGTGTGATTCCTCTTGGAGTATACAGCGCACTGCGTGATTCCTCTTGGTGTATACAGCGTACTGTGTGGGCACTCGGTGTATACAATGTATGGCGTGATTCCTCTTGGTGTATACAGCGCACTGCGTGATTCCTCTTGGTGTACACAGCGTACTGTGTGGGTACTCGGTGTATACAGCGCACTGCGTGATTCCTCTTGGTGTATACAGCGCACTGCGTGATTCCTCTTGGTGTATACAGCGTACTGTGTGGGTACTCGGTGTATACAATGTATGGCGCGATTCCTCTTGGAGTATACAGCGCACTGCGTGATTCCTCTTGGTGTATACAGCGTACTGTGTGGGCACTCGGTGCATACAGCGCACTGCGTGATTCCTCTTGGTGTATACGATGTATGGCGTGATTCCTCTTGGTGTATACAGCGCACTGCGTGATTCCTCTTGGTGTATACAGCGCACTGCGTGATTCCTCTTGGTGTATACAGTGTACTGTGTGGGTACTTGGTGTATACAGTGTACGGCGTGATTCCTCTTGGTGTATACAGCGCACTGCGTGATTCCTCTTGGTGTATACAGCGTACTGTGTGGGTACTCGGTGTATACAGTGTATGGCGTGATTCCTCTTGGTGTATACTGTGTACAGCGTGATTCCTCGGTGTATACAGCGTACTGTGTGGGTACTCGGTGTATACAGTGTATGGCGTGATTCCTCTTGGTGTATACTGTGTACGGCGTGATTCCTCTTGGTGTATACAGCGTACTGTGTGGGTACTCAGTGTATACAGTGTACGGCGTGATTCTTCTTGGTGTATACAGCGCACTGCGTGATTCCTCGGTGTATACTGTGTACGGCGTGATTCCTCTTGGTGTATACTGTGTACGGCGTGATTCCTCTTGGTGTATACTGTATACGGCGTGGTTACTCTTGATGTATACTGTGTACGGCGTGGTTACTCTTGATGTATACAATCTACTGTGTGGTAACTCTTCTCGTAAGAAGCTGTACCTGCCAGGATGGCTTTGTGGGCCTGGAATTCCTGTCCTGCCACACAGAGGGAGCAGTCGGTGAAGCGCGAGTTCTCCCAGAGGCCCCCAAGCTCGTCGGCCAGCCGGCAGTCAGGCACCTTCACCATGTTCATGGTGTTCTGGCCTGAGATGTTTACGGAGTCCTGCACCACGCTCACCTGTTGCACAAAAAAAAAAAAAAAAACATGCTTAGCATGCATTTATACTATTTGTCGAAAAAACTCAAGATCGATACACAATTTTCCACAGCCTTCAAACAGAGAGGGGAAACTGGCCTGCCAGCAGGTCATCTGCTTGCTCGCCGTGTCATCTGAGTGAGACCAATTACTACCCCCACCTCTAGCATCTACAGGGCCACTGCCCCAACCCCTGCAAGACAATCTGCCTCAGTTTGACACAAGCCGCATTCACATCGCAACTCTGACAGCAGTCTGCTAGGAAAACTTCTAACGAGCCTAGCCCCCCCCCCCCCAGCCTACCCTCTGCTGTCACTATAAATATAAGGGGGTGTTGGGGGGAAGATGAGCACCCCAGGACTGAGGAGCTGTGAGGAGATTCTTCACCCCCCCCCCCCCCCCCCCACCCATGTGGGGCTGCCGACAGCTCGGGGGGGGGGATCAGGGCTAGGTATACATACGCTGATCCTGGGAGGCGTGGGGTGGGGGGGTTCCGAGTCGAATGGGTCTCGTCTGACTCACGCATGCGTATAATTGGCTCCCCTTCCCGTAACGCACTCGCCAGCTGCTCGCCTGCTGGTATATCATCTCCCACAAGAGCTGTCACAACGTGCGCGAGAGCCAGGACACAGCGGCTTGCCGGCGCAGCTTTGAGGTCGGGTGGGGGTGGCGGGGGCTCGCCCACGAGCGCTTGACCGAGGTCAGTCAGTCAGTCCCCGCCCCCTCCCCGGCAGCAGGTGCCGAAATCCCCAGCTCAGGGAGCGATCTGGCCCAGTATGAACTTGGCGGAGGGGGAGAGGAATGATATGGCCCTTAACGGCATTCTGATGCACAAACAGAATGCCTGAATCTTCTGAATATTTAGGGACCATGTTGCTCAGTTCAAAACATAGAACATCGTAATAATAATAAACAAGAAAAAAACCATTTGCTTGCAAACGGTAGTGCGCTGTCGCACAGTGGAGAGGAGTAGCAAGTATTACCGGCTGCAGAGAGCACTTCCTCATCATGCTTCTCTTACATGCCTCATTTCACGGTTCAGGGTGCTGGTGCTAACGGGCAACGCTCTTTACAGAGCAGTACCGTTTCGGCCACGACTGGCCTGGCGCCGGTGCCAGCCCCGGCCCCTTTGATCAGGGGGCCATCAAAATTGGTCATCCGCATTGACCACAGTGGTCTTTTTTTTTACCGATTACTGGTTCCAGTGAGTCTGGAGCTGGTCCCAGGCAGCATAGGGCATAAGGCGGCGTACATCCGAGATGGGATGCCTGTCCATGACAGGGCACATGGATATTATAGATCAGAGGTAGGGAACCTGATCCATGGAGAGCCAGTGTGGGTGCAGGTTTTTGGGATGGCCTCTCAATCAGCCAATAACAGTGGATTCCAAGGACTGGAGTTGAGAATCGCTGCTTTATTATTGGCTGACTGAGAGGTCATCCCAAAAACCTGCACCGGCTTTCCATGGATGAGGTTCCCTACCCTTGCTATAGATGCTTAAATGCATGCTATCACAGGGGAGAGAACGCCGAAATAGTTGTAGGGAGGTCCTGCGAACACGGAGCAAAGGCAAAACTGTAACTGCCAACCCACAAGGGCGTGAGGCTGTAGTACCACCCACCAGACGGCATCTCAACCACAAAGTGGACCATGTCGCCGTGGTGACCCGGCAGCCAGGCCTGGCCGCAGGTGATGCCGGAGAGAGGCTCGCATAGAAATGCTGGCACTATCCTCGGGTCTCGCTGACATTCTTCTCCTGCATCTCATTTCAGCCACAGCTCCGAACACAAAAGGCTGTGGCGGCGAGTTTATTACGATCTAGCGCTCAAACAGGCCCATCTGGTGGATATGCCAAAATGAAAGAGGAATTCTTCTTAAAATGAAAACCCATCTGCTTGTATCAGTGACTGAACGGAAAACAAGCCCCCAACAAGGGGAATTCTCCCGAGCTGGAAGAAGGCAGAACGAAAGCATTTTGAATCTTACAGGTCAGGGCGCCTTGACAGCACATGTGGGACCCGTGTTCTGTAAATGTCCACCGGATGACAGAATAAAACTGCAGGCAACCCTGCGGACATTTCGGATGGACCGACATCATTTGCTGGAGGAGTCTGCGGATCCAGGTCCGAGCCAACGTCTGACATGCTGAGAGGCGTCAGTGAGTCAATTTCAAGCGATCCTAAGGCTGTGAGTTTCAGCTTAGCTCGTGCATCTTTGGGAAACCCGCCCAGAAGCAGCACCCTCACAGAACAAGGGGCGAAAGGAGACGTGCATGAATCCGCGGGTTACTGCAGCAGCCGGGGCCCACAAGCAGCTCCATAAATCACACGGGGGGGGGCAGGAGCGCAGGCATGGCAGGATGGGGCTGGGGGGGGGGGGGGGGTTGCGTGGCAGTACTTGTACTACCAATCCATCTCCCTCCACCGACTCAAATTCATCTTGCACTCGTTAGGGACTGCGAAGGGGGAGACAGGGAGGACAGACGAGTTACCGCGAAAGTTTGGGACTTGGGGTGCCATCCTGCAGGGGCGTGATGATAGCATGGATCCCTTCCTGAGAGTTTAGGGAGGGGGGTCAAGTTCACCAGTGCCCCGAAAAGCTACCGGTACGCTTAGCAGTAACAGAATACAGGGGTGCGGATGAAAGAAACCCCAGCCGGTTATATAAATAAACCAATTAATATCATGCCGCGGTCCTCAGGTTTCCGGAACACAGTGTGTCGAATTCTTTGTAATTACTTTCTGCACGGATTAATTGTCAATTAAACCAAGCGGAAAACTGAGACATTTCCTACATGCGGCGGACACACATCTTAGCGCGCTGTTCTTCTGCAGGGTCTCGCTTGACGGGGGGGGGTTTCCCCCCAAAATTACATGCCTGTTGAAACACGAGAGCATTTCGTGGCCTGCTTAATTCTATGTTCCGGGTTTGCGGGGAAGTGTTCGCAAGCAGGTTAAATCCACAATACAATGCTGCCAGGTGAACCGAGGCTTCACGCAAAATGCTCTCTTCATCCCGTTTTGTTCATTCTTTCCGATTCACACTCATTATCCATGCCTCGCGAGGCATGAAATAGTACAAAAATATACACAAATTAGTATATTAAGCTCAACGTTAAGGTCGAGATTCCTCTACACTAACTTCCTCGCACATCCAGGTTTCTTGGGCCAAACATGCTCCATGAGGCCTGTGAGGAACAAACTTCACAAACCCAAGCCAGCTCTAACATATCCACCATGTACAGATGGTCATTCGGCCATGTGCAAGCAGCTGCCAATGCTGAGAGCCACCTGTCCAGCTGTGTTTGTTCGCAGGTCACGTTCCGGCCTCAAAAAAAGATTGCTGTACTCTCTTTACAATCAGAGGAACAATACACCCCTACTGGTCAATATTTTCACTCTGTCGACAGAGAAATAATTAGGGTTTCAATGCAAAATGCACCCAAGTGCCTGCCAAAGGATTCCTACTCTTTTCTCTTTTTTCCACCCATTTCTTCTCTGCTTGTTGCACCGTTTTCTTTTCTTCCATACTTGTTGTTTTGATTTTTCAGGGGGACCTTAAAAAAAAAACAGACTACAGTGCCACAGATTACCTTCTGACAGAGTGATGTATTACTCTAGACTGCTGTTGAAAAAGACCATTTTGCACCAAATCGATGAAAAAAATAATAATGTTTTGGACAATTTTGGGTCTATATAAAAATTACATGGGCTTAACATAGAGACAAAGTTGACCTCCTCCCCTCAACATGGCAAACCCTGATTTGTCCAAATAGACATCTGCCACTGTAAAACCATCACAGCCCCACATTGCTCTCGCTGCCCTCGCTACACCTTCCATTTGCCCACACATTAGCATCCTTTGCTCTTACTAGCTACCCTATTAGACTCTTCAGCCGGCAGTGAACCAACGCCACACCTGGCACACTGATATTACAAAATGATCATCTCAGCCAATCAAATCCTGCAAGGTGAGTCACGTGACAGCGGCCCGCCCAATGAGCAGGGGAAGAACCCAGGCCTTTCGAACAACTTCCTGCTTCCTCCTCTCCTTTCCTGTCAGGGTGGCACAATGCCAACATAAAAAAAAAAACATAAAAAAAAAACCAAGAGAAGCAGCTGTAGCAGTCTCTTGGGGTGGCTTTGTGGCATATGGCACCATGGCGTAAAGGATGGAGGCTGTCATGAGCAAAGTGTTTAAAAAGAATGAGGGAAGGAAGGCAATAGGAAGACATGAGAAAGAGAAGAAGCTGAACATCAGCAAAGAGCTAATTTATTCCTCAAGAACAGCTTCCCTGCAGGGCATCCGGAGGGATATGTTAAAATGTGACATTTCACTACGTCCTTTATTTGGTTTGTTATTGTTTTTCATTACCGTAACACTAATACAAAATGCGCTATAATCCTGGTGCTTTGTAAGCTCTCTTGGCGCAAGGCAAACAAAAAACCCGAGGTGCCGATTCAAGTGCCATGGCACGCAGCGTTCGCGCATTTCACTCTGCGCATCTCGGCCCGTAACCTCCCTTTTTTCCTGCCTGAAGCCCGAGTGAGTGCCTCCTCCCTGATCTGGGAACAGATACTCCACAACTGCCATCACAGGATTACTTTCTGTTGGCACGGAGTTAGACCAGGGGGCTGCCCTTCTGTGACATGGTCAGAGGGTCCTCATGGGCTCTGACTGGGGCAGACAGACACGGGGAGGGCAGGAGACTGACAGAGCAGGGCCTGGGAGACCGTTTCACACCACAGCAGCTCACGCCAAATGAGCACAAGGCAGCACAACAGCCACCGCATCATTATCATGATGGGGGCAAAGGTCGGCATGTGGAAATTTCCAGTCAAACTGGACATGCATCCATGCACACATGCACCCAGGAGACACGCCCAGCTATCAGGCTGCCAGTACAATGCATAAATCCCCAGGACCTGTCAGATGAAAATTAAAAAAGAAAAAAAAAATTAAATGCTAACAAGCACTAATCAAGGATAAATTACAGTCGCTTGTGATGGTGTTCTCGCAGAAAACAAATAACATGATGAACGAGCATCGCTGGTAATGAGGCTGGCGAAAATAAGCAGTAAGCAATTATAGCCTGATGTGACACTGACATTGAACTCCACAGTTAGATGCTACAGTAAGACTCACACACGACGAGAGACAGAGAGAGAGAGAGAGAGAGAGAGAGAGAGAGAGAGAGAGAGAGAGAGAGAGAGAATGAAGCAGACCCACACCGTAGCCTCAAAGAGGCACACTCGAAGGGCATTTTGACCACAGAACCTTAAGCTAGTTGTTATCGGAAGATTGAGAATGTCATCACAACCCTCAAGGACTTCATTTAATAAGGTCTTCAAATTTACACCAGATGCCGAACAAGAGTAGAAACTCTGCAGCTCTATTTTACTTCCATTCAATGTAAATCGTCAAGTAATGTATTATCAGTCAACAGTGCAGTCAACTTTAATGGCAGCATATACAATAAAAAGTCAGATGGACCTGAAACTGACCAACTGGAAAGGGGGGGGGGGGGGTGGATAGACGCATGAATGAATGAAAGTTGCATTTATATAGTGCTTTCCAAGACACTCAAAGCGCTTTACAGAACCAATGGGGAGCCACTTCAACCATCACCACTGTGTAGCCCCCACCTGGATGATGTGACGGCAGCCATTCTGCACCAGTACACTCACCACACAGAAGCTACGGTGATGAGGGGGCAGGAGAGAATTCACCAATCAGACGTAGGGGATGATAAAGAGGCCAAATTTGATAGGGCAACAGAGGACGGTTCATTTAGCCACGACTTCATGGGACCAGCCCTACTCCTTTAAAAGATGCCCAGGGATCTTTTAGGACCTCAGAGAGTCAGGACCTTGGTTTTACTTCGCATTTAAAGGACGGCACCATTTTTACCACAGAGTGTCCCCATCACTGCACTGGGGCATTGGGATCCACACAGACCACAGGACGGGCTAACCTGCTGGCCACACCTACATCTCTTCCAGCAGCTTTCCTAGCTGGTCTTCCATCCAAAGTACTGGCCAGGCCCACACCTGCTTAGCTTCAGGTGGATTACATAGCCTGAGTAGCGGGTGGTATGGCCGCTGGCACAAAGATTGTGTGAAAGTACAACAAGATGGTTTCAGCTACACTACAGCAGCTGATGTGATGGACGGCAGAGGGTCAGTTCAGGCCTAGAAGATTCTCTTCCCTGTCATTAGTCAAAATAAAGCATCCAGCGATCCACTCACCCGTCCATCCATGTTGTCCAGTTTCATTGCCACACATGTTCTGAGCAACAGGGTGAAATTCTATGCTATGCTACACAAATGGGCAATGTAGTCACAAACCCCCCCCAACAAAATCATAACACAGGCAGAACTTATCAACCAAATTGAAATCAACAGTTAAAAAAAAAGAAAAAGAGAACTCACAACTCCCAAATGGCACAAATTAACTGAAGCAAACCACAATGGAGAGTATTAAATAAATTTAATAACAAATAAAACAAACAGGCTACTGGCATCAGCCACGTAAACTGAACAAGCTCAAGGCTGCATTTATGAAAATAAATTTAAAATTAAACTGCTAATAGTGCATTACGCGTACTCTTCAGCTACAACTGAAACATTGCACCATAAAATTAGCATTGTTGACGATTTTTTACAAAAAAGCGACTTGTTTGTGGGGGGGGGGGGGGGGGGGGGGTTGAAAGGCTTCTCTGAGGTCCAGGCAAATGTTGCCTCTCCCTTACCCTTGCTATATCTCCCATAGGCTATAAGATCTAGGGCCAAATTATGTCCCCCCGCCCCAGCCAACACACAACTGGGTTTTAATTATAACCAAATTTAACAGCCACAAGAATTTATGAACACGTGTTACACTGGAGACTAATGGAGCCAAAAAAGAGTTGACCTCCACTAATTCACTCCAGAGCTCCAAATGAAGAGAGATAGAAGACCGTGACTCGCTACTGCACCGCAACAGAGCTGCCTACAGGCCACCAGCCAAAAATAGCACCTGGGTTTTTAATTCGGAACGTTTGGAATCATTTTAATTAAATTACGGGGGTGCCAGATGGAATTCCGATGTAAACCATTCCGTGATGGCCAACTGTCACGGGGTTCCGAGCTTGCGCCCCTATGACTACACACAGGCGAAACACATAAGCATTTCGTACACAGGAGCTACACACTACAACAAAACAGGGACGCATCATGGAGGCTCCTGTTTAATAAACTGTCTTGATGGCAGTGGGGGAGAAAGGACAAGAGCAAGAAAGTAAACAACCATTATTTAGAGATGGCACCCATATTAATTGCAGTTTATGCCGCAAGAAGCTCAAAGCGGCACTGCAGGTATTAAAATAATGAACAGCGCGCTATTTATTATGCAGACAATGAATCGCTAAAATGGGTCTGAACAGTCCTAAATGAGCGCAAAGGCGTCTCGCCAATGAATGAGCAATAAAGGTTAGGGTTTCTGAAAACTACACCGCGCTATGCAAGAAGAACAATAAACGGCATTATGTCTGAAGGATGTGAGAAGGAAAAAGAAAAAACCTCAAAAAGAACAAATGAATTAGAACTTATTAAAAAAAAAAAGTCTTCCAATTCATACATGCCTCAAAATTCATTTTACTGCATGAGAATCTTTCAAAAAAACAGGCAATTGTCATAACAGTTACAATAAATAAGATCCCTTTGTTAATAGTTCTCTCACTTTCCCACTGCATCTCGGCCCTTGGGCCTACCTCGCAGAACAGGGTCAGCTTGTCATCCGGCAGGAGTCCGTTGGCCTCGTCCAGCAGGAAGTCCCGGCGGATGAACTTCTTGAAGCCCCAATCCTTTCCTTGGACAAACCTGTAGGCTCTCTGGCTCTCTGGGAATCCAAAACAAAACCGACAGGTATGAGACACTTGGCAGCCCCAACCACACTCCATACAACTGCTCACATTGCATTAAAATCCTGAGGTGGACACATTTTTTGCGAATGGTCCATCAGCTGTAGACAACTTTACTAAAGCAAACTCCACTACAGCGAACTTCCTCCAATTCATGCATTACTGAAGGCTGATGCACTAGGCTTGACCGTGGATTTTCATTTTACATTTGACACACAAAAATAAATAATGTGGCCAGGGTGGGCGGGACACTTCACTTCTTAACTGAATAAGACCATCGGAAGGGGCCCGGAGATGCTGCTCTGGAGTTCGCTACATCGAGCTCAGGAGGCAAAGATCGCTGGGAAAAAAAACCAGCCTTGTCTATGTGTCCTGAAGGCCCTGCGCTGGAAATTTCAGGACATTGTCATTTAACTGCCAGGAGAAAGGAGCCCGGGGCTTAATCCGACAACACGCTGCAAAGAGGCTGACTAGCTGAAAAGTGGGAAAAGCAGAGACAATACAGATGGACTCCTTGGTCGGTTTCCCCTCCATCTGCATTTTACACTCATGCAACACTCTCTCCATTATGTCTGAGCAAGGCCTGAAGGCGACCACATCTAAAGAGGCTTGTTTTGTAGATATAGGAATTGAGATATACGTGTATATGTGTATGATCACGTATGTATGCTACATATATAATACATATTTGTAATATTATTACTATTATTGTTGATATTGTTATAATTTTTCTTATTGTCGTCATCATTAGCCTACTGTTAATGTTTTGTTGTTTGATCTCCTTGTAATGAGTGTTATGTGTGTTATGGTTGTTTGTACTCTGCATTCCCCTACACTTTGTTTTCTCCATCCCACCTTTATTATAATTTTTTTCCCTCTCCCCATGGTGATTAATGTCTGCCATTGTTATGATTGTTCCTCCCCCCTTTTTTTTATTTTTATATATATATATATATATATATATATATATATATATATATTTTTTTTTTTTTTTTTATCATCGTAGTAGGGCGGGTGAGTTCGGAGTGGCAACCAGGGAATTGAATATCTTTACACTGTAACTTTAATTTAAAATAAAGCTGATCTCCGAAGAGGCGGTAGCGCACAGGAAAAAAATAAAAATGAAGAGGCTTGTTTGTGCGTGTCCACTACAAACCCAGTGGACCACGAGTGCTTAGCCTGCCAAAACCAGACCTGACTGCTAGCTGCAAAGACTACAGCACAAAGCACGTGTCCTGCTGTGGAATAGTACCGTAATTTTAGCATCAGGCAATATTAGGCTATTGGGCTAACATGATGCGCTAGCTAACAGTGAACTAATTCACTAATTATTCATGAGACGAAAAGAGCAACAGCGGAATTATGACCTACAGAACAAGACAGCGGGAGCAAATTTTCCCAACGGCTTAGCTGCCAGTACAGCAATCAGTCACTAAGTTCTCTCATTTAATTCCACTTTTATATGTTCGTTTTTCCTCTACTTCAAACAAAACGGATGAAATCCAGCAGAGAAAGACATGGCGTGAGAATCTTTTTCCTCTACCTGCGGCGTTATGGGGCTCGAGGGACACCATGATGTCTCCTCATGCCCGCTCCATGAGACTCATCTCCCTGTTACCGTGCTGATGCTCCACTGTGCATGGAAGTCTGACGTCTGAAGAGTTAAGAGATCCAAAGCTAAAGTCTTACAGTGTGCTGCTGGAGGCCATGTCAAATTCAGCAGTCGACAGCACTCCTGCTTTGGGGATTGTAACAGAGTCCCCCTCATGGTATTTTAGCCCTCTTCTGAGCCGGGTGGCTCACCAGAGAACATCTATGGAGTTTCTGAAACAATGAGGTTAGAGCTCCGTCAGCCTCACCCACAGGGGCCTTGCATGATGCTCTCAGCACAGACCACTGTCTCTTGACGAACCACACAGAGATCTGGATACGGTTTCGGGCTCTATGAAAGGCAGAGAGCTGGGTATCTCCAACCATCGAAACTGGAAATGAGGTGCAAAGACCTCATGAGGTTCCCCATGTGTGACTCCAAGATTCTTGTCGGAGCATGCAGTCACACTCGTGGCTTGGCTTGAGATCACACAGAGAGCCTCCTGTGAAACATGGGCAGCCACTGCAGTTAGCAACAAGTGAGCATCCTTCTCAACCTCAATAGTCATGGAAAGGCATGTCTGTTATTAGGCCAAAGGATCCATCAGTGAGCCGATACATCTGGGGAAAAAACGCACCATTGGTCTGCCAATCCGAGTTCAGATCTGCCAATCCGAGTCCGGACCTAGCTGCCTGACAGGCGGATGGCGCACGCACACAAACCCACCAATCCTTCCGGTTGCAGATGGTGGGGTGAGAAAGGGGGGGGGGGGGAAGGAGGCTTCCAGCATGAACGCGAAAAGCTAATCTAGGGTTTACTCCCCCGACGCAGCGTCTGGATCCTGGCTGTCCAGTTCGCTGCAGACCATCTGCCTACGCCTCTGCGAGGGGGGGGGGGGGGCTTGAGCGAATGCTAGCTGGAGCCTTGCCTACATTCCCCGCCCCTCCGGAGTAGGAGCAGGCGCAGGGGGACATGGCCTGTCAACACCTCAGACAGGAGCTCTTCCCCTTCATCTGCCCAGCCAGCAGGTTTCAGATCCCGCTGGAAAGCCCTCCTACTAAAAACTCTGCAGCCTCTACTTAGAAACTTCTTCAGTACTACTAAGGCTAATGCAAGTAAAAAGTATCTTTAGCATATTTTCAAAATCTAATGCTAAAAGACTAATTCATTAATTACTAAAATCGTCACATTAAAATGATGTACTGTCATCGTACTGTCACCAACTCAAAGCAAGCTGTCTACAGATTGATTGGAAGTGACAGGAAGTTCCATAGGTCAGACGTTTACCCCTACCACAGAGCTCTTAATGCTTACATTTAATCCAAAAATGCAACAGCAAGCAGCGGCAATCTGTCAGTCAGGGTGTCACCTATCCTCACCACTCCGTTCGATATTTAAACCTTCACCTCTCAGACCTATCAAGAGAAACAGTCCAGCACAATGGGAAATGGAATCCCTGAGGGGAACAGATTACAAAAACCCGGCAAAGCACAGAGCTTCATAAAGCCGCGAGATATGCAGAGAGTTAAAGCGCATCTCCATTAGCGCTGGCACTGCCACTGGGTCGTGGAGGCGGAATGCAATGCCGCTCGGCTACACGGTGCTACCGGAGCAGAACTGACGGAGCAATCCAATCCTTGCCGCTCGCGATTTGGGGTGGTGAGGGCGTGGGACGGGCAGGCCCAGCACAAATTACAGCTTGCGCTAGGAGTCTAAAGCCATGGAGATGGGGGTTTGAGGCTGATGTTTTCCGCCCCCAATCGAGAGAGGAAATGGCGTGGACCTGCCGCTCGCAGCAGCCGCCGCTGCATGGCCCTGCTGTTCCGGCGCCTTCGGCTCATTCATCACGCAACTTTGCTTGGGACGGTGGCAGCTGGGAACCAGCCAGCGGCAGCACACTGTTCTTCCCTCGTTTGTTCTGGGGAGAGGGTGGAATCATCGGAGATGGGGCCTCAACAGGCAGGTTATATTTCTGATTCCATATAAACCGAGTTACCTGGTGGTAAGCCAGCTCTGTAGTAAAATTCTCCAGCATCAGCCTTCGGTGCTGCCCTGAAAGGCTGAAATCAGACTCCGCCCACCCCTGATCCCATCGTAAAAGTACAACGGCTCTGCCTTGAACATTCACGCCAAACTCTCAGAGGCTCCAAACAAATTGCCAGGAACCATTATGCACCTCAACGCCGAGATTAGCTTGCTTATTCCATCCACCCAACAATCACACAAATCTCTCAGCTCTGCCGTGTTATAAGTGCAAACAGATCGATCAAAATTATCCCGCCCGCGACACCACGAGGGTTTTTGGAGAAACAAGCGTTAACTGACTGAACGTCGAATTAATTCGATCATTAACTAAAAAAACTATTTCACGTACACATGTGTTTAATGGCTGCCAGCACAGATCCATGACAATCCTGTAAGACTAATATGCAGGTATCTACAAATATCATCATTCAGCGTGCATCCTGAAATGCAAAGTGTTTCAGTCTCACTCAAGAAAGTCTTGCAAGAATAATAAAAAAAAAAGAATGGCTTCAAAGGCTCTGTAGGGTCCGGCCCAGGCTGCTTTCAGACTGATGTGCCTATTTGCAGGGCCACGGATGGACATTCGAAAAATAAATTTAAAAAAATTACAGGAGGAACTAACAACTAGTGTTTCAGTGGTGATATCTGTGCTGCTGTTGAAGCTATGGAATTCCTAAGAACTTTACGTTCTTTGAACACTAGCAAAAGGCTAATGGATACGGCCACTACCAAAAATAAAATGTCTAGTTTGTCCATTGTAGGGGCTCTGTGGGGAAGAAGACCCGTGCCCCCCCCCCACCCCATACAGACAGGGGTTGCATTCCTATAAACAAGCGGCCACGACTTTGCATGCAAATAAATGGCTCTGCTCATCTGGTGCTCAGCGGGCGGCCGAGGACCAGCAAGGCTGCAAACGAAGCGAAGCACAGTGGCCACATCTGGTCTCGCAAAATTTAATTCCAGGCAACATCTCACCCCCCCCCAAACCCCTCCAAACTTAACCCAATTAAAAAGAGGCAGAGAATGGAGGCACAGAGACTTTCAATTCATCAAAAGAGCTAGAGAAGACTTCTAATAGTGCCTTTTTAATTAAAATCTGAATTGCCCACGATGCCTTTAATTAAATATTGGGGAAACTAATCGCTCCTGCTGAGATTATACACACTCATCCGGCTATCAGCACACCTTCTGCACGCCGGCAAGCAGAAATGGGAGGTAATTCGACTTTAACACAGATACCACAGGAACACATGACAACATGGTCCGCATGTTAGCATGCGGTATGATGCCCATAGCCGCAACCATACCATGCATACAAAATGTGCTCACCTGAAGCACATTACCATGGACAACAGAGGAATTTGCAGCAGGACTAGCCACACGCTGTATTGTAATATAATAGTGCCATTTTACAAGTCGCATTTCCATGCAAACAGCCCTCAGTGTTTATCTCCTTGCAAATGGCCTGTTAAAAGACGCCAAGACCTTCAGTGCACCAACTTCCCATTGACCCGGAATGATTCAATTTTTGAAACGACATCCTTTAGAACAGACCCCTCCTGGGTCTGGAAAACAAGAACAACATTTTTACAAAATCTGGGGGATTTCCGTTCCGTGCAGACCATGGGCAAACTACGAAAGAGTCCGATGGAAAACCATTATTCAGAAGGTGGCCTCACTCACCCATAGCTTTGGTCTCCTCACCCTTGGCGTTGAGGATGGAGAATTTGAACTTGGCACGCACCTCGCTCTTGGGACAGCTGACAAGGAGCAAATAGAGGGACAGGTAGTCCTTGCTCTCCTCGTCCAGACCTTTGGGGTTCACCCGCAGACACCTATGCAAAGCAGAAGTACCAGAGGCTTGGACTTCATGAGTTTCAGGTCTTTTTACCTGTGTTTATTTTGTATATTTCAAGAAGTTCCACTTAATCACTTTCAGCTCAGGTGAATATATTATTTTACCCCCAACCTCTTCCTCCTAGAACCAATTACCCACCAAGAAACAACACACTTCACAGCTGGTTCCCTCTCGTTAAAATCACCCAGGCGCATAGTTAGTCATCCCGGAGCATCTAATTCTGACACAATAAGAAACAATCGCCCCAAATCTATCGTTTCTCAGAGCCCGGAGTGCACAGCACAACTTTACAGCTGAAAATGTACTTCTAATTTTAGCAAACATTACAATTCAGAGGAGTCTCTTGGTGACACCACACAGAACTCGGATCGCCAGCTGCGTTCGTGTGGATGCAGAAGACTGGTGGCTGGAGAGCCGGGCCCCCACCCTCCATACCAGACCTGAGACGCACCATTTGAGCTTATCATTAGCTCCAGAAGAGAAGGTGGAGCTCTTGATGACCTCGCCCATCTCCTCGCGGCAAAAGCTGAAGTTGTTGATGGTCCACATGTAGGAGAACTTCACCACTTTAATCTGAGGGGAGTCACCGGACGGCGTGTGAGCGGTGGCGAAGGGCATAAGCAAGCAAACAAACAAAAACAAACAAACAAACAAACAAACAAACAAATAAATAAAAACAAAACAGGCAGACAAACTAAACGAAAACACAAGTGAAGAAACCGGCCAGCCAAAGCTGCGGAACCGCACATCAAAACTGCCTTTCATCTCGACAGACGGTGAAGAAGAAGATGGGAAATTAAAAAGGTTCAAAAAAAAAAATAAAAAAAAAAAAAAGAATAAATAAATAAAATTTTGCGAGATCCAAGAAGAAACGGGAAACGAGGCAGAAAAGTGTACTTCAAGGGGGTAATGCACAAATAAAATACAGAGTGAGAGATGCTCATATTTTTTAACACGGCATATAGAATCATCAGACCTACACAAATCCCAGGCTCCTCTGCTGAAATCTGTCTTTGTCAGTCCACACTTAATTCATCTCTCTCCAAGTCCACACGCACATACAAGCCCCCCCACCCCCTTTGCCCGCCTCTATGTACCGGTGCAGAATCACAACTCTCTGGACATAGATCTGAGCAAAAGATTTAAAAAGCCCCCTTTTGACATTTAAAACACAGACATAAGAGCGGATCAGTCTCACGCATACCTGAGTGTAACACCAGCTCTCAGCCACGGGCCCGCTGGACATTTCCGTGGGGGGAGGGGGACTCGGAACCCTTGACATCGCCAGCTTTGGCGGCAGCAGGTTGGGCAAAGGTGCCCGTCCGTGGAGGGAAGGAAACGGCGACGCCAAGCCGCCGGGGCAGCGTCCACAGACGGCACAGGAAACGCGAGCGGCTGAGGCTGTGTCTCTGGAAAAGGAAGCAGACGGTCATCAGGGCAGCACACGCATGCTGTAACGTCCACCATCTCCACTGTGCTTGTTGGACATTGAGGAGGGGCCACAAAGGACCGCAGAGGCTGAACAGGGTCACACACTGCCTCTAGGACAAACATGTCCATTTGGTGCTGACGGGCGGCGGTGCGTGGCCACTGAGAATCATTAAAGGATAAAATAAAAGCGAACAGGCTTCCCCCACCGGGTGTGAGAAAACAAAGTCTCAGTGATCAAACGCTGCAAGTGATCACCCTTTATATCTGTATTCAGACTGTCTGCATGCTAAGCTGAGCATCATTAGAGGACTTTCATTCTAAAAAGGCTGACAGCTCTAATTAAGGATTCCCCTTATTTTTCCTTAGTCCATTTTGTGCACATAATGCATATTCTTACACACATACACACACACACACACACACACAGAGAAATTGGTCTTCCTATCTAAATGGGGACCGTCCATTCATTTCTATGGGAAAAACCTTAACCCCAGTCACGACACCCTTAACCCCTACCCAGCCCTAACCTTAACCATAAGTAACCAACTAAAATACAAGACTTTTGGCATTTTTGCTTTTTTGATTGCATTCACAGATGTTTATAAAACTGAGGTTATCCAAATGGGGACCTGAAGAAGTGTCCCCAAAAGCAGGGAAACTTCAGGTTTTACCACACACACACACACACACGTAGGGTATACTTATCCTTATGGGGCCCGCTCATTCACTTCTATGGGAAAAATGCTAACGCTAACTATGACAACCTTAGCCCCCACTCTGCCCAAACCATAACCATAAGTAACCAAGCAAAATACAAGAGTTTTTGCATTTTTTGTTGTTTCATAGCAGTTACTGATTTTTATAAAATAGAGTTTTCCCTTATGGGGACCAGGAAACCGGTCCCCATAAGGGGGGAAAAAAAACGGATATTTATCACATTATGGGGACATTGTGTCCCCATAAGGATAGGTATACTCACTCGCTCACTCGCTCACACACACACACACACATACACACACACACAATAGGCTACTGCTATGAAATGTACCCCAACCCAACATATAGGCAAGAACTACAGGAACCTAAAAGGATTAAAATATATTTAATCTGGGCCATAGCCAGGATTTTTTAAATACCAAGGTCAAAGGTATTAGCCCTTTCTAGTTGTGTCCCATAAAGGATCGTAGATACTGGAGTTGGAGAATAAATGCAGAGGACTTGACCTCTGTGTCCTCAGCAGTAGGTATGGGCATGTAGACTATTTAATGGAGGTGCATCCACAAAGGTGCAGTTCCTGAGGGGGGAATAAGATATCCCATCATGCTTAGGGTTATCTATACCAAAATGTTGGGCCAGACAGGCTGCATAGAAAATGAACAACAGAGAGGGTCTTGAGACACACCTGCAATGTTATGAGAACTATGGACGTTGGCATGGAAACCTGAGGGAAAGATGCCATCGAGAATCACGGATGAAGTTTCACATTCTTCGACAGTGACGCTTGAGCATCAGCTGGAGATGCCAACGCATGGGTTACCTTCTCAAAGAGCAGTCTGCCCCAACTCTTATGGCGCACCAAAAGCACTCTGTTGAGTAAGTCGCAGCAAGGAAGAGGGTGAGCAAATCAAGCGGCACGGTCATTCTCTACCCTGCTCTCAGCACACGTTCGGCTACAGCGCCCAGATGCCAAGAAACATTTACCCAGCGAGTCACTGCAGTTCTGCTTGGAAGAGTTAGTCACGGCGACACAAATCACAGCAACTCAGGGAGCCTGTTGACAATCAAAGAGACGGAACGGCCTTTGTTCTCAATGACAGAGCAACGGTCTGTTCTCCAGCAACGGGAAGCCTTCCTTTCACTCCCCCCCCCATTCAAACAAACGTACCACTAACAAGGATTTTAAGTTTCCAGAATCACAGCCCTTAAATGTCTGCCTAAAATTAATTGTTTGGTTTCCACTTTGGTTCCGGATCTTCAACTCATTATTTGGGTAGTAAAATTATCTTTTCTCTCAGGTCAGAATAGGCTCCTAACTCAAAGGCGGCGAGACGCAGGCTGGCAGGCCAGGTCACCTGGCTGGAAGGGCCTCCATCTCCACCATCCGCCTCCACATCTCTCATCGCTAATTGAAGGAGCCATCCAACGCAGGGTCGCGTAACCCGCTTTTCTGCGCTCCTCCTAATTAGTGCCCGACTAAGAACGAGATGTTAAGACCATGAGAAACTGCGAGACATGCAAGACAGGACACAAGGCATTCTTCATTTAACTGTCAGGGACAAAAAGTATGTGTGTGCGGGGTGGGGAGGCAGGGGGCACTGCTACCATATGCAAAACGACACGGCTGAGTCCTTGTGGCTTAATTAACGTTAAAAAGTCGGAATTCCATCGTATGCGCCTGGTCATATTTAATTCAGCTTTTTTCTTCGTGTGCTGTTTGTATCAGGAGATGAAAAACACTGGTGGCATTTTGCGCAGCGAAACAATAAAATATTAATCAAAAAGTTGGAGAACAAGTGACTGGAAGATTTGCAATTTAAATTACCTGCGACTTCCTGGCAATTAATTCCTGGCTGCCTCTGAGGTTCTCTTTCCTGCCCCTGTCTGGTGCCATGTCTATCATTAGCTACGGGCCGCAGTGCTAACCAGCTAATTAACAAAAATTTTGGCTTAAGAAAGCATGATATTGAAGTGTTGAGTGATACTTCTTTAGCGGTTTTTAAAACCATATATGCAAAAACCAATTTGTTATAGTTATATGTGTATATATACAGTCAGAGCAATAGTAACATATAACTGTGACTGTTAAACTAGCATATTTAAGCGGCAGATCCATGCACTTATATCCCAAAAGGATCATCTCCTGCAACTTGCATATTGCATTATTTGCAGTTGAACAGCATCAAATGTCATGGCAGGCTAGTCAAATAGCAACAGACATCAGCAGCAAACTTAAAAGCAAATAACCCCCCCCCCTCCCCCACCCCCGCCACCCCAACCAATCTCTGTAGCTACATCTAAAACATCCGAGATGAAGCTTCATGACCGGGGGGGCCACCTATTGTCATTCGTCACCAGTATTACACACTCCGATGACTTTGGCCTCGGGTAGGCGACCACAATCAGACATTCCTGTTCCCGATCCGAATGTGCATCCCGGCGTACGCTCCTGAATTTCATAATTTTTTTTTGCCACACACAATTTCATTATTGTCGCAGAAATACAGATGAGAGTGGTTATTGTCGCCGTTCTTTTAGGCAGAGGAATATGCAGGAATTGTTGCTCTAGGGGGTGACATGAAAGTACCAGTTTGGAAAGGATAATGCATTAAAAAAAAAAAGACATAACACAAAGCGATGTGTTTGATGCAAGTTATTTCTGGTCGCCACGGCACCGATTGCGTTACCTGGGACTTCCTAGGAGTAACTGCTCACCGTGATTGCCGCAAGCCATTCTAGAAAAATCCTCTTATAAACAAAAACACGTTAAGGTGCTCGTCCCTCTCTCATCCGTCTCTTAAAATTTGAACGGTTTCGGGCGATTGAGTCTATCCAATTTCATCTTCAGTTATTCTCCATCATCTAACAAAGGGGACAGCCGCGAATGCGTCGAATGCCATAGCAAAAGTCTGACTGCTGAAATCACTTGCTGCAATAAGACCATACAGCCACATAAACCTGGCAGAAAATACAAGACAATTGCTGTGAAAGTCCGATAAATCGGTCTTTGAAATTCGAGAATGACGACGTCACTTTGCGGTTCAGCATTATAGATTTTGCTATATGAATATCAATCTAAATGTGTCGCGTCGATTTATTTGCGTTTGTTTTCAATACACAGTTTTATGATGAAAGCCCTATGTCATTAATAACTGGGATTAGATAATTAAAAAAAAAAAATGTTACAGCAGTTTCAATAGATTGTTTTCAAACCGCTTTGCCCCAAAGGTCTGCAAATCACAGGTCACTTAATGCCGATGCATCTAATTAAAAATAAACAGGGAAACATACATCTAAAAGTGACAGGTGTTACAGATGAGTGTCCCTGCTGTGTGACCGCATGGGAAGCAGGTCATCAAACGGTCACCATTATGAATACGTCCAAGCATGAAAAATTGCTGCGATCAAAACGTGCAGCTGCTAACCTAAACTATTTAAGAGTAATAAGGAAAAACAAAAGAGTAGGAACTGATTGTACTAAATGTAGAAAATTATAAAAATTACAGTATACAGCGTATATTAAATAACTCACAACCCTGACCAGAAAAAACAGGAAAGAGGTGCGTGGGGGGATGGATGGATGGATGGATGGTTGGACGGATAAAAACCTATGCGTGTTAACAATACAGGTTTCAGACTACCAAAAAAAAAACAAAATACAAGTTGCTCCTATTTTGCGGAAAATGTCACATCTGAAACACTGTCCACCAGCATTTCTGGTTAAAAGTGAAAGGGGAGACTCGAGTGCCTAGACAAAGCAAGGGCAACTAATTCTATGACTGTATGAATAATAATTCCTTACCATCCACACTCTACATGTGGAGTCTGCCTGGGACTGTTCCAGGTTCTCTGGTATCCTCCTACAGTCAAAAAACAGGCAGTAAAGGCCAACCAGCTCCAAGCTGCAAACTGTGTGTGTGTGTGTGTGTGTGTGTGTGTGTGTGTGTGGTCAGGTATATATTATATTGTGGGGACCACATGAGAGGATTATTTTTTCAGTCTCCAAAGGAGAAACTGAAAAAGCCCGAAGTTACTAATGGTCAAGGTTAGGGCTGGGTGGGGGGTTACGGTTGCCTTAGGTGCAACTAGGTTATGCCCATAGAAATGGAGCATCCCCATAAACGTGTGTGTGTGTGTGTGTGTGTGTGTGTGTGTGTGTGTGTGTATAACATTCTATGCCCTGCCACGTGCCCTACTGTCCCCGTAACAGGCTGACCGTGACCCTGTAGCAAATAACCACTAATGGAAGATGGCAGATGGATGAGTGGATGATTTTAGAATATACTTACGGTCCAGTAAACACGGCACTGATGGTCTTTTTAACGAATTTACCGTGATAAAGAGAAGAGTCCTAAAGGACCGTCGGACAGGAATGGAGATACTCAGCCCGAAGGCGAATGGGGGATCTGAGCCCATTACAGTAAAGAGTGCATACAGCCTGTTTGTCGTCTCATCGACTGACGGAGGAATCGCCAACAGGACAGGTTTGTCATTTCTGCGCCCTGTTCGCTCTCTATTAGCCGTCGTAAAAGCACGGCCGGGTGCCCTTTGAGCCTGCAGAGCATCCCAGTCGCTCACAACATCTTCATTCGCTTTGTCTGCATATTTTAAATCTGACATTTATCGTATTTGGAGTTATTACTGATTCCTCAGTCAAATATTTGAACAATAAGCAGTTTTCACACAGGGCTCCACGCATTTTGTCTTTTTAATGTGGATTACCAGCTTCAATATAAAAGAAAAAAAAGCATTTATGGTTTAAGCAGGCATTGCCGTGTAGAACCAGGCTAGTAAAATACTTCATCTTTTATTATTGCATAATGCACGAAGGGATGAGTTTATTGGCCACAAGACAGAGGTGGAAGTTTCAGGTCCAGAAAGTAAAAATCCTGACCAGGATTTTGTTTCAACCAACCAGTTGAGTCACAGTCACAGAGTACTCAACTGGTTGGTTGAAACAAAATCCTGGTCAGGATTTTTCATTTCTGGACCTGAAACTTCCACCACTGCTTGTGGCTAACCTTTCTGGCTGTATTCCAACCTTATATCACAAGACAATTTTACATGTGTACAGTGAGCGCCACAAGGGAGACTTCCTGCAACTCCACAAACACATTAAGCAATGACAGTCGACTGGGCGTGACAGTCGACTGGTTAAACTCCCAACCATTTAGGCTCCGCCACTGGGTGGAGCTACTCGCACTTGACCCCTGACCATAAGCCTGCTGCATGTTTCGCCCACCACCATGTCAGCGTGGAGACCAGGCGGCCACAGATCCGCCTTCCTCTAACGCTCCCTTCTCACACTGCCTGCGGAAGACGCCATTTATATTCATTAGGTGACCACGCTGCTTACCGTCGAATACACTGTCTCCCAGAAAGCAGCACTGCATAGATGAGATGGATGGACGGGTGTTAGTGCAAACTATTGTCAAAAGACAGAGAAGACATGAGAACCAGGGAGACTCCAATTACCGCTGGGCATCCGGACCGTTGGGGCGTCACTGACATTAACAGTCTATGATACACTGAGAGTCAGCTTTAAAACAAGCATGTTTTCATGCTTTCAGCTCATCTGGGTTTCAACAATGAGTTGCCAAAGCAGAATAAGAAACTATCCATCCATCCATTTTCCAAACCGCTTATCCTACTGGGTCGCGGGGGGTCCGGAGCCTATCCCGGAAGCAATGGGCACGAGGCAGGGAACAACCCAGGATGGGGGGCCAGCCCATCACTGGGCACACTCACACATCATTCACTCACACACGCACACCTATGGGCAATTTAGCAAGTCCAATTAGCCTCAGCATGTTTTTGGACTGTGGGGGGAAACCCCACGACGACATGGGGAGAACATGCAAACTCCGCACACATGTGACCCAGGCGGAGACTCGAACCCGGGTGCCAGAGGTGTGAGGCAACAGTGCCTAAGAAACTATTAAAAGGTCAAAATACATTAATCAGTTAATGGGTTAAGTCTGAAAATGGAGAATAGCCCCGATTCTGTTTGAGAACTGGGAGGAGTGAATCCAGTGGGTCACGAACAGAGTCGGTCCACATCCTCACCCAGATCCGAAATATTTTACTGTGCCAAAATCCTACTGCGCAAGTCCCAAGAAAAATCACCCAGCTCTGTAACACACACAGCCAGCGGAAAAGGCGCATCAACAAGCACGCGACCGAACCCAGTAAATAATAAGTGTTGCCGACTTCAAATGGAATTTGTTAAGATTAAGATTGTTTCCTTTTCTTGGCGTCTTCGGAGACGGCGCCCTTTTCGGGGCTCATTATGGCATTCGGCGTAACCCCTGCAAAACAGGAGCGGGACTCAAGAGGGAGGGATCGAGCGAAAACAGCCCCCCATTTAAATTCCTTTTTTACTCTGGACTTAAAACGGAAACGTCAAATACACAGAAACACCCGGCTGCCTACGAAATCCACCCCTCCCACCCCCCAAAAGAGAGGAGCAGGGATGCAGCCAGGTCCAAATCGATGAGGCAGGTGGAGGAGTGGAGGTGCCAGGAGAGGTTACTGGAAGGGTAACGCACAGGAAGTGCTCCCAACAAACAGACCAACCACGCAGTGGTTACAGAGTAGATGAAACAACAGCATGGCATCGATATGTAGTTAATGGAAGTGTGACAGTGATTCTCTCGTTACGCTGGTTTCCTGGTGTCGACGCCACATGATATGGAGCGGAACACAGAGGCCCCCCTCGCAAACCAGTCACCAGAGAACTGCGCCTCCACTGGAAGGCAGCGTCAAAGCTTTCACTGCAACTCAGTGTGAAGAAACTCATCATGAAACTGACTCAGGGAGGCGGTGGGGAGGCACAGGAGTGGAGACGAGTCTAACCAGCCAACTGCAGGGGGTTCAGCTGCTACGGGGAAGGCAGAGGAGCGACTCAGAGGAGGCGCAGGGTTACATGGAAAGTGTCACGACAGACTCCCACGAGTCACTGATAGGGCAGTGGCCTTCTGGGATATCACAGAAGCAGGGTGCATCAAAAGCACGGTGACTGATGAAGATGAGGGTAGAGAGGGTGGGGGGGGGGGGGGGGGGGGGGCATGATGCCATCAGTCCGCTCCTTCCCTCCTCGTGTCCCCTGGGCCACAAAGCTGCCCCCTCCGGGAAGCACAGGAAGCATGGCAGTGAATCTGTGGCAGGTGGGCAGACAAACATCTGGCCAAATAATCGAGGCATGAGCAGCAAGACGCTCGAAAATCCAAAGATGACAAATTCATTTACAACACACAGCATCCAGTGATCTTCCCGTCCCTTATCCCCTTAGGGGGAGGGTGAGTTCTGCAATCCCTACAGCCCACTGTACCGCAAGACGTTCATCATCGCACGCTGCCTGCTAGGTCATTCAGTGCCAGCGCAGATTCCAACATACGTATGCCGTTACCGTTGGCGCATGCCCCGTTGCAGCATGCTTCCCCCCAAAGCTTCAAGATAATACAGGAGAAAAAAATGCTTAGCTAGTCGTTAATTTCCCCAAACCAGATTCCCATCAGCTCACCTGAGAAACCAGGAGGGGTGCCAAAGGCTAAGAAGTCAGAACAAAACGGGGGGGGGGGGGGGGGGAGAGAGAGAGAGGGGGAGAGTATCATGTGAACACACACGCCTCCGAAGCCCAATCGGAACCCACAGGCAGGCGTGAGACCCAAACAAAGAGAGTTACAACAAATGTGCAATGGTGAGAGGATGCTATTTCCTACTCCGGAAGGCTCTCAGCCCAAGCTTTGCATTTTTCACTCAGACCCTGTGGTGTAACTGGCCTCCAAGGACCGATAGTAAAAAACCTGGTGCAAGCACTGCGCATTCCGCTTCCATGCAGCAAAGTTCCTCCTGCCGCAAATAGCTTGCCATGACTCACAGAAATGAGGTCTATAATGATTATATATAACATGCCCGTGCAATTACTGTGGCAGCCCGACGAGACGGCCTGCCTCGGCTCACCCGGGGGTGCCCCAAGGCTCAGTCTGTGGACTTCTCATTCTGCGTCACGTGGCCCGGTAAACAACAAAGGCAACAGTCCTCGATTATTTGCTTTCGAAAACATGAGAGGGACGAGGGAGACAGAGAGGGGGCGCTGTGGCTGGGGGCATTCCCGGCACCTGCTAGTATTTAAGAGCAAAGCTACGAGGACTATTAACAGTTCCGTGTACGAAGTCATGAAACAAAGTGTGTTTTCCCCAGAGCCCTAATCTCCACTCATATATACTTTCCTTGCATATTAAGGCCAGTCTCATTCACCTTGGTGCTAGGGAGAAGGGGACGTGTGCTCCTCAGACGCATCAAAAAGGCTCCTTTTATACATTTAACTGTCAAAATGCGGCAAGCTTCATTTCCGTTTTTGGCTCCGGGGCTGTGGATTATGAAATATACCAACTCCTCCAGCAGCTAGGATCTTCGCGATGTTGCTGCAGCAAGCCAAAGTCTATCTTTACTCAGAATCATCTGGCTATGTTTAAAACCAATCTGCGACCCATAAATGCCATTAAAATATCAAGTAGAAACTTGCATAACCTTTGAACGATTAGTGAGAGGGCTGGGTAAAGGACAATCAACACGGCAGTGGTCATCCTCCAATCTGTTTCCGAACATCCCAGCCCTCCTGGAAAGGTGGGACAGAAGAGGGAATTCTGAAACCGCCTTCGGTGTCATTTCGGACCAGAAAGGGGATATTGTACGGAATGTGAATGACGGCATTAAAAGTATCACATGGAGGGAAGAAAAAAGGAGAGAATCTACAACAATTAAGCAGTGGCTCAGCCTGCAGCAGAGGTCAAAAGTGTCGCTCAAAGGCCCGCCCCCTTTAGGCCTTTGTTTTTTTTAAGCCAAGCCCAAAAAGATATTCCCAGAATCCCGCTGGTGCTGGGCGTAAGTATCCGCTTCGATGGCACTCAAACCAAAAATCCAGTTTTGCTTGGCCATGCCACCCATTTCAATTTCCAAAACTAATTTTTAAAATCCAATTAAGCTGCGACAAATTATAAGCTATTTGTCATTCCCGTGTCAACCCCACGCGCCGGCTCACACAGAAAGCAGATTTAAATAGGTTTCCACGACGACCTCATCCAAAAGCCAGGCCTCCACATCAGCCCAGACGTTCATAAGAGTTCCTCGCTAGCGTAGGCTGTCCTTGGCTGCCCTTTTCACCACCAACCCCCCCTCCAACTCACACCATCTCTACCAAGTAACACGCCTTCTAACAATTTTAATGATGAGACACCGGAGAGAGAACACGAGTCACAGAACACGTGAGATGGCGTCTACTCTGAGAAGGGGGAAAAGAAAAAAAAAAACATTAAATAAAACGAGGGAAAAGGACCAGTCCCTTCGGGTCACCCATTTCAAAAGCCTTCCAGCCAAGACGACAAGAACTTTTCTAATTAAATGAGGGAATCTGTCATTTCCAAACCCTGGCGCTGACAGCGAGGGTCACAACGGAGAGGCCACAGCACCCACCACTCGCAGCCTTCAAGTGCCCGTCTCCAGCTACCCGCGAAATGCTGTATCCACGGCGGCGGAGCCAATTAAGGCCGAGCCTCCGTTTGACTCCTGGTAGCACTACGTCAATATGCAGGAGATGGGATCGCCAGTGACGGTTAACTACAGATACCTGCACGATTCCTGACAATCTTTTTAATTAGCGAAAGCATTTCTTTTCTTGCGTGACTCTTGCCTTCCAGAGGCATTTGCTAGTTCTGGAAAGGTGCTACTACCTGCCGCCTGAGCTCAGAGAACACAAGTGAAGAGCTCTTGTACATTTTATGCCATAAACGTGTAGCATCACTCTCATCCTAGGTGGGAATCTCCTCTTTGAACGGCTTCGCCTTCCCTTCTTCTGAATTTAGGACAAGACAGAAGTATGAGCAGGCAATCAGAAAACTAGGCTAGCTATAGCTATGAGACACAATAATGTCCAGACAAGCATAGGTTTCCGGGGAAGAAACCAAGCTAAAGATCATCTAACCCTTCCTTATTACCAAACTATATTAATTCCCCCTCACACATATCCTTCTCAAAACTCCAAGAAGTCAAAATCACTGGATTTGTGAGTTGCTTGGGGATGATGATAAATAAATAATGAACTACCAAAACTCTCCCTGAAGACCTGAGGAAACGGACGGAATGAAGCTCAGCTCTGACGCCTCGTCCTGGTTTCAGAGACTTTACTGTGAGCTACAAACAAAAAGGAGTAAATACAAACGAGTGGAGTCTTCGGATTCTCGATCCGGCTTGACGAGCTGTGACGGGCGGCCACTGGCTTGCTCCATCTACGTGATCTTCGCCCATCTATTCCTCAAAAGGCCCTTTTTTTCCAAGCATCCAGGCAACCACTACTCACTGAACGCAAAGGGGATCCAGAGGGCAGAGTAAGAGCGGGTCCCATCAGGCATTTCAGCAAATAAGTCGACACACAGAAGTTTTCCCATCGCTGGTCTGTTGACTCTACATGCCTGGTCAATACTACTCACTTGGTTTGGCTCAGCCTAATTACTCCTTTCCTGTCTGTTTTCTACAGCTCCCTTCCTAACTAACAAATTTAAAAAAACACAAAAACTAGCATTCTATATTCGCCATTGTCTCACAAGGCAAAATGAGCTTCACAGTTACGAGGGCAAGACAAGTAGTGCTGAGCATATACGGTTCTACGAGGGCGATGAGAAACTATTGCACAGAGGGTTCCCGGTTTAAAACCCACGGCAAAAGGGAAGCGGGAAACGCATTTCTGAGGTCGGCACCATCAGGTACTTGCACCCACAGTGGAGTCATCAATCACCAGTGAGCAAGAACAAGCGTGTATCTACTCGTGGGTGTGCACACGTTTTGTGGGGACAAGATGTAAAGCCTGAAAACACAGGACAAACGTTTTTAATAACTGTTTGTACTTACTGAACAAAGTACTAACTTTTAACCTTAACAGACTTCATGTAGCTATATATGGAGGGACTTCCCACTGACTTATCGTACTTTTATGAGTATGCATTTGTCAGAGAATGACCCCAAAAACTTAGATAACTGGTCAGTCTTAGGGACTGTTTTACCAAGCAACAAGGGACACAGCCTTGACTCTGAGATTTCACATCAAGCAGATGAAGTAGGAATGTGGGGACTACAGGAATATGACCTGGGTCTGACATTTCAACTTTGGAGCCAACTAACGTCGAGTAGCTGCCAAAACTGACTGCCACGTCACAGTATTGGACGATTAATGTGCCTCACAATTAAATCAAAAGATGAAAAGCTTAATTGTATGTCTCCCTCCATGTCATCTCTCGTATCCTTCTCTTTAACCTAAAATGCTTGAGCCTCTAAAAGGGTCATGGTAGTATCACTCGCTGAAGCAGAAGCGAGGAGGGACTGACAGAGGGTCTTCTGCAAACCAAACCAATCTTGGCTCCATTCCTTTCCAATTAGTAGCATGAAGCATTTGAACAGAAATGCTCTATAGCTTGACAGTCGACTACTTGCTCATTCGAAACCCCACAGGAAACTGGGCAGCCTTGCACTCACAGCTGTGACGAACACAGACACAAACTGTGTGCAGATCCCTCAAGCGCACAAATCCCTCAACCCGCAAGCAGGTTCCCAACACACCAAAACAGAACATATTACACAATTCATGCATAAACAGATCCCACAATGGACATCTGGGTCCTAAAGACAGTCCACACCAATAATCAGAATATACCAAACCAAGGCCACTGCAAGACAACAACCACAAACCTTGTTTAAAGGGCAATTAGGAGCGACTCACAAATGCAGTTTAATGATTTTGTAACCGACTTTTGAACAGAGCGCCGAGAAACACTAGACGGGAATTAGGCGAGCCGCTGCCCGTCGATAATTACCCAGCATTCCTCTTAGAGAGAAGCGACCTCAGATCGATGAGCCACCATCACCAGAATTCCTTCCGCCACCTGGGAGTGGAGCAAGATTCAATCGGACAGGGAGTCAATTAAGATCCCCATGACCGAGCAAAGGATTTGCGAGGGAGACCTTCCGACCGACTGCGTTCCCGAACTGGTTGTGAAGAGCTGCTTAGTCTTCATCCATGCCTTGTTCAGCTGGACAGGCAGAGCGTGCGAGTCAAGACAAGAAGTAGAAGTATGCACAGGCAGTTACAGCAGTCATGAGGGTGAATATCAACTGGGGCTGCAGGTCTCTGACCCTGGGCATGGAGTCGTCATGACCTCACCTTATGCATGAGCCTTTAGTGGAAATCATGTACTGTATTGGGGGAACAACAGACTGAGTGAAGGAAACAGAAGGGGAAGATGGAAGTACTACGGCTGCAGTAGTAAGAGGGATGAAAGTGAAATTCAATTCATGAATCAGTACAGGAAACAGAAGCGAGAAAGGGAAGGCTGCGTGAAAGGATCCAGGGCCTCAAAGGTTAACACGGATTCTGACGGGTCATGCCGAGATCTAAATGAAAGACAGTCGTTAAAGGAGCGTAAACGTTAACAAGGGACTACCATGGCAGGGGAGGCCTCCCAGGGGTGTTTAGCAAGGTTGCCCTGGTAACTGAAACCGGACACCGCAATGACAAGAGGGAACAGGTGAGCGAGGGAGGGAGAGATCAACCAAGTGAATCACAGGCAGATATTGGGGGTTAAAAAGGCTACAAAACACGGTGCCTCGAGGTTCTGCCTGGTGACCCGGTTTTTCAGTCGACCGATTAACTGCTCCACCGCAGCCACTGAATCCATTCGCCTCCCCTGAACCTCGGGGTACGAATCGGCTGCTAATTAAAACAAGCCAGCAGCCCTAGGGTGAGGGGTGGCATCCTGGACTGGGCGGGAGAACTCAGCAGCTTAAGCCTTTTACTTACTTTACAGTGGGCTCCACTGGTGGGTTGCCAGGCAACCGGCAAGGCCACTGGAATACAGGAGCAAGCCGACTGCTAGGCGGGTGCAGGTTTTAATAAGAGACGCACCGAAAACCACAACGTTCCCATAGACAGGAAGCGGACTCCGGTCGGAAGTTCTGGTCGACGCTCCAGAAGCGCGGTCACGGTGCTGCAGGACTGGGATAATGGCTTCTGCAGAGTCCGCTGGCAGAGGAAGGCATTCTCAAGGACTGCGAGGTGACCCTCCCAGCAGCCTCCGGCCCACCTGATGCTGACCCCCAGGCTGCAGTGACATTCCGACCTTTTCCAGGGAGCAGAAGAGACTGAGGCGAGCGCGGCTAGAAGGTCGGCAGCTTTTAAAAACGGATCCTGGAACAGACGAGCGAAAGCGCTGGCCCTCTCTGCCGCCGCCCCCTTCCTCCAGGCGCCTCTGAACGCTTGTTGGACGTCCACTCAGCTGTTGGCGGCCATTCAGGCATCCTAGCTATTCTTCACTCAAGGCTTTCCGTTGAGTATGGGAAGGCCGGCTTCATGTAACAAAAGCCCATCTACATGGGTCTCATGGACACAACAAACGTGCCTTTTCAGCTGGAGCCCACCAGGATTTATCGGCGTAGTACTGGAGGAGACGGGGTGTGTCATTGGCGCTCCCCATCTTTCAGCACCACAAAGCACTATTTATCGCGTGATGAATCAATCAAAAGATGACAGCCAACTGACGGCTCGCCGCGCGCCTCTGGTGTGGTGCGTATACACATGCACGCCGGCTGCAGTGGCCGTGGGGATGGGCACGGCGGCGTACAAGTAGCCCTGCAATGGTGCTGATTACAGGACACGTCTAAGCATGGAAGGGACCCTGGGGAGGCTGCCTTGGCACCTTCGCCCCTTCACACCCTCCAGGCCTTCATCCCGGCACAATTAGCTTGACTCTGAGGAACCTGCGTCAGGCGGCCATGTCCTGAGGGTCCCCCAGCTGGGATGCAGCATCTGCCTCGTACTCATGCAGGTACTGCGAGGCTCCAGACCCCTCCCCGGCTTACACCCCCACACTCCCAGGCCAGAGTTCAACGGGATAGCCAAGAACCAAGCTGAGATGTTCACTCCTTCTGACTACTTTCCGGTGCAAGCCGGGAATATAGGTGAGCACTCTTTCAGTTACTGTGACCGTTACCACAGCTCCTCCTCAATTACCCCGTTTTCAGGAGAACCAGATAAGGGCCACTGGCAGGAAGGTCAAGAGCAGTGTTCCTCTCATAGACCCATGGGTGCTCTTGAACAGTGTCTCTCAATCCTCCCAGCTCCCAACACACATGTACCTGGTAATCTGTGCTCTTGATTGGCTGGGAGCTGGGAGGAAGCAAAAATGTGGACTGTCTGGGGGTATCCAAGAACTGGGTGGAAGAACACTGCCCTAGATATACTGCAGTATTGCCTTTAAAGGGCAGAGGGGGTGTCTGTTTGGGGTCTACTCAAGATTATCCCATTGTGACATTATGACTAATATTACCATATTGGCTTGAGCTGCATCTCATTTTTCATAGCGTCAAGCCTTCCGGACATTAAAGCACAATACATAGTTATGACAATATTTTCAAAAGCAATGTTATTCCAGTGCGCCCTGTGATGGGCTGGCCCCCCATCCTGGGTTGTTCTCTGCCTCGTGCCCATGGCTTCCGGGATAGTCTCCGGACCCCCCGCGACCCAGAAGTATGAGCGGTTTGGAAAATGGATGGATGGATGGATGTTATTCCAGTATTTTGAAAACAAGCGACTGACATTCAAACATGGCTAGAATTCGGTGTTTCCCAATCCGGTCCTTGGGGACCCATGTTTTTGCTCCCTCTCAGCTCCCTTGCCAGACAGTCATATTTTATCAGAGAACCTGGAAGGGCACAAATACATGGACTGGCTGTGGGTCCCTGCGGACCGGATTGGGAAACTAGATACATGAGTTAAGACCTAGGTGTTTCTGCATAAACTCACATACTAAATTAATAACCTCTTTTTTTTTCCTTAATTACCCATCATGCCATGCCTCTGCATGACCAGGTTGTAAGCAGAGGCAGGGGTCATGGGACATAAAGCTTCAGAGAGAATATCTGACTACGCTGACGCCCACATCTCTGCAACTAGACAAAGACTAAAGGCCCCTGCAGAACAGTTGGATCCACGCAACACACACACTCACGCATGCAAGGGGTCCATAAAGAGAGACAAACACCAACGCTCCTCTTTGAGATCCAACAGGAGGCGAAGCCTCTTTTATATATATAAAAAAAAAATTAAAAATCACATCTGTAGACAGTGACACCTCTCTATTAATGACAATGAATAACGATTAAACTGAGATGGCCAACAAGCTTCTTTGTTCCCCTGAATTGGAAGTTCTGTTTTTTTTTTTGTGGGAATGTACCCATCATCTCCGCTCTGACATTAATTTGCACTTCTCTCTCTCTCCATTTTCTCTTCTCCTCCGTTCTCATTTATCTACTTTCCTCGCCTGTCATGTTTCCACTCAGGACATCGTATTGCCTCCATGGCCGCCGTTGAAATTCAGAATAAATAGCGCCACACTGAGTCTGACAGCCCAAGCAACGCCACGGCCCCCTAACCCCCCCCCAGCCTGCACATCCCACCACCCTTTAGTCGAACGCATCCCACCTGTACCCCGCGCCTTCTCTCCATCCTCCAATGCCCCCCCCCCGAACCCTCTATACTCTTCTGGAATGCACTCACCCAGATCAAAGACCCTCGGACATCTGTGTAGCCCGGTACTGCCAGCACGGTGCCAGCTGTGCGAGACGCGTCTGTCCGTCCGTGTGTCCGTGGGGCTGCGGGGACAAGCAGATGGGAGGCTTCCGTCACATGGCGAGTCTCCTCGCGCCTCCAGGCCTGTCATGCCCAGAGGCCTTCACCGCCCCCAACAAACCTCCATTGCTCCCTTACCCCATCTCTCCTATCGCCATGGACTGACAATCAATACCAGCAGGATCACTGCCATGGTGATTTCAAAGCCGTGTGTGTGTGTGTGTGTGTGTGTGTGTGTGTGTGTGTGTGTGTGTGTACACCCGTACGCATCTCTCTGGTGAGCTGAAACCAGGCCGATGCAAGAATCGTTAAACAGGCATCTTCTCACACTGTATGCTTTGAAGAGACATGCTCTTCAAAGGAGTGGGAGGGGGGCACAGGGACTGACAAAGTTGCCTTCCGCAATAATCTAGTGGAAAATCCTGCTTATAAAAATGCACCGCCGTTGGATAGATTCCAACATCCAATAGGCCCCTTCTCCAATGAAGACCCCACAGATGCATGACCGACGGTCCACTGCTGCGCATTATTAAGCAGGTGGCCAGAGAGCGTGCATACACACAGACACGCCCCCAAAAAGCTCCCAGGTGCCCGCAATCAAGACGTCAATGTACCGAGTTCCGCCACCAAGCCGTAAGCTGACAAGCCCATCAAACATTCTGCACATAATTACATTACTAACCCTTATATTCAGGTTCAGCTCCTTGAAGATGAAAAACAACAAATAATCTGGCAGACCCTCCAGTGGATGATTTGGTCGAGCACCTTCCTGAGCTCCTGAACTATAAAAGATAACCAGCTGGTCTCCCGGCCAGAACCGTTTGAAGTGAGCGGCCTGTCTTCATTCCTTGCCTTTCCTCGACGCACTCTCTCATAAACCTTATCTCTTTGGAGCCAACAAGCCCATCCACTCAGATATACATGCCTAAAGTCAACGACTAAGCAACATCCTGGTATAAGAGGAAAGGCCATCACTAACAGGCACGGTTATGGGGTTTATCCAAGTCTGACTTTGCACAAGCCTTTCCTGCGTTTTGTTTTATGCTCTGCCCCATTTCCCCGGCCAAAGGGAAGATTGGAAACCCAAACTGGATTCAGCCTCAGCTCCACCGTCAACAGCCTTCGACCCGCTAACAGCTTCAGACGGTCCGCCTCAAAGGCTCTGAGCAGGCGCTGAAAAAGAGGCTCAGAGTTTCACAAACGACACCCTCAACACGAACACTCGTTCCTTGAAGACGACCTCTTCGGCATGCATCTGCGGTCGAGGACCTGGGGGAGGGGAGCACCGGGTTTGAGGGACAAAGCAGAAAATGGAAGGTGGGATCACAGGGAGGATGAAAGATGGGGCTAGTGCTCAGCAGACTGATGAAAGAGCAAAAGCAGCCACCCAGGAGCAGGAGAGAGGAAAAAGAAAACAAACGAGAGCTGAGCTGGAGACAAATTAAGAAGAAGCTGGAAAGGAACAGAGAGGGACGAGGTACAGCATGAAAAGCAACAGCAGCCATGATTCGGGCAGGAGAAGCGGAAGACGGTGATGTGGGCTGGTCAAAACAGCCTTAGATTTTCAATAAGGCGACCATTTAGGGAGGTGCCTCACCAGGGAGGTTACATCAAGCGCTTGACTAGGCTGCTAAAGATCCACTAAGACAAACTGTCACAATTAGAGCACAACTGTCAGCACGGCAGTAATGGCTACAAGTGCCCCCCCCCCCCCCCCCCGACTCCCTGACATCCACGCCCGGTAATGAACACAGCATGACTTTCACACTCACGCTAGGGAGGCTGGGGGGGGGGGGGGGGGGGGGACATCTACAGATACCACGTTAACTGCTGTCCCAGTCTGGTTTCGATACGCTCTCTCCAAACACCCAACCTGCTATACAGAGTCTGACTGCCTAGAGCAGCTGCTGAACACTGCCGGCCATCCGGATCCGGGAGCGCTCACACGGTAGCCCCCGCCCCTTTCGGCACACTGACAAAATGAAAATTGAAGCCGCGCCCCCCCCCCCCCCCCCCTCCCAATGAAGCGGAAACCAACTCGAGAGTTTCACCAAAAACAAAAAAAAAGGCAGGCGATTTCACCCAAAGAGCACAGGCTGTCCTCATGCGATGATGCTCAAACCGCACGTTTTATTTATTTATTTATTTTTATAAAGAAAGCAACAAAAAAAAAACAACATGCACACGTTCACACCTTCGCGCCCGCCAGCTACGAGAAAACTCCAGATCTTTCCGGGACAGGAAATGAATCCACTTCACCGGTACACGGAGAACCGGTGAACTCGGTGACAAAAACAAGCAAAACGGTCTTTAAAGATCTACAGTCAAACTCTACGCCGTCCAGGAGGTCCTCACACTTACGGCAGTCTGTGTTCCTGGAAAAAAAAGTCCCCTAACGAAGCAAAATAAAAAAGTTAAACAAGGCCGACACCTAACTGCAATCAAGCAAAAGTGCAATCGGCCATTTCACAGACTCTTAGCAAAATCCGCATTAAGCCAGTAAAATATGCATGCAAGTTTGCAGATGAAGTGAACAGAACTTATTCTGTCACTGATTATTGCTTTAAGGAGTACCGGTGCCTACATTTCGTATGAGATGTATCTGTGCAGCGGATGTCCTTCGTCGCAGTTTTTCATATTTTTATTAATTTCATTGCATGAAATTGTTCTCCAAAAAAATTAATTGAATTATGGGGAAGCCACAGTGTAGGGGGCGGGGGCGGGGGGGAGGGGCAGAGGGGGGTAGATTGGAAGTTTCTACTGGGGATAGGGGAGGGCTGCTGAAGAGAGAGCTCACGGGGAAGGACACACGCAAGGGCTGTATTCCCGCAGTGAATCCGCAGCCCATCCACATGCACCAGAAATCAGATCATTGGGCTCGTCACAAGACAGCCAAAATGTTTGGAAAACATTATAAAGGCAGAAAACGTGGAGCACAGGTGGAGGGACACTGAGATGGTAGCCTGGACAGCCCTGCGACTGCCCCAGCAGGCTGCTCCAAAAAGCCCACCGGGGGTACAGCTTTCAATCAGCCTCTCCAAGCGACTCCAAGCGGTCAGCCTCAATCCTGTTCCCATGCTGGGGGTGGATGCCCCCCTCCCCAATGAGGAGGACGTCTGAATGCCACTGCGCTCGTTAAGCAGCTGCAGCCACGCCGCTTCTCACGTTACTTCGCACTTGAGTCATTTGCGTATGCAAAAGCACTGCGAAAATGTCAGTGTGTTTAAACAGCGCCCGTCGCTATAAAAAAAGTCGGGTAAACGCAGCGCAAAACTGCCACGCAAATGGATTCCCCGTCTGGGATATGCAAATGAGACTCTGGGGGGGGTCAGCTCACGAGGGCATGAGTGTGTGCGTACGCGTTCACATGCATACGTGCGGTGATCCTCCCCGTATCAACACACCACATCCACCTTCCCCCCCACTGGAAATAATAAAGCGAAGCTGTGATAACTGTCGCGGCAGATCTCATCTTCAGGGCCCTCTACGCTCCCCCCACGCGAGGCCCCCACCCCACCACCCCTCACCGGCGCTCCTCCAGCTCACCGCCTCTCCTTCTGTCATCCTTCTCTCCCAGCTGCTGGAAACACCACGCTCAAACCCGACATCCTACCGGAAAGTTAGTCCTACTTCACGGGAAACCAAACAAACACAGCCAATCTGAACAGAATCTCATCTACTCTTCAAGGGCTGGGATGTATGCGGGGTGTGAGCGAGGGGGAACAGCAGGAAGACAACGGGGAACTCTCTAATATTCTCTTCATAATTACCACTTACTAGCCCACAGCTCCTGTGCTGTGTCAGGTACACCGGATAACTGGGTAAAGAAAAGCCTCATAAGTCAAACACCCATCCCAGGATTAGCTCCGAGATTCCGCCACCAGCATCCGTCGCTGTCCCTTCCGACATCCGCCGTCGCTGAACCTCCTAACACAGTCACAGACCCACCCAGTCCAAGCAAGAACACTCTTCAGGAACGGGTATAGGCCCATAAAACGCCAGAGCAACTAGCACAGACGGAGGCATTTATCGGCATTCTGAACATCAACCAGTGAGGACGGGGAGCGAGGGGGGGCTTCTGTTTCGGCATTCAAGCCCAGCGAGCAGCCACACCACTCCACCCAATGCCTCTCAGACACGAAACACCAATCTCTCAGGAAGAGGGTAAAAATGCAAGTTTTTTAAGAAAAAAGGACTAACTAATAAGTTATCATATGAAAAGTGGGTACCATTAAAAGTAGAAAAATGACAAATGTACGTCACCTGACTGCGAGAGGCTGAGAATCCCTGGGCTCCCCTATGCTGGCCCAAGAATACAACTGACACTCTCGAGTCAGCAAACCTGGGGGGGGGGGGGGGGCACACGCCATACAGGCATGGAGCCCACGGTTTACCTCGGCTGGGCGGCGTGACCCAGTAGGGGGGAGGGGGGGCTTGTGGGGGCCGCATCTCAGTGCCATTAATCCGTGTGCAAACCCACGGACGCCAGCGGTTTCCGCTGCTCTTCTCCACACCTGCTCCCACACATTCACACCTGCCACGCTTCAAGGTTATATATAGGGGTGCTGTAGTGAGAGAGATACCGCAGCTACTCCATTGCAGGCAGGCCTTAGTCAATGGGGGACGCTTTTATTACCAGCGTGACCACACGCGCGCGTGCGCGCAGGCAGCACACGCACACACCGGACCGCCGAGCTCGGGTTATTCATCAGAACTGATTGCACCAGATGCGGGTGGCATCGACTCCTGGCAAAGGAGTCTGAAAGACTTTAAACCGCCGCGACCGCTCGGCTGCAGAGGGAAACAGATCGGCACATTTAATGCTGGTCGGGAGGGAAGGTGAAAGGCGGTAATGGACAGAAAGCTCCCGCGGACTTTCAGAACACCACAGACGGCGTTTAAACCTCTGAGATAAAATGGGAGGCGGAATTAGAGTGGACCGAACCCCCCCCCCCCACCAAAGCAAGCTCAAACCTCACGTGAACTTAGCTCTTTTTTTTCCCCAGGGACTGGTGCACGTGTAAGAGCCCATGGCAAGGCATGATTCAATCAGGGAACGACAGCGAGATCATGACGTCTCGGGAAGGCCGTTCATCACACAGCTTTAGTGCTTCGGTGTCTGGCCGGGGGGGATCTGCGGTCCCTCGATTATCACAAGGGTTTGCGGCACAGGGAGAGAGCAAGGGAGCGAGAGGGGGATAATTTAAAAAAACGTGTGCAGACGGAGAAGACGGAACGTAGAGCAGGAGGAGAGACACACGGCACACAATGAGAGAGATCAACCAAAGCAATGACTTAGGGAAGGAGCTGCACTACTGTGCCCACAAGGGGCGCCGTCATGCCAGTTAGAGGGATGTTTTAAAGGGGTTTCGCTGAATATCTTTATGTAGAAACAAGCTAAACAGGCCGAACGAAATTCCAGTATTAATACAAATATCATATGGCTAAATATCAGAAGACAGCAGCTTTAACAAACAGGGGCTCTGAGGAAAAAACTGACTCGATGACTAAACCCCCACCCCCTCCAGGGCCAGACTCAGACATCTGCAGGCGTCAGGCGGGTGCCCTGACAGCGAGCTCACGCGGGCCTTTACGCCTGGTGAGGGCAGAGAACCCAGGAAGGAGCCCCCCTCCCCAAATTCAGCACAGAGCCCGTGTCAAGCCAGAAGCTAAAAACTGGCAGGACCAGAGGCTGGCGTGCCCCCCCCCCCGCCCCCCGGTGCTTTCCTCCCATTACCCGCTTCTCCATCTCTCTTCCTTTCTGCTAATCGGGCCTGACAGCTGGAGAGAGCAGCAGCAGGTGAAGGCCGAGCTGGAGAAAGCTGCCAGGGAGAGGTTACTGCAGAGCCCCCACCCACCCTAGGCCACCTCCCTCGCACACTCCCCTCATCTGTCAGCAAAACTCACTGCTAACACCACAATGAAATGATCCTTTACATGCCATTTGCCCAGGTACAAGTACAGGTGCACAGGAAGGCTTCTTCTGGACAGAGTAAAAATCGGCATTTTCCAAAAATTCACCGATGCATTCTTGGATGGCTAGATGAACACTGCTTCAACTCCCAAACGTCTCCTGAGGGCCACCTCAGCCATTCCATTTATTAGGCAAATTTCACCACCAGTCCACCTAATTAATTAATTGAATTAGTTTGGAAAAAGTCAATGAGGTATTGGAACACCACACGAGGGGCACTAGGGGTTTCGAGTCGTGTATTGAATGGCTGTCGCAAATGCAGGGATGACCTTCGGAGAGGTTTTGAAATGGCTGAGTTGACACACTACGACAGACGTGACATGAAGATCATTTCGATGCCAATTTCTTTGCCTAAGACAACATTGTAGATACAGTGAAAGAGTGAAATTTTGGGGGGGGCAAGCAAAGGGTCAGGCCATTTATCTGGCGCTAGTGAAGCATCCTGGGGAGTTAAGGGCCTCAAATCAATAGCCTAACAGACCACTCATTCGAGACCAGGGCTTGAACGAGCATCCTTCCAATCACAGGCAAAGAGGCACAACACAGAGCCACACAATGCACCCCCCCCTCCCCCGACATAGTCCAAAAAGGGGGGAAATAAAAAAAAAAAGAACATAAATAAGTACTCTGATGCAAATCAAATGGAAGAAGGGTAGAATTATTTATACAGCCTGATCGCCCATATAGTCCGGGAATGCAGCGTTCCCTGGTTGAAGCACAATAAGAGGAGCCGACCCACTTGAGAGAACTTTCTCGCGCACGTGGAACGGGGAGCTGGGAGTGCGAGTGACCCCTACAGCGGCGTGCGGGGCTGCACATCTATAACAGGCACACGCCCCACCTAATGAATATGCATCAGTGCCCATTACTATGCCAGGAAATAAGCAACTTCCAAGAAGCCTCCGCTCCTCTGTCTTGCGGGAGCAGCGGGGAAGAGGAAAAATGGAGCGAGGCTGGAGGCCAACGCGTGAAACCCGGCGCGAGAAGAGCCAGAGGCACTCCGCCACCGAGGACCGAAAAGCCCGGGCCCGGCACCTGATACGCACCTTTGTCTAAACTGCCAATCCTGACCTGGAATCGTCGGTCATGTGACCACGCATTTAAAAAAAAATGGTTTGCATAATCATACGAGAAGCGGAATCAGAGAGTACGCAGGTACATGGCTACATCCAACAGAGGAGTAAATAGTAGCACTGCAAGACAAAAGAGTAACAGAAATAAATAAAAACACAAAGACTAATAGGTTACAGATTACAATACAGCTTTTATCCAGAGCCGTGATAATAAATAATAAACTCCAGTCAGTCTATACCTCAGCCTTGTCACCTGTGCTGCTTAGGATAGACTCCAGGACCTGCTATGACCCTGACCATGATAACAATAGTAATGATAACAATAACTGCAGTTAAGCATCATAATTAAATGTGTTCCCTTTTCCAGGGCAGATGACTGGCACATTTACTGGCCACCCACACCTCAAAACTGCATGCCACACGGTTGCAGTATAGCCCTTCAGTCTTCCATATTTATTCTAAGCAATATTGTGTTTTTCTTTTATTGGACAACTGCTAGACGCTCCAATTTAGGCCGTGTAAAATACCCACAACACTCACCTGTTAGGGCTTTAACTAAGGCACCAGTTTCAACTCCACGCTCTGCAGAAGCATATTAAATCAACAGCGTGATCCAGGCCGCAGGTAAAAGAACGAACAGCTGGAACTTCAGGCTGTTCCAGCAAAAGGGCAGAGAGAATTCCTTCATTGCTAGGTAACGGTTCACTTAAAGAGGTATTCTTGAATCCATTATAAATATTCCACACACAATCCAATTAATATTGCATTCACAGCATTCGACAGACCAAACCGGCAGCCCAAATATCAAATTGCATATTTTAAAGACCACGGTTCCCTGACCTGTAGAGATATATCCTTTTTTCTCCACGGAACGTGGCTGGGACCACGTAATTACTGTGAGAGAGACAAATGCTGATGGAGAGAGAAATCCTCTATGGTATTTACGGGTTTTAGTACACAAGTCTGAGGGAAAAGGTAGCCTTGGCAAACTGGGAGGGGACGTGGGACGGAAAGCCCACTAATGGGTAAGGTCATAACCAAGACTTACCAAATATACCTAATTTCTGGTATGTGCCAACTTAGTTGAGAGATTAAATTAAAGTTAATGGGTTAAGTTCGACTTAACACTAGTCAGTGAAGGAAGACGCTTAGTGCTCATTAAGAAACAGAATGATCAAATAACTTCCATTTTTACACGAGCTGGAAGAGACCGGGTAGCTAGAATAAAGACAGGATATAAGGTCAGGTCAAGCTGGGGAGCATGAACTTGTACAGCACGTTGGCGCCCACCACACTACAAAGCACCTTGGCATCCTGATTGGCAACCTCCCCAAACTGACACGTGGTCCAGTCGCACCCTGAGGAAATGGTCATCTATCTGCCACAGCCAGGTGTTATGTGGGCGTCCCCTCAGCCTGGTCCAGCCGCACAAGTTCCCAGCAATGAGGATCCTGTGAGCCGGATCACCATCAGGGAAATGTGCCACATGGCCATGGTGCCGTAACTGACGCTCCCTCACAATGCAGGTAATGTGCCTCATTGGGGAATCCAGCAGTGAGGATCCTGTGAGCCGGATCACCGTCAGGGAAATGCGCCACATGGCCGTAGTGCCGTAACTGAGGCTCCCTCACAATGCAGGTAATGTGTCTCATTCGGGACTCCTCTAGCAGCCACTCGTTCGACACAAAGTCAAACCAGCGGTACCCAAGGATTCTCCTTAGAGACACAGCACTAAAGGAGTCCAGTCTTCGTCTCAGATCACTGGATAGCGTCCATGTCTCACAGTCATACAGCAAAACAAGAAGCACTAGGCCTCTAAAGACTTGCACCTTCATCTTCTTAAAGATATCGGGAACGTCACACACCCATTTCCAGCGACCTCATGACCCCCCCATGCTCTCTCAGTCCGTCGACTGACTTCATAGGAAGAGTCACCAGAGACATGAATGTCGCAGCTGAGGTAAGTGAACCTTTCGACGCATTCGACACTCTATCCGCAGACAGACACTCTGCTGATGGCTGTGTCCAAGAGGTCATTCAAGGCCTGGATCTTGGTTTTTATCCAGGACAGTCACAAGCCAGACACTCAGTCTCCACACTTAGTCTCTCAAGAACCCGGATCTGAGCCTCCATCGACTCTGTGAAGATCACCGCATCGTCGGCAAAGTCATGATCAGTGAATCTTTCACCACCAACAGATGCACCACGGCTGCTGGAGCCCACGACCATGCCAAGCACCCACTCCATGGAACCAATGAACAGGGTCTGAACGAGAACACACTCCTGACAAACCCCAGAATCAACTGGGAAGAAGGCAGAGGTTTTGCCTCCCCTCTGCACAGCACTCACAGTACCGGTGTAAAGGCCGGCCATGACGTCCAGCAACTTTGGGAGGATCCCACAAAAAGTCTCAGGATGTCCCACAAGGCAGTTTGAGTAACTGAATCGAACAATTCAGGAAAATCAGAAAAGGTTGCAAAAAAACACTGCCAATATTTACGCCTGCATTCCATGAAAACCCTCAGTGCCAGGATATGGTCAATGGCAGACTTCTTAGGCGTAAAACCAGACTGCTCCAGTCGCTCATAGGCGAGAAAGTGATCATGGATTCTATTAAGGATGGCCCTAGCAAGGACCTTACCTGGCACTGAGAGCAGGGTTATCCCCGTGTAGATACTGCAATCCAGCCGATGACCCTTCCCTTTCCAGACAGGGACTACAAGTCACATTTTCCATTCAGTCAGAATGATGCCTGCCTCGGAAATAGAAGCAAAGATTACTTGCAATTCCAGGAGGACAGCCTTACCACCAGCCAAGAGAAGTTCACACCGGATATCACAGATCATTGTGACCTACTCTACCCGCAGCTGATTCACCACCCGTGCAGTCTCAGTGAGTTTGGGTGGTTCACTAACCGGAGGATCAGTATCAAGAACTGAGGACCCAGAAATGTCCACTATCCTAGCCAGAGGTTCGGCTTTAAACAGCTGATCAAAGTAGCCAGCCCAGTGGATCACAACTGCAGGTTCATCTATAAGGACGTCCATAATGCTTTGATTTCCCTGTAAGGAGGACGTGGGTCACTAGACCGTAGATGGTGTGTCAGTTGCTCACCGATCCCTCTAACAAACACCTCCTCACAGCCCTCGCAACCATCCTTCTCAGTTCCCAGTCCCAGCCATGCACTGCGACTCCTCCCAATAATATCCAGGCTTTTGTACGAGATGAAGCACCTCTTTCTGGAAATACCGGCAACACCAACACAGCCCTCAGCAACCTTTAGAGTCTTGTCACGGAACGTCTCCTACTTCACATTAGAACTAGCAGTCGTACTCAAGTCCAGCCTCATTCCTCTAGTAGGTGGTAGCCTACTGGACCAAAGCTGAATCTTCAGAGTAGCAACAAGTCAGTGGTCAGAATTTATAAACTGGGCAGAGGATAATCGCCAAAAGAAAATCCTGTAATACACATGCAATACACTGTAATGTCTATGTAACCATAGACTGTAGGGGTTAGTAAGGCAGGCTTCCGCAGTTCAGACGCCAACTAAGAGTAAGCATGAGGGAAAAACAGCCTTTAGGAAGAGTACCAAGCAATTCCTGAGATCACGATGGCATTGGCGGCCCATGGTGGCAGGATCAGAGCAGAACACGCAAAGGCTAGATCTTTACCTGCCCATTCCATCATCAGATCTGATAGCTAGAAAGATAAAAAGCTATTCTGCGTGACTACATCTGCATAACAATAAACCTATGACAGTGGCACAATATGTTCACCTTCAAAACTTCAGCTTGCGTTTAAAGGATCAGATCAAACCTCCAAGGCCTAGATGTAACTTTTCTTCAAGAAAGGGAAGTAGCAGTTGTCCTGGAGACCACGAGAGCCTATCTATTCTTCCATCTCCAAGGCCCCAAATTAAAGGACAGCCAACTCCACAACAGGCAGGCCACAACACAAACAGGTAGCCACACAAATCCTGAGGCTGTTACTGAGTAATACAGAGCTGTCACAGTTTAATTGACTATGTAAATAGTTTCAGTTTCTATTTTATTAAACATCCAGGAGAACAACGGGGACATTATATGTTAATGATGTTTTTTTACTGAGATATAATTGCACTCCCTTAACAAAACGTTTTAGCAATTCATAAAAGGCTTCCTCTACACAGAACAGGCTGGAACATTTTTTCCATGGCTTTTAAAAGAATGTACCTGTATGCAATAAAGGGAGAGACCAACCAATGAATTGGTAATCGCTTGCTGGCACTCACATATAGAATCTGTCGTGTTAATGAGTTGAAAGCAACAAACGGCTTATTATGAATAGTAGCTGGGACAATACAGATCAGAAGAGTCCACATACCTAGTGAGATATTTACTTAAGCGATGAAGGTTATGCACACTCTCAACGGATCCTTGTTACACTCCACTGCGGATCTGCAGGCTACACTTCAGCGGCTTCTCGCACGTTTCACGGTGAATGGTACGCCGAAAAACAAAGAAGCCCACTCAATTTGTTTACCTGGCAGGTCAGCTCTGAAGAAACACTCGCGGACCAGCCCGAGCCATCTTCTCTACGGTGCTTCTGAAATCACTGGGAAGCACTTCCTGCATAATTTTGCAGTTTTAATTTGAGTTTGCAATGTTAACACATCTTTCTGATGTTGGACTCATTCTGACCGGCCATATGGGGGGGGGGGGTGGTATCAGGGCCCAGAGAGCACAGACTGGGGAGGCAGCTTTAAGCGTGTTATTTTTAGAAACTTAAAAACATAAATTACTGTGGCAGCTGGCTCTTTAACCAAGTTAAGACATCAGAACGGAAAACTTAAGTACTTCAGTGACACGCGCAAACAAGAAGTTCTCACGTCTGTGCGGTTACTGCCCGGCTGGCAAAGCTCGTCATCCTCTTCCTACTACGAAGGTCTCTTCTCTGCCTTCGTACCAGCTGGCTCTTTTTTCGACCAGAGCCAAAAATGAGGGCAAGCTGGGTGTCATCAACATCGAATTTTGGAAAGAAAGAAAACACACAGCTGAGGCTCGGTCCAACAATCCTCACAATCTCATAAAAAGCAGGTTTTCTAAAAAGCAGGCTCTCTTCTTTACCCACTATTCTGGACTGAATCTCCCTTTCCCACATTTAAACACTTGCATCATCATAGTTCTGTGATGCATGTGAACGACTTTCATTCATGACTATCAATGGCACTTCTGTGTACTTATACTAGCCTGCCTTTGTTTCCCCCCCCCTCAACCCTGTTTTTTCATCATTCCTAACACAAAATACTATAACTGTCGTAACAACAACACACTTTGTAGAGACTTCTGAATTCTCCTCAGCCCACACTGGAAAGATTCGCTATTTTACAGTTAAAAAAGAACATTTTTCAGGCTCAGAGAAGCTTTGTGGGAATGCTGACAGAGCAAAGCTGAAGCCAGACAACCTAAGATGTATCTGTCTCTAGCTTTTAAAGAGGCAGGGCTTAAGTGCATTTCTTGCGCCGTTTAAGTTGCTGCTTGTCCGCCGTCTGCTTGCAGCTGCGCTCACGATACCCTACTACAGCAACTTTGACCTTCCATTCCACCCTACAGAACCCAACAAATACCTGAAGTGGGCTTTGTCTTTCTCTTGAGAACAATGCCAAAAAAAGAAGGGAGAAAGGAAAGAGTCCTTTCATTAGACAGCTTTTGCTATCGCGAGGCTCGGTTTCTGTACAGAACGGACCCAGGTTAGCACAGAGCCAGGGAAATGGCAGATGTGCATGGGCACATTTTCCAGATGTTTAAGGACCACTGTGAACCTGGGACACAATCATTAGAACGGTTGCTGAAATCGATACGGCTTTTCAGATTACACCTCTCGCCGAGCAATTTCATATTCTGCTTGCAATCCTTCCGTTTCGAAGAATGCAATTTCTGAAAGGTATGAACTATCGATTGCGCCGGCGTGCCTGCCCCTCAGCACAATAGCACGTCGATGTACATGAAGCCCCCGGGGTTATACCGCGTGAGCGTGACCCGCCGCCTCGACCTTTTGGGAACCCGGCGGGGAGATGAGAGGAACGAGGACCTTCCTGTCCCAACACTGCAGACGGCCGGGTTCAGTCTTTATTTGCATAAACGCCGCTTCTGTCCTTGTCTGACGAATGACGGAATAAGCTCAGGAGTCACGGAGAAATATGGCATGATATTAACCATCTAGCCATTTGCAGTTTTCCTAGGAGCTTCACGGTAAATTACAGGAGGCTACAAAGCAAAGACAATAAGCGATTTTCAGGACAATTGACAGAATCTCCAGAGACCCTGGAACACCCTAAAAAATACAATCAGTATATATATTTAAAAAAAAAAAAACGTTGATAGTCCCTCCTTCACACTGCCCTTCTTCAGACAAATGCATTATCCATTAAATACTTTTCTATTATAATCTGTGCATCTTTAGCGGCTTTTACGCCAGCTGTTGTGAAGTGACAGATTTCACATTTCTGCACATCCCTCCACAAGAAACATCTAAGAGGAAAAGAGAAACGTGAACACCAGTGTGATCGGAATCGAGTCGTGGGTGGGGGTGGGGGGCTGTTTTAATCACAGCTGTCATTCATATTCCATCTGCAGCCCGGGTCAGCATAAGGCTATGCCACGGGGAAATGGAAACCTGCCTTCCATATTCATTACGCTTTCAAACCTACCACAAAAAATAAAAAAGATGGCATGATGATGGCGAGAGGGAGTCAGGGGGCGTCTACCCACAGACCCGCGTGTGCCACAGATCCACAGACAGGGACGACATCCCCTCGGCCGATGGTGCTCTCTTTCCGACACCAGCCTTCACCTTGGTCTCGCTGCCGTCTCTCCTTAATGCCTCAGAAGGGCAGCCGGTCCAACATACAGCCCCATCGCTGCCCAGACGGTGCCGCTCAAATGATTCATGTCCACAGAAGGTGTCGCAGTGAGCTGTTCCGGGCCCGGGCATTCCGCTGCCCCGCTCCATTCCCCTCTCGCCGTGCCTGTAATTCCACACCTGCCCTCTTTCGAGAACGCTCCCAAGGCGAGTGACCTTTCTGTACTGCCACATATTATGTCAGCTTACGGGAGCCGCATCCCCTGGGCCATTAATAGCCCTGCAGCTCCTGTCTCAGCCCACCCGCCTGCATCTGGTTTCGCCGTAGCAGCGTTAGCGCTAGCGATGAATTTCGGGGCCGTAACTGTGACAGCTTAACGACATCCCCAACCCCACACTTCCTTTGAAGTTAATCGATGTCAGGTCCTATTTATTCCTCCTTTGATGCGCTTTGTTTGCCTCACGCCCCCCCCCCCCCCACCTACAATCAGCTGTGGCAGCAGAGGTTTAAAATGATGGGGGCCTTGTTAAATAGGCCCTGCCTTCGCTAGCACTGAAACAGGCCAACCAGGAGGACCGGTCATTCAGGGGCAACCTGAGCTGCAGGCAGCGTTTCCTAAAATCTACAAGCAGGAATCAGGGCTACACTATTTCAGGATCCTCACTACATCCTTAGATGACTTACTAACACACTGGATGCAAAAGCTGCCATGCCCTGCATTTCACACTGCACCCAACAGCCTAATCAAATGACACAGAAGCAGGTGTGGATCCTTCACTTTCACCACCTTCATTCTTACAGTCTCCATTTCCAGCCTCTGCAAATAAAGACCGACACGCCACAGAGCCTTAAGACTGTGATTTTGCCCCTGAAATAATCATCACAAAAATCAAGTGGGTTACAATTTTAAATCAGAGGAAGCATATTTATGAAATGCCCTTTGCCAAGATTGCAAAGGAAAAGTGTTATATTCGCATGACACGCACACAAAGTATGCAAGCACATATCAGGAAACTTTGAAATGTTGTGAATTTTGTCTGCCTATAACAAGACATGATGCTCTCCCTGTTGCTATCTTCACACCCACATTCTTCTTCTGCACATTTGCCATGCTACCCTGGCCCTGCACTCTAACGCATCTTATCTGTCCACCGCATCCTCACCACGAGGACAGCGTCTGAAGTCGCGGCTGATTTCATGCTGCACCATTTCTACTGCTTGCTGTAACACATCGAGACTTAAGCGCCTGCTTACAGAAAAACCTACGACAAATGGGAAGACTTTATATTTGGCCAGGCCTTGAAAATGTGCGCGTGTTCTCAATGGTCATTATAATTAAACATAATACCTGATTGTGACTTCGAAATGATTGGCCGACTTTACACTCTCGCGACGTTTTGTTAATTTAGGAGCACAAACCAACACAAACGCAGCAGCGATCTTCACATAACTCCACAAAGCCGGACTTACAAACATACACCATTATTTCTTTTAACTGTTACAGGCATAATTGAAATCGCTGACAAAGTGTGAAACCTCGCTACGGCTACTTGTTTGCATTGTCCGTTACAGGTGGATTTCCTGTCTCAGAAATGCAAAACATATATACTATTCCATGATATCATCGAACCAAAACATGAGTCAATGCCCCATCCTTGCAATGTACTAGAGCTATTACGATATCCACAAAAACATGCAACAAATTAAACTAATTCAGAAACTTCATCCAAGTAATGACAGCAAGAAGCGCAGATGGCAGGTTGCATGGTCTCCAGACCCTGACACATAAATGCTGACCGCCTTGGTTCCTCAAACTTACATGGCCATTTGTTCAGCTTTTTTTCTCTCCCTTTTTACCCTTTTCCTCAGTTAGGTCAGCTAACTACAGTGAGAGCCTCGTCATCTGCCATGCCTGGGGAGTTCATCGCTCCCGAATTATCAGGTTTTCTAGACATGTGAGCCTTCGACTTACAAACTGATACTGACTTAGGATTCACCAGAGCACAACGCAAGGGATCCTAACACAGCCTTTGAGGTCTGAGCTGTCAAATGAAACGAGTTCGCGGCAATAAAAGTGGATTATTTTGAGGAGTCACCGATCATTTCTGAGACATGTTATATTTAATGCATAAGACATAGCACGCCTCAGAAAAATGTCTTGGAAAAATGAGTTTCCTCAAAAAAAAAAAAAAAAAAAACATCCATGCATCTTCTACGCCGCTTATGAAGTCCCAGTGAAGCTGGAGCCGGGAAGTACAGGGCATCCTGAACAGGATCCCGCTCTTCGAACAATTAGATTCCTCACATAAAGACACAGGGTTTGCCACATTCCAGAGCCAAAGTAATCCAAACTTTAATTTGCAAGTGCGATAAAATATGATCTTTACAGCTACCAATGCCATGTATGTTACACTGCACATTCAACTGCATTAATAAAAAATGTTGATGTGGACAATTTTGTTGATAATCTGCAGATCACGTACACTAAAATCACACTGCAACTACAGGAATGTCGGTTGCAAATGGCACCCATTAAAAAAAACCCAATCAAATAAGCTGGTCAGAGGCCTGTGTTCAATAAAGCACATTGGGTTGCTAACCTACAAGGATAGGGCATAAAACAACTGCATCGCTTATTAGCCAAGTGACTTATTTCTTAATTACAACCATATGTTAACGCAAATTAACTTCACACAATTACAGAGACTCTGCGATAACATATTATATAAGATTTGCGTATTATTATTAAATATGTCATGTGAGAAAATCATTTGGTCTTGCGTATGACTTATTGCGCCAGGAATACGGAAGCAGGGAAAGCAGCACCGCACAACAGCAACAGCTGAGCCAAAACTGCTCAAAAATTACAACATGCTCAAAATACTAATCAGCTATATAGGCTTAACGAAATTTCATCATAAACCTTTCAACAGCATGCAGCTCAATATTAAACTCATCAGTTTCTGCGTAATCTGCATATTAAATGTTAGCACAAAGTAGCGACTGCAGTCAAACTCATTCCAGTTATACCCAAAACCATTACATTTGAAAGCCTGTGATGTAAACCAACCATGACAGAGCAGAGAGTTTGACACAAAACAGCATACCACTGCTCTTGCCACTGAAGGGATGCCCCACAGCAGCTGCACAGAAAGCTAAAACCACGACTCTGGGCTGTGATACCTTAATAAAAAGCACAGTCGCGCAAATGGACTTTGATCCTCGCGGACTTGACATTCTGATGTTTCGCTGCGAATGCTAGCACACAGTTTGAGGGGCAATAATGCTTCTGGGAAAAGAGCTGTAACAGAGATTCCCATTTATAGGACAGTGCAACGTGACAAAAGGGTTTTGAGTTCTGGGACTGCCCCAAAAAGCCATGGGCACAACGTACAATTATGCTGTAGACCAAGGAATCATTTTTTGAAGTATAGTTATAAACCCATAGTATCTGGTTACCATTGAAGTTTAAAATGTTACAATAATTCAATTCTCTTCATGCAGAAATACTCGCCAAGGCACTGCGTATGACAGCCAAAACTGTAAGGGCGGAGAGGGCTGCAGAAATAAATATAAGTTAGAGCTAAGTGTGTTTCCTAGTAACTGCTGTAATATACAGACATCCAGGCATCCATTTTTCTTTAATCACTTTTACATTTCGGTAAGTAAATTACAGGTATGGATTAGAGATTGATATGCTAGTTCTGAGTCAGCAGAAATGGGTACTTATCCGGCCACTTTTAATAAATGGCGAACAGGTACAACAAAATCCAACATTAACACAAAAGCCACGACGAATTAAACTGGGCAGAGAGCATGACGAATCATGCTTTCTGGTGGCTTAATCATGGATAATGCATTTGTCTGAATTAACTGCTATGAACTAACCCTCAAACAGGAATCCAAAAAGATGTCTGAAGGCAAATTAGCCTCCAAGGCTGAATATAAACTACAACAAAACAATGCAAGAAGGCACCAATGGAGTAGTGAGCTTATATTTTGGTAAAACGTCAGACCTGCGCTCCCCCCGCCCAAAACATCCGCGTCTCCATTACCTTTCCCTACCTGCCGTGACGCATGACGTCGCCGACCCTAGCGGCGACAACGCCTGGCGAGCGTGGGGTCGGACCTCATCCTGCAATGCAGCATCCCGTAAGCGCTACCCAACGCGCTCCCCGCGGGGCTCCCTTTCTGGCAGCGTGCGCCCCTGCAGCGAGGCACCGCGCATGCGCGACCTGGCAACCTGCGCCTATTTGGCAGGATACCGCAACGGCAGGAAGAGCGCATGCGCCAGCCGCTTCGCCCATTCGCTTCAGAGCAAGGCTCACTATTTGGCAAAGGAGATCCCTTAACTGACGCACAGGTTGCTATTTATCACCAAAATGAAACCGCAGAAAACCCTTACCCTGAAAATTATTTCACACGAGTAAGGATAGACTGTCCCTTCTTCCATAGACCCGAGAAGTCACAGACTAACAAGAAAACACCACACAAAACGGCAGGGTTCAAATAATGTATGAGTAGTTAGCCTACTGACTAGCTAGCAAGTTAGTTAACAGACGTTCTCTCCAATATTTAATTTAATCGTTTTGTTGGCTTGTTGAAGTGTTACCCGCAATAAAAACATCCGTATTCACATAAACTATTCCAGTACATAAAATGAGTACTTTTTAATTTGCTACAGCTCCTCAGTGTCTCATTAAACTCTTATCACAATACAAAGCGCTGAATTACTTCAGGCTGACAAAGAAAAAATGAAAGTAACAAAGTGGAGTCGCCTTCATCGTCCCTTTCATGTCGTTGTTGTTTTGCTTTGTTATGATATTTTCTTTAAACTCACCTTTTCAGAATCTGTTCGTCGGCCGGATCGAGTTTTCGCAAAGACGCTTCTTCACATCCGGGTTACCCTGGTGACGCCTGTGCGTGACGCCCCTAACCCCGCCTCCAAATTACCTGTCAAACGCACCCCCTCCTCCAAAAAATAACATTAAATAAATCGCAAAATCTCTTCAAATTTTTCCAAATATTTCTTAAGTCATACACATACTTACATACAAACATACAGGAATGAATAAACGCATCTTTATGGGCATATCTGTATTTATGAGTTAATCAAGCTGTTTTTTATGTATAATTAATAGTAACACTGTATTTTGGACGTATAAATCAAGTGTGCTGCAGGTACGAGTCGAAATTAGTAGTGGAATATAGAAACAAATTAAATGAACCACCAGTTTGTCATACATTCATTCATCGTTCATTTTAGTAGTTATGTAATGCTTTATCTCATTCATTCTCTTCTTTTTGTTGATTTTAATAACACTATTTAATTAATTTTGCTTTTGTTTGATGTGTGGAGCAAGGCATTTTTATTATGAAACACTGTTAACTAACCTGTTAAATAAACAGTTATTATACTGGCTTTAAACAACTATTGAGGCTTAGAGTTATTGCGAGGCTTCTATAAGTATTTCCAATATGTAAGCGCTTTAATTGAATTATAAATAAATAAAGCGCGCGTGGCAGAGAGAGGAGGGCGTTCTTCGGGGACCAGCCATGGGGAAATAGGGAGGCTTAATTACAGCTGCAGCGACATCTACGCCCGGCAGGCACACAGAGGAGGAGTGCACTGGCTGTGTGAGCATGCAACTGTGCATCATTAGCTGTGTTTCTGTTGACTGCGGCGGTCAGCATAATCTCGGTGTTTATGGAGACTCCCGTATATTATCCAGGAGCTACTGCTGGTGAGAGTAACACCGACTGGTCACGCATAATTATAATAACTGGTCATTTTCTTTATATATTTCCAATGGCTTTTTGTGCAAATTGTGACAGCTTAACAGATTTTCACATGCAATTTCAAGGCTGTGTTTAATTTCTTGCAGAATGCTCCTAAACTCATAGGTCTTTTGCCTTGAGTTAAGTAACTACCTTTAAAGCAGCATTTCAAAGATAAAGATTATGGGAAATCGATTTCGGGAAAAGAATACAGTGTGAAAGAACAACACAAGGCAGGAAAATCCAGATGAAATTAGTAATGCAATTTATTAAGAGATATCTATGTGATAAAAATACAGATTTAATGAGTAATTAACTGTATTTTAATTACTCCTTTATCCACCTTCTGTACCCACTTGTCTTAATCAGGATCATGAATGCGTGGAGCCTATGTGGTACAAGGCAGGGAATAACCTAAGATTGGGTGCCAATTACCCATTGCAGGGCACGCTCACACACCATTCATTCATTCACACATGATTTGATAACTCAAACTCACCTAAGCATGTTTTTATACTGTGGGGGGGGGGACACCAGGGTCTCAGGAGGAAACTCCATGATGATATGGAAGAACATGCAAACTCCACACACACTGAGTCAAAATGGAGACTCAAACCCCAGTGTTTTTGCCGTACAGGTTCCATTCACTTCGACTGCACGTGGACTAGCATATTGTGAGACTTGTTCCAACTCAGTAGACATGCAAGGAAGAAACTGGGATTTCTGAGAGTGCAGACTAAAATGATCTTTGCCGTCTAGGTCTGGACATGCATTCTGGGACAAAAGAGAAAAGAGAACCCAGCCTTAACTGATGGGTAATATAGCACAAGTGAAGAGAATTCATGGACAAGCATCACCACCACCCCTTCCCGGCCCCCCCTCAGATATTTTAATGAATGACTGTTTGTTTACAATACACTTACCAATTGATGGACATGTCAACGTGTTTAAGAATTAATGGCCGTGAAGCAGAGATTGTTATACACAGAACACGAAACAAGCAGCATACGAAACAAGTTCCTTTCCTGACCTCAGCAACAGGTGTTTATCGTGGCTTGACAAAAGCTCATTACATCAGGCCGACATGCTATCATGTCACAGATCACAGGTGTGGCCAATCGGGGGGGCTCTAAAGTCACATGTCGCCCCAGCCCCTCAAACAAGCTCACAGCACAGGCAACTCTGCCCTTTCTTGCAAAGCGACTGTAATTACTTCAGGGATGTCAGACGAAGGCACAGCTAATAAAGGCTGATGAGGGAGTATTGAATTTGCACTTCAATTACAGTGCTTATAGAGTGTGGATTACAGGCGAGCCCCTGGAGTCGCTGCCTGCTTGGTTACACGGTTCTGCAGGACGGTGGACGCGTCTCGGGCAGCAGACACTGGCGCTGCGCAAATGACGAGTTCAGTAAGTAAGGTTCCTCGCACCTGGTGTGCAAGAACCTCATTGATCAATGTCAATTTATCATATATGTGTCAAATAAGTCCTGTGTGTGTCCACATGGTTTTGTCAAGGTGATAGTATATTCATTCTGCTGCAGTTCCCCAAAAATAATCCCTACAGAAAATGCAACTGGGAGATAAAAATCGAAGAAAAAAAAAAAAAAAAGAAACCCAGGAACACCTAGGGAGAAAGTTGAAGGTCACGTCCCGAAAAAATGATAAACGGAGAGTGGATTATTATGCAAAAATTGCTAATCAGTTTAACAGTTTACTCGCGCATCACATAGCTTCCTAATGCGAAGCAGACAGCATTCGTCTAGGCCAGCCGCCATCACGAACGGCACTAACAACCCTCACATAAAAATCTTGGTTTTTTTTTCTAAACATCGCATTCTTCTTCATCATAGTTTTCTTTGTCCTTGAGGTGATTGGGGGGGAAAAATGTACTCTGTCTATGACAAGGGCATTGGAGCCCCACATTACAAATACCTGCTAGCTTCAAATAAATACAAAGGCTTAAAATGGGTTCAGGTTTTTTTTTCTGTAAGCATTACAGGTGACAAAATGGGTAATGGAACCAGGAAAACATCTAATTTCTGTGAGTGATGTACATTAATAAGGAATGATTCATTTTGAAAAGGCAAAGACAGTTACCGAAATATTGCCGCAATTAGAAACCAGTGAAGAAAACTGTGGAACTCTGGCTTATTACAGCTGCTGCAATGTTGATTAATCTATTTATTTTCCATTCTTGTCTTGTCTGTGCAATTCCCTTCAAGTTAAAGAATCCTTAAAAAAAATCTGAACATGAAGAAAACAACAACAATGAGCCTCGGTCCCCGGGTGAGTGTAGCGGTGGATTATGGGAAAATCAGCAAATAACTGTCCGTTTAAAGTGGATTTGTCTGTTAGGCAGCGATAAACGGTGGCTGGCTTTCTCCAGCTTAGTTTTCCATTTGAAAAGAGCGTTGAAGGACAGGCTTTATGAGACTAAAACAGGGAAATGGCAAAACTAATTTTATTTATTTTTTTTGGACTGTGCTTAAAAGGACAATGCAATATGATATGCATAATTAATCATTACGGGTCCTTGCCTTGCCCTTCTTGTTACTTAATTATTGATAATATTTTTTGTCCTACAGTAAATAATCCTAAATAACTCATAAATAGACAGGGTTTTTGAAAAAAAGACTGATTTTGGAGTGATGGCATATTTGAAGTCAATATACTAACAGATCAAAATGAGAACAGACAGGAATTTGAACCAAATTTTTTCCATCTTCCCTGTGAAGAAAAGATAAGATAAAATATTTTCTAATATTGGAGTGATTTTTTTTTTACCCACAGCCTTGCTATCATTAGCACCACACTAACCAACTTAACTAACCACCCACTGACGATGACAACCAGGCTAAACATTACTACATTAAACTAGTCTACTACAGAGACATAGGCAAAATAAAACAAGACTCTTGCTAAGAGTCCCTGAGCGTTTAAACATGCCTTCATAGTAGGCTTAGTGTTATTCTCCGTGTTGTGGTGCCACAAAATGAGCAATGATTCATCAAAGATCGTTCCTCATCCAATCTAAACTGGGAACAGCATCTGATAAATGTTTGACGACATGTCGTGAGGCTTTTCCAACGTCAATACAACGCACCATCTTACCCCGAGCACAAATCCCATAAGCCTCAAGAACGAATAAAGACGCTCTCAAACACACCGACTGCGCTCCCTCGATCGCTTCCGGCTTGCTGATTCAGGCCGTCGTCGCCGGTGAGGTGCACCGGTCCTGGTGCCACAAGCCAAATTAAGCACCAAAGACCTCTGAGGGTCGGAAGCAGGCGGGAGCCTCTGGCATCTGCTTCTCAGCCAGACCCACACTGCCAAATTTCCCCATCGCCGACCTTTACAATTCTACATATCAAAGCAAGTAAAACTGCTATAATTATGCAGCGAGCACGCTGTGCGTTTAGGTGTTTGGCGATAAATAATGTAGATATAACAATCAGTTTTGAAACAACCTCTTAGATGGTTCACCTTGTCACCCCCTCTGTGTTGTTTACAAATTGTACAGAACACGGTCAGGACTGAAGACTCAGGGGAACAGTAATGTATTTTGTAATGTATTTTTAATAAGCAGATTTATCAGTACAGTTGGTTAGACCAACCCTCCTAACTTCCCAGGGATGCTGAACAGCTGCAAAATGCAGACGCTGGAAAAAAGACACATCCTGGAAGCCTCACCACTCCCCACTAGACAGACCCCCTTTTATTTTTTATAAGCACGGCTCTCACTTTGCTGCTATGCTCATATCTTGGCCGTGGCAGATCTGCTGCGTTGGCGTCCAGGGCTCGAAGCTAGTTGTGTCATCACTGCAACAAGATAAGTCCCCAGCAGTGGCACCACCGGCCGACTCCTGCCTGTAACGACCGCGTCCTTAGCTAGCCAGGGTGACTCGTCTCCTCGGGATCAGCACTCTCTCCGTTTCAGGCCTCAGGATGGCCGCATTGACGCCTCAGCGCTCATTCTGTCTCGCACCTAGAGCTTTTAAAAGTGCCAAATCATCGCAGGAGCTGACTCAAGGGTCAAACACAGATTCCCCTGCATAAAATTTACCGCTAGTACCAAAATTCCCAAAATGGTTCCTCTTGACACTCATGTAGCTCATTTGCATGCACTCTTACATGCACATAATTTAAATTACTTCATAATTTGCATTTAATCAACAAACATCTGTAAACAGGGATTTTCTGTCATCCAACAACGTATTATATGTTATCCTAAATAATAATATAAAAAAAACATCCTCACTTCAATTTACTCAATACACTTTGTTTTTCAGACAGGGACACAAAACCTTGTGAAGCTTTTGGCCATTTACTAGTAATATCTAACTGCTTTGTTTTTACATTAAATAAAACCAATCCACTAAAATAAAGGTAATATCTTCAGTCACAGAGGGGATGGCGGCCCAGTTTACAGGGCCTTCAGGAAAGCTCTAGAAGTCTCTGTTAGTACATAACGGAGCTTAAAATATAAACAGTCCAAGTAATTTAATGGGGGGGGGGTTACTTTAATACCTCAGATGGTACTCACAGGAGAAATATTCTTTTTCCTATTTCAGTTTTTGCACAAGCCGGCTGGGGGAAGCCGGCTCTTATTAATGCTTAGATTAGTCGTCAGGACATGCGGAGTGAGGGGGAAATATCTGAAGTGAAAGCAGCCTGGCCGCAGTTGTGCCGTACCAAGTATTATGCAATTGGAATCCTAATTGGTCAATAAAGGCTGGAATACAAATTTGGGGCCGGATTGAATTTCACTTTGCGGGGGTCTAGGCGGGATGCATTGGCTCTTTCCTCCGCGCTAACAGGCCGAATCCCCGCAGGTGTTGTATCTCCTTTACCATCGAGATAGAAACCATCTGGAAAGAAATTCTTACCTGACATAAAACGGTCCAGCCAGCAGAAAGTCATATTCAATGCAAACATTTAAGCAGACGTAAATACGATCGTTTTTCCTGCCGTCGGGGAGTAGACAATTTAACACGGTAAAACGACTAATATCAAAACTGGAGGAATGTAACGATGTAATCCCTGTAATCAGATAAACGCTGAAACAAGACAAGGGCACACCTGAAGCTGGCTGCCGTGAGGTGGAGAAACTGCAGACCCTATGGAAATGAATAGATGGAAAGGTATTATGATGTAGATGAGATAATGTCGAGCCGCGCGCGTGATACATGGTGTGCGAGCTGTGGGACTGTATTACCCACAGCCTCCGCCATTCGTGAAGTATTTACACGAATAGACCCTTTAACATTGCCCTGCGATGGGCTGGCCCCCCGTTCTGGGTTGTTCCCTGCCTCGTGCCCATTGTTTCCGGGATAGGCTCCGGACCCCCCGCGATGCAGTAGGATAAGCGGTTTGGAAAATGGATGGATGGATGGACCCTTTAACATTTTGTTTGTTCTGTGACGTTTTTTTTTTTTTTTATTTTTATAATTTTTGGAAAAAAGCGTCGCATCGTTGTGCTAATGGTCGGATGGTGATTTTTCCTCCATACTTATGCTTGTAAATCTCACTCTGGATGCGAGCCAACGTCGATAACACACAGTACAACAGCAGCAGCTCTGGTCATTAACGATGCCATTGACATTTTAATTAGGTCTCATTAGGCCACATCAATGCACAGAGGGTAAGGAAAGACAGATTCTGGCGGATCATCTATTCCTTTGGTCTGAGACTAAATGTTACCAAAGCAATTCCATTTGAATTTTTCCAGAGTAAATATGAAACAAAACAACAGATGGTTCCAATATCAAAGGCCTGATTCCTCATAATTCTCTGTCTTATTTTGTTATGCTGCTATCTTTCGCTGGTCTTTATTGGTTTCCACAATTCCCCAAAGTTGTTAAGCTGGAAACGGGATGAAACCTCCTGGATCGGTTTTCAGGATGGAGGTATGAATATAACTACACAGATCAGCCACAACATTAAAAGCACCTGCCTAATATAGTGTATGTCCCCCTTCATGCCACCAAAAGAGCTCTGACCCATTGAGGTATGGACTCTACAAGACCTCTGAAGATGTCCTGTGATGTCTGGCACCAAGACGTTAAGTCTTGTATGTTGTGAGGTGGGGTCTCCGTGATTTGGAGTTGCTTGCACGGCATATCCCACGGATGCTAGATAAGACTAAGATCTGGGGAATTTCGAGGCCAAGTCAACATCTTGGCTCATGGTTCATGTTCCTCAAACCATTTTGCACTTCTGCAGTGCAGCAGGGTACATTATCCTGCTGAAAGAGGTTATAGCCATCAGGGAATACTGTTGCCATGAAGGGGTGTACTTGGTCTGGAACAATGTTTAGGTACAAGGTACATGTCAAAGTAACATCCACATGAATGCCAGGACCCAAGGTTTCCCAGAAGAATATTACCCAGAGCATCACACTGCCTCCATCAGCTTCCCTTCCTTTCTTAATGCTTGAAAGAGCCATCTCTTCCACAGACAAATGATGTGCAGACCGCCCTGATGATGTAACAGGAAACTCTGACTCATCAGAGCAGGCCACCTTCTTCCTTTGCTCCACGGTCCAGTTCTGGCGCTAATGTGCCCATCGTACCATCGTAGGCAATTTTGGTGGCCAACAGAGGTCGGCATGGACACTCAGAGTGGATCGTGGCTGTGCAGCCCCATAAGCAGCAAGCCGTGATGCACTGTGTGTTCTGGCACCTTTTTATCACAGCCAGCATTAACTTTTTCAGCAATTTGTGCTACAGTAGCTCTCTTGTGGGTTCGGACCATAAGCGCTAGCCTTCACTCCCCACATGCATCAGTGAGCCTTGGCTGCCCACGACCCCGTCGCCAGTGTACTGGGTGGCCTCTCGTGGACCACTTTTGGTAAATAATAACCACTGCATACTGGGACAACCTCAAAAGACCTGGTATTTTGGAGATGCTCTGACCCAGTCGTCTCGCCATCACAATTTGGACCTTGTTAAATTAGCTCAAATCCGTACGCTTGCCCATTTTTCCTGCTCCCAGCATGTCAACTTTAAAAACTGTCTGTTCACCTGCCTGTCATATAATGGCACCCTTGACAGGTGTCATCGTAATGGGATAATCAACAGTATTCACTTCACCTGTCAGTTGTTTTAATATTATGGCTTATGGGTATAAGGCCTCACTTCAAGGGCTACGATCATGTTATAGACATCTCCGAAGAAAGCAGCAGTATGTGAGCTTGCAGAGGATCCAATATTTCTACAGTTTTTCCTTGGGGGGGGGGGGGGGGGGGGCTACATTCAAAAGTACATCAGCATTAGTTTATTTAAAAACCTAAATTTACCTCTAAGTGTAATGAGGTCACATGACTTCTCCAACAATCTCCTCATTCCCCTGTCTCTCAAACACACAGTTTTGGAGGTCAAATCTCCAGTCTCATCCAGCACATTAACGCCAACAAATTAACAAAGTAATTGTAAAGTGTGGAAATTACTCCACACACAGAGCTTCAAGGCAGGTGTCTGGAGCTAGCTTTTGGCATGTGGTTACATGGGCTGGGGGTCATGACTAACATTCAGTTATTGGCCGAACGGAATATCGATTGCCTGGTCCAGCAGCCATTTACATGCCGAAATCAGAGCAGCAGCCAAAGCTACAGTTAATGTTACTTTTCCCAGATGGACGCAAAACAAAATCCAAACCAATACCATGGTAATTTAACCTCCGTGATTCAAGTCTTAAATTGGATAATTGCAAAAAAATGTCAAAAAAATTATCATACATTTCAAGCAGCCTGGTTACCCGAGTAGTTAAAGGTCATGACTGCAGCAAGGATATTTGCACGGTCTAGACTCTGCAGTCACGTCCGCCTTCCAAGCAATAAACTTCAACACGTTACATGCCCATGAATAAGCGGGAAATCCACTCCACTCGACCAGAAACCAATCTGTACACCAGCCAGGCACTGGATTAGACCCAAAAATAACACTCTAAGACTGGATGAGACAGAGGCTGAAACAGAAACCAAGCACCAAACAACAACGACCCCCACCCCCCCAAATCTCTTAAGCACTTCCTTTAATATACACAAATGCATTTTTTGAATATCACAGCATGCTATCTGTTCCTGTGCTTGTGAATGGGGTGGGGTCCAGGGTGCTCTATGTGTAGGCGGTGTCATTGTTTCAATGAGTCTTTTCCAACATCGTTTTTTCTTTTAATCAAATCAATGGTTACACATCAGGGCTTCACTTCGCGCGGGAATATGCGCCTCTGTCACAAAACAAAGGCATAATCGCGGCTCTGTGAGTTGCAGCCTCCGATATGACAAAGAGGTAATCACCCATTTTTTCCTGCCGAAAGCTACCGCGTAGACAATTACACTAAGAGCCGCGAGTTTATTGCCAGATCAAGCTGGCATATTGACTGCGTTTGTACAATACTGCCGAACACCCAGTTATTATCTATGTCAATCAGTAAATAGAGTAATAATCGTGATTAAAGGCGTATCCGCGGGACATGTTTTTAAAGCAGGCACCGGTCGTACTTATTTGTATTTGCCTGATTTCAGCTGGGGGTTTCATCCATGCCGTCAACAGTAATTAGGCAGCTATTCTCCTCCTAATGGATGTGCTGCCTATTTATAGTGAAAACATCTGGCGTGAACAGCTAAAATCGAAGCGATCGCGTTAACCTTCATCTCGGTCGCGCGGTACAGCCGCATTCGGGCTCCGGTCGCCTGGGTCACAGTTCCTTGATCACGGTGCCGTTTTAAAGCAATCCAGCACTTCGTGAATACATTTAAACGCAGTAAAAAATATGGCGCAGATATACAGATATGGCGCTGTATTTTACATTTCTCTGTGCTGCAGTCATAACCTGCCACGTGTGGGAAAAGCCCGCGCTCTAGCACGGCGGAATCTTTAATTCAGAATGCAGGAGGGGCGCGGAGCACGAGTCCCGGCAGCTTCCCGCGCGAGCTCGCTGCAGGGAAAAGGGGGCGATGCTGGCTCGGGGGCTGCCCAGCAGACTGCAACGTAACTCCCCCGCTGCAATGACGTCAGTAGCCGGCAAAAGGCTTCTGGGCCCAGGAGGATTCCACATCAAAGCAACTGGTGCATCATTTCATTTAATTCCTCAATCATAAAAATTGTGTTTGTTTGTTGTCTTGTCTGTATGTTTGCTCTCCATTCCCTTGCTTCTGTCGTCGGAGTCTCCGGTGCCTGCTCTCTCTGCATTTCCCAAGCTCACCCCTCTATGTCGAAGTGAATTGCCTGGAGACACCTGAACATCTGATCCCATTTGTACAACATTCAGGAGATCAGAGGACTTGCATACTTTGCCTCCAGCTCATCACTTCACAGTAATCTTAATAGCAATAGAGGCTTTAGCTTGATTGATGGAACCTAAACAATTAATACTCTATAGCCATCCACTGCCCTCATAAGATATTTCAATGCTATGCTACAAGAATCCCACACAAACTTTGGTAGCACTTACATGAAAATGAAGCAATGACGACGACTGGACTTTCATGGAGAATATTTGTATAGACGAATAAATGTTCCTCATTTCGCCATTGAACTTGAATACCCTAATAGTCGTCCCAGAACGTGGTATCTTGAGGCATTTACCCAAGACTGAAGTCGCTGAGGGCAGTTAGTTCATAAAAAGCCAAAACGATAAAAGCCGCACAGAAACAGACAAGTTCAAACAAGTAAACAGAGAGACAGTCGGGAAGCTTTTTTTCAAGCTTGCTGTGAACGAGGACTCCTCCCAACCAGCCACCCGGAGAGAAAGTGCTTGATTAGCGCCCTAATGTAGACTGACTCATTTCATCTCTATTTTTGTTTTGCATTTCTTGTCAGAGTGCTGTGAGGAGCGAAACACGGAAATTAGTGGTAACAAGTTTCGCACAATTCCAGAACGGTACATTGATGATGTTTCAAGAAGAAATGAAGACAACCAGTCATATCTTAAGGGGCAGTGGCGGTGTCACAAGTGCTGGGCGAGCAGGGAATCAGGATCCAGGCAACGGAGATTTGAGGAAGAGGGGTTTATTAGGCAAAACAGGCAGACAAGGCGCAACACAGTCAAGACATCAATGACGGAACTGGGGATACATACTCTGACGCGGACTTAAATACACAGGACTTAATGAAACAACAAGAAACAGCTGGTATCACCTGGATTTCATATGAGGTTAACGAGGGAGGCGTGGCACAAGGAAGGATCTAACGATTGGGCGTGACGGGTGGCCTAATGGTTAAGGAAGCATGCTTGTAATTGAAAGACTGCTGGTTTGAATCCTTAACCAGCAAGGTACTGTCCCCAAGTATTGCTCGCCGGGCGCTGAATTAGCTGCCCCCTGCTATGTCGTCATGTCACACATGGGTTAAATGCAGAGCACACGTTTCTTTTGGTTGGAGAGGCCAACCCATGAAGCAGCCCAAGCACTTTATACAGGAAAGATCTTTCCCCCAGGAGTTTCAGTCACCAAATTGCGACCATATGAGCTAAAACAAAGCAATAACTAGCTACAAGATTAAGGTGTTCTTAAACATTAGACAGGTTTGATTACAGATGCCTGTCATGGCTTCGGTTTGAGGAGTGCAAGCATGTTGTCAGTTGCAAGATGCAACTGATTTGCTATATAACTTTTTGCAAAATCTGTGCGGGCTAATAATATAGGTATATGATGCCTGCATTTCATATTAGTGTAAAACCATAGATTGCTAGATTTTGTCATTTTTGAATACAGTCACAGAAGCATGATGTGAATCGATACTTGAAGTAGATCTAGACCTTAGATATTCTTCATGATATTTGCAGGCAGAGGTCCACGGAAGGCTGATTTCAGATTAACACATTTAGATTTTCCGTTTAATGAAGCGTATACCTATATATAACTGTGGTTGTAGCGGTTGGAACTAGCGGATGTTAAGCCGAAATATTCGGACAGCCATTAGAACCGCAAGAGACAATTATGCCAACAATTCATCAGACGCTAAATTGTCATTCGAGAAACGGGGCCGATATTTTAAATCCCGATTTTCAGCAAATAAACAACTGACTTTTTAAAATGCTGCTTTTATGTTCGCTTTTGCTAGACCATACGTGATTTTCCTAAATGAAAGTATTGTTTTTTTATCAATATGAAATCCATTTATGACCATTCGTAGTAACGTCTGCAAAGTCGCAATACGATTCAAGTTAAACAAAACTTGACGGCTAACCACTTATTGCAATTGTGTTGCATGCAGCATATATATGAGGTTAAAGCAGATGGTGTCATAATTGCTTGGCCAAGTGTAAAAATAGACGTCATTCAACATCAGCACTAACCAAAAAGAAACTGATTACTTGAATAGGCTTAAATTTGCCCTCGTGGAGGGTAACACTGAAATAATAATGCACAATTTCAAAGGAATTGTTCGGATTTTTTGGGCCGGGGTTAAAATAAAAGAAAATTGCGAGTGAAACAGAGAAATTGCATTTTAAAACGACGATTGGTATTCTGCGGGCGATGCAGCCCCGCGGTTCTGGTGTACCGGTAATCGCTTCTGTTACTGCTTGGCCATTTCTTGAAACGGATTGCGAAGTAAGGGCTTGAGTTTCCGTGTGCTTCTCGCCGTCTCTGGAGACACAAGTCCGTCGAGGCAGAAGATTAATATTTTTCACTTCACTCAGTCTGATGTACTTTCTTGAAATTCAAAAAAATATATATCTTGGCCTATAGATTTGCTGAATAGTAAAACTAACAGTGACGTTTTCGATGAAACGACAACTGTCTGTATAATAGCTGGGTCAAGTAAAAAAAAAACCATAAGCCTACATACCAAAATAAGTTGGCTACCTGTAAAACGTATATGGATTAAAGAGGTGCTGTTTATCGATTGAATCGATTAATTAAATTTAATATACAAAGTTATGAAATTCCAATTTATAGCAATTTTAGTTAATAATTTACACTACTTTTTTCATGTTAGAGGGCAATTTAACGGAGTGTTCATATAACTTTATGTTAAAACGCAACAAGGAGGCACCGTCCAACAACAGATGACAAACAAAATATAATACCTCCATATGTCCAGAAAATAACGTTTTGCATTCCAGGGACATATACAGACCCAATCTGTGTCACGACGTGAGGTATTCACAACACGCTCAATACTCGGTGGATGACAGCTCACCATCATCATGACACAGCCTTCTTTAATAAATATAACAACGATTGCGGTCAAGCATCTCATCCAGTAGGTTTCTGAGCTGAGCACACGACAGTGTTCTCAGTGTCAGAGAAGCGTGTGAGAGTTTTATCACTATTACTGCGATCGCTCCAAGACACGGTTTAATGACTTCGGTGATTATGTTTCACAAACCTGTTTCTTTCAAGATAATAGCTTGATTAAACAATGATAATAACGACTGTGATTCAATATGGATGATTTGTAAGTTGCCTGATATTGAGTGTTAGATCTCTGATTTAGGGCATGTAAACACCATATGCAACGACTTTGAGTTAAGGGTGATAATCCAGCTATTAAGTTAATGGGTCGGCGACTCGTTGTAATGTCGCGACTGAAAGGGGAATCAAAGTGTGGTTTACAAGCGATTGAAAAACCCAGTAGCTCACTTAGGTGAACAAGTATTAGGCTACGTCAGTATGGAATAGTGTCAGTAAAGCCATTAGCGACATAGGCGGCCGCACAGGGCGCTACTTTGTCTCACTCAGGGGGCGCCGGGGGCGAAGCTTGCCTAGGCTGCCCCACGGGCCTCTACCTTCAACCTGCATGGCACTGGTGTGGAATTAAAGGGGTATATTACCATGAATATGTCACGATGAGTTTTGTTTTTTGTTTATTTGACTGCTGCTTGGTATTCTACCCAATGACTGAGTGTAAAAAGTGCTAAACAGTTTAAAATATAAAAGAATTGTTTTCTGACACTTGTATTCTATGCATATGTAAAATATCAGGAATTTTGTCTGTGCCAAGACACAGTGGTCACAGTTATATGCGACTGCATTTCGAGTGGCCATAGCGCACTCTAGAGGCAGCATAGTGCACTGTAACCGTAGCGTTGTTATGTACACCAGTGCACCGTGCGCACAACGGCAAGTGAATTTTCGTAAGTGAAAAACGTAGCTGGCGTCATTTTTTTTTATTTTGCAGAAAAATTGCGAAGAATTAGTATACGAAATGGCTTTGGTTAATCGTCGTAAATGTAGGTAGAAATCGCAGAACCTCGAAGACCCAGCTGGAATGTATTAAGGATTGAAAATAATGGAAAAGGAAGGTAAAGTTTCCCGGCGAGGCACGAGGGGTTAACAGGAAAGCAGGTGGATGGGTGGCCACGTCTATCTCAGAATGCAATGATTTGCAAATCATTTAAACCCACGTTTAACTGAAAATATAACAAAGACGCCATATCACGTGTAAAACCGAGAAAATGTATGGTTTTATGACAGATATATATGCTCAATTGGCCAGCGACACGTTTTTTTTTTTTTTTTTAAGTTCGGAGAGGGCAGAAAACGACTGGAAAAGTTCTGTATTGCCGAAAGAAAACACCTGGTGGAATATCTCACAGTTAATTAGGTTAATAGGCAATAGGTTAGTAAGATGATAGGGTATAAAAATAGACACCCAGTGAGGAAGGGGAGAGGTTCACCCAATGATGCTCCTCAACATAATATTACAAAAAACTTGGGAATTTCATCATCTACGGTACATAATATCATGACAAGATTCGGAGAATTCAGAGAAATCAGAGAAAGGGACAAGTCCAAAAACTAATATTGTACAGCTGCGATCTTTAGATCCCCAGGTGGCACTACATTAAAAATAGGCACGATTCTATAGTGGAAATCACTGCATGGGCTCTGGAACACTTTCAAAAACCATTGTTTGTGAACACAGTGTGTTGCTCCATCCACAAATGCAAGCTGAATCTCTACCATTCAATGAAGAAACCATATCTAAGCATGATCCAGAAACACCAACGATTTCTCTGGGCCCGAGATCATTTAAGATGGACTGAGGCAAAATGGAAAAACTGTCCTGTGGTCTGACACATCAAAATTTCAAATTCTTTTTGGAAATCATGGACGCTGCATCCTCTGGGCTAAAGAGGAGAGGGACCATCCAGTCTGTTATCAGCAGAGAGTTAAAAAGCCAGCATCCGTGATGGTATGGGGGCGCATTAGTGCCCATGGCTTGGGTAGCCTCCCACATCTGGCACATCTGGGAAGGCACCATTAATGCTGAATGATATATACAGGTTTTGGAGCAACATATGCTGTCATCCAGACGACGTCTTTTTCAGAGAAGGCCTTGTATATTTTGGCAAGACAATGCCAAACCGCATCCTGCAGGTATTACAGCAGCATAGGTCCTTAGCAGAAATCTGGGTGTTAGACGTGCCTGTCCACAGTCCAGACCTGTCACCCATTGAAAACATTTGTCGCATCATGAAACGAAATATATGACAAAAGTAGACCCAAACTGGTGAGCAGTTGAAATCCTATATCAGTCAAGAATGGAACAACATTTCACTTTCAAAACTCCAGCAACTGGTCTCCTCAGCTCCAAAACATTTATAGCATGTTGTTAAAAGAAGAGATGCAACACAAAGGTTAACATACCCCTGTCCCAACTTTTCTCACTTTCAACATTTGATATGATGTCTTTGTTCAATTTTCAATTGAATATGAGTTTATATGATTTACAAATCATTTTGTTGCTTTTTATTTACATCTTACACAGCCTCTGACTGTTTTTGGAAACGGGAATGTAAGAGTCTTGCCTAAGTCTTGCAGATTGAGAGCAGGTCTGGTTGTCTTCCATCTCCATGCCTCGTCTCCCTCTAGGGAACTATATCGCGCTGGGACCAACCCTGGGGAACGTACGGGGGATGCACTACCTTCCTTGTCCTGCCAAGAGACAAAAAAACATTACAAACAAAAAAGGAATTTTGCAGACTCGTAGGTAAAAAACAGGTAACATGCTTCAGATGCCTCCTGGCAGATACTATAAAAGCTGCCGATAAACAATTAATGACGGGTGGCCACCTTGAAATTTCCATTGTACTGTATGTAATTCAGGGTAAATAATGCTAGTATATACATCAATAGTGTGTGTTACGAGTCGGAAGGTATCATATCACTCGGCTTGTATGGTTTGCACGATCTAATGTGTTGCACTGAATTCGCACAGATGTGCAGTCCTGTTGGCACACTGGCCCGGGTACGCGCGGAGCGGCGCCACGTGACTCGAGAAGGAGCCAAAAAGCAATTAAAACAAGAAAGTGCCTCTGGCGGTTTTGAGGTTCGGCAGTGGAATTTGTACTGGCGGTCGTGTCCCGACTGCTCGATCCACATACTGATTAACAATAATTATATATTTTTAAATATAAAACTAGTTAACAATGCGCCCCCGTCTAATCTCTAGCTACCCAGGCTATTCCTCTGTCCTGTTTTGCAAGTGACGAACTAGATCACCCTCTGTTACGTTACGGTTTACATGCCGGTCGGTGACTGCAAAACAAATGACCTGCGTCACCCTTTGCAAAAAGGTATTTTTCCTTCTGTAGACCGCTGAATATAAATGTTCCCCAGGCTATGTCTCATTTCCCAGTCTGCCTTCAATACTTCAGAACATTTTACATTAATGAGCACATTTTGTTGTACATCTCATAATAACTCGTACTTGACTGTGAGTATTTCTATAAAAGTGTTTTTTATAAAATTGGACACGGAAATTCGTGGGACATGCGGAGGGATTGAAGCTAAAATATTCCAAACAATGGAGGTGATGAATTATGAGGATGCAAGTCAAGTTTTCCTTTTTTTTGTTGACAAATTCAAGTCAGGTTGATGTTTTGATGAAACAAACTATTTAATACAAAGAGAAAGGGCAGAAGCAAATTGCGGAATTATTCTGAAACAATGGCTTGCGTCGGGCTTGTTTCTGAAGCTCCATTGGCCACAGTCAGCGTTTTATCTATGCATGAATATTCATGCGGTAAAGGTACGTACCTTCAGTCGAATTAGAGGATAGCTGAAATTTCAATAAATTTTTTCAGCAATCACTAGCAATTTTAAATTTGATTAGTTAGGGACTTTAAATAGATTTTTTAATGCTTCCAAGTGCGAGTTTGATCCTTGATGGCGGCACTGGCTCACATATTGGCAACTGCAGGACTCGAGTGCAGATCGGCATCTTCTGTGGTTCGCTTGTGTGATGCCATTCATAAATAATAGGACCCCGTGGGGAGTGGGGGGCATGACAGGACTTCGTGGGTCAATCAAGGTTAGCAAAGGCCATATATTGAAGAGAAAAAATCGGACCTTTCTGGCATTATGCAAAAAGGCTATGCCCATCATCGGTCTCTTAAACATTTTAACATCACGATCCAAATTCCTGGATGTGAAAACATCCCAATAGATGGTCTCCAATCCAATCGGCAGCTGTGTGGCTTGAATTCCTGTTAGTCTCATTATCTTCCAACACTGTGCTCAGGGTTTGTGTGACAAAAACGGTGGGAAACTGTGTCTTAGTTAAGGCCAGTCGTTTATGGTAGAGAGGGCTGTATTGCAGAATGTTGGATGAATCACAAATGAACACATCATCAAGCAGTGTACCTTATTTTCATTTTGGGGGGTGGAGGTGGTGAGCTTACCAGGACCACAAATAGATACAGCCGCCCTCCCCCCAACCAGCAGGGGCTGGTTTGAAGTTTAATGATGGCAGCTGCCTGCACAGCCAGTCCACAGGTGCTAACGAGTGGCCGCTAACGAGCAGCCACTGTGTGGCGCCGGGGTGCTGTACTCCAGCCCCAGTGTGTGCGGGGGCCATGTGGGGACGCTGTCGTTAGCCTGGAGGGGGGAGGGGCTCGCCTTTGATGGGCCGCTGCGCTTCCATTTTTCATCAAGCGCCTGGTCGACGGGCACCGCCAGCTGTTCCAGATCCCGCTATTTAAATTTTGACCTGCTTTTCTCCCACAAGGGGGTGGAAGCGAGCATCGGAATGCAGACTCCGCCACCGGGACTAGGAGGCGCTCCGTGATGCTGGAGTGGAAGGCATCGAGGATGGAGGTCAGCTCCATTTGATCCTCAGATGCCTGGTGGTCTTCCTAGGAAACAGCCACCCTGAAGATGACTTCACTGTCGTGACATTTTATTATTTTTTTTTTAACCGTGTGTTCTGAAGCTCGTGAGGTTGTCAAGGAGCCAAACGTGTCCTGAAGATCCGGGGCCGTTCCTCCTCCAAGCCCAAGGAGCTAGTCGGCAACTCAATCTTTCACTTGATACTTGCAGCACGGCCTTCTGCTTCTGGTGGACGGAAAAGCGTGGGGATCTGGTTCATTCCAGTTTATGAGCTCTCCCATGAGACGTGTGGACGTGTAGGGGAGCGTGGCTTGCCAATGAAGGTGGACGGTTTCTGCAGAAACAGGGGCACCAGAAAGCTTGGCGGGGGGTCGGAATGTATGTAAGGAGCAAGTGGGTGATTTCAGGGACCGTTCAGAGCCCTCTGGCACTTTGGGTGGGGCAGCAAGGTATCTGGCCGTGTTTATAGTTTTGGACGGTGAGGTAGATGCCAAATCTTTAAGGACACACTCCTGTCTTTAAGGAACTCAATACTCAACTGATAGTGAGTATTGAGTTCAACACATGACATACGGGCTGTGAATGATGCTCCAGACCAACATATTCTGCAGTGATAGAACCTCCGAGCGCCTAGGATGGTGAGGATTAACACAATAATCTTAAATCAGTCCTAAGAGGTCTAATACGCAGACAAGATCTCACCAAATATAGCTGTTCTGATTGTAACCTTAACTGAACCTAAACACTGTGCAGTAAGCATTAGACACCTTTTGTTAAACTCAGTGTGTGCAGTTTCAGCAGTTAAATATGTGTAACAGCATCTCTGTGCCTTTGGTTTTGCCATAACGTGTCATATTCCAGACCCCCCTTCCCTTTCCCCCGACTCTTCCGATCATTATTTCCACCTGATGTTTCGTGTGGCAAGATGAAGGGGTCAGGCCCGTTCCAAGGGTTCCGGGAAGGGCGGACCAGGGGGCGCCAGGGGCAGCGACACACGGGGAAGCTTTTCATCAGGACGCCCGCCTGTCCACAGAGGCTCACCGATTCTAGGATTAATGAACACCAAGCCACAATTTTTCTTCTACTACTGAGAAATTAAATAACTGAGAATAACCCACAGGACTATCATAAAACATCACTACCATCACTACCAACAGCACATAAAAGTGCTGTTATTAATATCTCTCTTAAAACGGTTAGAAATGCAAACCATTAACGTATGTTTTCCTCAAAGCACATTGACCATCTTTTGTTTAGTTAAAACTCAGTCTAACCTTCTTTGCAGGTGGGTGAGTGTGGGTAAGAATTTATCTTCCCCACATGAGGCATACTTGACATTCTCACGCATGCATTTCTGGATCCCTCTTGCAATCCTCGGGCCAGGGAGATTTACATGTTGACCCGCTGACATTTACAACCCGAACACATTTCTGCCCAAGATCGATTTTCAAGGGGATGAAGTACATATGTACTTATTCTAAATCACCTTATTTCTAACCTTGTTCTGGGACACCAGGTGACTGACAGGGGATTGGACAGCATTTGCCAAAAAATCTCCCTCTCAAAATGGAAATTTTAAGCAATAGCTGCGAGCTTCCTGCCAATCTGCTATTCGTGATCATTTTAGCTTTTGTTGAGCCATCAGAAGAAACCTGAAAATGGACAAAACGCATATCAGCAAATTGAGAACATTGTTAAAACTACAGCAGTTCTACCAGGATAAGTTCTGCTAACCCTAATGGATGTTTTCACACACATCAAACCCCTTCCCTGCCTGCCGATTTATCAGCAGCATAAAGACATACACCAACTCTAGAAGGTGAATTTTCTCATTTTTCCTTAAAAACGATTAGATAACCAGCCGCGATGGAACCACAAATCCAATTACTTGCTTAACTCCAATGGTGTTAAATTTACATGCAATTCAGTCAGATTCAAGTTGCATCCTTTATTCCCTTAATTTTTTTTTCCCCATCTTTAGTATATTCCTGCTGGGTCTTCCAGCACTACAAGTAATTCAAATTACAATTAAAATTTAAGTTATAAATTTCAATTTAATATTAGGCTACATTCAGAAAACTATTGCAAATACACCTCTTAACAGCCTCTCATAAATGATGAGAGGTTGACTTGATTGACAACTGGTCTCAACCAAGGTTCTTTAATAGATTTTATTAGAAGCTTATTTTAGGGGTAGTTTGATCACACTCTTTCCCAGTAACAAACACACAACTCTGTCGGCGTAATTAGGTGGGTGTCCATTGTATTTTATTGCTAGACATCCATAAATAAACGTTAGAAAGACACCTGTGGGTCAAAATGACCCCATAATAGCATTCCAAACTGGGGATAAGACCAAGGGTTAACTGTGCGGTCTGCTTCTTGCATCCATTGGGTTGACTAATGCTGGTGATTGTGCGGAGTGGCTTCTCCAAGCATCAGGGGTCCATCCCCACGTATGGCAACGAATAGGCCACGCTTAGAAATCGGGGCCGTTCTTCTTCAACTTGCTGTAATCCATATTCACAGTGTAGAACTGCAAAGAAAGTGAAACACACAGGAAGCAGTGTAACCCTGAACACCAAGTACAACCGCAAGAACAGTAAAAACCAGCAATACAAATTAACGGGACTTATACCAGGAGTGCGACAGGGATCGCCAAAGAAGCATACCCAAATTTGGCACCCAGTTCATTCCATTATTAAAATGGCAATACTGACAAGTGAAGTTATTGGAACTGGTGACTTCATTAAGATCATCAAGATAAGACTATCCAATGATGAACAGTTCTTAATGCTGAACAGTAAGTTTAGCTGTTATACTAAAACTGGCCAGTAGGGGGTCTAGGAAGACAAAGTTTACCCAACCAGAAGATTTTGCCTGCGACGAACACTGGGTTGTCTAAATGATGCAGACCAGGTAATGGGGTATATATCATTCTTTGTAGGTATTCCCCCCCCCGTGACAAATTACAGTACTGTTAGGTATTTTCATACCTTGTACTGATCAGTGGGGCCCAGCTTGTTCCAGGGCTCCGGATTGTTCTTGCGATCCCAACTGTAAAGTTAACATCTCCAATCAATCATCTCAAAGCTGCAAATGTTAATATTGTATTTAAAACACACATGCAGGATTTTTTTTTTTTTTAATACAAGCTTAGACAAGCGAAGTGTACTGCACTCGCAACACACTACCTCGAAGCAACACATACCAGACATCAGGGTTGCGCAGGGCAAGACGGGCAAGATATAGGATGGACATTGTGGTGCCGCCCCCGATGAACATAAAAAGCGGGATCAGCTATAAAAAAAAAGACAGACGTTTAGAGTCCAAACACCACAAGCAAAACGCGGTAAATTTTGCAGAGCACGTTTTAAATGGAACTGTAAATGGAATTGTAAAGGACAGGATCGCAAAAACACGTGCTGTAAACACATCGCCAAGCATAATACGTCAAACTACTAAGATTCTTTCCTAAACCAAACGTGTAAACATGCGCATAACCAACGGTTCGATACCATTTCATATATACAAGTTAGACTGGATTTCCGTATGGCAGCTTACATTTACTGCACTGACCGTTTATCCTCTTATTTGCACTATTACCCATGTATGATATTATGGTATCTTAAAACCCCCTGTGAAATAGCCACGAGTCCCGCGGAGTCTTCGAAGATTTCCGGGCTCTTTTCTGGCAAGGGGGGGGGGGTCCTACTCCCACGTGACCGCTCGCGAGTAGCCAACTAGCTCACCAAATTAGCCACCCGTACTTACTAAATTGTGATCATAAATTAGCAGCTTGAAGCTATTTTTAGAACCGCCCTACCTGAATATCATACACATTTACGTTTATGTAGCAAAATCTGTTGTCCAAAGTAACATGCAAGTGAGATTAATACCTACCTTAACCGACTTAATTTGTCAATTAGCAGATAACGACGTGAATTAACCTATAGGTTGTCGGTTGTCTAATAAAGTTTTCCGCGACGTTAACGCATACACCATAACTTTTCCAAATCGACATCTAAAAGTTTAAGGAACTTAAAGCTACTATATCTTAGCTCTTAAATCTGACAAAACGCTCATTACACAATACCGTCATAACGTCCGTTTCGTTGCCAAACTCCCAAAGGAACGTCGTTTGTGTATAACCACGGACTTCAGAAAGTTTTTACTTACAGCTGGGTGATTTCTCATCTGGCGACTAACTGCACCTAAGAGAGACATTTTCTCGGTGATATGAGGATCGCACTTCCGAAGTTTAATCTGACAACCAACTGCAGGAAGGCCTCGGCAGAAAGAAACAAGTGTGTCGAGTTATACAGAGAGAGACGGGGTCCTTTTTTGAGACGATCAAGTATTATTTCACTAAAATGTTGATAGGATATGATTTAAAATAAAAACTTAATATGTATTTGTGGTAACTTTTTATGTTAGGTTTTACGCACAAAATAGCCCCATTTTTTACTTTCTCTCTTTTTTTTAATTCAGGCACTGTTTTGAACACCTAAAACTCTTCGAGCTCATTAATCTTCTGGTAAACAGATATCTCCTGGTTATTAGGTAATTTTTGCTTCTACGGAAACTAATTATATATGATTACAGCCTTTTTTACTCATTTACTACGGCTTTCACATTACTATCGCGATCTGTGATTTTCCAACAGAGATACTGCGTGTGCGCGCCAGCTTGTTTACAGTGTGTTTTAGATAATGATGTCATATTTTTTCCCACCAGTTTCATTCACTGATCATTTATGACTGATCCTATTTCAGGAACATGCAGGAAATGGCCCCCAGCCATCAAGAAAATAAGGCTTTTGCACCATTAATATTTTTGATGCTGGATTAATTATCACACACTTGCTCGCCATCTGGGGTGTTTACAGCCGAAAGCCAGCAATCGGCTGATTTGGAAGGCACACGCTAGGAAAACCACAAATACAATTCCGCCTCGTATACTTGCCTTTCCAACCTTAGACATAATGCCAATTAAGTAAGTTTAAAATCTTGCTGAAGATGAAGCGCTTCAGTTCGGAATCGTTGCATAGATTCAAAGAACTGCACGATTTCAGCCAAAATGTATACGGATTTTCAAATGTTTGTCTAAATGCATTAAACATCCTGTTTGTGTGCAATGAAGGAACACAATGTGTGCTGAGACAGTTCCTGTTCCGCATAATTAAATGCAACTTTGGGACTAAAAATAAACCAGCTAAGAAATGAACGCCATGCTTGTAGTTAAGATGTTTCGCTCTGGCGCAGGAGTCCTGAATCTCATTGTGGGCAGTAGCTTCTCCTTGCAACGCTACAATGCTTCACTTCTGTTCATCTGCAAATGTCACTAACCACGATTCCCGCACAAGGGCAGCTGTTGTACCTTCTCATAGTACTTAAGATCCTTCTAATTAAATATTCTGTTGTATAAATTAGCAAAACTGTAAGCTGCTTTGGTGGTGGGGGAGGTGGGGAGTTAGCTAAGCAACAAAACATTTTTAATTTCGTATAATGTATTTTATTTCCTGCTCAATGCACATCACTCTCGCCATCGGATATGCCTGCGGCAGAAGCGAGGCAGGCAGCCAGTGGATGCGAACATTATACGCCAGAGTGCTTTTTTGCATGAACCCACCTGTACTTGCGTCCAAGCCAACCTCCCTGGCCCGGGATACCCTCGGGGCCTTGTGTCCACATGGGAACCAGGTAAATTTAGTTTGCCACACGGCCAACACATCCCCGCAAAAGCCCTTAGCCCCTGATAGTCTCCTCTGACGCGGAAGCGTCTTCTGCTTCCCAAATTGCATTCTCTCCCATGAATTGAGCATTAACCTATCGTAGATACCCACACAGCACAAAAGAGGCAGCGGCACCCAGCTCCACTGGGCCACCACCCCCCAGCACCAGTAAGTATATCCTGGCTGAGTCCGAAAAAGCTTCAGATTCACATTTAAACCCAAACCATCCAAACATAAACACCCCAACCATCAATTTCACACAGACGATTCAACATGTCACCCAATCACTTTTATTTTCGCTTTACTTTTTTAAGTGCCGACGTACCCTGATGCTGGCAATCGCGCACTTTTTTGGCATAATCTGAATGATAAAAAAAAGGTACTTATTCAGAAAACTGTAATACATAGACACCAGGTTATAAAACAGAGTTCCCTTTTCCGACCAGTTAGCTCCATTGTTAAAATACAAAAAAAAAATTGCTCAGGATAACAGAAAGGATAAATAATTAAATGAATAATCAGGAAATGTGATGATAAAGAATACTAAAAAATGTATTCAACCTCCCACCTTCAATCTCCTTAAAAAGAGGTGCACATAAATGCAGTATATGTAAAGCAAGTGCAAAGACTGCTGATACATCCTGTACTTTTATTACCTTATGCACATTGCCTTACATTTTCTGAGACATTTTTCTTTCTGTTCAGCTAACAACGGGGCACCAAAAGTTGTCTAACGGACACAAAAGGCAATGAAGCACTGATTTAATAAGGGGGGGGGGAAGAGGAGGAGCCAGAAAAATGTCGGAAGGATACGCTGATGGGAGACGAAGTCCTGAGCTAGTTTAAACATACTTGTAAACTTCCGGTTATGGACTTCGACTCCCAGCAGTACTTTGTGGAAACATTTTGTCCAGCAGAGCAGGGTGTTCCACTGCATGGCAGAAGAGGAGTACATGGGTGGGGGGGGGGGGGGTTCCCAACTGTCTATTGCAAATGTTCCATAAGTTCAAGTAGAGGGCAAAGCTGCGGACAGCCCTTCATCCTTCATTGGAAGAGGTCTGGAGATGACTGCAGTGCTAGGTGATTGTGGGGGATCCCACTGGATGACAGGTATGGGGAGGGAGCATTAAACAGTGGGTGTCCGTCCACTCGAACGCCGTACTGCTCACGCTGAGAGGAGCACATTCTCCCAGACTCCTCAGTGTGGAGTTTTCTTGGGCCCTTTACCAAATTTTGCATCCAGTCCCAGACCTACCACCAAAACAATGAGTTGGAGGTCATTTTGTGTGGTCTTGTCACACAGGAACAATGGAGGCCGTGTCAGCCCAAGGAGCAGAGGGACGAACGAGTCACCTACCCAAAAAGACGAGGACGGTGCCGACCCACTGCAGGCTGCTGATCTCATTGCCGAAGAGGATGACGGACCCAAGAATGGTAAAGAACTTGCGTGTGGTGGTGATGATGGAGCAGGTGAGCGGACCAAAGAAGACCACCGTCATGAAGATGAAGGTCTGTAAGGGAAAAGTTCATCCACATCGTCAAAACACAACCATGAGGTGCCAGTGGGATCAGAGCATAATTCAGGCTTGTGGGAGTTTTCCTTAGGCAAAAAGAACCAGAGAAAGAGCCAATCAGATTGCAGAGGAGGTGGGTCCAAGCAACTAGAGGAGGTGGTGGTCCAACCCACCTCCTCTGCAATCTTATTGGTTCTTTCTCTGAACCAATCATTTTCCCTTCCGCCCTCAGAACTTCTTTGTAAGGAAAACTCCCATGAGCCCAATTCAAATACAAGATACTTGTCAAAGTTTTTTTTTTTTTTAGTTAAATGTATAGGGGGTTCCCATGTGAGTCTTGACCCACCTGGCCGAGGGCACTGGTGACACCAAAGAGCAGAATGTTGTAGTAGATGTTAGGGAAGCGCTCAGCAAAGCTGAGGAAATCCCAGATCTCCCCTGTCCACAGTACACCTATAGGAACACAAGACAAAGGTCAGGTGACCAATGAGGGAGGGGCTTATGCAACATCAATGCAGGGTGAACAGCCAGCCTCTAAGCATCTGGACCACAGTGACCAATCTTAGCTTTGAAGCCAAATATTAAAACCAGTATTAACATAAACAGAAGAAAGTCACTACAGCTACCCATAATCCCAAAGCCAAATAACTTTTCCACTTAGTAATAACTACATTGACTGTTAAAGTATGACTTATTAATGATACTTGGGCATAAAAGCAAATTTAAGAGTATGTTTAATACAGAACCGGGGGAAGTAATTTTATAATACACATTAATGGTTAGAGAAATAAATGTCAGCAGTTAGTTTTACATTTACAGCAGTTAAAATCTACACACAGCATTATTAGTCGTGTGAATTATAGTGCTTCACAAAAGATCCGTTTTGATGACAAACGGTCGGCAAGAGAACCAGCAAACTGGCGACTTTTCAACTGACTCTGTACAATTAATGCGGATAACTGCATTCAAACGTTTAATTATAAATGAAATGCGACGATAAAGGCAAACACGGACATATACTGATAGACCAGGAGTGAAGCGATTCGGCAGTCACTCCCAGGCGCATTTCCCAGCATCTCCGCCGCGTCAGTAATATGCTGCCTTCGCTGCACTGCAGGAGAGACGGGCTGATGCTGCCGTGCATCGCCGCGATTTTATTTAGACCGTGCCGTGTTACTTTATCCGTCAGCGATTAAAAGCAAAATGTGAGTCGCCGAAAATGGGAAATGTCAGCGCTGAATATATCATCCGGGACGCGCCCCGGCGCAGAAACAGCAGGCAAAAAATAAATAAGCGTTACACATACACGATGCTTATACCGAAATGAAAACTGCATTAAAATTCTAATGAGAGCGAGCCATTTAAAACATCCATTTAAAAAAAGCGAAGACCGGCATCTAAAGGCTAAACCCACTCAGATGCGAAAACGCCCCCTGGTGTCTGAAAGTATGAACAGCGGCAGGTTGTTAATGTCTAAACCAGGGGTGGGCAATCTTATCCACAAATGGCCTTTAGGTCAGCCGTTCAAACCCAGGTGTGATGGCTCCTCAGCCAATCAGTCCTCTAATTAGGCAGTTTAAGTGAGAACCTGCATATATAATGGCCCTTTCTGGATAAGACTGCCCACCGCTGGTCTAGAGTGAAACAGGAAGATATATTTAAAAAAAAAGGGGAGGGGGGAAGCACACTAGATGTGAACCTCATATCTTTAACTAGGTTGTATGTTGCTAAGGGAATATTTTTAACCACCACTAAAGCTGACACTTTAAACGAGTCAAAACTGAGTGAGGATGTCAGAAAGAAATGGCAGCCATTAAACATAAACGCACTGATTCCCAGCACGAGGATGGACCAGAGGTTGATGTGCAGCATCATGTGGTTGGGTCCAGTCTGGAAGCGATTACGCATGTGGTCCTGGGCCACCCCTGTCAGACCGTCCAGCATCAGGGAACAAACCTGGAACACACCGGTGGGGGGGTGGTGTTCAGTCACGCAGAATTTGTGGAGGTTTAAATTCCGAAACTCGAGCAAAACAGATATTCAGCGGAATAACATTGGCTGGTAAAGTTACAACAGGAAAATAGGAGGAAAAACACAAACAAAAAGGAATGATAGCATGAGCCAGTTGTACCAGCAGCATTTCCCCAAAGCCGAAGACGTGGTCGGTAGCACTGGCACCGCCCTTCTGGGGCTTGTAGAGAAAGAGCGCCACGCCGCTGACGATCAGCAGCACGCACAGGTACTTGGCCAGAGGGTACCTCTTCCTCAGTATGGTCACGCCCAGGATCATCACTGCACAGTTCGGAGGAGGGGAGGGGAGTCAGGTTATGCATGCACACAGAGAAGTGTGTGTGTGTGTGTATGTGGGAGTAATAAAATCAGTAGAGCGTTTACAGCTTCGCTCATGGAGACATAGCTAGAAGTAACGTCAGCCTGTACTGGTGTTTAGTGTTAAGAGGGATGGTGAACCACTTGGGGGAAGAGGTTTGCTTTGATGAAGGGCATCAAACAGTAGAGGTGGGAGAAGAGAGGCCTAAACACCCCCCTCCCCCCACACACACACACACACACAGGATCGCAAAGCCCTCCAGAGGGTGATCCGTGCTGCAGAGCGCTGCTGCAGGTCGGCCCTTCCATCTCTCCAGGACATTTACATCCAGAGATGTAGGAGCAGGGCCTTCAGGATCATGAAGGACACATCCCACCCCAACTGGGACATTTTTTTTCCCTATGATACAGTAAAACTGGTTTGGCGAAACAAACTCCCTGTGCTATAACGTCCACGCAGAACAGAAGGCAAAAAGCAGCCTGATCTTACTGTAGTTCACTAGTGATGTAAGAATTTAATGTGCATAGCATGTGATGTTGGTGTTAATATCACACATCGTCCAGCCTCAATATACTACAGTCATTTTTCCCCACCTTGCATTGAGATATTCAGCGCCGTTACCAGTTTTTATGCCAGTGGTAAATCAACACCATTAAGACCCATACTGCTGGTACCTGGAGTGGCGGAAAAGCACCTCTAGATGGTGCAAGAGAGACAGAATGCTATCCTGCCACTTTGGCAACAGAAATGGCTTTTCAGTGCCAATATTTTTTGTGTGCGTGTGTGCACGTGGGGGGGGGGGGGGGGGGTTGAATAATGAAAAATTCTACTCTGTAAAACTTTCCATTTATTTGTAGATTCTGTACCAGTATTTTTGTCAGGTCAAGATTTGAGAAGAAGCTTAATTAAAAAAAAAATTGAATTATAACTCAATTCTGATCCATAAGTAACTGGATTCTGTTGGGTTGGGGTCATGAGGGTGACAGGAGAAACCCCAGCGCACATGCTAATTGGGTGTGTGGGTGCATGTGCCCATGCTCTCATGGTCCCTACCTGGGATGGGCTTACAGGACTTCCCCAGCACCTGAGGGAGGGGGGAGAGAAAGATGGGAGTCAGGCCCCCATACAGAACGTCTATGGATATAACTGAAGGTAGGGAACTGATGACTGAAACCAGGCAAAAGCGAGGTGGGGAGAGAGGGGGCGGCACACAGATGCAGAGCAAAGCCGATTCAGGGAGACCCCAGGACAGCGATTAACTGAGCTCCTGGAGCACTGCGTTTACACAAATACACCATCGTTACTGACACAGTGATGCACTTGTGCGATATCTGGATAAAGCGTTCCCCCAAAAGTTCAGCAAAGGAGTGGTTGGGGGAGGCAACACACACACACACACACACACACAAACAAACACAAAAGTTACTGAAGGGACACTGGAAGTAAATACCCCTTCAAACCTGCAACTGACTGCTAATCCAGTTGGTTAAACTGATTTTTAATCAAACCGTGAATCTAGGTGGAGTGGTTACCATGCCGACTCGAACTGCAAAACAGCAAATATCCAGGCGATTCACCAGACTCCAGTAATTCCAAGTAAATAATGAGACAATTAATAGCAGATTAGCCCAATTAAGCCAGCAGAATGGTCAGAAATGAAAGCTAACATACCGCACCCCCCACCTCCCTCCCCGAGACGGTATGTGTGGCAGGTGCAGCAAGCAGACCTGGGTGGGATAGTTGACGTACAGCAGAGCGGAGTTACTGGACACCATGGCTCCCAGGTAGGAGAGAGAACACGCTCCATAGAGCCAGCTCTGGGTGTGGTCGGTTTTGGAGCCCTCGAAGAAATGGATCACTTAAAAAGAAAAAGAAAAAAAGGACAGAATACAATTCTGCTTCTGTCATTAAGGACCGAAGGGTCATTGTAATCCACAAAGCACTCAACACAGGACCTCGTTGTCGTGACATGAGAAATACAGGCATTAAACAGGAAAAAGATGGTGAAAATTTTCAAAGGAGCACAAAAAAAAAATTTTTAAGTTGGAAGACAATGCAAAAAAATACCTACAACAGATAAGGGTGGGCCAGTGCCAAGACGCACGAAGTATGCGCGAGAAAGATGCAAAATAGTATTGATGCACTGAGAGTAAAACCCAACGGATGTCATGTGACTGCAAACAGAACGGACCATGAGGTAAAAGAAGAGAGATGCTGCCTTCGCTGCAGGAAACACACACCCATAATAATTATAGTAGGGAGTGTGTGGGAAGCCAAAGACTGCAATTAAACGGATCAGCGTTCCTGTAACCAAGGCCGTTGCCATGGAATCAACATTGTGGGGGACCAATGCTGTATTTATAAAATATTGGGGGGGGGGAAGACAGTGTGAGCACATCTGAATACTTGGTGGGACATGTCCCCCCAATATATTACTATGGCCTTGCCTGTAAGCATAGGGTCTGTAACCTGTTTTTTAAGTTAGAATGTTTAGCTTCTCAAGGGCAACAGGCAAAAATGAACTGCCTCTTAAACAATCACACTGACCCAAAAGAACATGCCGTATTCAGAGAGATCAGGTCCGACTTGCATTCCTCCTTGTGGAAGGAGCAGTTTACTTACAGATCTGGGCAAAGACAGCATTGATTATGCACTGGATGAAGACCAAGGTGGTGGCGAATCTGAACTTCTCCTTGTTGTTCCCATAGCTGTAGTCGCCCCTAGTACTGGACAGATCAATGACCAGGGTGAGAGACTGAGAGATTGCGATCGAACAAAAGGGGAAAATATCGATGTCATGAGCCCGTATTCGTTAAAACGACCAGTTAAGAACAAATGCACCATTTCGCGTTGTTCACAGTGGATCCTTAGGGATCTCAGTAAATAAACTTTAAAATGTAGGGCTATTACCCAAAACAGCCCCCGTTATGTCAGCACCGAGTGATCAAACTCGGCTCTGACCGAAGCACCGTCACCAAACCATGCACCATAAACTCGCTAATCTTGCAAATCCTCTATTACTTTAATACAAACTTCCCACTCACGTCATTTTAAAGACTAGCCACATAAAGGACAGAGGTAAGCTACGGTGATCCATTCGGCGGACTCACTGACACTTTATCCCGCCACCGTTTCCTACACTGACACTGCATTATCACTATGCTGCACTGAACGGGGGTGAACGGATGACTTACATGGTCTCCTGCAGTATCCCGTAATAGAAATAACAAACGAAGACTCCTAGGAAGCAAACGGCGAGCCGAACTCGCTCGTTCTGGAGCAGCGACGCCTTGCCGCTTCCTTTGCCCGCAGCCATGCCGTCCTCCAGCAACCCGTCTATGGACACCGAACCAGTCCCACTGCCCGCGCACCTCAGTCCCCCGTCCCGCTCCACTCTCACCACTGACGCGATCCCGGAAATGGTGGCACCGTTACCCCACACGGGGTTTCAAATAAGGTCCACTTGAAGGTCCCCGTTGCTAAAATATAAGCACCGTACTAACTGGTCCCACGCACAGATATGTAAATGTCAGTGTATTCGAATGAAGCGGGGTGTATATATAGTTGATAAGTTGCTGTGATTCACACCCACGCCTCGATCCTCGTTTTAATATACTCGAAATTACGTAACCCTGGTATTCCAGGTGTACGGCTCTTCCCCTTTCCCCCTTGGGTCACTATTTTTCTCTTTACTGTTCCCCAGGCTCTAGCTTTCTTCCCGGGGAACGGACGTGTTTTCATGCAGCGTAAAGCGACGTCACCGTTTAAGCAGTCAGGACCCACTTCCAAAGCATCCCTTTACGTTTGCCTGCATTGAGTAGTTTAATTAATGATTCGGATGCAGCGCACATTGTATACCTATTTTAATACCTATCGCCGTATTGACAAGCTACTGCCGAGCGCCCAACTTGAATCCAAGCGTTCACATTTTATAAGCTTAATCTACACATCGCAGAAGAGATTGTTCTGAATGCTTGATTTCCCAGACCCAAAACATCTGTGTCGAAAGCAAGTATTTTGGCAACCAGTTTTATTTTTACACCATTAACGGGATACCACTATTTAAAGCATGTTTTCCAAGGACTGTGATTTTAGTTCTGGCATTGTACATGGTCACCTCGACAAGCTGAAGGTCCTCAGAGCAAATAGTCGCTGAATTTTTCGTTGGAGGATGTGGATGTTGCTCATTGGTCTAAATAAGGTAACTTGGGGCCGTATTAAAGGTTGGGTTTAGGCAATGGGCGTGGCATTAGGTGTTAGCACACCCCCTAGTCAAAACACCTGCCGGCTCTGTACATTGGTAATGCAGTCTTAGACAAAATATAGCCAATGAAATACAGAAACACACAGGGGAAAAAAAGGGAAAGTGATGGCAGTATAATTTAATGCAAGTAAATTAATCCGCCCGTAAACAAAATATCTGTATAGGGCATATGACATTAGTTCTCAGTGAACTCGAGCTGTGTTACGTTCATTTCCCTATCAATCATTCTTAAGAAAACCTAGAAAAATCATGTTCAATACAATTCTGTATTCGTTTTTTTTTTTTAACACTTAAAGCTATCGTTCAACATTAGAACCAGCGGCGCTCTCATCCACTGTATAACCTACCAAAACAAACAAAAAACAGCATTCAGCATCCCATAATGGAAGAAAGCAAACGTAAGTCAGTTTCTGTGTGTTAAGCTGGGGGGCTGGTTGAACAGGGTAAAGAAGGTATTGTTGCCCATGTTAAATAAGAAACAAACAAAAACACTACAAGCTTTGTGACATTTAAAAGTGTTTGGACTGGTCATGTCACTTTATCAAATGACATGACATTCAGTCAAAGTTTAACCTCTAGATTATGACAAATTCCATCTTCAGTCAAGTCAGCTACTGATCAAATGTGATTAGGCAATATACATCCAACTAAGCAGAAAGGCACCTGCTACGTAAAATATTTTGCCCAACCATCACATGTTTAAAACTGTGACCTGTGAACCATCAGAAGTTCAACACAGGAAAGGTCTTTATCATCTAAAAAAAAAATCCACTAGCAGGCCAACCAGCAAACACACTGACTAGGGACCAGCAGTGAGGGGGGTCAGGAAGCCTGAGGAAATCCAACATCTCATCCACATGCCTTCAGGCATGAGTTTCTTCTTAAGGACACGTTCAGTGCTACGTGGGAGCCTGTAAGTGCACTACAAGGATGCAGCTAGGAATGTTCTCCATCCTTCCCTACTGCACGTATTCATTTATATAGTAGTGTAAGGCAACTGGGTTTTACAGGCAAGAAATATTCCCACTTTACAGGCAGCTCTACAGGGGATAGATGTGAGTAACCAGCCAGGAACAGATAAATGAAAAATCCAGGAAGTGAAAATCCTCCACTATAAACAAAGCACACATTTTCAAAAAACAAGGGACAGAAGGAGAACTCCCTCGTTTCTCGCCAAGCCACCAATTAAGACATGGGCATCAGACATGGGACACATTCTCTGCTGTTGATTGGATAGGATGTGATACCGTGGGCTGCACTCAGAAGGCATGGCGGGCTGCTTCAGAACCTGGCACAGCAACAGCTATGTTGTAACTGAGTCTTGTTACTTTTTTCCGTGATCTGCAGGAGCTGATCGCAAGCTGACCTTTCAGCCTTCCAGGCATTGCGCTGTGGTGACCCAATGCTGCTGGCCTCTTGCTGGCTGCATTCCCACGAACACATTCATTGGATACTCCCGCCGGGGGGGGGGGGGGGGCGGGAGCTCCTCCTGGTCACACGGCAGTGGTGCAAGCAGGGTCGGGGAAGGTGCCCACGCTTCCGCCCACCCCGGGGTCGGCTGGGGCCCGGCTCGCGACGGGGGATACGGACAGGCCGCGGAACAGGAGGTCCACAGAGGGCAGCAGGGGCTTCAGGAGGCTGACGGGGCAAAATGCCGAGCCCCTATGGGGCGTGAAGTTCACCTTGTTGGGGTCGGGACACGAGTGGAGGAACAGCTGGGCGACAGCGGGAGAACTGGGTGGGAAGCAAGTGGAGGAGAAAACGACTCAGCAGGAGAACCAGAGGTGTGCAATCCCAAAGACTGCAGATGGGCAGAAAAGCCTCCCAGAAAGACCCCATCTAGCTGGGCTTAGAAATCCTCCCCCAATACCCCATTTCAGGAGGATGACAGGCAACCCTAATCCTAATCCTAACCCTAACCCCAAATCACAAGGTTAAAGGGCACATTTCCACTGCACAAGACACCATACTCTTGGTACTTTCCCTTTTCCATTGACTTCCGGTCGGGTGCCAGTACCTAAACTACCAAACCAGCTGGTTTATTTTGGTACTTCTGAATACTGGGGTGGAATTTGCAGAAGTCCCCCTAACTGACCACACTCTCAAATCCTCCAGAAACTGAGATGCGTAAGCGAACGAGTCGGGCTTCTTTTGGGCACAGGCCTTGTGTACATCAGCGTGTGCTTTAGCTCTGCCGACTTACACAGCTAAGGGAGACTGAAAACCGCATCAAATTATAAAACCTGGAAATTCTGGAAAATTACCCCACAAATGGAGCACAGGAAGTCTAACTCTGCTTTTCTGACATAATGTCTTCCTGGGAGGACTTTCTGTCCCTGACCGTCATCCTCCACCCTGTTGATTACAATACTGATGCGCATGCAGATGTTGAGAGTACCACTAGGGGGCAGCCTTATGCAACACTGATACCATTCTGCAGCACTTGGCCTCCAAGCCGGGAATACAAATCTCAGTGTGCTTTGTGCAGCCAGTTATCATGCCCAGACATGTGTGACTCCCAGCACGGACTGACTTACGGGGACTCCTCGCAGACCCTCACTCTCTCACAGCCCTCGGGTGGCTCCCTCTGGAACGCATAGGTCTTTCTGGGATGAAGGGAGGGGGGCGAGCCCGTGCCCACCGGGGGTGGCGAAGGTGATGGGCACAAGGCTGCCGGGGGGGGGGGGGGGTGGGAGAAAAGGCACATCTTACGGTCAAAAGGTCAGCTTGGGGGTCGGGAGGAGAAACGGTGACCGAGTAACTCACGGGTATCTCCCAGGGGGCGGGGGGAGGGAGAGGGGTCGCTCTGAGACCCACTGCTGCATCTCTGCATGGGCATGGGTGCCCTGTGTCCGTCGGGGACGTCAGGAACCTACCGGAGAAGCACCCAGGTGTCATGCGCCACACAGGAGGGATGTGAAATTAGGGACTAAAGACATCCCACAAAGTTCACCACGTCTCAGTATTCGGCTGATTCACGATCCGGGCCGATGTCGCAGCAGGGGGTGGGGGGAGGGTCACATGACACGGGCACATATCCGAAACCCACTGACGGGAAGGCAGCTGGTGGGTGTAAAACCTACAGAGCGCTGATCTTCGGGCTCCTCTGACACAAAGACCCCCTCCAGCTCCAGGTTGAGACCCTCAACGCTGTGGCGGAGGCGGGGGGTGATCCGGCTGAGGGGTAGGTGCGGGGAAATCTGCAGGAGAGTCGCCGGTCAGGCACCGAGACTGTGGAGCTACTACACAGATTAACTGGTTTTAATTACTGGTGTGTTTGCCCAAACTGGCTGTGCTCAGGAGTTGTTCAGAACCAAACCCCCCCCCCCCAAATCATACAATCTGTCCCTTGCTCATAAAGTCAGCCAAAGAAGCCCCTCCCCCCAAAAAAAAGAGAAATACCTGTGTGGCCCCTAGAACAGGGCCCCTGGCAGAGTGCAGCTGGTGGTGATCCCTATCTGAACCCCCCCTGGATGAACGCTTGGACCGCTTCTGCAGCTGGTGCTTGAAGTTTGAGATCTGTAATGGAGGGGGAGGACAGCATCAGTCGCCTCCTCTTAGGGTGGGGTTAAGGAGTGTTACAACAGCACCTCCCTGTGGCAGAGCAGGTGCTTACCTCCCTGAGGTGCTCTGCACTGCCCCATGACGCAGAGCGCTTGTGTCCCCCACCTCCTCTCCGGCCCGGACATTCCTCCGACCAGGAGCTGGGCGTCTGCAATGGGAAGACCAGCCAATCAGAAAGCTTGCCGTGACACCACAAGATCCAGCCAATCACAGGAAGCTACCTCACAAGATCCAGCCAATCACAGGCAGCTCACAGGCACTGAAAATGTTCCGAAACTAATCCTGTGGTGGCATCTGATATAAAGGGACATGGTGAGGTAATGAGTTGCTTCAAGACATACGAAATATTTCCATAAAGAACGCTGACACCAACAAGAGCTTCTACACACTGGAGCTCCACTGCAAACTAGTGACTGTAGATCATAGTCCTAAATGAAGGAAAAAAGGAGAAAAGCATGTTGGCCTGAGAGAGAAGACCCCCCCAGGTGGTCAGCCTCAGTCCAGATGGGCGTCCCTGCGACCGCATTATACATCTGAAGAAGTTCTGTTATGCAAACGATCCACCTGTTGTTCAGCATGGCTTCCAGTCTCCAACGGAAACTGACGCCGATGAACCGAGTGATGCTTCCCGGCAGGCGGGGGGGGGGGGGGGGGGGGGGGGGCGTTAGCAGGGCGGCGGCCATCACCGAATTGAGATGGGCATGCGGTCATGGAAACAACATCTCCTCGCACCCTAGACTCATCTTCACTGCCTGAAGGATCTACGCCTGCACAGCCCTCAAACGGCTTGTATTCACTCCCCGCTGCCCCACCCCCGTCAGTACAGACGTAGTTGCTGTGATTTCAGACACCACCCTTTGAAATACCCCACAAACTCACCTCCATCCACAGTTCTCTCCCCAGTCACAAACCAGCACCCCTGAAAAACTCACTGGCTGTATCGTCCCTGAGCAGCGCCGTTGAAGACAGATCAGCACTGGAATTGGGCGGGGGAGAGCAAACAGCCCAACCACCTTCTCAACCCAGAGGGTGCGTTTCTAGGACACGTGGTTCACACCCGAGCCACACAGACTGTCCGTGCCTGTGGCGACCAGCCCATCACAGGACAGGCGCTATAAAAAGACCCACTGCACTACAGCACAAGGGTGGAAAGTTCTGGATGACAGCTCCTAATGTTTCAGAGTCCGATACGAGCCTTAGCAGACTCGAGGGGAGGGGGGAGCGGGGGGTGTGTTACACACAGTTGATGTAGGTCAGTACAATGAATGGAATGGAATAAACAGCGACACCTAGTGGCCGCCATGCATAGGGGGTTGCGGATTGTTCACTGAGAAATCAGTCTGGCCTGGCAGGGGGTGGAACTGAATGTGTGAGGCAGGGCGGATGGATAATATATACAGCAAACTAGCAGCACAGTTGCCGGTGGCACACAGCCAGAGCCTAAAGGTTATCCGAGAAATTAACAGACACACACACAAGCTTTAAAAAAAAGGAAAAAAAAAACAAGCAAAAATCACTTCCATATTCGGTCCTGAAATTTAAAAACATTTAGAGCTGAATATATGAACCGAAATTTAGAATGAGTTTATACATTTTTAAATGTTTACCTTTCTCAGGGAGATAGACAGAAAAATCGCAGCATAATTTCTCTCTCAAAAGGGCACCAAGTTTCATAGGTTTTTAAGTAGTAAAATAATTTGAGTTAGAAATTGTTTACACACTAGTTTAACCAATGATTTTACCCAAAACATCCTGCAACATTTATCCAACCTGCAACATGCATCCAGTAATACAGCTGGATTTTACCGGAACGTGTCTGATTCTCTACCTCGCTCAGGGGTTGACCAGCTGGACCTTTGGTAGGACTTGAACCTGCAACCTTCACCGTCAAACCCATGTACCTTAGCACTACGCCACCTGCTGGTCACAACAAGGTTCATTCCCCAGTATAATCTCCTACTTTACCTCTGAAGGGCCAGTCTGATCATTTACAGTTTGATGTGCTGTGTCCACACTTTGAGACAGATACGGAAAGCAGGCCAATGCCCACCCAATGCCCACCCATGGGACCTGCAAGAGGGCACGTCAGTTCTCACCTGCGTGGCCTTGTCATTCGCACAGGAGCTGGTGCAGTCGGGCTCCTTTGGCCAATGGCCCTGAAGGTACGGCATTACCAGGGCGTCCAGGGACAGGGTCCGTCGAATGCTGGGCTTCGGAGGGCGGGACTTGGTCTTCTCAGCTTAAGAAGCATAACAGGAAATCAGAACCAGTAACGCAAGTTAATCTGCCACAATTAAGAGTGTCCGAGGTAAATATGTCGATTAGGTTGAGGTATTACTATAGGGTTAAAATACTAACCAGAACAAGATCACTGTTCAAACATGCTGATATATTCCATTTTTAATACAACCGTAATCTGCGTAGCAGCTAGAAATCACCGGCTGTTTGGAGAAAAACAATGAGGAGGCAAAAACATTCACCGCCCCGTGGGAATTTAACTGGCAAGGGCACAGATGCAGGCAGCTGGGGGTGTGGATATGACTGTTTTGTACCACGCCACCTTCCTTAGGTGGCCATCGCGACAACAGGTGACGGGCCGGCAGCCAGCGGGTGGCCCGCTGGATTCCTCATGTTACGCAAGTGACCGGGCCAGCGTCCGGCTCAGCACATGTACAAAGACAACGCATCAATTGAGGCAGAGGATCATAGAAGCAAAGCCTATTTTTTTGGACTCGATTCCTCAACAGATTAGGCAGGACTTGGATGAACGTGTATAGCGACTTGTACTTCGGCAGTCAAATATCCAGAAAGCATCTGTGTTTTCAGCTTCTTCATCTAGAAAAATCACCGAGGAAAACACAAGGAAATTAACACCTCTCATCTTTCCCTGCATAACCCCCCCACGCACCCAACTTACACGAATGAATGACGGCTGTAACACCTTATACTGAAGCTTCAACCTGTGGCATGATTTCTTATAAAGCCACATTAAAAGGTTAAAATGTGCCAACGCAGATGATGGATCTGCAAACCAAGTTGCCCTTAATGGCATAAACCTGTGGCACTGCATCAGCAAATACGTGACAGAATGATAAGCAGCCTTACAAAGCTGTGCAGGAGGATTAGTGTCGAGATCTTTCTCATCAGATCATTACTTCATGTCATTGTACCTGCCTGGTAACCTCTCGTGATGGCATCTCATATACAGATGCCTATACGAATTAACGTGCAAATAGTTGACATAAAAACTTGTAAGTGCTCCTTTTTTGTGTGAGACTTCTCCTTTGCTCCTCTTGCAATTTGCTTCCTTTTTTTCCGGGGGTCCGGGGCTACCCCAGCCCTTTGATACTTTACCTGGGCCGGCATCTCGGATGCGCAGCTGCGTCCCGTTGCGAAGCTGGAAATGCACGGTGGCTCTCAGCGGCTGCAGAGCCGAACTGCCGCCCCGGACCATCCCAGTTCGGCACGACATCCTTGGTAGAGGTGCCTGCAGCCAAACTATCCCAAAGCCGGCTCACGCCTTTCTAAAAAATATATATATTTTTGACTGCCTCGGATTTAAATATATTATACGTCTCCCTGGGTCAACCACCTAAAATGCACTTTGTTAGGTACGTGCATTAAGTTTCCTGCCCCAATAACAACCGTCTTTTCCACATTAGCAGTTAATAGAAGCTATGCTAACTAGCCAGGTTCTTTTGTGGCGAGAACTACGGTTTTAAGATGTTTCGTTCCGGAAAAGAAATGTCCGGATTAGTGTTAAAACGGGTCAGGGCCCGATCCTCCTACACCATGCAGCGAGTGTAGTAACGATGAGACTACAAAACCACTTCCTAACTCCTGTCCTACAAACTTATAAACTGCCTTTGCACCCCAAAGCTTCGTAACTGCAGAAAACTGACAACAGCCACATGCTGCCGCTGTCCCCTTTACTTCAAAGGGGCGGGGCCAAAATAAAATCCACGATTTGATTGGTTAATCAGAAGCGCTTTTTCAACTCCATTTGTCGAAGCTCAATCGATCTCAGAGAAGACCACCCCCACAGTCAGACACGCCCCTCCACTTTGTTCACAATCTGTCTTTACTTCGGACGGCCTGCTGCACAGTCAAGATTTTTTTTAGGTGTGGGATGATTTTTAAGTTGCTTGTCAGCTTTTATCTGATGAACATACATATGCATGCAAATGTTCGGGTTTTGTAAAACAACTGAATGCTGAAGGCTTGTTTAAGGTTATGAGACTGTTTTATGGAACAGAACTATTACTTGTTCAATATTTATATTGTTTTTAACTTTTTTTTAACTATTTTTTAAATAGCTGAATTGCAGTATATTATAAATTTCTCTCCGTTTCGAACCGTAATTGGTTTAACGAAAATATTATTCTAATAGTATCTATAAGTTCACCTGGTGCGCCATGCATAAATCATTTGGTAAAAGGAATGTAACGCAGCACCCTGAGAATATAACTTTTATGAAAGAGGATACCCCAGGTCTAAAAAAAAAAACAGACCAAGTGATCGGCGTGTGAGACTTACATCTTTATTTTGAAAAAATCATAATAATGGTCTGATGACAGCTATAGAGATGTTAGTTTATTACAGGACTTCCAATATGCAATTCATAAGAAGAGAAAGGACATATCGCTAGTTCAGTTTTGTATGTGCATTTGTATCTCTGCGCGCAATGCAGCGCGTTTCGGTAAACGGATTATCGCTGGAGTGCAGGACCGATGCGTGGCAGCGCGCGGCCGGACGCGACGCGGTGTACAGCTGAAGGCAAACCCACGTACTGATGCGGTGGCTTTGAGATGCGAGGAGGTTTATGCATGGGCAGGTTTCTTTCCCCATTTCACGGAACCCACGTATGCAATCTGCATATGTGTCTGAGCCTGCATAAATTTCAATGTACCCCGAAATCACCAGTTGCAGCTTCGAGTTCAGGGGTTGTGGCGCTTCAGCATCCATGAGCAAAGTGCTCAACCCGAACAGGTAAAGAAATCAGTTAAGTAAGTTACCAGTCTCTCCCATAAGAGTTGTCATCTATATTGCTGCGAGGCTAATTTTTACTGCCTGAGTAGTCAGTAGTTTTACTTCCTCAGATGAACTCGAGCGTCCGAGAGTATGGGCAATTAAATTCCAGAAAGGTTTTATTAAAGCTTCCGAAATCTTTATTGCACGGTTCCCTATTTCCGATAGCTACAGTTATTAAATGAAGATTTTAGTCAAGTAAGTTTTTCTGGACGTCTTTTACTGTAGCTGTGACTTAGACCATGCAGTTATTTGCTTTAATATGGGCATCCTGTGTGGTACGAACGATGGTAGTCAGCGCTCAGCATTTTGCTAACATAAAGCACTTCTGAAAAACATGCCCGGCCTTAAAGTAATGTGTGGTCTGAGAAACACCCACACGAACCTGCACAGAAGACCTAAACCCCATTAGGAGCAGACATAAATTCAGGTCACCGTATGTTTAGTAAGAACATCACTAGGGGGCAGTATATCCAAAATTAAAATCAGTCGCTACTGCATTCGAGATAAAATAGTCAAATTTACGGTTGTCAAATTCATTTAAATCCCATATTATGTGCCATTCATGTCTTTGTTTATAACACCAAACAAAATCCAAATGTGATGGAGGAGTTACAGCCTCATTAACAGTGAAGGCCACCTTCTGACTTGCAGGACGGTGAAGAAACTGCAACAATTAAATCTGTGATGTAGTGACGCCCAGACGAATACGAACGATCTTAATCTGAGGCATAACATAGGGGTAAATGTCACGATCTATATTTTACACAAATCACACGAATGCATTGAATTGAATGTATTGGCAGTGGCGTATTTATAGATTGACTCGAGTTAAACTTGGAAATGGATTTTAATTTATCATGGCTATTTGTTACTTTATTTTACATTGTGAACGTAGGCGCAACATTATGGCGATGAAAAGGGAGCATTATACATTCAGAACGACAAGGACACCCCATTCTCCAGGAATAAATACATCAAACTAGGGCTAAGAAAAAAATATATAAATATATGTATGAACAAAACAACATAAATGATCAAATAAGATCGTTATACAGAAGCTGCAGGTGTTCATATACACATACATGGTGACATACTGTACATCTGCATATATTTATATGTAAATAACAGGATATGACTATGATGAAACACATCAATGTTCCAGTTTGAAGGGAAATACCAGACATGCAGTCAAATAATCGATGGCTATAATTTCGCCGATCACTCAGTCATAGAAACACCAAGCTGATGCTGAGACTGGTTGCCAGATATTTGGCAAAAAAGTCCACGTTATCCGGGATATAATTTGACATGACAAGATAGTCGCCACTAGACAAATATTGAGGACAGATATAGTAGGTTCATGGTATTGCCTTATGAAGAGTATGAATGTATGTTTATGTGGGAGAGTTTATTATGGACTATGACACTACTGTGTACTGGATCCGATGATGTCATCGCATAGGGCTAAACAGGAAATGGGAGACTATTGGTCCAGCAACATCTGTCTGCCCTTTAATTTACCTTTCAGAACAAGATAGTCTCTGGCGCTTGGGACCATTAGAAGACAAAATGTTCAGACAGTGGGAGGAAAGGGGGAGGGGGACTTTCATTCAATAACGTCCCACCCCCAAGACCTCGACACATTCAGACCTGACTGTGGTAAAGTGTGCGATTTGGCGCCCCCTAGCTGGGAGAGAGAGCAGGGCTGTCCTCCGTGCTGATGTTCACCAGGCATTCGCTAGACTTGAGGCTTGCGAGGGACTTGCAGCTGGGAAGGGAAGCCAAAGACCCACACAGGCCAAGCATAGAGGGTGTGTAGTCTTTACCTGGGAGAAAGGGAACACGAGCAAATGCTACAGTGCAAGACATTTTTCTCTCAACTCCAGTCCCTGCGACTCGATGGATCACAATGTTTTTAGGTCAAGCACAAAAGAACTGTGTAGCCCCCCCCCCCCCCCCCCCGAGGTCCCAGGGCTGGAAATGGGAAACTAAAGTAATTCAGAGATGCTCAGTTCTCACCCACCACTAAATGTGTGTGGGCTAGGTTTATATCACATTGTGGGGACCAAAAGTCCCCCACAAAAACCTGTTATTTTGACGTTGTGGGGACCCTTTTTCAGGTCCCCACAGAGATCTGTGAATGCAATAAAAAAGTAAAAATGCCAAAAGCTTGGTTAGGTTACTTATGGTTACGGTTAGGGCTGGGTGGGGGTTAAGGTCGGCATGTTGGGATTAGTTTTCCCCATAAAAATGAATGGAGAGTCCCCACAAAGAAATAATTACTAGCCTCTGTGTGTGTGTGTGTGTGTGTGTGTGTGTGTGTGTGTGTGTGTGTGTGTGTGTGTGTGTGTGTGTGTGTGTCGGTACCTGCGGAGCACCACACGTCACCATTCTGAGGACCATCAGTCTTCTGGGAATCAGAATTCAGGCTCGTCTCGGTGGACAGCTGGTCCAGACTGTGGAAGCTCCTCCTGCAGAAGCCATGACAGCACAGACCCGCAGGCCGTGAGCTCAGCTTGCGTCCCCAGCAGGCTGGGTGGTTTTCAGGGGCTTATAGCCCCAAATATGTGCCAACAACAAGCCCTGTGCTACTAGTTGTAATTCAGCGGAAAAAAAAATTAAAAAATCAATAAAACCAAGTTGAGAGCTTCTCTCAAAATTTACAGATGGCACATTTTGGCTTTGCTGTTGGTATCACTAATCCAGTCTTTCTAAGCCCAGTCCTTGGGGACACCCACCCCCCCTACACACAATCTGCATTTTTGGTCTCTCCCAGCTCCCAGCCAATCAACACACACCAGTACCAGGTATTCAGGGTTCTTGATTGGCTGAAAAACAGGGAGAGAGCAAAACGTGGACTGCCTAGGGGGTCTGGGTTGAGAACCACAGAACTAGTCTAATGGTTCCCCTGGTCATCTTGATATCTGCACTCAATTAAATTAATTAACTTATGGTCAATTAATATACGACTACTCAATTTTATTACCAATTTGCACAATTTTAAGTTCCAGGACCCTAGGCCCCCAGCCCAGGGTTATGCACAGATAGTGTCTCAGGCCCGAAGGCAAACCTGCGGAAGAGCTTGACATTCTCCTGATTGTTCTGGCCCTGAAGTCGATGCCACTGGTTGACCAGCGAGAGGGGCAGCTCCTTGGCCAGGTGGCTGGAGTCGCAGGGGATCAGCGCCGCTCTGTGGCGAACACAAAGAGTGCGGCTCGGTCAGTGGCCACTGCGGTGCGAGGGGGCGGCTCGCTCTCATATGCAAGCATGACCATGTGGGTGGCAGAGCCAGTTACTGGTGCTATTGTTTATGCAGGTCTGTGTTCATATGCATGGGCAGGAACGTGCATTTAGGGCACAGGGGGAGGCTTATTAATCTTTGCATGTTTATAAAAAAGCCACTATATTAAGAGAATATTTATGTTTTTCATAATAGGGCAGTGGGTGTGCCCTTCGCAATGCATTCTGGGTACCCCCAACTCACAGCTGGGCCTGCAGTTCCAATATAATGTCTTCCAGTTCCTTCTTCTCCTGCTGGCTCTGCTGCACCAGCTCGTCCAGCCTCACGCCCAGCCGCTTGTTCTCCGTCTCCAGGTTCTTCAGCTGCGACTCCCGCAGACGCACCAGCTCCTCCAGGTAGCTCTGAGAAGGTCAAACTCGCAATCAGCCTCGTCGTCTTCGCCTATATGATCCGTGAGTCATACGCCGAGGTGAAATTTCGATTTCGCTGGGCGTATTGCAGGGAGCAGTAATAAACAGAATATCAATATGCGAGACATCTAAATATGACACATTCAGATACGTATATGAAACAGGAACATCTACAGATACTGCTGTGCGATGGGGAGAAGTTACTCAGCACTACGCAAAGGACTTGCGCAGTCAAAGGAAACAATGTTTAAATGATCTTCATTGTTATTTGATGTCTGTCAAAGTGTGTCTCCTTAGAAACCAGAAAACCGCTCCTAAAGCCACCCTGGTGTTTTTAGAAACCATTTTACATGTTTGTGCATTTTGTGGCGTGACCAATAGCACACAACGTTTGGTTAATTTAACTCAATGGGGTATTGGTTAAGTTAAATTAAGTTAATTAATTAACTGAGCTGGTGGTGAAATTTAACAAATACATGGAATGGTTGAGGTGCCCCTGAGGAGAGGTTTGGGAACCGAAGTGGTGATCATCTAGCCATCCGATAGGATATCAGGAAGTTTTTGGAGCACGGAAGAAATTCTTGTTAATTTTTATTGTGCCAGTCTTAATTTGCAGTCTTGGTTATGTTCTAATGTTAAATTGTCTGTTTTTTTTCCTGAGCAAATATACACTTAAACAATTTCTTTGACTGCTTTAGACTTTTGCAGAGTACTGCACATTAGAGCACAGTTGGACACAGACAGACACAGTCACACACAGGACAACATACAGCATGGCACACTGACGGTCATGCACAGGAGAGAGACAGCACAGGCAGGTCAGGCGCAGTTCATTCAGAACAGTCACACTGAAGATCTTGACCTTCTGGGCGTATACGATCTTGAACTTGTGCTCCATCCTGCGACACTTGGTGCTCCAGCTCTCCTCGTCAGTGACCAGCGGGATGTACGGATGCTCCGGCAGGCTCTCCTCACTGGCGCTGCTGTCCACACTGCGCCGGTCATCCTCATCGCTCAGGTAGTCATAGCTGGAGCAAAAGAAAGGCCATTGTCCTCAATGCTCCGATTCCTGCATCACGGAGCTGAACTTCTTGTTTAGCCAGATAACTTGTCGGATTAAAGGTAGGGCTAAATTTAAGCAATCCGAGTCCATTTAAACTGGGCTACCTTAAATCCGAGAAGTTATCTGGCTAAGCAAGAAATGTGGCTTCGTGATCCAGGCCCCCAATCCTCTGCTGGGATATGATCCAAAAACCACAACCATCTGCTGTCCCTGTGTCTCACGAGGACCCACTCAGAAACGGGTCAGCAAATGTCACCTCTGCGTGAACTTCAGGTATGGCGTGTAGTCAATCACAGCCCTGGACTTCCCGTCCAGCACCTCCCCTTTCAGGCAGAAGCTGCGGGACGGCAGGAGACGTAGAATTAATGAAACCAGGAAATCCACCACAACAATAACAAACAACAAATCATCAAACAACAGCATCATCAAACAACAACAGCACCATCAAACAACAGTAACAAGCAACAACGTCAACATATAACCAAGAATAACAACATCTCCTCGGTTGAGGGGAATTAAGCAAATGTGCTGAACTTTAAGTGAAGGAATGAGGAAGTCGACACACGTGGTGTTTTTGTAAGAGTCATGCTTGACTACAATTTAACACAAATAACTGCAGGTGTCAGGCCACACTGAGACAGAAAACTGGAAGGACACAACAGAACCTCAAAGAGATTTAAAGGGGTTTTGCAGTTTTGGCAGGACTGTGTTACCTTCTTGAGTAAAAGATAAGTACAGAACCATCTTTATATTTCTAATGGCTTTCTAGTTGCATTTCAATGCCACCGAAGAGATGTGGGCCTGTCATGCCAACCCATTTTGGTTTATTTTAAACATGGCTAATATATAAATCATTTTATAGCACATTTGAATTACACGTTTTTAACTTGTGTTTACCGGAAGGACATAGAGTAAGATTTTCATTGCATATTGGAGCTTACTGTTCACTGTGCACATGACTCTTGCATCTTGAACTTTTAATCCAACGGAAGGCTTTATTAACCCCTAACAACTATATTAAGTCTGAAATAAATGCATGATGCCTAAAGTTCATTCCTGCAGTAAAAGGTACAACATATGGTGATATATTTTAATGAAAATTGCATTTAGGCAGACTGAGACGAAAAAGCCTACACTGCAGGCTATCTGAAGTCGCAACAAGCGTAAATGCGTCCGTGGTGAATTGCGACGGGAGCAGATGTGGCCGGAACCCAGATGTTCAACCGGGAGAGGGAGGCCGTCGGTTGCTGCAGTGATTCTCCCACCTGAAGTCTATGGCACTGAGTCCGATCAACATGCCCGTCAGGACCGTGGCCTCCTCTCTCAGCATGATGGCGCCATCGTCGTAAAACCGCCTGCATCACATGGGGCAGAGTGGGCGGAGCCGTGACAATGCTGACGCTAACCCCCATCACTACTACTGGTCTTCCGGGTCAGACAGCGATTAGCAACTGTATGCCGTACAGTGTGACCGATGCTGTCCAATCGCTCGGGTGTCGTGCGATAGTCACCTGGTCGTCCGGGTGTCCCTCAGGGCGGTGGCCACATACTCTGACAGCCTCTTCTCCATCAGAGCCACTCGAACCCAGGCCCGGCCCTGCAGGACGAAAGAGGCATTTTTCAGCAAACTTCTATCATTGCTGCTCCCGCCTCCAAAGACTACAACTCCCACATCCCTTTGATGCCCTCCTATAATAAAGTATATTTTCGGAGCCCCCCCCCCCCCCACGCTATTCCTGGATACCCTGTTAATCAACGACGTCCCGCCCCATCTGTGCTCCTATCTATCCCTCCTCTCGTTCACGTCGCTTCCCCAATTCCCCGGGAAAAACGTCGATTCAGCTGCATCAGCCTTTGTGAACCGTGCCACTGTTGACCTCCCCAGGAGTGTCGGCCCACTGCGACTGGCACCAGTTGGCGACACACGACACGGGGACCTGGGTTCGGGGTTGGCAGCTTCCTCCCACACTGGTTCTTTAGTCCATGATGGGGCCTCACCGGAACAAAGGGGCCACTATTCCCGGGATAGGGCCACGCTATGTCTGGGGTCTGGTTAGTGGCGACGGAGGGGTTGGTGCATAGTGCGAAGCCTGCGTTCGATCGTGTTTGTCCCCCTCCCCTCCCCTCCCACCTCACCCCACCACATCACACCCCCCCCCCCAAGCCAGGGCCACCCTTGCCTTTGCTCGTGAAGTGCTGATGTTCTCGATGTTCTCGATGCTCGCGATGCAGTTGTTCTGGACCTTGGTGCATGCCAGGCGGATATAGTCCCAGAAGCCGCGCTGCCCGTCATGGCTGAACCAGCTGCCCGGACCTGACCAAAAATAACACGACTGTCCAAGCACTGGAAACACATGACACTCTGGATAATGTGTAGCGTGGTGGAATTTCAAAGTCAACGTCTCAGAGTCAGTCCTTTGTCACGTTAGTGCAAACACACAACCTAAAAATACCCAATAAACTTTTATGTGATAGGTCAAAAAAAATGCACAAAATTATCACCTCCAATAATGGACTCCCCTGACTCTCCTGTAGGTCAAAATCGCGAACAGCCCCACACACAGCCCGCACGCCTGTGCACGTACGACGTTACCTGCTGTGCTGCCTTTGAAACGGTGACTGAGAATATGCTCCAAGATGGCGGCAAAGTTGACGAACTCTTCTGAAGAGTCATCAATGGGCTCTGCTGAGTACTTCTCCAGCAAAGTCTTCACGGAGAACCTGTTGGGTGAAGAGGTAGGCACCATACTCTGAAGGACACATCCAAATGCAACATTTTGTTAAACACACAAGTTCCTGGAAATCTTCTCATAATCGAGTACATCACTGAAAAAAAAAAACTTTGATTATTCAATATTATTATATTTTATATCTGTCCATCTTTTTTTCTAGTTATTAGTACAGTGTGTCAGTGAGCTAGAAAGCTATCCCAGAATGCACAGGGCACCTGGCAGAGACTGGCCTCCTGTCCAGGGCAGGAGAAAGCAGAGGAAAACACCAGGAGAACATGCAAACACCATACAGGACCAGGAATCAAACCCGCAGCCCCGGAGGTGTGAAGCCACAGAACTGACCACTGAATCACCCTGCCATCTCAAATTTGGCACCTTCTGTAACAGTCCTGCAGGGGGCAGTCTTTCCGAGACCCCTAGCCCAGTCTCCACGAGGAAGGTAAATATGCAAATAAATACAGACGTAAACAATCCTCTAAATGAGTAGCGAGTGGAATTTCAAGTTCAGACAGGGAGATTTGGGAGTAGCACCACGGGGCAAACTGATGTCACCTACAATGGTCTTGTGTCCAACAATGTCGCCTTTAGCCCTCCAATGCTGTTGCCCTGACAACAAGACAATTGGCCCACTGTGCTACCCGGTAGGCGACAAAACCCCAAGGGTTCCTGCGCCCACTCTAGGTCACATGAAACTATCCCAAGCATTTACGGGATCACGTCCTGCTGCTCAACAAATGCGGCAAAACAGCAGGCGTGCCGCGCACTCTTTGCCTGCCGATCTGATTTGCTTCAGGTTGTGGCTTCGGGGTTGCAGGGCAGGGGATTCGGTTGCAGGTGATGCTCTGTCCAGGACACCTCAGGTGATGTGAAGGGTTATATCCCCCCCAGCGCGATGGGCAATACCAGCATCACCGAGGGAAAGACCGCCATCAACCTAGGTAGCACCTCCATCAAAAGAGGAAAGACGACCTTTTCCATGGGCACATCCACCATCAAGAGAGGAACGACCACCATTTCATTTGGCAAAAATACGTTCCGAAGGGGCAAGTCCACAACTTCTCTGGGCAAAGCTTCCCTCTTCAAGCGCAGGACCACCGTCTAGATGGATCAGACCTCCACTCCGAGGGGCAAGAAGTCCCAGGAGAAGAGCAAAACCTCCGTCCCCAGCGGCAAGACCACCCTCCAGAGGAGCAGGACATCATTCACCCGGGGCAAGGATACCATCCTGAGAAGCAAAACCACCATCACACGAGGGAAGTCCAGTGTGTTAAGGAAAAAGACTGTGGTCAATAGGGGTAAAACCTCATTCTCTATGAGCAAAACCACCATCAGCAGGGCCAATACTTCTCTTGTACTGAGCAAAAGCACAGTTGGAAGAGGAGAGATCACGGTATCAGTGCGCAACATCACCATCACAAGGGGAAAGACCGCCATCTCGGTTGGCATAAATATTATCACCAGAGGCAATAACACTCAATGGAGCATATACTGGGAGTTTAATTAAAGAATTAAAGAAGGGGTCCGATTGGCTGTTTGGACCCTCTACTGGCTACATAACACGCCAAGCAACAGGTTGGTGACAGAATCTTGTTTTTGTTGACTTCCGTCGAATTGCATACGAGGAAAAAGTGCCGAAGCCTTACTTGTGACGAAGTTAATAAACTGTTACGCTAAACGCTGTTAGCACAGGCTGAATGTCGACGAGATGCCGTCTTTTCTCACACCTGCAATTATGTGGCAGGATTTAAATAGCAAACGTACTTTTTATCCCTTACAAATGTGTCTGATGCACTAATGACTGTGGCCGGGAATATATGCAAATTAGCAACAGTTTTAACTAAGCAAATTGTGCAGTTCACTATATTAAGCAGCGTACGCATATATCTGTGTATCTGTCAATATTTCATTTCCGAAAGGAAAGTGTTGTCCTGTGTAAATGCGTGTACACACATGTAAATAGTGTACGCCTCGAGTTTGATCCAAAATGACAACGCTTCTTTACTGATGACCAGGGTAATGCCTCTGGGTAATGCGCAGTGTGTAAGCTCATCTTCAGTGCCGGATAGGGATGCTCTTGGTACAATTACGCGAAAAATGCTTTCATGGCCTTGGCATAGTGATAAGAGTGTAATTAAACTTTCATCCCTTTGGGTAACAATTAAAAAAAATTCAAATTAGTCTTTATTTGATGCCTTGAAAGCCAATATCAGTATATACCTGCACACTCTGCTGAGGATCCCCAGGCACAAATTTGGGGCTAAAATTGATTTGAACAGAGTCACAAGGCAGAGAAATGCATTTATATTTATTTGTAAGATGCAGACTCTGAATCAAAGCAATGTACAAGTGAGGCAAATAGCTTTAGCATTACGAATTGTCAAGGAGTTTCCAAAGCACAAGTGTAGCTAGCATGAGCTTCCAATGAGCGCCAAGGTACGAGCGTAGGCAGTACTGGAGAAATACGTACTCATCGAATTTCCCCAACTTCTCTCCACACAGCTTCTCTCCCTGCAAGTGGCGCAGTCTGTGAGATCAGCTGGGTTCGTCCATGTCGTCTACGGCTGTTGACTTGTTACCAAAACACAAACCGCAGAGTTACTGCCCCTGCACCGAAGTCCGCCCTACTAGTGACAGATATACTGGTTTTGTTTTGTTTTTTTTTTTTGCTGGAGAGTCGCCATTATAACTACGGGCAGATAAACAAGATGTTTCTCCAACACGACCCACAGGGCGTCGCCAGAGAGATGGACTCAGAACATGCAGTTGGGGTGGACAGCACTCACACCCCGAGACAGTCGGACATCACAGAGGACCAAGGAGGCATAATCCCAGATCACACGGGGAAGAAAAAGCCGACTGAGAGGATGCACATTCTCAGTAGGTTTCCCCTGGAGTATAAAGTGAAGCAGTGTTTTTGTGATAATGTATGTTTGCGACGGAGGGTGATGGAGTAACAGGAGGGCCTGAGTGGGAACACTTTATAGGTGGTATTACTGAAAAAGCAAACCAGATTTGGGGTGCTCATGTAATTTAGGGACAAGGTTTCACAGGATGTCGATCGAAAGATTCGGTAATGTTGTATTTAAGACATGTAGTAGGTGATCCTAATGAACAGAGGTGAAGTTGACATAAACAGGTCCGAGAGTCGCCTGGTTTCACAGCGCAGGTCTAGGTGATTTTAACTAATCAGTGAAGCCTTTAATCTGCCAAAATTTGAAATCTGCAACAGGTTAGTTGTTACCGGATTTGATAGTACTTTAAAACACCTGAAAAAAAAATTATATATATATATATATATATATATATATATGATCCCATAAACAATGCTGGCAGAAAAATTCTGCCGCAAAATTTATGCCTTTTTCACTCGCCTGCCTTTCAACATCTCAACTGCTGTTAAGGTGGAATTTAACTCTGTAGCGGTCAGATATTCCCTATATATGGAGATAATGAGGTCAGGATGAAGACTAATGGATTCATCTACTCTGGTGATCTACTGTGAAACCTGAGTCATAGTTCTGTCGGTAACACCAGTATGAGATTCTGGGATATGCCCTGCTCTCTGATTCAGATAAAAATGAGTCCCTATGTCGTGAATATGTCCGCAAAGTTCTTTGACGGTTTTGCAAATACTTTGTGTTAAAAGGCAAAAAAATAGGAGTGCAAAACGTGGCCCTGGACCCTGCCGAAGCTTTATTATTCGTTAAATGACAAAATTGGCGTTGAAAACCCATAAATCTCCTTATTATCTGTTCACAGGATATAATGAAACCTTGTATAGATAAACCTTGTGAGGGTGATTTTCCTTATAGATTCAATGCTCTGGTCCCAAAGAGAGACAAACACTTCAAGGCTGATCCCAAGAGAGAGCCTATGAGAAGGACCCATTATAGCATTTGCCAACACAAAGACACTGCCGATGTTGGTCTCAGAGACGACTCCTGGGGATTCAGCCATTATTTAGGAAATAAATCACAGCCATTGAACACCAACGGAACAGTCACTTGTAACAGATGATACATTAGCATTCAATGGAGCTTAAAAAGGTTCAAAGAACCTTGAAGAAGAGGTTACAGAATGCCAGGTACACATAAGATGAGGTGGCCACAAAGAAGGGCATTACTGCTCTCTTCATTTGTGGTTCTTGGAGAAACACTTCAAGTCATGAACTAAGCTTGATTACCCCAGGATGAACTTGACTCCACCCTTGTCATCCGTCAGACTCAGCTACATAAGCATCTCCACCTGCTTCCACATGACCAAGGGTGAATCGCAATATCAAGAATACAAAGACCATACTTGTGGTTCACCCCAAATGTGGAGTTTCATATGGTGGTGAGTACTGCAGACTTTAAGAGTGGGTTTTCCTCAAAAAATCATAGGTTTACAGCCAAAGCCTACGACAGCATTACCTTGGAAACATCACAAGAGTTTCAAGAATGTTAGTGGCCTTCCATTCCCCATTCCAAAGTGAAGAAAAGGTCAATCACAGTTTATAAAGAAATGCTAGCAATCTGTAAGCTGCTGGCCTCTGACTCTGCAGGGGCCCATTATTAGTTAGGATACATTTGCCCTTGAGGGTCATTGCTTTGGAGATACGCGTGTTGTCTGGCATTGAGAGCAATGGTCTTAGAGCACCAGTTCCAAATAAGTATCCAGGAAACGGTTTGTGGTTAAAGACAAAAAACCAAACTTATTTAAGCATTCTTAGAAATATCTATCAAAATACGACATTAACTCTGGAGGAAACGTCGGTGTACAGACATGGTGCTGGTATTGGCAAGTGGAACATTTTATTGATGTACTAAAATACACACGCTTTGCAACAACAGAATACATATCGATGATGTCATCATGCACGTAGCACAGAACCCCAGTGCAGGTCTACCTAACTCTGCAAACTAACTTGTGATGCGCTAACATTTCTGCTACTTCTCGGGTGAGGTGTGTTGACATCAGCATGAATATAACGCAAACACTAGCCTAGCGATGTTTGCAGCCTCCACTCTGACACCCCCTAGTGGATTAGTGTCAGTCATTGATGGATGGAGCTGGTAATATTAACTGGAGTTTCCTATACAGTAACACATAAAATCAACTGACACTGGCAGTATACAAATTATACAAATGTCACCTGTACAATAAGGTTTGGGATGTTCGTTTGTACAAACTTGTAAAACTGCCTCCATACTAGCTCCTACACTTCCCTTGATTTTGTAATTTCCTTAAATAATCAAAATGCTTTATGTATTATTATTATTATTCAAGTCCATTTCTAGAATCAGATTTGAGGTCTTGTGTGATTGTGTCTGTATGTCTTTCTAACTGATCAATCTGGTTTGTATCGTCAGTCTGAGGTTGTGAGTCTGGTTCTGCAATAAACTTGATTTTATATGAGTTCATGCCTGGATTAATTAGTCCTGGAACCACGCTTTGCTTTTTAAATAGAATCCAATCCTCCAGATGAGATCAAATAAGCTCAGAGACTCGTGTACTGAGACGCATTTAAAAAAAAAAAAAAAGCTGAGCATTGTATAAGTATTGCTCTTGCATAACATATAAGAGTAGCGGGGGAGCAATGCCATAGACCGCAGTGATGTCACTATCAATTGTCTTGTGTGCAACAATATCTCCATTGGCCATTCAACAGTGTTCCCCGGGGAGCAGGACAACTGTTCTACTGTACTGCTATAGAACATATGGAATCCATTCCTCACATTTCAGAGATTGCGACTGAGTTTGAAGCCCCCTGAGACAAATTTGCAAGCACACAGACTCTCTCTGTCTCCCCCCACACATGTACACCCACCTCCCGAATTGGATATTATTATATTTTTAATATAGACCAACACATACACTAGTTCAAAACAATACCTTTATTGTTTACAGTAAAATGCTTTTTTGGATCCTTGATTTCACATATATATTTTTTTTTATATTGAGCATGGGGAGACTGTGCATATTATCATAACCACACAACAAAACCAACACACTGGGGCTTGCAGCTACACATAGTTACTCAACTGCTGCGTTTCCCAATCCGGTCCTCGGGGACCCACAGCCGGTCCACGTTTTTGCTCCCTCCCAGCTCCGAGGACCATGCTGGGAAACACTGCCCTACTGTATTAGTAGTAAATGGTTCCTACACAAGATGGTTACAACAAAAATCTTGGTGGCATCCACAAGGTATCTTGAATGATACTTAAAAATTAAATTCACTAGTGTAAAGACTATTGAAGGACACTAAACACATACTAACTTTTCAATTTCAGATCAGATACAATTAGTATCTAACACTTTAAATATATGCTCTACGATTTTGTGTATAGAACGCAAAGACCTCTTCAGTTTCATATTTATTTCACAATCAAGAACATTTTCTAGATCCATTTTCATTGCCTTTCATCAAGGTCACAGTTTATGTGTGTGTAATAAATAACTAAATAACAGAACAAAAATAAGACAGTTTGTCCAACGCAACTGGCAGGTGTCCAGCAAATAAAAAATTAAGAACAACCATTTATGTGCAAAATCCCAAAGCATAACATTAGGACACGAGAAACAAACACCTCACAGTTGCTTTGGTCCAGTTCTTAATATAGCAAACATTCAGGAACAGGGCCAAAAAAACTGAGTGATGTCACTACCAATTGCCATGGGTGCAACAATGTCTCCTTCAACCATTCAAGGCTGTTTCCATAACAACAAGACAATCGGACCACTGTCCCACCCGAAATGCCGTAACACTTGTGGGCAGATTCTGTCCATTTACAGGACACATGGAATCTAGCCTCAGGCCTGTTCGCGAGGGCGTTTCAGTGTTCGGCAAATGAACCACAATACAGAAGGCGCCGATTCCCCTTCTCCAGCGATCAGACCTTTGTCAGGCTGGTGCTGCAGTGTGGCAGAATCCAGCAAGCTGGCACTGAGAGATAACCGAGTAACACTGCAGGAACTTCACCATCTCCATGGGTAATACCGGCATCACCCAAGGTAAAACTGCCATCTCGATGGGGGACTCCTCCCTGAAAAGGGACACGACCACCATCTCAATGGGAAACACTACCATCAAAAGGGGCATAACCACCTCGTCCATGGGCAAATCCAGCTATAGCAGGGGCAAGACCACCACCTCTTTGGGAAAAGCCAGAATCACAAGAGACAAGACCACCTTTTCACTTGGGAAACCCAGCAACTCAAAACGCTAACTAAAATCGACCAACCAGATGGGCGCAAGAACAACCGATGCAACTTAGGATGGACAACACAACTGCCGAAAAGGATGAGGGATCTTGGTGCCAACTAAACCGGGTCTGTAATTTGTGATTAGTGTGGGGTCAAACGTTCAGGATCCTTCGGAAAATACTGTGCTTCAGGTCAGTGCCATCATCTTACTCCGACAGAGCCTGGGAGGTGCCTGCTGTATTCTGCTGATGTATGCTTGAGACACGAACCACCGGGAGTCACACTCTGTATAGAATTTAACACCTAACCGACGCCCATGTGCCTGGAGGCCAACGTTGCTCCCCGTCTTCATTGTGGTTTTAGATACCAAGTAATCATTTTCGCATCCTTAGCTACTGATGCTTGAGTTGGGCTTGTCTGCTACCCTCACACATTCACGGTAATCATGCAAATCTCATACACCAGGAAGACGCCAATTACGGATAGCGGCAGAACTGTACACAAAACGGGGAATGAAAAACTGTCGAAGTATAACAATTGGCTAATTTAGGTTAATGGCGTGTGAAGAAGACGGCCGTAAAAACCACGCCCTCGGCCGGGAAGCGAGTCTCTGCGTTCCCGAAAGGAGATGCACGGACCGCATGGTGGAGACACGAGGACCTCGGTCCATCTGAAGAGAAACTCACAGCGAAGGAAGTCCGATAACTCCTGCTATTTAATGTCCATTTTCAGGTGCATAAATGTCACAGTGGGTAGTATAGCATACAGATTATTTTCTGTTTAAGTAACTTTACATCCAAATCCCAATTACTTCTACCATTGTTTGTAAAAGCCACAGATCATGCACATGTCCGAATAATATATATTTGTTGTTCTGCTAGAGTCATTCAATAATATAACGCTAAACATTGCTAATGCAGCAAAAAAACAGGATAGATAAGCAGTGTGTTATCCATGTCTTAGTAACGTAATTATTTTAAATGTCTGTTAAGTCTTGTGTCATAAGGTTTTTTAAACGTGTGTCTGTTGTCTCCGAGATTCATCTTCTGTGTCTGCTTGAGCTGCTAAAAGAAAGTTGATTATGTTGACGGTGTTGTAATCTTTTCCTGAAAAGGTGCTGTGATTTTTATGCTTGTGCGTGCGACCAGATAGGCTATTGCAGGATCTCATGTGGCGCCAGATATTTCATTTATGCGACGGCACTGTGAAACACCGAAAGAGTACATTATTATATCCCTTCACAAATCAAGGCAAATCAAGGCGCACTTGTATCTTCCACTGCTCTGCGCACGATCCTCTGTTACGGCATCCGGCAAAAATAAATCGAAATCATATATATGTACAAGTCTTTTTAAAAACACTTACGACCAATGCGGCTTGTAAGGAAGATTTGAAGAGCAGTGCCGCTAAGTTAAATGACGTCAGCGACGATGTCCCCTTCAGTGGCGTTACTATGAGCAGAACACAATTAGTTCACTGTCTTTCCCAGTAAAGCGCTCTCTACAGATTCAGCACAAGGATTCTTGACACTAAACCCCCAGAGGACTGGAATTTAAAAAGTTACAGCAATTGCTTGTTCAGACCGTTTTACTTTCGTCCCATCCCTATGAAATAAAGGCCTTGGCTTTGAGCACCGTGCACGGTCTAAAGGTGTCAAACATCTACCCAAACTGGTGCTATGACAGATGCTGTATTCCTGTAGCCGATGACGTCTCTACTCCATTTCGCTATATTGTTTTGTTACTGGGGGGGAAATCACTAAAAATAAAGCCATACCAATGTGTTATTTAGTACTGTGTCATTGTTCATGGGACTACCATATTGGCACATGTAAGTATACATGGGGAAAGGTGTCTGCTTAGCCTAATTAAGCGATGATTAAGCAATTATTGAATGAAAGCAATTTCCTCTCTGGAATAATAAAGTTTATATAAGTATTAAATTACTAATGCAGCAGTCAACAAGGATATCCGATTGTGTTCTTGTCCCAGAAGGACGGCTGTAACAGGGCCGCCTCAAGCAGGACCATCCCCGTTTAATTAAGGGATGCATAGCTGCAGATGCATACGCCTGCCTGGGGGAAGCAGAACCGTGACAAGGCGGCCTGCGCAGATCGGGAGGACGGGCAGACGTCCAAAAACGCGGCGGGGAGGCGGATCGCAAGTCACCACCCACCAAGGAGCGGCGAAAACATTAAAGCAGATACCTTCTGCGTTTTATCAAAGCGCTGCTTCGCAACCAGACATAAATGTTTATGTAAATATAACCCACAAACCTTTACATTACATTACTAATTAACTAGGCCTATACATGCTACATTTTAAATAAATGTTTTGGAGGGAGGGTGTTTTTCCCCTCTCTCCAATTTTCCTGTAAAAATAAATATACATAATTTAAACATGTCTACCCACAGCTCGGTTATACATATTTCTGCAACCCCATATATGACGTTCCGCAGCCAGTCCCTTAGCCAGCTACCAAAAATGTCCCTCTAGCCGGGCATAAACGGAAATAACCAACGTGTTTGATCATTTTAAAATGAAGATCTAGGTCCTCACAATAACAAATGTCTGCCCTTCTGTTATGGATGTTATTCGAAAGCACGCGGCCGTCTTGCGTATTACCTGCAAACTGTGATGAGATTTTTGCGCTCCACGGCAACGCTCCGAGAAGATGCCTTTTTAGATGACAGACCCATAGCCATTGCTGAGTGAAGACAGCCCGAATCCATCCGGTGCCGGCAGGGAGCCCCCAGTATCCCAGGACACGCAACTCCTCCCTTGCAGCGGCTTTCGGAAGCAACGCTTCAGATGGAGCCTCAGCTACCGGCAGGAGGAACGACGATGCCACTGATGGGGGAGAAATAAGGTACGCAGACTGTAAAATAAACCACCGAAGCTCGTGTCAACTCTTTCTACAGTCACGCAAGATCCCTCATGATTTTGGAACCGCACCTTAGGGATGCGGACCCTATCACGCGACGCAAACTCGACTTATCTGAGCCCAAGGTAAGCGTACAGAGAGGTGTTGGATGGGAGGTGGAGTCCGGAGACAAAGTTCATCCCCAGTTGCAGAATGGCTGTTATTTAATCAATCCGCAAACGACATGATCTGTATCATTCTGGCATAATAATATTAATAATATATAGAGTGACCATAAAAGACTGATTTAATTGCATTAAGCTTTGTATAACGAAACACAAATTAATTAAACTGACTTAGTGAATTGCACTGATGCTTACGTAGTGTGCGTTTGCGCGTTTTCATTTACATTGAACTGTGGTTGAACTTCGTCGTTGAGCCCCACGGACTTTCCTGCAGATGGCACTTGCAATGGTGTAGGCTGATAGTAACTCGCAGAAGCTAGATTTTGTTGTGTTTTCCCAACAAATCGTAGCTTGGTGACATTGCAAAATGGTTGCGTCGTGTAGTTTTAATGCAATTGTTTTGAAATAAAATCATTTAGCTAGCTTGTCCTATATTTCCTTAGTATTCTACGCGCACTAATAATCATCTGACCATGCAGACGTGAAAGAAATAGAATTCAAAAGTGAAATAGCTTAAATTTTAGTATTATGCACTTTATTAACTAGGCAATTTTTCTATCGCTATCAACACAATCATTTTGGTGAAAAACCAGTAATTGAGCAAAGCGATGTATTACGCCACAAAGCTGTGCTGGCATGTTTCATCGCTCGTCCTGTAGGTGGCAGTAGCGCTCAGCGGCGGTATATGATCAGCCACGGCTGCACGAAGCAGCGAAGTAGAGCACGGTGGCGTGTCGTTTGCTGACGCCAGGCGGCGCTGTCATAATCGCCGGGCGCTCTTGGCACCAGTGTGTTATTGACTGGCGGCAGACATGGCGGAGTCGCAGGAGGAAAAGTCTACCTGTACGTTTTTGTTTAAAAAGTCAACCAAGAAGTTCTCCGCTCGCAAGAGGAAAGCAAGTGACAGTGATAAAGGTACGTTTTCTCTCTTTACGGTTTAGACAACGTAACGTTTTTAGATTTAACACACGTGGGCGAATCATGCGACTCTAAAGAATATTGCAATTATTCCCATTAATAATTAAATATGTTTCTGTTTTTATGAAAAGCAATTGCTAAATTCACCAGCGTCCTTTATGTGAAGTTGCTATCTAGTAATTGCGTGTTTTTATTTGCTTTACCGTTGAGTGTTTAAACCGACGTGCTTACGACTTTACATCCAGCTGTTTAAACTGGTACATTTAAAAGCATTTATCATAATGCGGATTTGTGAATTTAAGTTGAAAGTGCATGCTTTACCAGTCACCCCGAGGTGTTGTTGGTCCTCCCAGGCAGCAACAGCGATGAGGACGGGAACGCGGTCGTTAGACGGGAGAAGAAGCCCAGTGTCTCCAACCCTATGATACAGAAGGTACCGAGAAGGCGCCTATAAGCGTCCCAAAGCCGCCTTGTCTGTCATTTTCATGTGGCCTTTTTATCTTTATCCAGACAAAGCGAACAGAGAGGGAGACGGTGAGCTCCAGTGACAGTGAGGAAGATAAGGAAGAGAAGGTTATGGTTGCGTACAAGTCCACCCGATCGGCTGTGAGTGTTATAATCCCACAAAGCTGGAAATGCTGTAAGCTTTGCCCGCTAGGCACTTTCTTTCCCCCTGTGTGGTTGTGTTTTCTAATCTTTTTTCACCCTCCCTCCGTTTCAGAAACCCGAGGGCCCGGAGGACATGGGTGCCACAGCCGTGTATGAGCTTGACACAGAGAGGGACAAAGATGCTCAGGCCATTTTTGAGCGGAGTCAGAAGATCCAAGAGGTTGGCGAAGGTTTTGCTTGTAAAGACTAATGTTCTCCCCCCCCCCTTATAAAACAGGGGAATATACCTTTAAGTCTTCACTAAAATAATGTTTGTTCTTATTACTCAGAGGTGGAGTATAGGCAAAGTGGTGGCTAGGGTTCTGTGCCGGCAATCGGAAGGTTGCCGGATCGAATCCCATGAATGACAGGAGTGATTCTACTCTGTTGGGCCCTTGAGCAAGGCCCTTAACCTACAATTGCTTCGTCCTGGTTCTGACGTTAATCTTCATCCTGCCCTGCAAGCGGATCCTCCAGTTTTCAAGGAAAATGTTGGGTTTGGTTGGCACTCCAGTCACCAAAAAAAACTTCACACGCGTCATTCGGACTAGTGTGGTGCTGAGGTATCACCCGGCACACAGCTGCACTCGGGTTCTCATCCCTGAGGTGGTTCATCATGTCGTGGATGCAGCAACGCGCTGTATCAGTTTTAGATGTGATTTGCACCACTTTTATTTTTGACCCATTTTTCGCTGTGAATTTTTGGTTCTTCTACCAGGAACTTTCCGGAAAAGAGGATGATAAAATCTACAGAGGTATGAACAACTACCATAAGTACATCAAACCCAAGGATTCCACCATGGGAAACGCATCTTCTGGTATGGTCAGGTACGTCTGGTACAGTTCTGAACATCTGTGACCCTGTAAAACTGGTCCTCTTGGCGTGTTCCTGTTCTTGTGCCTTTAGCTGACATTTTGGGGTTGTATACAGATGCTGATGTGGCAGTTTTAATTTTAGTATTTCGACCTTCTTAACCAGTGTCCTGTACTACGAAGCGGGGTTACTGGCTTATCAGGGTAACTTGTCGGATTTAAGTTATCGCAATTTCAGTGGACTTCATATTCGTTCACTTACATTTTGCCCAGACTACCTTAAATCTGACAAGTTACCCCGATAAGCCAGTAACTCCGCTTCGTAGTACAGGCCACTGGTCTGAGAACTTCTGTTAGGGGTTCAGACCAGTAAGTTTACTACTTGGCCACATGCCTGCTCTTAATGTTTTCACATGCATGGTAGAAAGGGTCCCATCCGTGCTCCGGAGCATTTAAGAGCGACTGTACGCTGGGACTACCAGCCAGACATCTGCAAGGACTACAAGGAGACTGGCTTCTGTGGTTTCGGAGGTGAGGGAGGTTGATTTTTTTTTTTTCACCTCCGGAAGTCAAGCTTAGACAAGTAATCTAAAGCACCATTGCTGTTCTCTAAGATTCAATGGTTTTGTCACATGCAAGGTATACGGTCAAATGTTAGTACGTTTTCACTTTCGTATTCTTCCAGACAGCTGCAAATTCCTACACGACCGCTCTGACTACAAGCACGGCTGGCAGATCGAACGGGAGCTGGACGAAGGCCGATATGGCGCCAACGGTGAGTGGCCTGGGCACCTGAGAGGCGTGAAGAAGCTACTGGCATTAAGGTATGGAGGGATGTTGCCGGTTGCATTAGGTTCTAAAAGGTGTTGGGAAAACCTTGCACTTCTAGATGAAGAGAATTACGAAGTGAGCAGCGACGAGGAGGATTTGCCCTTTAAGTGCTTCATCTGCCGGGAATCCTTCAAGAACCCCGTCATCACCAAGTAAGACAGTCGCGCAGCTGCTTCTACGGGAGGTCGAGCCGACCTGGTGGCGTGGGCCGCGATCAGTCATCGTAGTGCGCTGTGGATGCCGTGGCTGAGGCCTGTGGAGGCGGTTGCCAGATTTGCCGTCGAGCTGCAACGTTGACTCATCTCTCTGCTGCCAGGTGTCGTCATTACTTCTGCGAAGCCTGTGCTCTCCAGCACTATCGCAAGTCCAAGCGCTGCTACGTCTGCAACGTGCAAACCAACGGTGTCTTCAACCCAGCCAAAGGTAGTGGAACCAGTGTACCTGCTTATATAACCCCCCTCCCCCTTCCTATAGAGATATTTACAGAGTAGAGCTAGTGCTGTATATCTTTAGATGACTAGTAGGGAATAGCAGTGCAGTAGCGCCCTGCTTTATACATGAGAAACTGAGTTTAGCACTTAAGGACTCAATATTTACAGGAAATGTACTTTAACTCAACAAAGCATGAGTCTCCAAGTAAAACTAGATTCCTCACCCAAAATAAAGCAGCACAGAGTGGGACTGGTTGAGAATCCAGTCTCATAATCTGAAGGTTGTTGGTTCAAGGTCAAACTGGGTTTCCGACGTGGTTCCTTTTGAACAAGGTTGTATTAAGATGCACTGGGTGCTTTACTGGTTCATTTTGTGGAGGGCAGCAGGACATGGCTGTGGTCCAACACGCTTAGTCTTTTTCCTCTTTTTTTGCTTTGGGAAAACGGCTTAGGACTTTCCTAAGTCCTTATGACTTTTCCTTCAAGGTCAAGGAGTGGTTCAGAAAAGCATATAGGACGTGCACTTCGACCGCAGACCACCCTCCCAGGACTTCGTGTGGTTATTTTCCTGTTTTATGTTCTGATGTTCCATCTGCATGTCCCACTCAGAGCTGATGGCCAAAATGCAGAAGCACGAAGCCAAGATGGACCAGCCACCATCTGATGAGGAAGATTAGCAAATCCTGCTTCGTGCTTTTCCTGCAGCCCCCCCTGCTGTAGACATGTTGTACAGTATCCTGCTTTCATAAATAAAGGCTTTTTTTAAGTGATATGGTTTCTTCATTGGTCCCTGAGGATCAATTGAACAGGCTAGGGCAATTTCAGCAACATCTTTAATCAGATACAAGCTTTACTTTCAACAAGGCAAAAAAAAAAAAAACAGGTTTTCATTCTGTAATGTAATCCCATTGTACCCAACGCTGTACCCAAACTGTCTCCTTCAAAATGGGTTTCAAGATGGAGGTTTGAATACTTTGTGCTGAAAGAGCAGAAGTTGAAGCACACTGCTATTCTGTGAACAGACCACAAACGGAAAGGATCCCCCCCCCCCCCCGAAGATCCCTCATAGCAGCTACCTTTAGCTGTCCAATGAGGCTCTATTTTAAGACTTACTTAGGCAGCCCAAGCACAAATGCTGTGCAAAGTTGACACACACCTGACTTAAGTCCCAATTTGGCTGAGACCTTTACCGAAGTCCAAAGGAGTGAGAAGAGATGGTCAACACATGACACCGTGACAGGGCTTTTACTTTGACACGAGAAGAGGAGACGTCTCACCGCTCTTGGCTTGGAGCAGGTGGTACGAGGCCAGGCCTCAGCGAGTTCACTGCCGACACCAGCCTCAGAGGATACTGGCAGACCTGAAGGTTAGAGCTGGTAGAGCAGTACATCCCACGATGGCCTCCGGACGGACAGAGGGAGAAGCCCTTACCGTGTCTGAAAGTCCGGAGGTTTTTCCTTATTTAAAAGAAAAAAAAATAAACAGGGAGAAGGAAATGGCCCCTGCTGTCAGAAATCCCAGTCGTCCACGTCTAGGTGGCTGAGGCTGGACTCCAGGCTGGCAAAGCCGGGCAGGGAGTCGGCCGGTTGGGCGCCCTCGACACTACCGATGGGCATCACGGGCTGGAGCAGCTCGAGGATGGACTCGGATGGGCGATGCTTAATCTGAGAGTCCGGGAGAGGATCAGGATCAGCTGTTAGGGACAAGAACCTGTGTGCGTTCCAGCGTGAGAAGCTCCAAGTCCGACTCACGCGGCTAATAGAACAGCAACTGGTCGATAGGAATAACGGAAGCCAATCTATTACAGGCAGCAGAATGGACCAATCAGAAAGTTCCACTGACCTGCTTGAAGAAGGAGTGACCAAGAAGGGCACTAGCAGAGGGCCTGCAGGGAGGAGAAAGACAACTCAGGTTCTAGACTTGTATCTGATATTCAGTTGGGTAATTCAGGTCCAGAGAGTAAAAGTCCAGACCGGGATTTTGTTTCAACCAACCAGTTGAGTGCTCCATGACTATGACTCTTTATGCGCAAGTGGTTGGTTGAACCAAAATCCTGGTCTGGATTTTTTATTTTTTTTTCCTCTGCTGATAATATTCAGATGCTCCTCGCTTTATGACAGTTCGACTTAAAGTATTCAAACCTCAGACTGGTGCGATAGTGATGCAAATTCAGTAGTCAGACTTTTAGAACATCCCAAGCTAGCGATATGCCGTACTACGGCGCCATCCACTCCGTCACGCTTCCAGTCTCTAGCCAAACATGAACATCTCATAGATCTTAGTGACACATCATATGGTGTTCATTTTCTATGCAAGCAAATATTTACTTGTTAATGTCAGAGTTACTAAATAAGTTTACGTCACATAAGACCGGTGGACTGTGACGCTCCAGTCTGGGCCTGAGGATGGAGTTATTTTTACAACGTTTTTAAAATGCCCAAAAAGTGGCACCGTTTGGCAGGGTCCCGCTGCAGGCACAGCTCGACGAAGCCGTGGAAGTGGGGGCTGAAGGTGCGGTTGTAAGGATGGGCCCCCGATGAGGAGGAGGAGGGCTCCCCGTTGGCGTGCCGGGCCCCGGAGCCCTCGCAGATGCCCGAGTCGGCGCCTGAGCGGGATGGCTTCATGCTGAGCTCCTCAGGGGGGATGGTGCTGGTGTCCAGCAGGCAGGGGACGGTGCCGTTCAGCTTCTCCAACAGCATCTGAGCCAGGGTGGGGTTAGATCATTGGGGATCCTTTAATTTGGGTTTGGATCATATCTCAGAAACAACACTACAGGGGCTCAGCGTGCCGATTCACCTCATCCTGCACAATTAAATACTAAAAATGGGTGGATTTACGACGACACAAGAATTACACTTACATAATAAAATATATATTTTTACACTAGACAATCACACAGCTTTCCTTTTTCATTCTAGGACAGTTCGAGTCCATCACGTCAGTTAAACGGGCAGGGTCTGTGCCTGTGATCGGAAGGTCGCTGGTTCGACAGAACAGTCATGTCTGCTCATCCCTTGAGTAAGCCCCCCCCCCCCCCCAGAAAGTTCCAGGAGCACCAAATAAACGACCCAACACTGCACTCGCACACTCGCATCCCAAGCTTCACTCTCAACTGTACACATGGGTGTATGTCTCAAAGGAGAGCATAATGGGATATAGGAGAACAGGCATTGCAATGTTCCTATACTTGTACTTGCGCACATGGTGAACAAGGCATTTCAAATCATAGACACAGAGTTCCACCAGAGACAAACAAGAATTTTAAAACCTGAAAATAGTTCCACTGGATACCATGAGGTTCTAGCTGGCACCAGCAGATATGTGGCTGGTCTGTGAGGGGGGGGGGGGGGGGGGCATTGGGCCAATGCTCACGGCTCACCTGCGTGGCTGGCATGTCCTTGAAGGGCACGTGCCCGTTGGCAAGTTCGCAGGCCGTGATGCCCAGGCTGTAGATGTCGGAGCGGGAGTCATACCCCTGCAGGTTCTGCCGGGGGTGTGGGAAGACGATGTCAGATTCACCCTCACGAACCCGACTCTCCGTCTTTCACACACAGGATGTGCAACTGTGTGAAGGTGACGGAGTGATCCTGCACGTGTGTGCGTGCGAGATTTGTGCGCGTTTGCGTCGGTGCACAAGTCCGCCACGGACGTGTGCTCGTGTGCGCAAACGTACAAGTGCAAAGGCGTTCGAAACAGCTGCACAACATATACATGCATCATAGAGAATTTACATCAATACAGTGGATTCATATATGGTGAGGTATGAGTATATGCACAGCTTCTCGGATTGCAAAAGATAAGAATGAGTGTCCTGTATAGCATATCTATCTGTGTGTGTGTGCGTGTGCACAGCGTATTTAAATAAGTGCCAAGTGTGGAGGGTGTGCTAAGTATGGTCAGGATTGTGCTAGATTAGAGGTGGGGTGAATCGCAATACCAAGAATGCAAAGACCGTACTTGTGGTCTTGGCAAGACTGGTCTTGCAAACTTGCCTCCCAAGAATGAACTTGGGGCGCAATGAATCATGGGATTGGTTTCGTTTGGTGAGGATGCAACTGACGTACCCTTGATATTTGGCGAAGAGCCAACAATCCAGGTATTTTTACTGTCCTTTGTACTTGTGATCTTAGTATTGGAACTGGTCTTCAGCAATGGAAAATAACGTAAAACGAGTGCATGAGAACGCAAGTTTCGTCAAGCACGCATACTGAGATTCACCCGTGGTATTTCCATGTCAGTACGGACGCTCCTCTACTTACAAACGAGATACGTTCCGAATGGCCGCTCGTAACTTGAAATGTTCAGAGTCATTATTCAACATCATTTTAAGGGTATATGCAAGTACAAAGTCCTAGGATGCTGGGAGTACGCACGCTACGCTGCTGCGGGGAGACTATGTCTGAAAGTTCGTAAGTTGAAAGTCCGTAAAGAGAGGAGCGTCTGCAAGTGTTTTTATGCAGGCATCTAGCAGGTCTACCTGCTGCAGGACCTCCGGGCTGAGCCAGGGCAGCACCTTGACGCTGTACTGGGGGAAGTCGTGCACCACACGCGCCCGCTGCCCGTGCCGGATCAGGCTGAAGATGCTGCGCAGGCCGGACAGGTAGACCTGACCGTCTGCGGACACCAGCACGTGGCTGGCTTTCACGCTCCTGGGGCACGGGGAGCCGGGAAAAATGTGTGGGGGGGGGCAAGAGAAAACACTGACACTGAGGCTGACAGGGTCCACCAGGTCCCGAGATACTCTGCCTACGTTTCAGGTCAGTCGCATCATGCTTGAATGATTGTGGCTGTACACATTTATACTATCTACCAGTTTATCGATAACATTTAACCCCATCCATATGTGGCCAGACAGCGAGGACGCCCCCTAGTGGCTCACCGGTGCACGTATCCCATGTGGTGGATGTAGTCCAGTGCCCTAAGGACGCCCAGTAAGATGTAGGCTATGGCCTGCTCGCTCATGCCCTCCGTGAAGTGGTTGCTGATCAGATCTCGTGCTGAGCCTGTGGTGACAGACCAATGGAGCGACGTTCAATCGGATCTGTATGCTAGTCAATGGTGGTCCATTTCTTCTAACCCTTCCATTATGGGCAGGGGTCAACGTCATGCTGAATTCTGAGAAACATTTTTATCAAAATGCAGTTTTTTTTTTCTACAAACGTGGTATTTAAAACCTTTTTCACCCTCAATCGAAATATTTTGCCACAAACAACTGAGAGACCACTCTATATTTATTATTATTATTTTTTTAAATCTACATTTTTAAATCCTGGTTTAATCCTGGTTCTGCTGGCAGAAGGCTACACTGCACAGCAGGCTGCTTCCAGGCTCAATGTTCCTAAGACAGCAGTACAGAAGAATAAGGTGAAGCAGGAGACACTGGGAACGACAAGAAACCAGCCAGGCAGAGGGAAGAGGAGAGAAGGGCTCCTAGAAACAGGAGAAGACCCATAAAGCAAGGAAGAAGCCCTTCATTAATGAGAAGCAGCGAAGAACCAGGTAAAATGTACATTTTACACAGGTGCAGACTCATAAACTGAGAAATGAGTGAAACTGAAAACTTTGCTGTGGTCTCATTCCCCCCCCCCCAGACTTATAGCTGGGGGGGGGGGTTGTTCCTGTAGAATTCATCCCTGCGCTTCTATGAAAGTACCTGTAAGCAAACCTACTGAAGCATTATCCAAAATGAACATTTTTCATTGTACTCTCTGCCCAGTGGCATTACTCCGTAACCGGAAGGACCGTATGAAGGCTGTTTGGGCCACCTGGTGACCTATGACCGGGCCACACCCTTACCGTAGGCCATGAAGGGGGTAATCACCCACAGCTCATTCTCTGCTATGAAGACACTCCTGTAGGGCAATATGCATGGGTGGTGGAACAGCCTGGACACATGAAGCTCTCCCTGGGGGACAGAAGACATGTCAGGGTTTCTCCTTGAAACAGCAGCAGGGATGGGGGTGGGTGAAGTGGAATTGGGTCACCGCAAGAGAGCCGGTCTCTCGAACCTCCAGGTAGCTGACCATGTCGTTGGTGCAGGACTCCAGGTTGATGCGGCGGATGGCCACATACTCGCCCGTGGGCCGATACCTGGCTAGGTTCACCGTCATGAGGTCTTCTAGCCCCCTGCCTGTAGGACCAGGGGCTCCGTTACTGGGCTATCCGTCATGTGCTGTTAGCCACTCCGCTTAGCATTAGCGAACATGTCCGGAAAACAGCGGAAAAATGGCCAGCACCCTTAAAAGCTGATCATTTGCTAACTGTACTGTAAGAAGTTCATGATATTTCAAACCAAGGGAGGCCAATCTTATCTAAAGGATAACCTTTAGGTCAGCTGTTCAAACCTAAATGTGAGGACTCCTCAGCCAATCAGTCCTCTAATTAGTGACCTAATTAGGGAGTTGCTGTGAAAAGATACATGGCCCTTTCTGGACAAAACTGGCCACCTCCGTTTTAAACCATCACACCCATTACTTATTGAGCTCCTGTAGATCAACTAGAGCATTGCGCTAACAATGCAAAGATCGCGGGTTCAAATCCCAGCTCAAACAAATTGTGACCCTTCCCTCTACTGCAAGTCGTGTTGGATAAAAGCATCAGATAAGTGAAAATTAATTTTTAAAAAGTTAATTTAGCAGACTTCCAAACATGGACAGATGGTCCCTGGGGGAATTGGGGGGGGGGGGGTCAATGGTCTCGCTCAAGGGCTCAGTGATGAAATGACTATTTCAACCACGAGATTTGAATCGGCAACCTTCCGATGATGGGTCCCGCCCACACACACTCACCGATGACGGTGAGGAGCTCGTAGGCAGAGCTGTCAGGCATGAAGCTGCTCATGGTGCCCCGGTGTGGGAAAGAAGTCAGGGACTCACTGCTGTCTTCATGGGCCTGAGCAGGAAGGAGGAAAGGGGCGAAGACACAGTTATGCGAGGCGAGCACCTATTGGCTCAGGTTACTTTGATGGACATGACATGGAGGGGGCGGAACACAGCCCAGTGGGCTGTCGCATGAACGAACACAGCGTTGGTCTTTGGATTTCCTACTATGTGGCGAGATATACACCAAACTTCTTTTTTTTCTTAGATTCATTGTTGAGGGTTTTGCGCGCTCAGATTTAGATGAGGACACATATTTTCAGTGTGGTCCCTAAATGTCACGAACTCTTAAACGCATGCAGTGAAAGGCAGACTCCTTTCAAAGTGCATCATGGGAACTGGAGTCTTAAATTTTCCACCTGGGAAGATTCAACATTTACATCACTCCATGTTCAAGGCAATCCCAACACATTAGCACAAACACAATAACCATCCAGCACATGACACATACTCATCATACAGGCCAGAACGAGTATCTCACTGTCACTGCACAAACTTATTTCCAAATAAGGATTAAAAAAAATTAAAATTACAAGCTGTCGTCAAACTGCAGCCACTCCAGAAGACAAGCATGCCCCCTAGATGCATTAACGACACTCCCAAAGCTCCCCCCCACCATTACAGCAATAAAGAAGAACTAAAATTCAGTGAAGACGGATCACTGACGTCGAGGGATCATCCTCGCCTTCCGGGCTGGAATTTGACTGAAGCAGCAGCCATTTTTATTATAATACATTTCTTTTTGTTTTTTTTTTTTTAAATGAAGCAGACAGAGAAGGAGAGTTCCCTGTGGAGAACACAGCAGTTAGGCTGCTTTAACAGGAGTTAAAAGCGGAGTTTACCTGCCACTCTCGGCGGTCAGAAGCTTCACTCCAGTGCTCTCGTGACACCCAGAAGATCGGTATAATGGTTTCATACTTAGTATGGTTAGGGGTTCCCCGGGATCACCACGACAGAGGACAGAGATTAAAACATTACATGGAGGGAGATGGGCAGCCGGCCGGACAGCACGGGGACGCCACTGGCACTGGGGAACGCCACTGGCTCTGGCACTGCATTAGTGGGGATCGGAAGTCGAAAGCCAACACGGGGTGTCACCCTCTGGGTGACGGTGCACTTTCCATCTAATGTCAGAAACGCTCAGTTCTTGGAAGAGGTTCTTTTCTATGGACCACTGTAAGCCATCTGATATAGTATAAGCTGTTCAATGCTGTAATATTTCTACAAGCGCTAAGAAAATTTTAACTGCAGGGAGCAGCTGATTCTTGCACTATGAACCCTAACTGCATCTTTAAGGAGGAGCCCCAAGGATGTAAACAACCGACCCCTAACATATGGGTACAAAAAGAGGAGAAAAAAACAAGAATTAAAACTATTTTTGATGCTTCAAACACTGACGTTTTTTTTTATTATTTCGTTAACTTAAGCATTTTGTAAAACCAAGCCTAACGATATTTTTGCTAAAGAGTAGCAGTTGCAGCACAGTGCCCCCCCCCCCCATTGCTGATACTGTCCAGTCCGTTTTTTTTTTTTTTTTTTTTGAGTGTTCTGCTTGCAGGAAGACCCCCTGAGAGACAGGGGGCAGTCATGACAACACCACCAAGTCAGAAGACGCTGAACCCATAATGTACTGTAACAAAGACTCTTAGGTAGCTGGGCTCCCAAAGCGCCTTCTTGAGCCGAATCTACAGCTGCCACAGGTTCACCTAGGATGCTAGTGGATCTGGGCGAGGGATTTCTGGAGTCACAAGTCATACAGACGCACCCCAACCCCCACCGGCCCCCCGGAAGAGTGCAACCACGACGGCAGAGAGAGACTAATGGGGCAGGCTCGGGCACGGGAAGCGCATACAATGCGATGACATCCATGCATGGGAGCAGACAGCCACGAGACAGGTCTCTGATCACACACGTAGAAAGAAAACGATGCGGGTTAAAATGGCGAGGATGGGGGGGGGGGGGGGAGAACTGGAAGTCTGCACTTACTTTCCTGTGAGAGCTTCCCTGAGTTTGCTCTGGGGTGGAGAAATCAAACCAACGAAAGGAAATAAACAGAATGCAAGAAAGGTCCGGGCGTCAGTGGAGGAGGCCCCTCCCCTTGGGTCCGGATACACATCTATATACTTACATTTCTTTATGGAATCACATGTAATCACACTATTCTCGATGTGCATTGCAGGCGGCCATGTTTCCTAACTCTGGCTGGCTGGATTCCAGCCTCGACCTCCGTCACAGACGGCGACCGAACGGTGACTCGTATCGGATTTCCAGCTAAATACCCCTCGCAATTAGATCCCAGTCAAAAAAATGGGTTGCTTTTTTTTTTGGGGGGGTAGAGAGAGAGAGAGAGGGGGGGGGATATCCCACAGACCAGAGTTAAGAAAGCATTACTTTCGGATAGTTCACGGCATGCGTTTCACGTGGTCCGGGCTTTCGTTTCTCAGAACTTCGGGACACCATTAAAAGCGCTTAAAATTAACAGAAGTGTCGTCAGAGTGAGGAAATGGCTGTACCAAAGGGGAAGAGAGAAATGCTTAGAGGACCTCAAACCCTGCCAGCTACATGCATAGACAGGACAACATCTCATGCACTTAGTAATGATAAATTACCAATACAGGTTAATGCGACAGGTTACCTTGACGTCAGAGTAATAATTGCACTGAACCGAAGCTCCACTCTGCCCTAAAGTCTCACAAAACTGGAGTCCCATTACAGCGTCCTTCTTACCTGAACGCCCAATGAGATTTCAAGAGACAAAGAGCCATTCATACAACGTGGGTCACTTGAAACACTCATTGTCACCTCTCCAATTCAGTAGTTGTACACTGCCATGGGTGCAGGAAGCAGACACAAAGCTCGCATTTAAATAAACTTTACGAAGCACATTGGTGAGCATGCAGCAATTAAGCAATGGGGCACAGCCAGATGTGGATAAAATAAAAAATAAAAAATGTACAAATAAGGCTTTTACTAGCTACACAATCCACCGCCCTCTCAGTCTGCCAAGTTTAGTCCATGGTCATCCAGCACAAACACACACAGAAAGGAATTACTTCACAGCTGATGCATACTTCAACATGTGGGAAAATAACTTACCACAAGGACGCGTTACGTAGACACACACAGGCGGAAGTGATGTTACGCAAGGTCGTTACGACTGTGAACAAATTACTAACCAAAATTGGTCTAGCCACACACCACACTTTTGACACGAGTGCTTAAAACTTCCAACTTTTTGACGATTTCCTTTGCAAATCCCAACTACGGCAGCTTCCCCATCTTAGGAGCAGTGCGAAGGCCGAAGTTGTCAAATTTCACGTCGACTTCGATTCCAATGTGTTTATGATTTCAATATAATCATTGAAGAGGGTCGGGGGTCTTGCTATATGCAAATGGGTCTCCATTTAAAAAAAAAACAAAGACATATATTCATAATCTCACACATAAAGCAGTGAACAGGTCTCTCCAGTGTTCCACCATTTCATGTCTGTTCGAGGAGTGTAATTTAAATTCGTAATAAAGCAGAAGGCACCTCCGGGTAACCTGTATTCACCATGGCCACACTGAGACGGGTGCTAGCTGTGCACTTAAATAGCACGCTAGCACTAAATAGGGCAAGTCCCTTGCTTTCAGCTTCCAGTCGGCCAAAACACAAATGACAAAGTCACCGCACTTCTGAGCCCAGTTATCCAAAGCATCTAGACACAGCACAGCCTTCACCAACACAGACAAACGGGCCGGTTAACCCGCACAGCAGGTCAAATTAACACAGCGACTGCGGTCACAGGCCGGATGGACAACATGCAGCATTTCAGATGACGTTCACCGTCTCGAATGGCATTAAAATCGCCACACTGCACAACGAGAGAGAGGAGAATAGAGGAGACTGCTCCCAGGTTTTGCTTCTCCTAATTCACAAGGCATATGGAACCGACATTGACGCCGCCGTGTCACATCTGTAACTCACGCGGTGGGGGGGGGGGGGGGGGGGCTGCAAAGTGGCACGCCAGTAGCCGGGCATCTTGCCGAAAGCCAGCACTGAGCCAATGAGGGTGCACGCAGCTTGGGACCCCGGCTGAGCGCCGGTGAACTCACCTCCGAATAGCTCCAGATCTCTTAGGCTCTCCACGCTCAGCTTCTCGGACACCCAGCGCTGAGGTGAAAGAAAGAAAGAAAGAAAGAAAGAAAGAAAGAAAGAGGAGAGAGAGAGAGAGAGAAAGAGAATGTGTTTTTTTTCCACATTCTCAAAGAAGTGATCACTTGTCTGGTGTCACTTTTACATACAACATTATGGAAGACAGAACTTTGCTTATCAATGGCGATGGAGGGGTTTCTGTCCAACAGCTTGACAAAAATAGACCCCGCACCACAGTCCTCCCCAACCCCAAAAACAAACAAATGCATACAGTGCAGTGCAGTGCAGGTGCTGAATGAGGTCAGATTTACAAACCTCTCTTCACATAGGGCAATAAAATAATTAAAAGTAATTCCAGTTATTATCATTAGTAGTAGCAGTAATAGTAGTGGTAGTATAATAGAAGTATTTTATTGTTCTCGAAGGAAATTCCAAAAGTTACAGCAGTACACACAAAAAGTGACACCACTGTACATGTACAAAAGACACTGCAAAACTAAACTGCAATGTGCAAAATAAAGTCTGCAGCATTCAAATACAATACTATTCTAAAGTAGAGTGGGGAGAGGGGTCATGGGGGTACTTATTGTAGCATTTGATGGCCACTTGGAGAAAATTATTGATATTATGTAATGATAATATAGATTTCGTTCATGAAAATTACTGCAAGAAAAAAATCATGTAGCTTACCAGAAAAGACATGGATCCAGCCTATTATAATGATCTACAGCTTCGGAAACTTCATCAAGGAGAAAACAAACCTGCCGATGACATATTTAAAAACTGCTCATGTATATAAAAATGAAATGAATTAATCGTGCAAACGATACCGAGGCAAACGCCTACAAAGTAGAACAGCATATAGGGTACGCAGCTGAGAGGGTTGGGTCGCCTTACTGTACCATTACGCTAAATGCAGCTGCTATTAAAAAATCTGAGTTGAAAAAATGTCAAAATAATTCAAACGTGATGCAGTTACATACCTAGCAGCCAGCAGCAGACCGACTGAAGACCAGCCTGAACAGGGGGATAAAGCAATCGCTATTTAATTAACTAATAAGCGACATAAACAGATGTTTCCTGTACTGTATTTACATATCTAATAAAACCTGTTAGAATTTATAGGCAGCCCACCATTCCCACAACATCTTTTAAGCATTATTTTCATCCAGCCAAATTATTCGCTAGGCTGGAAGCAGAATGCGAAAGCGAGCCTCGCTAGACACCTATTGCACATACCTTTATAGTTGGACGCTGATTAAGAAAACTCACCGTGCTATTTGCTTATTGGTAATGCGAAAGCTTTCCTTTGGCAGCACAAAATACTTCCTTTTCCTCAAAAACACCAGACGTTGAAAGACGCGACTCGCCGGAGCAATTCTTAATCAAACGATAATTGTTTTATTGGTCGGATTACGTAAAAATGCGGGGAGTTATTCCCGTCCGGTGCTCTGATTGGCTGTAGTATTTAGCAACCGCAGCGGCCTGTCGCGCGTCGCACTTGTATTGCATCACTGGCGAGCGTGGCGACGACGTGATGACGAAAGAACTCAGACGATATGATTGTGAATTTTGTGGTTTAGCGACGGAAATAATTATTCGTCTTTTTTAAGCACTATTTATAAGAAAAAAAAAATAAGACATGAGATTGTTTGTAACGTAGTTTTAAGCAATGTTAACATTTTGTAGTACTTTTCAACAGCATTGGACAGGAATGTGTTTTTTTTTTGGTACAACTTCTGGTTGTAGTTGTACTAGGGAAATTTTAAATACATGAGGAAAGACGAGCTGGTTCTGAACCGACTTTTGTTCATTTTTTTCATGAGTTAAAGAACTAGGGCACCACAATTGGTAAAATTAAGAACAGGAAAGCAGTTAAAAAACACATGACATTCTTATTAAATATGCAAGTATAATTTAAGTTAGGATAGTCACCTTATGTACGTACATTGATTGCATTTTGGTTATTTGTTCAATGAAAAGGAAATGTTTACATCAAAAATAAATGAAACAAACAAAAATCGATCGGGTGATGCAAGTGCGCTTGCCCTCATGGTTGGCACTGATAAATTGTTCTAAGATGGGTATTATGTTTTTGATCGCACTGTACTGGCCGGCACTTCACTTTGCGACGTTGTTAGTGGAAATAAAGTATCTACAAAACTGTAGGGTCTGTTCGAATTCGTCTCCTGGCTTAACGAGTTTTTGGATCCCACTCGCTAGCGGAGCATCCGGTCAGCTCGCTTTGTTTCGTCGTGTCTGTTTACGGTGAACAGGTGTGCAAGTGGTATCAGTAATTATTAACCGTATTAATGCGACAGGATAGCTGTGGTAGTAAATTTTAATGTTTTCTGTGGGCGTTTATCTGTGGCGAGGGTTTCCTACAGGTGCAGCGGCAACGTTTCAGTTTTAATGTACGAGATCCAAATGAGCACCGCGCATGCTTTGGAGAAAATTATTAGTAAGCCTACTTTATGATATAGATCTTGTATAGATATAGAACCCTTATTTTTACCAGGGCGCTTTGCATGATGTACTATTGAGTTTTTATGGCCCGGCCGTTTCTTTTTTTAGAAAACGTCTTTAAATATTAAACCAGCATTTTAAACCATTTAAAGATTTGTTTTAATTTAAATTACTGCTTAAAATTGTTTTTCTGCCAATTAAAAGTTGATTGTGCGCTCCATATCTTCCTTTTGGCATTCCACTCCATACCGAATCCTGCTTCAAGGAAGAAGAAAACGGAAAGTGATTATGCTAGCTCTCAATTGGAAAGTTCTGTGGCACAGTCTCCTCAGCAGGGGTGTCGTGTTGTGGCTAGTGAGTGCAGCACATGTTTAGGCAATTACAAGTGAAATGGGAGGTGTAGGTAACCCTTTCACGCCTGAGCTGAAGGTAGTAAATGCCAAGACAGTTTCTTAAATGCTCAGCTACTTTCTGAAATGCTTTGTGAAAGACGTTGGATGTCTAGTGTTTCACTCAACGCTTTAAGATCCTGTGATGTCATATACTTTGATATATATCTTTGTGCCCCGAAGATGAGTGCACGCTGTTATTGGTCATTGTAGTTGCCACTCTTTGACACCAAGTGGCAGCATGCTAGTAAATAGTCTTTCCCGTAGACAGTATAAATAATGTAAACTTGTAAGTTGACACAAGCAAGCAATATGACGGTGATGTCCTAAGGGCAGTTTTTAAGGCTTTCCCCCCGTGTGTTTACGGTGTTCAGTGTTTACTATTCGTGTTTAATGTTACTGTCAACAGGAGACATTTACGTAAACATTTCGTACATACGAAAATAAATGTGAACGTTTTAAAATGCATTTGTCTGCCTGGGAATTGTTGCTTGGAAACCAACTTTATGGGTTTTGTGACGCCCACAAAAGTGCAAGTGTTATGATAACTGAATATCAATATATACTTTGGTTTACCTAATAAACCAAACAAATGAAGTACTTTGGGTAAAGAGAGCAGTAATTTACCATGGTACTGGAAACTTGAGTGCATGAATAAATATCTGCTTTGCTGCAGAGATTTTGCATTTTTTCCAGGCAGCCATCTCTGGTGCTCTCTCTCCACTGTCACTCTGGGCCACATTAAAACTCGTCCGCCTAAATAATAAATCTGTACTTTGCTACTGGTGTGGTTTTCTGGTCAAAAGTGCAGAAACATCCTTAGAGCAGAGCTAATGTTTCCCGTGCTGGTTGGCGACGCCTACCCAGGCCCCTTCTCTGCTTTCTGCCCTGGATGCATTTACTTGCACTGGCCTCGCCATTTGAAATGAGAGCTATGAACATCTTTCCATGGACTGGACCTGGAGGCTAGACCTTTGCTTTATGGCCGTACTGTGGAAGTTCAGCTGCGGGTCTTCACATATAGTGTTCTCCAGTTCAAGATCTGAGTTCTGTATTCTACAACACATTATTTATTTGAATGGACTAAATCTATGTGGGTCTGAGACCATGTCCCATCCATGTTCCCTACCCACTCATCCTATGCAGGATCATGGAGGTCCAGAGCCTATTTAGCTGGCCTGTGTCATGTTTATAATTTTATTATTTAAAAATTGACATCTGAGCCGAAACAGGGAAATCACTTCGACTGAACACTCTGTACTTTCGACTTAAATGAAAACTCTTGTAGCTTCCCCATAGATCACAAAAAACAAAAGACAAATAAACCACAATTTTGTTTAACAATGCAATGTAGCACAACAAAATATTGGGTGGTTCGGTTTCGTAGGTTATGCCGGTTTCTTCCAGGTACTCTAGTGTACTTCCGGTGTCCAAAACATACAGTAAGGCAACTTCGGTATCACTAAATGGTCCATAGTGAGCGATTGTGAGTGCGCGCGCAATAGATGTGGATCCAGTCCAGGGTGTACCCCTGCCTAGTGCCCTATGCTGCCAGGAGAAAGGTCTGAACTAAGTGGATGGAAAATTAATGCAATTGAACGTCTTTTTCATATAGATCTATTTAAGACGGAAGCACTGCATATACGTTTTAATTTCCTAATTCGGAGCAACAAAGGAAACAACACGCGTTGCAGTCCATCTTAACCTCTTTCGTCACACAAGGAAAGCGGCGCGTGGGGGCGGAGGAATAGGAGACCGGGGAGGGGGGTTATTCCAACCAATGGCGAAGAACATCCTGCTTATCAAAAAAAGAGTAAAAAAAAGAAGGGATCGAGCAAGTCTAAGAAACTGATTCATTTGAGTGGCAAGCCCTGCCGGGAGAACAGAGAGGGAAGCGGATCGAGCGGAGCATACGAGGCGGACTAGGGCACCGTATTGTTTTTATACAGACTGCCTGCCTTGATAAGAGCACACAGATGGTAAGTGGGTCTTCGGCCTCCCCGGTGTATCTACAGCGATGCGATTCCGCGCATGCAGCCCCCCCCTTCCTCTCTTTTGTAAAGGGAGGTGCTGCTGGTGTCCATTTATCTGCTTAACCGGGTCGCTGGCTGTCGTTTGGCCGGAGGAGCGGCTCTTGCGCGCTGGGCGGATGTTTAGGATGCACAGAAACCCAGGGGCACACGATGCAAAGCCGTGCGACTGATGCATGCACAATATCCTGTACCTGCTTAAAGTAAAGTTAAAACGGACACCGGTTTCAATTATACCTCAAACAATAAACAGTAGCTCAATGCGGACTTGTTTGGGTATACGCCTTTCCCGGTAGGAGGGAGGGATGCATCTGTGCTATTGACACTAAATCTGTTTTATAACATGCCGACTTGCGATTCTCGTGTTGTTTAATAATCAGACCGGGTTTGCAAAAGGCTCTGCATCCTCACCTGCCCTGGCGATCTGCTGGCTCGCTGGCACGGCTGCTGATGCGGTTTAACTCGCCCTTTAATTAATGCATGGTTTGGGTTTTAAGCGTCGCCCAGCATCGTTTAACAGCCGACAGTTACATAAACGGATGATCTTACGCTAACAATGTGCCAAGTGTCGAGGTGTCTCGACGTTTTTTTTTTGTTTTGTTTAAAATATAGTAAATTTCAATTTTGAGTTTTAAATTGGATTGTCCCGTGTCAATTCGGATTTCATTCGAATTCCAAAGATCATACCAACCCGTGTAGTTTAGGCATGTTCCGCTCCCTTTTGTAAATATCAAATTCGTGCAAGAAAAACCAGCTAAGAGAATCACAGTCTGGTGATGGTACTATTTTTTTTTACTTAGACATTTAACTTAAAAAAAATCAGAATCTAGTAACTTGATACATTTCTTTTAAGTTATCCAGACGTCATGCAGTAAAATGGAAAACACGATGCCGCGACTTGCACGCAACAGGAGTGTTGGCGTGGTGTTTTGCCCAGGGGGCACTTTCAGGACAGAGATCTGATGGCACCAAATCTGGGACGTATAAAAACTATTGAAGTATGCCCTTTCAATTAAACTGGTTTTCCCTGTTGCTTTACTTATTTTGTGTTTTGTTCGAAAGTTCTGGAGGCTATCTTGGAAATTAGCGACGTCATGCTAAACCACTGTTTTTTGTTGTTTAATACTTATCGGTAGTCTGGGTCCAGTTCCTGTAATACTGCGGAGATCCTTCAAATCGATTACTTTAACCCTATCCATTATTGATTGGGAATTGACACTCCTGGGTTAGATTGGTTGTTATGTAATCGAAACTCTCTCTATAAATGATTTGTATCCTGAAGGATTTTTGTGTGGTCTGCCACACAATTTGGAGAACGGGCTAACCTTGACTTGTATAGGATATTCAAATGGATTTGGGTGTTTTTAAATAGATCGATGTCATGAGCCACGTTGTGGCGGAGAGACTTTGGTTTGTACACAGCTAAACAAATCAATTCTTAAAAATTTGCTTTCTGCTTTGATCCTACAAACAGGAACCTTGGGGAGTCAAAGCCGATTTCAGACATCGTGCGTCTCTTGAATTGACTATCAGGGGTCTTACTACTCTATGTATGTGTTATTTTTGTCTTGACTCGGCCATCTGCTTACCTTATGAAGAAGTGATTGGAGATTACAAGTGGGCTTTGTTGATTTGGGGTGGTGGGTAATCCGTGACTGCTCCAGCCAGGACCCAATGAATGTAAACTTTATGTCAAAAGACTAAATATCCTGAAAATAGAGGTGTTTTGTTTTGAGTCATTTAACAGGAGGCATCTTATGAATGATGCAATGGAGTTAGTTGTTCTCAAGTACAGATGCTCCCTGGGATTCTGAGGTCTGTGTTACGATATTTCGGCTTTACGACAGGTGTTTTTCCACTTTCGGTACATTGTTCAATAAATAACACGAGATATTCACATTTTCATGAAATAGGCTTTGTGTTAATGATTTTTTTTCCCCCAGCTGTAGGCTAATGTAAGTGTTCTAAGCATTTTTAAGGTAGGCTAGGCTAGGTTCTGATATTTGTTAGGTTAGGTGTGCTGTATTAAAATGCATTTTTGCCGTGCAGTAGGTTTATTGGAACGTGACCTTGTTATGACCCGGGGAGAGGTTGCCGTAGATTCATACATTAAAGTATCAGGAATACTTGGATCGAAAATCCTAGGAATACTTACGAACTTATTTTGTCATTCGGGACTAGTTTGGCTCTGACTTGTTCCCCTTATTTCCTGCTGTCTATTCAGCAACTACAGCTGGAAGCAATGTTGCTTCACCTCGAGTTTTATTTTTGACAGAGGTGACGGTTTTATTCTTGCTCAGGTATTTATCCCCAGAGGCTTTTAATTTTTCCTGAAAAGAAATATTAAAAATCTCTACACTGTGTGCATGTCAAAACCCATTAGGAAGTTTGAGTGCTGATGAAGTCCTTTGTAGAGAATGGTAGTTTCATTATAGCGTCATGCGGGAAGAATAAGGTGGTATTTTCATGGTGCTTGCTGGGGAGGATGACTTCTTCGGACTAATGTTTTAGCAGCAGGACTGTGTACACCATGATCTGCTCTAAAAGCAGTATTATGGTCTTCAGATAATGTATGCCTTGAACTAATTACATCCCTTATCAAAATTTTTACAGTCGTGGCGGCTGTGCAGAATACTTTGATTTTTAAGAGGAAACTTTTAAAAAAAACATTAAATGTCTCATCCTGACAGGCTGAAGGAACAGAGGCTCAGACTTAAGGCTGACCAACAGGGACTGACTGACGTTAAACTGGGAGGTCGCGAAACACCATTAAAGGGTGGCCTCAGATTTACCACAGAAATGAATCGGCACCTTTTGAGACCCAGAATCGGTGAAAATATGCCATTAGCTTCACAAATCTAATGAAGTATGGCAGTGTTGCCATATCAGACCACCTGTATCCAAGATCAGTGCACAAAGATGTACAATTTGATGTAAGAAATGCTAAGCCTGGGCCCATGAGCAGTGGGGAGGGAAATAATATGGTCTGTGTTTTTTATTTTTGTGCTTTTCCTACATCTAGATGGGTTCATTTTGGAGAACGTTTAAGCTGCAATGTCTATGGCTAAATGATGAAGATGCTAAGGGATCCATAATGGTACAGGCAGCCATTTTGTGGGAGTCACAAAATTTGACGATTGTTGGTCATGGCTGTATAGCAGCCGAGACGTATGTGGCCATTTTACAGGGCTGGGTGCACCCTCCGTACCTGGTGACATCCCCAAATTCCATGATTATAACGCCTCTGTACGTACTGCCAAACCATTGCAAGAGTATTTTATGAGTGCTGGTCAAGTCCAATTCCACAGTTTGCTCCAGTCCCTAGATGTAAACATCACTTAACATTTATCAGAAGATCTGGAACACAAGAGTAAGAAGTAAATTTTCACCTCCTTCATCCCTCAAAATACTGGACTCTCATTTAGAGTCCCAGTTTCCAGGCCTTCATGTACGGATTCTCCTACCAGACTTGTCTGTTCTTTAGTCTAATCAGATGGATAAAGAATGAGAGGGCGCTTGCCAGAGGCAATCCTTGTGTACACAGTGTCTGATTAATATCAGTTAAATTCTCTGAAGTCCTGCTTTGTGTAATCTGAGGAGTGTTTGATGCTATCTATGCTTGCGCAAGTTGCTATTGCCTGTTACTACTAAGGAATGTGAATTCTACGGTGTCATCTTCTGCATCTTGGATGGCTGCGTGCTTTTAACATCACATTCCTCGTACATTACAAACGACAGGGCGCTGAATTTAAAATGGCCTTTGAGCAACTTATTTGTTGCACTTACTTTATTACTCACTTCTGCAGGCTCTCGTTTTGTGGCTCTTCTCAGTTTCAGATCCTTGTCTCTGACCCATGCCGCTCTTAAACCTCAACAGCGGGTTTACTGGCAGAATACAGCCTCATTTAAAACCGAAAATCATAACTGCTGGGATTCAGGCGACACGTCTTACCCAAAATGCTGGCTCAAGAGATTTCTTATTTTTTTTCCTTGAGACTTATTTTCTTTGAATCCATATACATCTTTGTATCCACCTCTGCATTGTTGCTCTATTGGAGGAGAACGGGGTGTCCTTTTAAACCATGGAACCATGCACACGCTTCAAACCCCATGTTAAAAAAAAATAAAAAAAATCCCCTTTGCTTGTGAAGGGATGTGAAGTTGTGGGTGGGATGATGTTTCTGTTGTGTAGTGGCTCATCCTTGCAGATTCTTACTCTTATATCCTCCTTGCATTTCATTATTATCATCATAATTATTTTTAGTCTAAAGTCAATATTCTTAATATAGCAGATTTGCTTCCCACCTAACAAATTTTAAATGTTTACGAAGACGGTGATATCATTGTGCCTGAGTTTCTCTTTTTTTTTTTTTTTTTTTTTTTTTTAACACCACAAAGCAAAATCCAGATCTGGACATAAGGGGGCATTCCATTTACCTTGGAGGTTGGATCTTGGAACTGGGAATGATGTCGCGCACAAGTTAATGGAGTTCCAAAGTCAGAAAGCAAGCCCAGTATAGCAGTACCAGGATGTACCAGCACGATTTCTTGCTTAGCCCGATAACTTATAGGATTTAATTTACCCATTTTAAATGGGCTTTATCTTTTCACTTACATTTGCCCCAGACTACCTTAAATCTGACAAGTTATCCGGCTAAGCAAGAAATCCTGCTTACTAAAACGGGCCCCAGTTCTAGCCCGGTTAACTGTTGACCATTGTTGGCAATATCAGTTGATAACAGCATATTATGTGGTATTTTGCGCATAAAAACATGGTAGCAACACGTCCACAGATATCGGTTGGACAGTACTACTATGTGTACAACTGATTTAACAACACATAAATAAGACTTAAGTGAATTCAGCCATCTTGAATTCTGAGCTCAGGGTTGCAGAGATTCCTCCAAGTTGATGAGTCGGAATTCCGACATCATGGGGTGTTCCAATTGAAATTTCCAACTAGGAACTCTGAAACTCAGAGCTACAAGTTCAAATGGAACGCAGCATAAATAATGATTCATGGATGAACTGAATGTTTTTCTAACAAATATTGAGATATTGTTCAATTGGAAACTCAGGGTAAAGCAAGATGTCTATTTTGGAGCGAGGTCCCGCGTTATTACGAGGGTGGATTTATGAATGCACATTTTCAGATTTTTCTCACATAGCTTACATTTCTTTGCTGTAGAAAAGTTAGAGCTTGTCAGTGGCGGAATGGTGCTCTTGCGGGACGTGTCTGTGCTTGTGTTCACAAAAACCCTTGACATCTATTCTATGCTGCCCCCTGGTCTTTCACAATTGGCTGATTTCTCATCGTCCCTGTCCGTGGAATTTCCTTCCTTTGATTGGCCTTGTCCCCATTAGCCGTAATCCACTGACTGTGTGTGTTATGTACTGCTGGTGAGCTGATCCATTCATCACGATGATTTATGTTTGCGTCCATACATTTGCCACAGCTATTTTCTAATCGACTCGGGGCAATTTAGAGTATGTTCATCCATATTGCATGTCTTTGGACTAAGGGAGGAAATTAAAGCAACTGACGGGCAAGTGAGCAGATGCAGATAGGAATCTAACTCCTCCTCCCAGAGGTTTGAGGTCGACAGTGCTATCTGTTTAGCTGCTAGTTACCAGTTTACACACCAGAGTGCATGTTAATTGAAGCCTTATGACCCTACACTAGATAACCTAACATCCATGCATTCATCTGTATAAGTACAAGGATACTACAGTAGGGCCATTCCTGGGAATTACTCTTACTGTTCATCCGTCAAACTACATTGCAGTGTTTTCAGTGTTTATTGACTGCGTTTTTTTCTCCAGTTTATTACCCTTTTTTATGAATGAAAATCTTAATCTCTTAAGTGAATGTCCTCTTATTACAGATATCTTATTCCGGTCAGTAGATGTTTAGCTTCTTGTTATTTTATGTAATGATGTTTATGTCACCTTGTGAAAGTTTATGTCCCCAAGAGGTAAACCTCATCGTTTTTGACCTAATGGTTGTGCTGGTATGGAGTAGAAGGCTTGGTCGGGTCAGTCCTTCAAATTGGGTGGGGATCGGGCAGGAAGTAACTATATGGCTAGTTTTCACAATGTATTGGACTCTTCTTGTTTGTGTGTGCTTGCATGTACCGCTGCTCCTCAGCAATGAGGAAATCGCATTCGGTCAAGTTCCTTCATGTCGGAAGAGCTCTCCCGTCCACGTTACTCATGTTTCGACATGCGAGAATGTCCGGTTTGTTGTATGCAGTATACATTTTGTTCTCGTCTTGTTTTTCAGTGTCATTAGTACGTGTGTCACTCTTAGACAATGGCATTGTGCTTCATGTAGGAAGCCTTCTGCCACATTTAATGAAAACGCCCCAGTTCTGTCGACGTGACTCTTAGTCATTTTACTATCTACATCTACAGCTGAATCACGATCCCTGGCCGCCTTTGCGGATCTATTCTGTTTTGTTAGGCCAGCTGCTGGTCATGTGTGAAGTCCCCCACCGCTCCTTTCATTCTGGAACCTCAAGATGCAATGGTAGCCTCTTTGCCAGCTGGAGCACCGGCAAACCCTTTGCCGTGTGTCGTAGGAGCAGGTGCTGCACGCAGCCTTTGTTCGGGGAATAGCTAAAGAACTTCCAGGGCCCCTCCCGGCGAAGAGGCATTAATAACCTGATTTCCACCCAAAGAAGAGGGTGCGGGCGTCTCAGTTAAGCGGTCAAGGCTGACTCTCGCATAGTCTATAAATTGATGAGCAGACAAGACTGAAAATTTGCGGTCACATTTGCATGATTTGAACTGTCGTTAGACGGAGCTGCTTCTTCCACGTTCATAACCCAAAAGCTTTTTATATCTTTTGTGGTTATTTTAGTTCATTCTCTGTGTTTTGTTCAGATAAAGATCTTCCTGTTTTACTTAGTCGCTCTAATACTGTACTGGCTATGGCTGGAGATTTAATGAGGAATGTAGAGTGATTTTGTCTCTCTCAGGGTACAGGAGTGCATTGAATTCTGGGATTTGAAACTCGCTGGCTTAAGCTGCACAAACTGCAACTGTTTTGCAGAAAAGCGTTAGAGGGACATATTCCAGGTGGTTTGTTTTAGCTTGTCGGTATCAAATGTTTTCACTAAGGAAAAAAAGAATTTGACGTCTTGGTCCCGTCTTGGTCGTCTGATGTGCCTGAAGTGGAAAATGTGGAAACTTTCATTGTGACTCAGACATCCTGGACTGGTCGTCCTTTGGGACACAGTCCACATCCATGAATCAGACTTTAATGGCCCAATGGCAAGTTCAGAAGAAGAAAAGGGAAGAGCTGTTTAAGGCCCTTTTTAAAAATAAACATGACCAAATAAAGAGGTGGTGTCCTGCATCTTCAGGGAGTGTTATGAGAATCGGATGGAGAGACCGGCAATAGGTCTGACCCTTGAGGTCATCTGAAAAGCTTACTGGGACACGATGGAGACCTTTCGCCCCATGTTTCTGTCCTAACCTTTTCCTTGAGAACGTTCTATTTAGGGCTTCGAGTGCTGGTTGGGCAGGACGCACAGAAAAATGGTAAAGGCAGTGCCTATGGTGCGGTATTCATCGTATTGATGCAGTGGTGCATTAGTCGTCTTTAGCTTGGTCTGATGGAGTTTGCATTCAGCTCTGGATGCTCATTGATTTTTCCTGTTGCTGGATATTAATCTCTTTACTCCTTTGTTGCTCTTTTTTTATTGCGGAGCTCCAGTGCTGGTTTGGAATTAATGGGGCTGGCATTTCATTTGAGGAAGGGGGAGCTTCAGCTGCCATCCAGGGCCCACCAAGAGCTGAGAGAACCTCTCCGAGAAGCCCATTTAGAGTGGCCACGGAGGGGGAGGAATCTGTAGGGCAAATTTAATTACCCCTTGTCGAACAAAGGATTCCTCGGCTAGCCATGTGCCGCTGTGCCAGTCGACATTATGTCATCCGCTGTCTCATGCTCTCTCACGATAACCAGAATGCTTGAAGAAACACGCATTCTTATTACCCTTACCTATTTCTTATTACCCTGCTTTTTTTGCCCCCTCCAAGGCTGCGCTGATTCAATATAGCTAGTATTGGGGGCTTGTCTAAATCTTGTTGAGTTGTGGGCAAGTTCACGCACAAGCGGTGCCACGTGACAGATGGTGCTTAGAGGTTCTGGGGGGGGGGGGGGTGGAACCTGGCTGTCCTTGAGTGAAGGGTGAGAGGCTCACATGTTAAGCTCCTGGAAAGGACCACCTCATTGTAAATTTTGAGTGCTATGTTCTTCGGTGAATATCCAGGCTCCATTAGGATGCAAAGTGTTGATTAGCCTGGAATCTCTAACCAAAGTAAATATCAAGCAGGATAATTGTGCAATATATTAATCCTGCTTTGAACGTAAAGAAGATTAGGGAGAAATAATAAAATGAACATAAATAACAAAATGAACGTGACCCAACATCTCAGTTGGGTAGATATGACATGCTTTGTGTGTGGCTATGTGTAGAGCAGATTTTGTGGTGGTTTGAGGTCACTCAGCATTTTCGCCTGCAGCTTCCAGCATGTCCACGTGACATGCTGGTGGACTGGAGTAGAAATGCGACACTCGGTCCCTTGGCAATGCTGCGATTTGAGGGGTGGATTTAGTGGGAAGGATGCTGTCTGGGCTAGGGAACGGCTTACTTCTCCGGGCATCGCAGCGAGGCTGAATTGCAGCCAGAAGTGGGAGTTATTATGTATTTTTTCTTGGGTGGGAGGCCATCGGCACGTGCCCCGCCTAACACATTAAGGGCACTGTTCTGATCCTGACCCACTGGTTATTCTTCCTCCTGTTGCAGGACAACCGGACCACCCCAGAGGATAAACCTGTGCAACGCTCCAAGGTGAACCACCACCCATCAAGTCCCCTTGATTCTTATCACTGAAACCCATCGTTTATCATGTAATCGAAAACTGTATCATAACTACAGAAGTGATGCAGAGTAAACCTTCAAGCTAAGTCAACCTTGCTAACCTGAGTAGTCTTTTTTTTTTTTTTAATGCGATGTCCCCTTTCCTTTTTGGTTCAGTCCTTCAGCTTTAAGACTCAGAAGGAGGTATGCTCGTCCTGCGGGAAGACTGTCTACCCCATGGAGAGACTGGTGGCGGACAAACTGATCTTTCACACGACCTGTTTCTGCTGCAAGCACTGCAACACCAAGCTGAAGTGAGCCTTGCAGAGCACATGCATGTCCCGGTGGTGTGACACGCTTCTTCGGTCTAACTAGGCGAATGTTGAACTGATGATTGAATGGGGTAGACGTTCTGCACCTCAACACTCTTGACTCTGGTCGGGTTTCATGTTGCGCTGTCGATGGCGCGATGCCAGAAGCACCCGGTTCAATTTTGCTTTGCCCATCCAGTTAAGCTTCTTGTTTGGCAAAGGCTGCACTAGGGCTGGCAATGCAGCTGTAACTCCTGCAGGATGTGGTGATTTTAGTATGAGTTATTCTAATGGTAATGGGGAGCTGGGGAGGGTGAGTAACAGATGGTCCCCCCCTCCCCCCCCCCCAGTTTGTCGCCGAGGCAAGCCCCGCCCCACTGAATAGCCACTGAATATGGAAGTCCTGTTTGTGGGGCTACGTCATGGCCGAGAGTGCTGGTTGTTGTACATCCTGACCTGATCTTATGTCTATCTCCCCTTTTCTTCCACCCATCTCTTTCCCCCCCCCCCAGCCTGGGGTCCTATGCAGCACTGGAGGGCCAGTTCTACTGCAAGCCTCACTACCAGCAGCTGTTCAAGAGCAAGGGCAACTACGACGAAGGCTTTGGCCGCCGGCAGCACAAAGAGCTCTGGGTCGCCAAGGAGGCCGACGGGGTCACCAAGTCCGTGTAGCCCCGCCCACCAGAGGCCTGCCCACACCACTCACATTCCGAGATGCAGGGACACGCCCCTTTACAGGGCCCGCCTGTCATTCCAAACTATTTAGCTTCATACAATCTGCCATTTATTTAAAAAGGAAGACAAAAAAACAGTAATAGCTAAGATTCTTTTAAAACAGCCTTTTATTTTTTGCATTTTAATGTAGTATCTCAAAAGGGGTACGAATGTGATTACGTTGTACTTCTGCCTGGCAGTTTTCCTTCATTTTGTACCTTCGGAAACTCGTTTTGCTCAGGTGACCCCTGCTGGAGTATCAGCTGGTCCGTATGGTTCATGCCAGCAGAAGGTTCAGTAATCTTGGGATATTTTTAGCCACCTTTTATTTAATTTTGACTCTGCTTATCCCCATTGTAAAAACAACGTAGAATTATCAGCCTGACAAAGTTGTGGCCAGGGTACCAGAATCTGCAAAAAATACAGGGTCTCCCCCTGTCTGTCCTCATGCTCCCTTTTCTGAGAAGCAATTTTTGTCTTATGGGCAAACCAGCCGACAAGCAGCCTGCAATGATGAAATGGGTTTGAGTTTTTCCCGCATGATTGAATCTATTAGGGGTAGGTGGTCTTCTTAATCTTCCATATCGCTACACGGGAGAACACTGTTCATTTCTTTTTCCTTCGGGGGGTTATATTGCCATCCGACGGGGGTCATTAGCTGTGAAATGTAATCTCTCAACATGCTGGACATCTTTGTGGTTTGTAGTATCGTAGTGTTAGAAAAACATTTCGAAAAGGTATCCGAAGGCACTGTAGCCTGCTTAGTGACTGTACTGTACTAAAAAGGACTGGTACCCTACAGGGTGGGGCCCATGCATTTTTTTATTTATTTTTTGCCGAGGAAGAGACGGGGACTGACCTTTTTATCACTGTGACAGTCCCCTTTTTAATTTTCTTGTATCACCTCCCCCTCCATTAGACTGCAAACTTGGCATTTAATTTACAGCCGTGAGGGAAAAGTTTGTGAACCATCTGGAATCACTGCCTCTTAAATCAATAAATGAAACGGTTTAACTTCATTGGAAAGATGGTTTAAACTGTTACGGAAAGGTACGTGAACTTCTACACTATTTAGTTACTAGTGGCAGTTCGGTTATTGGCAATGTCCTTAGCATAATAGTTTATGCTCATCAGATGTACATAGTTCCTAGAAGGTATTTTGGCCATTTACGTATATAAAACTGTCACTGCATTATGTGTGGGCAGGTCAAATGCATGCCTAACCTCGTTTACCTTCTATTCAGCTCGTTATCCGAGAGGTTCACATTATCTGCAGAAATCTAGATTATTCCTGGGTTCATACATTGTTTTTCACACGGTTGTGCTGTGCTCTGGACAAACATGGACATACCCAGCTGAACCGCACATTCTGATAAGTAGAGTTTGCCGCCTCCTTTGTCTCCTACCTCGAATATTTCCCAGAACTTCTCAGGTTAAAGTTTTGGTCCATGTTAGGGCTGCAATACAACCCCATCAGCAAACAGATTTCCAAAAAAAAAAATACAAAATCAGTATTTTGGTCTATTTCACCGGTCGAATGGAATTGCGATGCTCACGTTTTCATTTTTGTTTTTAATTTTCTGTTTTTAACCATGAATAATTAAGGCTGTTTCCCCATTTACTGCAAATGCTGGGTAAAAATCTAATAGTGAAACAAAATTACGGCACATGTTGAACATGTCAAGTGATAAGTCGGGTATTTTAATTGCCACAGTGCTAAACTCTGCTAAACGGCGTTACGTAGACGTGGGACTTGTGTGGCTTTAAGTGGTAATTGTTTAAAATTGCTGGCAATTTCAGATAAGCGCGGGAAAGTGCACCACCTGCTGGATTGGAATGAAACTGCAGACGTACAGTCCCTTGGATAATGGTAATTGAATGTCCACGATTTGAAACCCGTAATGCATGGTTTTGTGGCGACAAATATGACTTGGATCAGATATGTTGATATATCTTGCCATTTGGAAGCAGTGCAAGGGTCCCACCCCATTCATGGGACATATGGGTACAACAGCTGGTGCAATCAAAATGTACAGCAAGCTAAGTGCAAAAATGAAATTGCATGGGCCAGGATATGACATCACATGGATTCCAGCCTCTGGAGCACAATGCCTAGTGTTTCCAGTCAAACCGGTCCAAGCACAGTTTGTGGCCATTTCTGTTGTATAAGGCATAACAAAGCGGTGATGGTTAAATTCCAGTGTCCCCCACATTAAAAAAAAAAAAACAATAACAAAGAATCAAATACAGAGCCTTTCTACATGGCTGTTTCACCTCCTGCGTGGCTGAGGTTATGTCAAGTCAGCCGCATTGAAAACTGCATTTTAGAGTTCGGTAAATACTCCGGAGGCAGGCAGGGTGTTTGGGTTTATTTTTTGCCCTTTTTTGAAGTATTCCTCCCCCCCCAGACTGATGCAGCACATTCACCTTACATTCTGACATCCCGTGTATCTGCTAGCCGACATGCCCCTAACCCTCTGCCCGGGATGCCTCCTCCTTATGCGAAAAGGTACACGTGTTTCTCCACAGTGGTACCAAAAATGTATGTTTTAATAAAGGCGACAAATAAACAGATGTATTTAGTTAAAGTTGACATTGAATATTTTTTTATATTGTTATTTTATTTTTTTTTTTTTTTAAATGCACGCTGTGTTTTCAGGGAGTGGTGACAAACTGTGAGCCTTTCATAAAAGTGTATCGTATAAACTTGAGCTGTGGAATGATGTGGCCTTACAGTACACAGTCATGGCTTTTTGGGTTTGTGTACTTTTCTCGTATTTTACTCAAGCTGAATTGTGTAGAGGAAAAAAAAACAGAGCATAATGTGAAATGTTGTTTCTTGTGTGTTTTTTTTTTTCCCCCTCACCTCCCTTTCCTCATGACCATATGATGTCCTATGGCTATTTTGTGTTTATTTTGTACACGTTCGAATTGAAAAAAATAAAATTCCAATAGAGAGAAGTCTTTTTTTTTTTTCTAACCTTACATTCAAATGGCCTTTAATGCAGTTAAGCTCACTATCTGACCAAAATAATGTTTGAGTAAAAAACGAACCATAACTCTGTGCTTAAGGGGACATTAATCATCTCCGTCTGCCATCTGTATGTCACTTGACTGAAACTTCTAGCAAATGTAGATTAAAACATGGAGCAGAACGCACACGATTGTCTTGAAGGCGGATTGCTGAGTTTGTGATCGATATTGGGCCGAGGACTCGCAGCTGGAAGGAATGCCGCTATCCATAACATGATGGGCAGTGAAGAGATGACTTAGTCCAACTAAGTTGGGACTTGTTGGGAAGCAGAACCCCCCAGAAATAACCCAAGCAATGTGAGGGGAACAGGCAAACTCCATATGCAGCGCAGAGTCGAGATTTAAACTCCCCTCCCTTGGATGTTAGGCGACAGCGGACAGATTCTCAACCGATGACAGGCTAATGCTCACATGCAAGTCTCACTTGAGTATATTCTTAACTAATCTTTTATTCTGCCTTTCATCCACACACTTCCCAACGTCTTAATCCATTGCAGGTTGACGAAGTGTGCTTCTTCTCAGCTGCAATGCTTCTAACAGATTTCTAACTGTGCTCCTGACATTTCTTATTCCTGTGAGTGTGTAGCTACATGTTTTCATTCGGCTTAAGGTTACAGAACTGATTGGGGGGGGGGGGGGGTATAGAAAAGCATCCACACACATGGGAAATGCTTGCTTTGTGCATCATCGTGAATGCATGTGAGAAACACAAATCTGGGAAAAGAAATTGACATTTATATGTATCTTGCTAGGGGGTGGCATGGTGGTGCAGTGGTTAACACTGTTGCCTCACACCTCTGGGACCCAGGTTTGAGCCTCCGCCTGGGTTACATATGTGTGGAGTTTGCATGTTCTCCCCATGTTGTCGTGGGGTTTCCGTGGGTGCTCCGGTTTTCCCCCACAGTCCAAAAACATGCTGAGGCTAATTGGAGTTAATAAATTTCCCGTGCATGTGTGAGTGAATGGTGTGTGAGTGTGCCCTGCAATGGGCTGGCCCACCATCCTGGGTTGTTCCCTGCCTCGTGCCCATTGCTTCCGGGATAGGCTCCGGACCCCCAGAGACCCAGTAGAACAAGCGGTATGGAAGATGAATGAATGTACAGTATTTCACTGCTATAGATTAGGCATTTTTAAAAGGTAGGTAATGGCTATTGTTGCATTTCATTGTTAAAAGGTTATCATTTTCAAAGATGAAGTAGTAAGATATTGGTTAGGAATCTTTTGCAATAATTGTTTACATTCCTGCTTGTAATGTGCAGCTGAGGCTAAGTACAGGACAGGGGCATGTAGTTACCCTCAGGGGTAAACCAATGTTTATTTAGCCGACACCTGCAGCCAGGAAGTGATACAGAGAGTACTTGGTTATTTGCACACCTGTGGAACGTATGAGTTGTGGCATAAATCACGTCGCTAACACCGTCATGCTCAGAATGGTCGGTGTTTTTGGCAGATGACTCAACGAGTCTAACTCAGTGATTTATTGAACGCCTTGACTGTGCTTCATGCTCTGTTCATAGTGATTGTACACATCAGACTGATCAAAACTGGTTATGGGGGTCACAGCAAGGCCGCACGGCTTGCTGTTTGGGTGAAAAAGAAAGCTCAACGCAAATCCTTATAATCTGTTTCGAGAGTATTGCCTTTGTTTTGAATGAGGAAATGATTACTCTTAAGAACAGCTCTTGCATCTCTAGTCTACTGCTTAGCACAGCTGTCTTATAAGTGTTATCTCAGAAAGTAGTGCATCTTATTGAGCTGGTTTGGGGAGAATATGGTTTTGTATACATGGAATAAGTAACGAACAGAAAGGATAGTTCATTCAAAATCAATGCATAAATCGACGTCACTTACGTAGAAGGTGGTGTCCGTTTTTCCTTAGGGGCACTTGTTAGTTGGCCCAGTAAACTAAAGGTAATAAGAGAAAAAAAAACAAGCACAAAAAGTCCGTATAATCTGCGAAAAACGCAATATGCAGTACAAAAATACTCCGCATCTGTTAATACCATTTTTTTAAAGGTAAAAACTAAGAAAGTGAAAGAGTCAATTTTATTGACTTCAAACGACGTCAGAAATACATAATCTACAGTTCATCGACGTAACGGAGGTTGAGTCGCTTTACGTTTTTGCGGTCTACGTCACCAATGTGTGCGTACTGGTGATTCTACGAAGAATTCGTCTCTGGGCGCGTGTATCGTGCGCGCACCCGCGAACCCCAGAAATGGCCCGAAGAGCAGCGCGCCCCCGTGCCAGCCTAGCGTCTTTTTACTTTAATTTCTGTCTGTGTGATTAAAGTTTTGACGTTTTCCGGTGACTTTTTCGACCAGGACACGTTGTTTAGGGGGACTCGTTGGCTTTTATTGGCTTTGAGATTGCTTTTTCCCCCTCTCTGTTCCTTTATTTTGGTCTTTATAGTTGCGAAGCTGACGGATATGTTCCGGTGACTCTGTTTTTCTGTCGGGGAAATTCACTGCCAAAAGATCAAAATTTACTTTCCGACTGACGTGCATCGGGGATACCAGATTTGGGGACGGTCCAGTTTAATGGATCAGCGCTTCGGAAGCCGAGTCTACATTATGCCAGGCGAAGGCGGGTGTGTCCAACTGGTATTGAACTCCAGTTAAAATATACACCAAACACGACCAATAAATGAGGAAAAGTTGCATGCTTTGTGAAGCGTCCGTTCTCGCGGCAATATTTTCCTTCTCCTCCTCTTGCCCCGCGCGTTTGTGTACCGATGTATATAAACTGATGTCAAAGCCAGAGGTTTGTGTAGTTAGCATGCCTCAGCATAACATAAACAGTAAAAATCGTTGCGAGCTTCATTGCTTTCAGCAGCTGCAATTAATACCGTATTCTCTTCCCTTTTTTCTGCAAACCCTCCATATTGCGATGCTTTCCGAAAGGTCCCTTTTCGTGCCCTAACGCGAATTTCTATTAAGTTTTTGCAAAGACGTGGACTACTTTAAAGTAGCCTATTTCATTAAAGAAATTAGCTTATGTAAATGTATACATACTAGCCATCTATTACAACGCGTGTACTTAGAAATACACAGGCGTTTGTTTTAAATGAGAACGTTTTTGGTCGGATATTGCTTTGTTACTGTATCTTTTTTTGTTGCTACGTTTCTGGTCCAACGCGCCGGCGCGCCTTTCGTTTTAATGCACGGATGGATGTAACGCACTAAGATATTTAACTTGGTTTCAAGCTCGTTTACTATGTACTTAGGATGGAGAGTAAATAGTCAAAACGCGTTTCGCTCCGAGAAGCCGGGGCAGAGCGAGCAGAGTAGAAGGGGGGGAAATCTGCAAAGTTAGCAGGAAAACAGGCCATCAAAATCACGGAAACCACCGCGTCCCCTTTCCTCGCTTTTTCGGCTCCAGATGGATTTAATAATAGCGACTGAATTCCTTCCAAACCTTTTGCTTTAGATGCGCATCGCACCTTTCTCACATGCTCGGAGTTTTTCCCCCCATATATACAACTTTTGGGACATTAGCGTTTCTCCTGTATATATTTTAATAACAATCTGTGTTTTGAATGTGGGCCAGTAAACATACTGTCGCCTAAAAACGACGGACATTTCCTTCCCCCCCCCTAAGTTTCGTGGATTGGTGCCAAAGACACTTTTAAGTTACTTGCTCATAGTAATTTCTGTTTTATGTTTATGAACTATGTAGAGAACTTTGTCTACAAATGAATGCATATTTTATTTGCAAGGGCAGGCTGTTAGACACGCCATCAGTCATCTGAACGGAGGATATTCATATTCATACCCGGACTGTTCGCTCTTAAGTGGATGTGAATACAAAAGCCGGGCAAGTTTATGATGGCTTTCGCTGCCTCGTCCCTCTCCGGTCACTCGCTCAGCGGTACGTCGAGTACGATAAGCGGGGATCCCAAGTAAGGATGAGCTTCTGGAGATAGTGGCTGTTCGTCTTCGGAATCGGGGCTTCGCACCAAACGACGCCCGGCGGAGTGACCAACCTCATCGGGTTCGCTGGGCTCCAAGGTCCGCGGCTCCATCCCAGCCGGTAAGGGGCTCGCAGACCCAACTTCTGCGCGGAACCCATTCCCTGATTTTATAGTTTATCCGTTTTGTATAAAATAAATAAATCCAGTTATGAATACCTTAAAATCAGGCATTATTGTGTTGATTATAATACTTCTTAAGCGACAATGGAGCTCTCAACAATAATAATAATTATTTAATGATGAATAAATATTTATTATTTATAACAGCCTTAAATGTTACCACAATACCTTTTGTTTATAAACTATTCATTTAGCTTTTTGCTTAATGTAGTTTTGACAAAAAAAAAAAAAAAATTTCGAAACGATTGGCCGCATATTAGACTACTTCAAGTATATATTTCAGTTAATTCCTCCCGGATCATTAAGATTGACGCTATTGATCCCAGGGGGGAATTCCGGCGCATATAGTAGCAAGAATATTGTGCACAAACGAACATGCATGTAGGCCTAGCGCCAAGCAGACTAGGCACGAAGACAGAACACACAGTGCAAAAAAGTAAAAGTACACAAATGAATGAAATATTCTGAAAATGAGGGTGAACTAATAGACTCACATGTTCTAAGAGGAAGAATGCTATAAAGAGAACCGGCTTATCATGAAGGATTGCGAAGTTCTGCAGCAAGTATTTACTTTGGATTACTCTCGGTGGGTTAAAACAGCCGGTGCCATAGCTGGTAGGACGGGGGAGCGTTACACGTAACGGATAGCCGAAGTTCAGGGGAACGTACCATGTAGTATCGAGCCGCTGTTTAATCCGACTGCATGAATGATGATCAAAAGATGCCGTTTCTCTTAAGTCCCGATTGATTAAGTGCGTCTGAGTAATTATTATTGGTCGCCAGGGATGTCATGCCAAGCTTGAGCTTTTGCACTGCGTCCCTGAAACGAGTGTGACCGCATTCTATAATGTTGTATTAAATAAACCTACTGATTTGGAATGCATTTTTCTTACACGATCTGTACAGATATTATGAATGGGATTTTGTCTGAAATAAACTCGCCATTGTGAATGAAGATCGCAAAGGCTGTCTGAAATGTTGGTTGATGCCGTACAAATACGGCTAAGGACTGATATTGTTGCAGTGTCTACTGCGAAGTTGTTAATTGTAAAATTATAATTAGTATGGTGACACATTCTCTACAGGAAAACACAAATTGCCATTCACTAGGGATCTTGTGACTGTGGTTTCTAGTGTCACTCATCCATATGCAACGTCCCTATTGCTGCGGGTCCTCGATTACCACCCTGTATGAGTGGTAATTCCATATTGGGGTTATCCTGCTGTCTAAATGTGTACTTTTTGCGCACTTGTGTCCATTACTAGGAGGGTGTTCGTACTCTTGAAAATAGCACTTAAATGTGATTGCTGTGGTAGATATCCAGATGTATAAATGGGTGAAGTGTAAACATCCATGCTGCTGATTTGCTTCAGGCAAAATCTACAGAGCGACAGCAGTAAATATGGCAAATGAAAGTTTTCCATTCCCTGGGCTGCGTGCAGCTGTGTCGTCCTGCAGCGGCGGTTTGCGGCGCTCCCGTTCCCTCGCCTCCTTTCTGTTCGCGGCCGCATGCCCGCGGACTTTAATTTGGACATCTGGCAGCGTGAATGTTTTTTACCACCCCCCCCCCCCCGGCTTTTCGCGAGATGCCGTCTCTCTGTTCCGATTCGGGATCATCGGGAATATGCTGGTTTCCTATTGGGTCACGTCGCCCTAATGCTCTGCCCGAGTTGTTCAGCAGTAACGGTCCTCTGAAGCAGGAAAGTACCGGAGCTGGGAAAGGAATTTCTAGACTAAACATTAAACTAAACATCTTATTAAAAAAAAAAAAAAAACTGGCAATGTTATGTTGGAGGTGTAGTCCATGTAAATTTACTTTGGATATGAGATATTAAGGAAAACACTGGAGTACATCTGACGGGGCTCATGTCGCCGCCCTGCTGGCCGTAATCCTTCAGGGACGATTGCGGAGGCAGGCAGCATCACTTGACCCAGCTGTGTGAAGCTGCGACTGAGTGCATGAAGGTCACTTTGCCTTGTAATGTCTAGCTGCTTTTTAACAACCCCCGCCCCCCCCCCCCCCCCCCGCCCCAACCAATCTATTCCCTGTTCTCTGTAGCTTTCTGTTTATGTTGGGGGAGGGCGTGGAGGGGAAGGTGAGTGCAGACAGGGCTCTTTTTCATGCACGCGGCAAGAGGATGTGAGGATGGATTAAAAGCTGGGCCGCAGCGCGGTAAATCTCCACCAGGCGGACGTGCCCTGCATTCCCGTGGTCAGGCTGGGAGAGGGTGGGTGGGAGGACGGACTCCGGTGACCGGGGATGCGCACTCCAACATGGCAGAGTGGGCCTTCTTTCGGCTTTGTCTGTATCCATCTCAAAAATACACATGTATCTAATGCAATAGCTGTCTTTATCCCGGGACTTGACCTTGCAACGTTTTGGATGCCCCACTGATACAGCGCCACCTACTGCTTAGTTGTGCACTTGAGTGGCTGGCTGAAGCACACATAGGGCTGTCATTGATTGAGGCATCCAGCTGGGGCCTCCTGCCATAGAACTACAGTAGATAGACTGCCACCACACTGGGCAAATCTTCATCAGTTGTCTTGACATTTGTTCTGATCACTTCGTACCATTGCAAGTCTATATCATTGTATTTCTATCTGTTGTTCGACCTTGCTGACCTGTAGTGTTAGCTGAATGTATGATGAGTTTCTGCCTGAGACATGCGTCAGCAGGGAGTGCAAATTACAATAAAGTTGAGATGCAGACTAATGTTTTACTACAAGTCTGAGGGAATCGTTCCATTTCCCTTCAGATGCAAACATGACCGATGGTGGTGTTTCATCTGACACTGTCCATGTCGCTGAATCGCAATGGCATCGTTTCCTACTTGTGTCTCTCTTGGGTTTTTTCCGGTCGTCGTATGACGAATCTCTTTTAGGATCGAAGGCCCAAAACGAGAGATTATTGTGATGTGCAAGACAGATCACCCACTTGGTTTTCAAAATGACGTCTTCCTGGCCATCGCTAAAAATATCAGTCATTTGTGAAATTGAAATTTTTTTTTTATTATTTTTTATTTTTTTTATACCCTTTATCAGTTTGCTTTTTTCGGATGGACAGATGGGCAGACGAACGTGTTTTATACGGACTGCTCTGGATTTGATTTGTTGTGGTTTGATTTTGACGTTACCGTGTTTTGCACAGGGCCTGTTTGTGTTGGGAGCTGCAGTACATCATGATTAAGGTGCTGTTGTATCCAACAAGCACGGGAGCCCACAGCCTCGTTAAAAGCTGCTTTAGCTGAAAGTGTATGAGTGACTGCAGCTTTCGTTGAGCATAAATGGCTTTCATTTAGGTGTTTGCCTCTGGACAAAGACGGATGTCGTGTACATCCATGAAATTCCCCTTATAGCATCCATTTCAGCCTCTTTCTCTCTCTCTGTTTTTTTTTTAGTTTTGACAATTTATAGCAAGGGCTTATTAAGCACCCTCATACATATGAGTGTTCATAATATATGTGTGTTTATCAGCAATTCGCACGGAAGTGAATTTTGCAGCAGTTTTGCTCTGTGTGTGTGGTACCTGTGATACTGATGATGATGATGAAGAGCAGCTGGTTCTCCCAGCTAAGGGACAATCCTGCTTTCTTCCCTAGGCTGTTAATGGGTGGTGCTGGCGGACCGACCCTCTGAAGATCTCATTGCAGCTTGGGAACGGCGGCCACCCTCTGCAAAAATGAGTGAGTAGTGCCTCCGTGAGCCCATGCAGCCCATCAGTGGCATGCAAAGATAGTATCGGCCAGGGTTGGTGATCATGTGCCTGCACTTTCTACCAATGAGCTGCTGAAATGGGTGGGGTCAAGCTGCTCAGCCAATCGCATTGAGTGCCTGGAGTCAGGCCTCCCAAAGACTTGGCGCCCAGCCTGTCTGTTTGCTTCTGTGCCTCGGAACTCCGCCTCCTTCCCAGAAAAGCATACCTTCGGCATTTCGGAGCACTCTCCGCGTTTCCTGCGCGGCTCCGTGTGATGCGTGTCCAAGCTACGTCGGGAATGTTTTCCCTCCTTCATGAGGTAGTTCTTTGATCAGACATGGGAAGTGAGACATTAAACAGCTTCGCAAGCAGACCAGCCCTCTGGGCTTCCGTTTCTAAAAGCTTTCTTGAACATGGAGCTAGTCACACTTGGATTACTGTTCACTTGTATAATTTCTTAAGAAATACAGCTTTTGATAGCGCACTCTTTGTGGCCGTGCACGTAACGTACAAGACCCATGTGTGTGACTGCCATAATAAGAAAACAAATCCTGAGCGGACAGAACCACTGCTTATTCTCCCCCCCCCCCTTCCTGATTTTCCGTCCCTGTAGAACGGCGGGGGGGTGGGGGTCAGGGTTCATTCCACTTTGAATTGTCTGCTTCACACTCACCCTCTCACGTTCTCCCGAGCCTGCTGACCTCTTTGTGGCGTGCGGGGGTGTGTTTCTGGGACGGAGAGGCAGCGCCGCGCTTAACTACTTCCGGGTCGAGTCGCCGGGGCTGTCAGCGATGGTGCTCTTACACCCCGGAGGCCGAAAGCAGCAAGAGCGTGCCAGTCATCATCCTGGCTGGGGTCCATTTTAATTGGCCTTTTTTATAGGGAGGCGGAGCCGCATCAAAGAAATATGGCCCACGGGTTACAAAGCTTACATGCTGAACCACGCATGTACATAGCACCCCATGTGCCTCTCTGCCTCCCTCTCCTCCCTCAGACGAGCGACAGGCTCTCCACTCCATCATGAAGGACCTTGTGGCTCTGCAGATGACCCGGCGCAGCCAAGCCCCGCCCACTTTCGATATGGGCAAACCCAAGCCCAGCTGTCCCCCCAAAAGACAGGTACGGCCCCATAGCGCCTCCTGGCTCCTCCCCCCACCCTCCCTTTCCATGTGTTTCCCGTACATGCTGTCCCATTGGCAGTCTTGGTCTTATCACACATGTGTGGCACTAATTGTTTTTATTTTTTTACCGTTTGTTTTTAACCACAGGATGATGTCAGAATCAAGTTTGAATTTTGTGGGGAAAGGAGGTGAGACCATGGTTTTTGTGTTGGTTTCCGTATTCTTGGTTCTCGCGCTCATGTGTGGTAGGGGAAAACAAATTACGTAACGTCGGTGTATGGTAGCGTTTAGCTATGGGTATCTGTTACTGCACGTCACGGTTTAACAATCTAATTAAAATGCGTGCGTAAGTTTCGTGGCCGTTGGACGGCATGCGGGCAAGGCAGCAGGCTTTGGGATGCATGCGACTAACCTATGCGTACAAACCCCGTAAAGCATGCGACCCCTGGGTTCGTTTCGGTTCCCCTGGCCCATGCTTGCTCTTGGGCTAGTATGTGGGACGCCAGACTGCTGTGGTCTGGCCCGGGATGCCAGAGGAAACCGGGAATGCTAGGTGTGCGAGCTGGGCGCCGACTCCCTGTTTGCCGGCAGCTTGAGAGGGCAGATGCTCATGTGCGACCCTAGAGGGCGCGACGGGGCATTTGATGGAACCCGCTTCGTTCGGCGATGCACTTCTGCATCGCGGTTATTCTTTCTAGATCTATAGGTCCCCAAATGGGTGTCTGATTCATGCCTGTCTCGTCAGCATGTGTCACTAAAGAACATGAGAAATTTACAAACGAGAGGAGGCCATTCGGCCCATCGAGCTCGTTTGGGGCGAACTTAACTAATAGCTCAGAGTTGCTAAAATCTAATCTAGCTCTGATTTAAAGGAACCCAAGGTTTTAGCTTGCGCTATACTACCAGGAAGACTATTCCATACTCCAACTATACACTGTGGAGAGAAGTGCTTCCTCAAATTCGTTTTAAAATGTTCCCCCGCTAATTTCCTCTTATGGCCACAAGTTCTAGTATTTAAACTGTTATTGAAATAGCCATTTTAAAGTCCATCCCTGTGTACAGGATCCTGATGTTTGGACGTCCGGTGCAGTTCGATGAGGTCAGACAGAAGGTCCTCGCAGTCTTTGGCCAGCAGTTGGACCTGCACTACATGACCAATGAGGTAACACCTACTAGGGCGAATCCCCAGGCCTGACGTTGGGAGCAGCACGGCAGGGCGATTCTGAGCTCTCTGTTATCCCCTCTGGCTGCGCAGCTGTCCATCCCTCTGCGCAGTCAGGATGACCTGGACAAGGCTATCGACCTGCTGGACCGCAGCTCCAACATGAAGAGCATCAAGATCCAGTTGCTGGCCCAGGAGCATAATAATGTAAGTGTGGCGGCATTCCCATGATGCAATGCGTTGCCGTCCGTCCACCATGGAGCACTGTGAAGTATCTCTGCAGGCATCTGTCTGTGTGTCGTTTGGTACGTTGGCCATGTCCCTTTGTCTAAGAGCCTGCTGCTCAAACAGCGGCGATTCTAGGATTTTTATTTTTTTTTGCTTTTACCCATACAGATCTTTAACTCATGCAGAGGAGGCAACTTTATCACTAGCCAATGATATGTTTTGAATCTTTGAGTGACAGGGGAGGGGACACTCCGGGGGCCAATCAGCTTTCAGCTGGCCTCACCCCTTTGCCAGAGAAAGCATTTACCTTCTAAAGGGCAGACTTATTGCTGCTCGTGTGCAGCCATAGCTCCCCCCCCCCCCCCCCCCCCCGCATTCTTTGGCTCTGCATGGTCACTCGTCAGCCTGCAGCTGCGCAGACACAGCGCCGCCTGCACCGGAGGATCCGCTAATTTTACGGCCCAGATGAGACAGGATGACTCCTTGCATGAGGGAAGGCGTGGTTCTGCCCTATAAGCCCCATGTGCGCGCATGCTGGGCCAAACCGCGGACCTGCGGCGCATGCCGGTGCAGGAACGCCGATCAGACAGGGGCTCCCAACTCGGCACACCCACTTTTAGATGCGCAGACGTAAATCAGCCGGTCGTACAGTGTACTGAGGTCACGATTCACACTAGCATACTCGCAGCTCTCTAACCCCGTCACCTACTTGTGGAGGATTACCCTGGGCTGTCAGTCACCTGCTGGTTCAATCATCCCTGATTGTTCACTTCTTATTCCAGGCAGTTGTAATACTTGTTACATTTTATTTATTTAGCAGCCACATTTAAGCAGGATCAGCCTCTCCCAGCAGCATTTCAGGCTTAAGAGCCTTGCTCAGGAGCCCAAGGGTGACATCGCTCAGCCAAACCTAGGATTCGAACCACCGACCTTCCGATCACTGACTGAGCCGCACGCCATGTGACTTTATTTCCCTCTGCCCCCAGGCCCCCAGCCCCTCCCACAGCTCGGTGTGTAAACAGGTGCGCATCAAAGGCTCCCAGTCTATGGGAGATGTCAACACCACCTACCAGTCCTCCGAGCCTAGGGGGCGCCACCTCTCATCCAGTGAGTATGGCTCTTGTCTGTCTTTGAACTCTATGGCAAATGGGCTTGCAGGAGCATGAAATGGAGATGGCTTCATGCCTCCAATGTGCGCTGTTATGTGCCCAAGTTCTCCTGAACGATTCTTCTTTATTTCTTGCAAACTCCCCCTCCTCTCTCTCCTTTTCGTGCTCTCTTCTTCCGCACACCCCCCTGTCCCTTTCTCTATCCCGCCGCCGTGGCCCGGGCCCCCTGTGACACACGCAGCAGTGAGTCCTTTTCCTCTTCCTGGCCCTCCATCACTGATTGCTGCACAATAGCGCGTTGGAGGCTGGGCCCATCTGATTGCTATGTGCCATTAGCTAAGTGGGCCAATCAGAGGCCTCGCTGGGGAGGGTAGTAACTGGGATAAGAGAGTCCTTATGTGTTGGCTGGTCCGGGAATTGCTTTCAGCACCATCCAATGAGCTTTAAATAATACATGTTATATGTTTAATAGAGAGATGTCGTTCTCTTGCGAATCTAAAGCTTGCTTTCAGGTTTTATTTTTGTTACATTTTTACATTTCCTCTGCCAGTTCCTTCATCCCGATTGTCTCAGGCTGTCTGTAGTCCTGCAGTCTGCAGTCCTGCTCTTGCCGTCTGTGAGACGCAGCCACGTACGCTCATAGAGCCTCAGACCCTGTGGTATGGCTGCAGCATGAGAGGTGATCCTGACCGGTCGCATCTCGTGCTGCATGTCTGTGGTAACCCCTGAACCCCCCCATCTCCGCAGGCTCCCAGAACACGGGCCGCAGCTCCCCGCCGCCTGGATACGTCCCCGAGCGGCAACAACGTATCGCCCGTCAGGGCTCCTACACCAGCATCAACAGCGAGGGCGAGTTCATCCCCGAGACCAGCGACCAGTGTGTGAGTGAGCTCGTCGGGCTCGAGACGCAGCCTTGAGATCTCCGCGGGCCCCTGCTATCGCATGCTTGAGCGTGTGCTAAACCAGCATGGTTTCAGTGAACATTTACTTACTGAATAGCGACTCGTATTGTGCATTATGGTCCTTCGAATGAGCGGGTAGATTAAACAAGGCCTACGGTGAGCTCCGTCGATTGGAGGCCGTCGGAGGCACGCCGGCCTGCTCCGTTCCTGAGAATGTGCTGCTGTTTCCTCCACTTCCTGTCTGTGGCACGGGAACAGCAGATGTTATCTTCCTGTCTCGGGAACAGCCCCTTCCCCCAAGGCGTCCCAGGTCAGGTGACCGTGCTCCTGTGGTACCGTCGGGCTTCCCAGTCATCCCCAGAGAATTGGGGTAGCACCTCCATCTGCCCACCTGTTGCCCCCCCCCCCCATACTGTCCTCTGGCTGTCATGCCTGCACCAGAATGTGCCCTAGTGAGATAGACATGGCCGGAAAAGGCACGCCCTAATCTGCAGAGGCACTGATTAACTGGGGGCAGCTAGTCGAGTGCGACTTCATTATCAGGCCGGGGCAGAGGCCGATAATTCACTGGTGCTCATTAGGGCTTTGTGCAGTGTCTGCTTGGGAAATGGGCTGGTTTCAGAACGGCTCAGTCCGTCTTTCCCTGTTTTGCATGCCGATCTGCCGCATGCACCCCCGTTTTGGTGTATGGCAGATATTTACTGCTTCGAGTCTCCCAATCTGCAGATCTAGACAGTGGTGCCCCAGCTGTACCATAGAACTCTAACAGTAGGTGGTCAAATCTGGTCTCATGAGAGTCACACGTTTTTGTCACATGATGGAACGATATTGGGGCTGGTGGCCCTTGGTTTTGTGCAGATAATGGAATTCGACCACTGGGAAAAAATAGCTGAGGAACCCTTGAATGTAAAGATGCATATTTTTACCCTGGGAGGAAACGTGTGCTGCGGACACTGGTAGCTAAACTTGGGTTCGTTGATGTTCCTTCTGTGTTTGTCCCCCCTCCCCCCCCCCAGGTCCTGGACCCCTGGAGCAGTGCTGAGAACTCCGTGTCGGGCAGCTGCCAGTCCCTGGACAGCAACTCGGACAGGTGAGTCACGCTCCTCTGAGCTTGGTTAAGTTACAGAAAGTGGCTGGTGCTGGGTTCTGAGCCCCCTGCCTTATGCCCACAGCCCATCACTCAGGAAGTCTCGCATGTACCGAGCCAAGAGCTACCCGGATAACCGGCAGGACCTCTCGGGTAGGCCCCCCTAGTGCTGGAATCCGGTACCGTACTATACCGTCCCACATTGTGCCTAAGTTCACAGCCCTGCCCTTCCTGTTCCCGCTGCAGACCGTGAAAACCACATCTACGACAAGGTAGTAGGAAAGGGAGGCACTTATCCCCGGAGATACCACGTCTCGCTGCAGCACAAGGACCATGCCGAGGGTAGGACATGTTTCGGTTGGCTGGCGGAGGAGGTTGAAACGCAGGCTTGATGTCCAACTCTCAGGACCGGAGATTGACTCGTTTACCTGCCTCTCGCCCCTCTTTCCCCAGGTCGGGGTACCTTCCCTCGGATCCGTCGCCCCCAGGGCAACTTGTTCACCCTGGTGCCATCAAGGCGAACCCTCAATGGCAGCGAGGAGAGCCTGGGCTCTGGCTGGCAGCTGGATACCCAGGGCCGGCTTCGCCCCCAGGACCGCACCGTGCCCCACAAGTGTGAGTCAGATCTGTGGCCAGATCTCTCCTCACTCACATTAAACACATATAGATTTTTACATATTCTGCGCTAGTCTATTGCTGTAGGGTTTTAACTGTGCAATGCCAGGGCAGTAACCTGAAACCCCATTGATCGTTTTACTTAAATGGCTCCTTAAACATGTGACCCGAATGCATCAAATCAGAGAATTGTAAATGTGCTGAGGACACCGTGGTTTGATCCTCCGACATGTCAGTATCTTGAAGGACACCGATGGAAGTCAGCGCACCCATCCCAAGTTGGCACAGTGCTGATTTTGTAGCGTCATGTGCATGCATGTACTGTAATTAACTGGCAATTAAGCCACTGTGAATCAATGACACTGGTTACCTCATCGCCCTCTGGAGTCGAGAATTCTGTTGGCTTCCTAAATTTAATAAGTTGTCCTCGCTCTACAGCCCCTAGTGCCCCCTTGACGTGGAGGCGTGGGAAGCTTCTGGGTCAGGGAGCTTTCGGGAGGGTGTACCTCTGCTACGATGTCGACACGGGCCGAGAGCTGGCGGCCAAGCAGGTCCAGTTTGACCCCGACAGTCCCGAGACCAGCAAGGTGAGGCGATGGCAGAAGCCATCTTGTGTGTGAGAATGCCATATGGAACAAAGGGTAACTGCAGATACTGAACCACAGGTAGCTGCACAGGTGAGTCGTATTCAGGCTGAATGACCGTATTCAGGCTCCTAGGATACCGACAGTAAGACCTTGAACCAGTGTAAACTGAAAATTGGCCAGGTTAGGTTAGATTATTTTTTTTTTGATACCAAACAAGTTGAAAACTCCAGTGCCTTTATCTTTAATAAAGTTTCAGATATGGCTATTGGGGTACCCCTTGAACTGGTGAGTTGGGGACCTCACTTTGACCACCGTTGTGGGATTTCACTACGAATCTCCTTAAATTTGGCATTCCTGGACTGAAAAATGTTGAATCTGAAGTGTTTTGGACTAGTTTTTACGCTTTGCTCCAGTCAGTGTTCTTACTTGCTGGTACCTAGTAAGAGACCTAAGAAATGGCCTGAGATTGCAGAGTGACACAGGGTGGCTAGCAGAGGTTAAAGGTCGACATCTGCATTGTAGACGTATGAGTCGCAAAGAGTAGAGACCGGTGTCAAAGTTTGACGCCATATGTCAAGCACTGAAAACACTGCAGGAAGCAGCAGCCCACCAACAGCGATGGGCTGATGCTCAACCAGACTGTGCATCATTGGCTGGTGCTTAGCAAGGCTGCTGTTCAGAAGCTGCTTGTATCCAAATCCAACACAGACCGAGAACCTGGCATGAGGAACACAAAACCTGGATCTCCGAGCAGCGGAAAAAGCAATAAGGTCCAATGAAGTTGTGTCTTTACATATTTCTAAAGGTGGAGATTTCAGGTCCAGAGAGTACAAATCCAGACCAAGATTTTGTTGCAACCAACCAGCTGAGCTCTCTGTGACTTGTGACTCTTTATACTCAACTTGGTTGGTTGAAACAAAATCTTGGTCGGGATTTGTACTTGCTGGACCTGAAATCACCACCTCTGCATATTTATACTTCTGGATAGGTTTATGTTTGAGGAAAGCCAAAGGATGCCGTGATGTCTGTGAAGCGTGGCAGAGAATCTCTGACAAGATGGGAGGCTGGCCTTTTCAAGAGGAAGGGGTCCAGCGATCCCTCTGCATTTTTCAGACACTGCCAGGGAATTTGTAGCTGTTTCACAGGACCCAGTGGTGCAAACATTGTTCCCTCATGATGTTTCTGTAATCTAAAATAAAAGCATCAAATGCTAGCGGATTTAGCATCTGCTTGTGTAAATTTGCATTACGAATCCATTCCGTTCAGCTGTTCTGTAGTACTTTTTTTGTAGTAGCCCAGGCTTTTTTCTAAATGATTCGTCACTGTAGTAGTTTGATATACATTAAGGCAGTGTGTTCTTTCATTAAGATGAAAGTGGCTGTTCGTTATAATATTGGCCTTTACTTCAGGCTTTGAGCAGGGTGCACCATCCAGTAAGACCAGTGAAGTCCTGAGACATTCCATCAGTGTCTGTCTCCTTCCCAGATCTGTTTACTCTCTGACTGAGGCCGAGATGAGCAGATCTCTGTAGCTCACCCCCACCGCCGCAAAGTCGTTTCCTGTCTACTACTGAGAAAACATGCAATGTCACTTCCTGTGTCGGAGTGAGAGCCCGGAGGGGGGGGGGGGAGGGGGGGGGGCTCTCTGCCACTGGCTTCCCCCCACCCTCCTTTCCTGCTCTGATGCCAATCTGTTATTTTATCTAAATGTCAGTTGTGCCTGGCAGTTTTTCATGCTGGGGGTTTAGCAGACATTTTTCATCCACACAGAATGAGCCAATGGGTGAGCCCACTCAGCGACTGATGCAAATGGAAAGGCTGTCGTGATGTGTAGCTTGGCATCGGCTGCTATTTTGGAGAACCGTTTTGGAGAGTATTTGTAGAGCAATGGAAACGTTGTCGACCTGTAGCTCCCAGTGAGGATTCACCCATGTGGGTTTCAGCCAACCATCATCGCTATCGTGATGCGTGTTCTGGGGGAGAGGTGTGAGTGCAGTGAGCGAATAAATGAAGTCTTTATTGGAATCATTGTGGTGCTCGTTCTGCTGCTGTGTGGTCTCTGATTTAACGCGCCCCCCCCCCCCCCCCCCCCCGACGCCTGATATTTGCATATGTTCTTGGGATGTGTACGTTTCTTGTGTGTCTATGTATCTGCATTTGTGGCCGGTCTGCCTCCCTGCTTTTATGTAGCTGTGCATGTCATTTTCTGTCTGACTTGTTCTGCTTCTGTTTTATTTTACTTTGTGCCTGTGTGGTCTGGTTTTACTGCCGCTTGCTCCCGCTCAGTTTGCCAAAGTGCGCTACTCACTCGATCTTAATTCCCCATCCATTTCGTCTTTTTATGGTTGATTTTGAGTGCGTAGGCGTTCTTCTGTCTGGGTCTAACAGTCACTCACTCAACCCTCCCCCCCTTTCATAGGAGGTAAGCGCTCTGGAGTGTGAAATCCAGTTACTGAAGAATCTCCACCATGAGAGAATCGTGCAGTACTACGGCTGCCTGCGGGACCACGGGGAGAAGACGCTCACCATCTTCATGGAGTACATGCCTGGGGTGGGTCCCTCGTGTGGGAGCTCCATTGTGTTGGTGTGTGGGACGTTCCTGGTGTTGGTGCAGCTCAAAATGTGTGTGTGCATCCGTGCTACCAGCACATAACCTGTGTAGGATCTGGCCCTGTTGATCCAAGTCTTGGGAGGTGCTTTGTTTCAGAACCCTGGTAGGGATTATTCTCGGAGAGCATGAAACGTAAATGTTGCTTTGGAATCATCAGCTATGTTGGTGATGCAGTGTAGGAGAGTAAGTACGATATTTGCATTAACAGAACACATTCTATTCGTCATTTACTCAGGGCTCGGTGAAGGACCAGCTAAAAGCCTACGGTGCCCTAACGGAGAACGTCACCCGGAAGTACACCCGACAGATCCTGGAGGGAATGTCCTTCCTGCACAGTAACATGATTGTCCATCGTGACATCAAAGGTCCAGAGAGTTTTTCTGATTCGTAGTTTTAAACTCCACGGTTAGACCTCCTAGGTTTCTGTCATGTCACGTAATACACTGTAAATGCCTCTCCGATAAGTATAGATCAGTATTTCCAATATCAGTCCCAGAGCCACCATTTTTGCCCTACTGGGATCTGGGACGGAGGAAAATGTGAACCATCTCTGGGGGTCTGCGAGGACTGGGGGTTGAGAAACGCTGTAATATGCCAATATCATCTGATCTTGTGTCTGTTGCTTTTAGATCTTCTAGGTCTCTCATACTGCTAATAAACATACTTTCCAAGTACGGGGTCTATTCTGTGACTGACATTCTTTCCTCTCAACCCTCTAGGTGCCAACATCCTGCGGGACTCTGTGGGGAATGTGAAGCTGGGGGACTTTGGCGCTAGCAAGAGGCTGCAGACCATCTGCATGTCCAGCACTGGCATCCGCTCTGTGACTGGCACCCCCTACTGGATGAGCCCGGAAGTGATCAGTGGAGAAGGTTACGGCAGAAAAGCTGATGTATGGTAAGGGAATTACAACAATCTGCAGACCAGCCGGCAGGCGCCCTGAGGGCCTTGCTGAGTGACCCATTAAATGAAGATCGCCTGTAACTGGTGGTGGAAAATCTGCACCCTGTTGATTACTATTTATAAATGTTTCATTTTAAACTGCACAATTAAAATTCTATTCATTCATCTTTCCAGTACACCAAATAGAGTGCATGGCGTTGGAGACGTTGCACGCACTATTATACAGGAGACAAAAATCCCAGTACAAATAAACATAAATCATACCCTTAGGCTTGCGGTCGGAAAAATGATGTCCGGGCCCAGAATGGTGTAGGTGTGAGGTCTCTGTCTTGAGCTCTCATCCACCATGCTGCTTATACTGATGCTGCTTAGATAAGTCTTCCAGACCTTTCTAGATAGTTCTTTTGTGTTTCCTGTTCAATAGTTTCCACTTTGCAGTCATTTGCTTCCATTGTTTATAAACACTGGCATTGATATGCACTCTCAGTGCTGCTCTGAAGCTGCTACTGAGCACACTGTGCTGCAGAAAGAAAGAAATGCAGGGCATGGGTACATGTTCTATTTTTAACAATGTGAAAGAGGTCCTGCTGTAATTCAGGGGCCTAACTGGGCAGCAGTGCCACCTGCCAGCCAGGAGTTCACTTTACCCTGCTATCTGATTGGATGGCGTTTCGTCAGGCGAGGGATGCCATTGGCTGAGGGCCAGTCCCTGTAAGTGGGGGAAAATCTTTCCTACGGTTGGAATGTTCCAAGTTCCCTGTTGCCCATGGGAGCTGGGGAGGGGGGAACTGGTCCGGAGTGGACCTCACAGGGCCCCCCATGTGGGCCGGCAGTGTCGTTACTACCCGCAGCCAGCAAAAACACACTTTAATTGTCAATAGCGTATGGGCAAAAGTTTCCACCAAAACATTCCAACCGCTCTTAAAATAAAATAGCTTGCTCTCCGCAGTCCTGTTCTCACTAAACGCCAGGGATTTCAACGTTGCTGAATTTCATTGCGTATGTGATGTTTTCCGAAATAATATATGGCCCCGCCCCCGGGGGATAGCACTTCATAGCTCATTTCTCAGTATATTAAGATATATAAGGGGATTTGTGGCATGTGACTGACTGATCCGGGGCAGCTTGGGAAAGTTTACTCTTAGTATTTGTTGTGGATAAGTTTAATTGTTTTGACGCCCCTCCTTCCCTTCTCCTTAGGAGCTTGGGGTGCACAGTGGTGGAAATGCTGACTGAGAAGCCACCGTGGGCAGAGTATGAGGCTATGGCTGCCATCTTCAAGATTGCCACGCAGCCCACCAACCCCACGCTGCCTTCCCATACGTCAGAGCAGACACGTGACTTTGTGCGGCGCATCTTTGTGGAGGCCAGACATCGGCCGAGCGCTGAGGAGCTCCTTAGGCATTCCTTCTCGCAGATCCTGTGCTGAGGCTCCTCCCCTTTTCCATTCTGCCCCGCCCCCCTGAACAATAAACCCCACCCCCTCAGACTCCCCTCTCAAGGGGATGACGCACACCCTCACGAGCCTCCCAGGACCTGGGAGGCTAACTGCTCATTTTTTTGATGTGTGTCAGACTGCTGCAGAGTTAGCTCACCACGGTGAGGGAAGCTTCGACCTCCCACGATGGATGGGACCGGAAGAGATCCGTCTGCAAGCTAAATGTGCCTTGTTGGAATTTGCCAGTGTCTTTCCAAAGCTTTGTGTTTACACTCCCGTGGTGCCTCCTACCATTTGCCGAGACGGATGAGAGGAACAAGGTGGCCCTCGCTCTTTAGAACCCCGGGGGTCGCAGTCAGTATTAACCACTCTCCAGGATTAGCATTAGCCGTGCAACCCTCCATCAGTCTGATTGGTGGAGGGCGGTGCTGGTTTACTGGCCCGACATGGCAAGTCGTGCTGGATTATTGAATGTTCTCAAGAAGGATTCTATGCTTCAAACTTTTTCACCACCGTTGGGCCAATACCATCCTTTTTTATAACTTATTTCATTGCCTTTGGTTTTGTCACTGAAAGAAATGTCTTCATTGTCCGTTCTTTTCTGGGCTGGCCTGTGTGAGCCCCCCCCAGACCTGATTTGTATCCTATCGCCAAACAGCTGCAGCAGTGCCTTCAGTATATCCCAGCTCGAAGCCTCCAACCTGGCCAGGTCTTTCAGCCATATTCCTGTAGGGTCCAATCAGGCAGGAGGCCTCACCTGCCACATGTGTTTCGGTTCTGTACCTTTTTGCTAATGCTGATGTACCAAAGAGTGTTTTGATCATGTGATGGGAAAAGATGACGGTAGGGTGTCCTCCTTGGGGGAGGGGTGACCTGGACCTTACCCTTACTGCCCCCCCAGTCATTAAAATAAAATGCGATGGGTAAGGATTTATGTTCAGGTTCCATGAATAATCACAAATACAGCTGCTACATCACGCCGGCACCCAAACGTGAACTTCTCAAACTAAAGAACATCATCTAGCGTAGCTTTCATGGGACAGAAGCTTGTATTTAGCCCTTCACAGAAAACAATGGCCCAGGCAATCTCTAGACGATCTACAGGAGAAGTACCCGTCCCACGCATAAACGTCAGAGCCCGTCATCAGGAAATATCTTGGTGTGAATACAGATAGCAGTCAGACCTGTTCTTCGGGTGAGAAGCACTTCCTTGATTTACTTGTGCTTCGGTTTGCTCTAGTGCACTTTCCCCCCACTTGTATTTTTTGAAAAAATGTGTTTTTTTTTGCCTGGGTTTTCTCACTTTTAAAAAAAAAAAAAAAATTGTATCAATGTGAAGTGTCTTTATTTATATCCCAAAGGTTCATTCATTCAAATTTTTTATATATAAAAATATATGTATAAATATATTTTTTATATATTGACTCTAAACGGTTTGAAGTCCAAGGACACGTTTAGATATTTTAAAAATCAAGAAGTTTGGAAGAAAAACTCATTCGAAGCAGCTGGTTTTGCGTAGATTATGCAGTGGGTTACTGTAGTGTGAAATGCGAGGGTGAAGGGCTGCTCTCTTGGTCTAACTGCCACACCGATCTAGGAAGTGTGTTACTAGACTTTGATTCCGCAAGGGCGGAACTGTTGGACTTGGTCACAATGTCCTCCTGGAATGCAAATCCCATTCAAATCACGGCGACCTCATGGCTTATTATTCTTGAGACGTATAACGTGCATGGAGATAACCCTCCCGTCGACGCCGACCAAAAAGACCAAACCACGACTGCTCGTTCCTAAGCTTGAAAATGAGCGAATGAGGCAGACAGGCTACAGAGCAGCAATTCACCCTGCTTGACGACTTTGTTCAGCCCAGGGTTTGTGTGCCCGCTGTCCTCTCGTTTAGATCCACAGAAATCATGTAATACCTTCTCGCGTTCTCTGTACGCACTGCCTTCTGATTGGCTGAGAGATGTCTGCAATCAGCCAATGCGTGAGAAGCTCTCCCCAGTGGCTGGAAGGCAGTGTAAAGTATTTGGGTCATAAACATAGTGACAAGGCATTTCTCATTCACTTGTGAAGTAAAGTACGTTGTATCAGTCATTTTTATTTGGCAGCTTTTAGTTTATTTCAAATGATAAACTGACGAAGTCAATAAACAAAAAGATGTCCCGTTTCGGCCGCTAGCCAATCACAATGTTTCAAAGTAAAGGACGAAAAGAGGAAAATTTGCAACTACACAGATTGTATGTCTGAAGGGCCGCTGCAGTGGCCACTAGGGGTGGAATTCTAGGTATTAGACGATTTCTATGGTTCAGGCTAACAGAGGCCGGTGTCATGGGAAGAGACCAGCGTAAATGACCCTGTGCTGCTTTTCATTTTTGATGTGCATTTCTTTTTCTTTGACAAGGATATTCACATCCCAGATCGAACAGAAAACATGGCTGCTAAGGATTTAGAGCAGCTAGAATCAGTCTTAAGAATAGTCAGAGCATGCCGATTGTTCTGTGCACAGAGAACCCTGGGCTAATCAAAAGATGACGGTAGTTTATATATATAGGAATATATATTTGTATCTCGACAGGACTTGCAGTGCAAAGTCCAGTGTATTAAATATATTTACAATAAAAGTGAACCACGTTTATTAATTTCTTAATGTGTGTCTTGTATTTTTGTTAGTCATACAGCATCCATTCTTATTCATGGTCTGTAGCAGAAATCAACGCGCCAGCTCCCAGAAGCCTCTGCTTTGATTGCCATGGTAATTTTGGAATGCTTTGCTATTGGCTGTGCTGTATATCACTCGGAAACCGCTGATCACACAGCCTGACGTAAAGTGCCGTTTGACAATGTCTGTATGGGGTTAATCTAGTTCTAGTGGGGGCCCTGTAGATTAACCTCCAGTGCATTTGATGTGTTATTGGGTAAAGGCTTAAAATTGTTAAAAATTTACCAGTTGTTTAACATTTTCACTGAGATAATTGGCCAGTAAAGTTCTGAATGTTTGTGTAATCCTGCTCATTAGCCCTTGTGCCCATGAATGCAGTTGGATGTGTGTGCGCCCAGCGATGGGCTGGTACTTTCCCCCAGGTGTCCTGTGCTTTGTGGGCTGGGCTCCAGCTTCACCGTCACTCTGTACCCGCTTAATTAGTTATGAACTTCAGATTTCAAGCTTAAGCATTGGTTTTCCAGAAGATGCTGCTTCTCCAGTTTTGACACTGGTGTGAGTGAGAGAGCGCACAGTGTAACACTGCTTGTGACATTGTGTTTTTCCAACCAGGATACCAGATGGGCAGTTGATGTTACAAAATGTTTCCAAAAGGCGCGACACAACCCAGTCTCAACTTTTTCCAGTGCTGATCAGGGTCTCGACAACTTATCAAACAGTTTCGGATTAAGCTAATGCACTGGCCGTGTGAGTAATTAAATCAAATGTGCCTAAAGGCAAGACTACCAGGAATGGCTGGGCGTCCACAAAGGAAGGGCTTGCCCACACTTTTTGTAGGGTGGAAGGAGCAGAGGACGGCTTTGTAATGGGCGTGATTCACAGCTGGTGAGGCAATTAAAGAGCATTTTGAGAACAAGCGAATTAGCTTGGCTGGTGGGTAGGAGACGTTTACCTGTATCTTCCTTTCTTGCGCAAGGCAGCTATGATAATCGTTGACGTTGATGGATTTGTTCAGAGTGGGGGGGGGGGGGGGGTTGTACTGAAAGCATGGTGGTGATCCTGTCTCTCCAGCAGGGGAGGTTTAAAACGCCGGCAAAGTGCGTTGGCCCTGAAAAAGTGGCCATCATGGCAGAATTCAGACCCTCGAGTGTGCTGTGCTCTTCCTCTCTCCGTCCTTCCAGAACATCCCTGGGCACAACATTCCACTGAGTAGGAAGAGAAAATCATTAAATCACATGAGCCAGGTTACAAGTTTCCTCGATGGTTTGGCATAGGTTCTACCCTACTTGTCTAAACTCACGGCAAGGGGGTATCGTGAGTTTTTAACTCCCTCTGAATGCTTCTGGCAGCTGGCACGGATTGGAAGGTGAGTCACAGAGGACCGTTGTCTGAGTCTCAGCCTTTGGGCCACTGCTTACAGCCCCATTGGCTGCACGTCAGGAGGCAGAGTAGCTTCAAGTTGTGGCAAAGCAAAACGCCTCGTTGCTCTTTGTTACGGCCGCGGCTCTTGTGGAGCTGCCTTGCCGTTTAGTTTCTCCATAGCAGTGCACTTTGGCCGCCAAGGGCATCGTCAGTGATGTCACTTCCTCTAAATCGCTCCTCCATGATGGGATGATCCTGCTGCTCCAGCCCAGATGTGGGTTGGTTGTTTTTGAGTGGCTCCGGCGCCCCTCAGGTGTTTCAAAACCTAAACAAATAGCGGGCTGATAGACTAGCTTGCTAGTTTGTTAGCAGAACATGCTACTTCAGCATCTCCTAATTTAGGAATATTCTTAGGAATGTTTTGGGGGCAGGGGGGTGATTGATTGTGGCCAACACTAGACCCCCAAATCATGTGGGTATATGCAAATGCATAGCTTGAGTGGCGATAAAGGCAACAGGCTCTTAACTGGGGCTTGAGATGATAGTTGATCTATTGAGCTGGAATAGCTTCCATTCAATCTCTTGGGCATATCTGTTTACCAAGCAGAGATACGCGACGAACCCAGTCCTCTGGGTATGCTGTTGGAAGACAAATTTAAGAAACAATGTGCTTAGATTTTTTTTTCTGTTTAAAAAATATGTTTAAATTTTTATTATTTTTATGTGTCATTTTCATTGGCCGTTTCTGGGTCACAGGGCTGTGTGGATGGAGGGAGCAGCATGGAGGGAGGGAGGGAGAGAGAGAGAGGAGAGAGAGGGAGAGAGGGAGAGAGGAGAGAGAGAGAGAGAGAGGAGAGAGAGAGAGAGAGAGAGAGAGAGAGAGGAGAGAGAGAGAGAGAGAGAGAGAGAGGAGAGAGAGAGAGAGAGAGAGAGAGAGAGAGAGAGAGAGAGAGAGAGAGAGAGGAGAGAGAGAGAGAGAGAATATTGTGGAGTTGAATACGAGCCGAGCCAAGGAGACCTGAAAGACGTCTGAACCTCGGGGTCAGCAATCTAGCCCCTCACTATAAAAGCGAGGAATGAGGATGTTTTCCTGTGGCATTTGAGGCCTGCGTAGTCCAGTCTCTGCACCCACACTCTCCATCAACCACCATTTTGGATACCTGTCTACCCAGGAGCAGGGCCGGTTCGGATATTTTAAGGTGCAGGGCATAAGAAGGGCAATTTTTGAATCTGTGAGTGACAGGGGAAGGGGCAGGCCGGAGACCAATCAGCTTCCCCTATTGTCCTGCCCTCGCATACACCCCAGTCTAGGTGCACTGGGGCAGGTGGTGCCCTCTTGAAGACCAGCGGGTAAAACCCAGCTACACTGACTCACAGCCTGGGGAGGCGACATGGATCAGCTAAGTACGCATCAGCTGAAAATGTATGTTTTACCATCGGGGGTACGTATACCATCGAGGTACATACCATCGGGGGGTACATACCATCGGGGTGTGTATACCATCGGGATGCGTATACCATCGGGGTACGTATACCATCGGGCTACGCCATTTGCAAATGTAGACTTAAACCTATACTTTTGGCCTAAAGTATTTCCACAGTCCTTTAATAGGAGCTGGAGCAGACCCCTTCTCATTGGCTTTTAGCCGAACATACTGGAGCTGATGTCTAACCTTACAGTGAGTAATTCCTCAATGGGCTGGGCACTCCCCTCCCCCCACCACCACAAAATAACACTCCCACAGGCACTGACAATGGGAAGCTGCACTCCTAAATCAGCGCTCTGCTCTTTGACTCGTTCTCACACCCAGCCAGCGTTTTGATCTCCTCTGCCTGGCCCCCAGCCCATACTTCTTGTTGCGTGTCAGGTGACAGAGTGGGGGGGGGGGGGATGGAGGGGATTCGGAACCCTCCCCAATGTCTGATCTCTGTGTGAGGCAGTTCTCTGATGCTCATCTCTATTACTCCCAGAAGAACCTAATCTCTTCTCTCAGCAGGATTATCAGAGCCCCCTAAGAAAATACTGATGTCATTTGTTTATTATTCTCCATTTAAATGGATATTTGCTATTCATGTTCTGCATTGTAATCTTCAAGCTCTTTTACCATTCCCATAAAGCACATGTCTGGCTTGGTCTCCCCCTAGTGGCAGGTTGATGGCAGTTTATTTCTGCTTTTTGCTGAGTTACTGCAACTCCGACTTTTTCCATCCGGTGCTGAGCCATTGGTGTTCATTCCCGAACACTTGTAAGACAGCCACTTGAGAGTCTAGTTTTTTTCCTTCTTTTTTTTGGTCTTAGTGAAATTCCCGCTGACATAAAAATTTTAGGGGGAGGGTGTGTGCTTCTACTTCCACTAGATGCCGCTGTACATTTACAAGTAAAGCGAGGGTGAAGTGAAGCGTTATTTCTCACTTTGAGCTTCAGCATTTTATAGTACAATACTCACTGAGAACATATTAGCCTTGTGTGTGCATTTTAAATATATCTACTTAATTTTTAGCCACTGCGTGCATGTTTAATTATAAATTGCTTTGCTTGGACTATATTTAACATTAATCTCTGATTACTTTAAAGGACCAAGTTATTTTCACCAGCCGCTGAACCAACTTTTCTGACCGGAGGCGATTCTAGGAACCCTGGGCAAAAATCTAATCCTCCCCAGGTATGGTAACATTGATTTCCCCAGCTCACGGCCCCAGGCCATTGCCTGTCCTGTCGCTGCGCCTTAGCTAATCATTGACATCTTATTTGAACAATATTTATGCAACTATGTGTATAATGCAACACATTTTCTCAGGAAAGGCTATACATAAACACGATGATATATAGATAATATGTACAGAACTTTATTTCTGTTTGTTTAATGCATCACATTCTCCGAGTAAACACAGCTCTCAAGTCTCAGGCATTTCAGACGCTCACACGCCACACTTTCTCATGTTGAGAAATGATTAAGTAAAGTGATGTGTTGTATAGAATCATTAGACGATGCGCAGGAATACTGAGGGGGTCGATAACTGTCCCGAGTTATACATCGTTAATAGCCACCCACCAGACAATCGGAAAATAGCTTTTATTGTTTCCCGGTAAATTCCAAAATAAGTTGGGTGTAATTCTGCTGTAAGTACGTTATTTATATGGATGCGTATATAAATGGAGTGCAGGGAAGATGCTATAGTTTGCAAGATCCGATGAATGGGGTAGTCAGGTCTCTCGCTCCAAACTTTTGATGAAACCCGAGAGCCTTGTAAACAGATGAAAGCCATGCCCTGTACTTTAAAAAAAACGTTTGCATCATGCTGTTTAAACACAGCTGTGACCTACATCAAGGGATTTCTGGGGAAAGCACTCCGAGCAGAGGGGTAGCATGCATGGTGGCGTGCAGGGATCCTGGCGTATGTCAGGTATGTCTGGACGGTATTGGAAATTGAGCTGTGGCCTTTAGACACATTTAACGTGTGCGTGCCGGAGTGTGATGGGGGTCTGTATCTTGGTCTATATCAGTATAAGTTCTTACCTGTGATGACGCCTTTTGTGCCATTTACGGGCATGACTGTGCTGTACTCGAGCAGTTGTGCAACGGTAGTAGTTCCGGTTTATTGCCTCAGAGAAGCACGCTACAGGTCTTACAAGTTTACCTCCCCCTCCCCTCCGCTTCCCCGCCCCCCCCCAGAATATTCCTGACATAAGACAGAAAGACAATGGTACGTCAGGTTTCTGAAAACATCCTCGGACCTTTCTGGTAGATTGGCAGCCGAGTACTCGGGGAATCCCTCGTGCGTTTGTTTGCGCCCGCCCTCTCTGCGCTTATTCTTGCCTGATCTCATACCCATCTAATTACTCACGGAGTTACCGATATATCTAGCAATATCTCCCTTTTGAGATCATTACCTTTCTGTTGCTTGGTGCGCCGGTGGTTTTCAGCGGCCACTGAGTACTCCGGCGGCCACAAAGGTGACGGGGGAAGGAAGTGTCACTCGGTGTTACGAAGTGTGAGCAGGTGAGATTGTTTTCTCGTCCCTCTTTTTTTGCGTGTGCAAGCTGGCTCGGTCTTCTCCAGGGACTTATCGTCTTTTTAAGCTCACAGGATGACTCGTTAATATGTATTATAACGTGGAACCTTCCCATAATAATTTAGAATAATTATCAGTATTAAAGAATCTTTATGCTCTTCTTCGTTAAACAAAGTATGTATTTTGTCATGTAAAAAAATCGCATATGTGTGTGTACATTAGTTCCCCAAGTCTAACAGATTTCAGGAATTTAATTGGCGATTTTAACGTGACGTAATCTGTGTTTGGGGAGACGCGCGCGCTTGGACACACACTGGATCTGATTTTATCTTACAGTTTTGTAACAGTAATATGGAAATATCTACCACCTGTATATCGGATGACATGCTTATCGCTAGCAGCCCGAGTCCTGTTGGAAATTGTCCTCCCCATCCCGGTACAAGCGATTTATTCATAAGGCCACTTAAAAAAAAAAAAATTGGTTCTCGTCCTTTTTTTTGGAGGGGGTGGGTCCGGCGGGAGGGATTTTTTTTTTATTTATTTTTTTTTTACAAATTTTGATTGACTGTTTGGACTTTCAAATATGTAAGAAAATACATATTTGAAAATACATACCGAAGAGAGCAGACCTACTTAGTACGCCTACTCAGTTCGTCGTTTGTTGCGTTTCAAATATATTAAATGTAAGAAAATACAAGAATGTAAATTCTTTGATCCATGTGTATCTCATAAATGCCTTCCCAACTATGGATTTGGATACTTTATGCTGATGTTTCATTCGTGAATATAAAAATGATACTATTTGAAACCAATATTCTGTTTGTCATTCCCATTCTAAATGAACAACCAAGATTTTAAAATATATATCTAGAAAGAAAGTGCATTAAAACATGTTAAAACACCAGGAATTTACAAAATACAGGAACCTGAATGGTTGAACAAGGAAATGCAACTCTACAAACAAGTACTTAAGAACATGTACCACATCACTTCCCCAGATTTAAATCTTTGCACCAGCCCATTTCAGGTAGAGACAAATTTAGATTCATGAAACCATTCCAAGACTAGGATTACACAATGTGGATCAATCGTCGATGTGGAATGCGCGTGAAATTCAAATTTCGTCATTCTTGGGCATTTTCCATGCGATTTTTACGAAATTAAAAAAAAAAAAAAAAAATTCGGGTCGGAGGCATTTCGGCGAGTTGGGCGGGGACGAGAACCTATTTTTTTTTTAAGTGGCCTAATATGATAGTCACCCACTTTGCTATCACTTTCAGTTAACCCATTACTACTATTTCTACGCTGAAATACCAAACTGTAGATTCTACTCCGAATAAGTTTTGACATGCTCTTTATTCCACTTGCGAATCCATTCTCGATGCTCTGTCTCTCTTAATGTGCGCCCGGAATGGTACGTCTCAGCCCTAGCTAGTGGACACAACCAGAAGACAAGCAAGCCTGTAGTAGAGTGGACAGAAAATGGGAGAAAAATTTAGGTTTCGGGTTTCATTTGAAATCCTGAAATGTACTTTCCAAAAGACCATGAAATCTGCCAGAGCAAGATTTTACTCAGGAGTGTTTGCAAAATATTTGAAACATTTTAATAATCCCCAAACAATAGTAAATCTGTGACATTGTGATGATTGGCTGTAATATATTATAATACCGAATCAGCTTTAATGAAAGTGACTAATGACATTCTGTTATCTGCAGGCAAAAATGATTGTGAAATACCAATGTGTTAGATCTCAGGGCTGCCTTTGACACTGTAGATCACTGAATTCTTCTAGAGTGGCTGGAACAATGTGTGGGTATTGAAGGCCCTACACTTAAACGGTTCTCTTTTTTTTAGAGAAGAGAACCTATTCAATAATAATAATAATAATAATATTAATCGATACTTTTATTGTCCCCATAGGGAAATTGTCTTTACGCCTCCCACAACTTGCTCTTTTTTCAGAAATTCAGGTTCTTTTAATCGGTCCCTCAGGTATGGTGTTCCACGAGGACCAGTGCTCAATTGTATTTTATTTTCATTTTATGTGTTACCCCGGAGGCACATTATTAAAAAGCACGGAGTGTCGTATCACTGTTACACCTCAGCCTGACAGGTCTGGTGCATCGAAATATTTCTTTGTCTAAATGACATCAAGCCGTGGATGCAAATACATTTTTGAAACTCAGTGAGAGTAAGACAAAGATTGTAATTTTTGGACCCCCTGAGGGTGTTGAAACTGTAACGGGTAATTGGGGCCCACTCTTTGGATACGCTAATCCGTATGCAAAGAATCGTGATGTTTAAACGACTCGTCTCAAGTTTGAGAAGCAAATAAATGCTGTGGTTAAGTCTTCCTTTTACTGTTTATTTAAGTAAGGCTAAGCCCATATTTTCCTTTAGAGATTTCGAGACCGTAATCCATCCTTTTGTTTCATCGCGTCTAGATTACTGTATCGGGCTCTATTGTGGGGTTAGTCAGTCTTCACTGTCTCGTCTCCAGCTGGCATAAAATGCTGTGACACATTTATTGACTAAGTCATGCCACATTACTCCCAGTTTAACTTCATTGCACTGGTTGCCAGTGAATTTTAGAATTGATTTAAAATTTGACTGTTTGTGTTTAAAGTGCTAAATGGGCTAACACCAGATTATCAGAGTGGCAAGTGGCCTTCTGACATGCTTCCCCCCCCAAAATGCCCTTTGTAGCGAAATTGGGAAACCCGCTTTCTCTGTTGTGGGTCACATAACGTGGAGCAACCAGCCACTACATGTTATAGCGGTGTCCTCAGTTGAGTGTTTTAAATCTAGATTGAAAACTTAGCCAATTGCTGAGTCTTTTAGAGGTTTTCAAAATCTTTATTTGTATTGTTGTACAGTAAAACCTCGGATTGTGAGCATAATTCGTTACGGAAACGTGCTCGTAATCCAAAGCAGTCGTATATCAAAGCAAATTTTCCCATTAGAAATAATGGAAACTCAGATTATTCGTTTCACGACCCAAAAATATTCATATAAAAATTATGAAGTAAAAATACATAAAACAAATTGACCTGCACGTTACCTTTGAAAAGAATCGTAGATGGTGTGAGGGAGACGAGAGAAGAGGGTTATTTTGTAGGACGACTTTCACTATAACTTACGGAATCACTGCTATCTGTTGGCTCACTGGAATCTTATTCTTTTTGTGCGACTTGCCTCCTCTTCGATTTCGCGGAAATGTGGACATTGCATTGTCATTCAACATTCATTGCTCGCACTGCTACGCCCTTATTCAGGTGGTGCTGTTCTACTAAGTTTTGACTATAAGAGCGAGGGATGCCGACTGAGACTGAGCATGGGAGACGATTACCCATAATCCCATTAGTGATGTGTCGGTCGCGAACGAAACGGCTCTCGGAGCCGGCTCCTGCCAGTGAGCCGGAGTCAGAGCCGCTTTTTTTCCATCCGCACGGATTGGTCAATTACACGATGCGTGTCTGCACTGAGCAGGAGGGAAAGGGGCGGTGCTACGGGGTGTGTTCGACTTAGGCTTTAAGTCATAACTCGTCTTGCTCTCGTGAGGTTTTTGTACCATGTGACATGGTCACGGATGGTGGTGACGTTTTGCAGCGCCGGCTGAAGTCGGACAAAAAAAATCTAACCATGATGCATTGCGTTGGGACCAGAATGCACTGCTTTAAGCCAGCGCTGGAAACGGCTGCGTGAAGTCGAACGCACCCATAGACAAATACAGCAATCGCAGGCACAGACAGAGAAACAGGGGGGAAGGAGACGCGCACGACAAAATGAGTGACTGTAAAATTTGGATACATTTCAATAGCATTGATAATACAAAGGCATAGTGTAGAGCTTGCAAGGTTAAAATCTCATATCGAACAGGCCCTACAAACAACCTGCATCGGCACATGAGAACTGTACATCCATCAGTGCAGTGGGAAGAAAAAAGGCAAGCAAGTGAACTTGCTACTAATGAAAGTCACAGTTTGTCTACTGCAACTGTTGAAAGTGCCAGTTTGTTAACGTCTACACCGTCATCCAGTACAGCACCACAACCACCTAGACCTACAACTAGAGCTCTATGAGACAGTTTGCGCAAACAGAACAGAACTGGCTAAAATAATTGCACGTGATTTCCAACCATAGTAATTCATTTCACTAATAATGTACATTAATCTGAAGAGCCACTTGGGAGCCGAAAGAGCCGACTCTTTTAAGGGAGCCGAGCCATAAGAGCCGGAAATCCCATCACTAAATCCTATAGCGAGACGATTACCCACAATCCCGCAGCGAGAGAGAGAAGAACCATCGGTTCAGTCGCAGTCACGTCACGCTCGGCAGACAAAGCATATACATAATACTCGTATTGCAAGACCTCGCTCGTTTATCAAGTTTTTAAAAAATTTGCTTGTCTTGCAAAACACTCGCAAACCAAGTTACTCGCAGCCCGAGATTTTACTGTATAACGTGTACAATCAGCATTCCTGCATTCGCGGTTCATGATTCGCAAATTCACAGATCTTCGAAAATTTCACTGGAATCGAACTTTTGCATCAACGATTCGGAGGACATAACACCTAATTGTCGGATAAGGAAATCACAATAAAAACTGTGCCTGTACACAAAAAAGGAGACTAACATTACTCAAGAATGAAGAAGTGTAGCACATATGTGGAGAATGCAAATACATTACATGCCATAAAGAGGAAGATATGCACTAGCCCTAAGTTATTGGGAATACTCAGACTGCCTATATTGTTGAATTGTCATGCAAACTATTTGCACATATTTATAATGTGTGCCGCTGTGAGGCATGTAGTTTTACACTTTTGTACTTATCCGCTGCGGCAGAACGTGGACCTGCTCAGGAGCGGTGGCCGGCTCGGACCAGGGGGGTTCCCTGAAGGGGGGGGGGGGGTACGGAGCATTTTTATGATCATGGTTTAATGCTAGTGGGGATGTTCTGGCATGTGTTTATGCGCACATTTTCAAAATTACACAGGTGACATTTTCAAGTATGTGGTGCGTAATTATCCACAGTGTAATGCTGCATACCTCAGAGGCTGGAAGAATAGAGCAGGAAATGAAGTCACACCCGATAACCGCGTTCCAGTACAGCAAGTCAGAAAGCAATTTAGCAGGAAGCTGTTTCAAAAAACAAGATTTCTTGCTTAGCTGGATAACTTGACAGATTTATCCCAGTTTTAATGGTCTTTATCTTCGTATTTGTATTTGGCTCAGTCTAACTTAAATCCGGCAAGTTATCCGGCTCAGCAAAAAATCTTGCTTTCTGAAATGGGCCCCAGTTCTCACCTGGTTAATTGTTAGTCATTCTTAGCCATATTGATTGATAACATCACATTACATGGTATTCTGCACATAAAACACTGTAGCGTCATGTTCACAGATAGCGGTTGGGCAGTACTTTGTGTCCGACATTTAATGAGCCACAAATAAGACGTAATCGCTAATAAACAGTATAAAACTACAGCTTTAACTTCTGTTGATAAATTCTGTTGTTAATAATCTAAAATTATAAGGTTTGGGCTGTGTAGGTTCCTCTGACTTTCCCAGTAGGAATTCTGACTTCAGGGACTTTCCAGCAGAGATTTCTGACTAGGAACTCAGAAGTTACAAGTTCAAATAGAATGCATCATAACATCCTCTTGGTGTCCAAAACGTATCAACCGCTGTCTGCCCTTAACGCCTAGTGAGTGTTCTATGTAGTGAACACTATATAGTGAGTGAGTGAACAAGAGGACATTTTACCTTGGTTTGGACAGTGAACAAGTACAGACTCCCCCTTAATCCAAGCAATAGAGATGACGGGAAGATGCCACAACTCAAAACTTTAGTGATTTTACTCTGACGCTGGAACTGTGGAACTGTGAAAAGTCATTTGGTGTGAGGCCAGTATCAGTGACCGAAAGATCTTCTGGAGGTTTAGCAATCTGATAGATGTTAAATGGCTGATTATGATTGTTTACAGATATGTCCAGTAAGATGTCAGTCTGTATCTTCACCACTCACCTCATTGTGACCTCTCTCTCTCTCTCTCTCTCTCTCTCTCTCTCTGCCTGCTGTCTGGCCACTCAAGACGTCCTGTACCTACAGGACAATGAAAACCATGCAATGGCGAGTGAGACACCTGTTATGTTTTCTGCTTATGTTCTTCTTCCTCGGCATCTACTTCCTGTCCACCAGTCCACAAGTCAGTGTTCCCAGCAGAATCCCCCACATATCCCTCGACAGGTAAGGTCACCACGCTTTGTCCAGATCAGTCCGATAGCTTCTGCTGTTGGGGATGAACTCTGTGGGGCATCTGGCTGTGTAATGATGTGTCCTTCATTAAATCTTTAGTTGAATAAGAGGGAACAAGATCTGTAACAAAAATAATAGATATGTTATCCAGTATAGTTTGGAACTGTCTCATGGGAGAGATGAATTTGAGAGCGAGAGAGAGAGAGAGAGAGTAGATGGATGAACAGGTGTATGTGGATTTATTTGCATTTTAATATTTTGTATTTATATAATTTCTTCTAAATTACTTTCTAATGTCAAAATTTCTATTACTGTGAATGGCTAAGCAAGTAAAAGATGGCACATTTCTATAATACTTTAAAGCAAGGTTTTTTTCTGTGTTTCACCATTTTAAAATAACAAAAAAGGAAAAGGGCCTGAAGCAGGTTTGGGCCGCCTGCTTAACCAGTGCTTAATAACACCCCATTTGACAAGTGTCACAGCTTGTAAATGTTTTTGTAGCCCAGCTAAGTTTTGCTGCTTGAGGGATATTTGCTTCTGGTTCTGTGAGGACCTTTGGGCTGTCATGCATGCGCTGTTTGTTTTAGATCTATCCATAGATTCTCAGTTTCGTTTAGGCCGGGGGGCTGTAAGGACCAGGCCAAAACCTTAAGCCTGTACCTCTTCAGGTAGTCCATTGTCACTGGTGGAAAAATTGCGCAATTCCATTACTTACATTTTAAGCATTGGAGTACTGTATTTACATACTTAAGAAGTGTTAAGAAGTACATTTTCTTTTTAATGTCGACGCATTGTTACATTGTTGCCACGATGCATTTTCAGAACCTAATGACTCTGAAACAACCTATTGAACTGACTGACTTACTCGTAAAACCTGTCCAATAAGAGAAACTCGTGGAATATGCTGTAATGCCTATGCAAACACAATTCATTTGACAAAAGGGAAACCATTGTCATTTTTTTTTTCTAAACACCCACACCCACAAAACAGCGTGGTCATTTTTTGACATAGCTTTGGCTGTGTGTGTGTGATCATATATATATTACATTGAGACATTTAGTGAAAACCTGTTGTCCCCATATCTTGTCTGGTCCCCATATCTCCTGAAATATTATAGCAATCCAGCGAGCAGTTCTTTCAGAAGGTTGTCTTAGTCTTCCAGACTTCAACTTGACCTCCACTGTTCCTGTTAACTGCTATTTCTTAATTACATTATGAACTGAGGAAATGGCTACCTGAAATCGCCTTGCTACCTTCTTGTATGTTTCTCCGGTTGTCTGGGCATCGACTGCTGCCATTTTCAGAGTGTTAAGCGGCTGGATAAGGATTCAGGAGTCGGAAGATTTACAAAGCATTGAAATTTGCATTGCCTGGCCTTTGCAGTTGTGATTGTGATCAAGCCGTAGTCTTAATGAGCCAATCTTAGGTCAGCCTGCATAAATACAAAGCCCGGGGGGGGGGGGGGGGGTATTTGGCAGACAGTGAAGTGTCCCCAGAATGGCGGTTCCACCTGTTGACTAGTTGTATGCAGTCACCTCGGTGTTCGTGCATCTAATTGTCTATGGTGTTTATGGCTGTTATGCAGCAATCTTGAGTCATTGTTTAATCAGTTACATGAATACAGTGTCCATGGAAACCTTGAAGCTCTTGACTGTCTGAAATCACGTCCTCCTTCTAACAACAGAATCAAGAGTGCCTTCAGAACAACTGAGATCCCGAAGATCTTACACCCACCCACGGCTCCTGCAGTAGTACGACCTACAGATCCTCCTTACATTGGTGACAAATATGCCCAGGAGGACTCATTCCCACAAAGGGTGAGATTTTGGGGGGAAAATGGATTAAAAAGGTGCACATCCACAAAAAATGTTTAATCGTAATTGTGTCCAAAACCCTCTTCTGCACAGGTCTGTCAGGATAGCATACGGCAGAGGGTTGCAGGGACGATTTTCGGGCCAAAGTTTCTGGACAGGATCCCTGTGTTGCAGTGGCAGAAGCACTTTTCCCCAGAAGAGTACCATCGCCTGCAGAAGTACCCTGGTTCACATGGGTGGGGGGAGGTTGACTACCAAAGTAAGAGAGGCTCTGTTTAACTGTGCATAATTTTGACCACTTGTTGCTTTTACTTGAAATAATACATGACCTTCAAAGTGTAAAATCTGTATTTTCCCAAGCATTGTAGCACAGTCAGTCTGGTAATAAGTAACTATATATGGTAATTATAGATTAAACTTCACATCCACACATACAATAAATAATTCATAGTTTTTTTACAATCATTCTTAATAATGTTCTATACGAGGGATCAGAATGCACAAACGTAAGGGTCATAAAATAAAGCATGTGCCTTGGAAATTTATAATTAATGTTTGCAAATCAATCAACCAACCCTCCCCCCCATATATGTCTGTATATGTCTCGAAGGAGAGTAAGACGGGATATGAAAAGTTAGCATTCGCGTATACCTGTTCTTGTGCAAATGGCAAGTGGAGTATCATTTCATTTAATTTCGTTTCGTAAAATTCTGGAATTTCTCTTCTGTCGCCTTCCACCCAGTCCTGGGTGCAGCCCTCTCTCTCCTCAACACCACGGCCAATGGGCTCATGTTCGACGACTGGGAGAGTCGGGCTAATGGCTCCTCCTGCATCCGCTGTGCAGTGGTGGGGAACGGGGGAATCCTTCGTGGCTCCAAGATGGGCCGCGAGATCGACCAGCACCACTACGTCTTCAGGTGAGGGACCACATGACGCCAGGATGTCCCGACTCCGCTAGAAGCTGCAAATGCATCATCAGAGAGAAACCGGGCGTCTCACCCCCAGGACAAACGCAGCGGTGATCCGGGGTTTTGAGGAGGATGTAGGATCACGCACTTCCATCTACACGTTCTCCGCCAATACCATGCGCAACTCCATCCTCACCACAGCGAACTATGAGGGCCCCCCTCAGTCCGAGGTGAGAACCCACTCGTTACCACTGCTGCTTCCTCCTATGTACTGACATATTGTGACACTCAATGTTTGATGTTCTACGGGTTCCTCAGATGAGGCCAACATTTGAAAACAATAGCTAGAAGAATAACGCACATTAGGTCTTATCGAGTTGTAGGTTTCCGGTAACTAGAAGGTCATTGCTTTAAGAGCAGATCTGGTATTACATCCTCGAGGAAGACACTTAACCTAAATTCTCAAAGATATAAACCAAGACAGCAGTTCTAATTAGGCATGTATATCTAATGATCAAAACTGAAAACTCAAAATAGCCAAAATAGATACAAAAGAAAAAATGTCCAGTTGGAATGGCAACAACTAATCTCTGTAACTCCGCCATGGCCATCCCAAGCCTGGAAGAGAAAGGAGTAGTACTAGGCAAGGGATGAGGTAACCCTCCCCATAATTCCTTGCTAACTGCAAATACATATGAGAGACACTCAGTAAATCTCAACCCCAGAAGAAGATGGACCTCCAGTGAGAGGACCTAGGATGCAGGCAGGGGACCAGAAGCATCTGCAAGCTTCTCAGCTGCCTACCATTCTTTCAACCAGTGCCAGACATGACACCCAACAATTTATGTCTGTCGATTTCCCCTTCTTGAACCATCACCTCTGTCTGGGAATTTCACACAGACCTCTCCTTGACAGGAAACCAGATATGTCTTTATACCAGACCATGACCGGGACTACCTGCTCTTGAAGGCTGCTGTGACACACACGCCTGTGGAGAAAGGGCGAGAACGTGGTGAAAAGTAAGGGGGCAACGACTAGGGGTGGGAGATATAACACAGTATCACATCATGATTTGTTTTTGTGGCAGGATCATGATTCTTTCTTTTGTTGGTATTTAAAACTTTTATTTTGCAAGTCACCTAACAGTACAACCAGGCTAATTCCCCTATTTTTAAAAATGTAGCCTAATAAGGTAATAAAACCTTCGGGTGTTTTTGTTTGAGGGTTAAAAAGGTTTGCCAGTAACAATTAACTGCATTATACATACCTGTAATGATCGGCGGTAGCAGGTGAGGCGCACGGACGGGGCGACGGGCAGAGAAGCAGACGAGCAGGCAAAAGTCGGGTAAAAGGGGATTTAATGGCCGAACGAGGACTGGGGAACATGGCACGCCGACTAACATCAATGACAGACAAAGGCATCAGGCAAGACGTGGACTTAAAAAGACAGGACTGGTTGAAAATAATCAGACACAGCTGGGCACGATCGGGAAAGCACACGTGGGTAATCAGGGGGGCGTGGCACACACGAGGATCGGACGAGCTGGGCGTGACAATACCTTCATAATGCATTATAATGAATTCATAAAGTATTATAAACATGGCTATAAATATTTATAAAAAGGCGTATTGTTCATTATGCATTATGAGTGCTCTCATCTATAATGCAGTATAAATATCTTCACAATGCATTCTTTATAATGCAGTTATTTGACTGCTTTAAGTAATGTTACCGGTTTGACTTGTTGCCATCTGGTATGCAAAACGTATCCTACCTGTTTGCGCCTTGTTGGTGTTGGATGATGCGAACAAGTTCCATATTACCGGTGTCATATTCGTTTTAGGGACCGACTCCTCCATGCCGTCTATACAGCTAAATGGGGAATGTGTCGCATGTTGGGACGAAAGGGAGAGTGGAAGAAATCCAAGGCTCTACCTACTGTTTGCTCTTACCCGTTTGTTAGTGTGCAGAAATGGATTTAGCTGACAAAACAAAGATGGGTGTATGACTCATAGAACTGCAAGTAATGGAGCGTGCACTGTAGGGAGATACTAAGGATATCTCTGTGAGGGCAGATTGTGGAGACATTTTAATCATTCGCGACCAGGATCTGGTAGAGGTCGAAGTTCAGGGGCTGTTGCGTTGGGTTGGGAGAATCAGGGCTGTAATTTAACCGTGTAGAGTCAGTTTGGGTTTGGGTCCATTGATCTGTTCTGCTTTCCTCTCAGAGCATCCAAATACTTTGGCCCCAACGTGACGGCAAGAAAGTTGAAAATGTATCACCCAGACTTCATCCGCTACCTGAGAAACAGGTGAGATTGAGCAAATTCCTCCAACCTGTTTGCAAATCAAGCAATTTTACGATTTAATCCTCCCAAAGAGTTAATCCATAATTTATCCCTTTTTTTGTTATAAAAAAAAAAAACAAGCTAATATGCTTTGGCTTGCAATTTGCGTTTTGATAAAGAATAATCAGTATTTTAGCCTCACACCTCCAGGCTTGGGGCTCAAATCCTTCACCCAGCTTGGCATGTGTGAGGTTTGTATGTTGTCTTCATGACGTGTGAGATCCACCAGGTCCTCTGGCTTGTCTTCTGTATGTGTGGGTGCCCTGTAATTTACTGCCATTCTTTACTGGATGTCCCCTGCTGGGATAGACGCCAGTCTAACCTGTGATCTTATACTGGATGATGGAAGGATGGATGGATTTTAATTTACTGAATTTTGAGGAAAAAAGGATGATGCGTGATCCTAATGGAGAAGATCAACAGCATGTTACCGTTGATACTGCGAGCAGGGTGTGCTGTTCGAGGGCTATAGCGCTAATCCCTTCTGGAACGCTGTGTTCTCCTGCACCTCCCAGGTATCTGCGTTCCCCGATCTTGAAGACCAGCTTCCGGGACTGGTTCCGGCCGTCCACCGGCGCCGTGATGCTACTGGCTGCCCTGCACACGTGCGATCAGGTAGAGATCGTCTGCCTCCCCTGCTAGACCTGCGCTGTCACTGATGCATCTGTTGCATGTGCAGGCCTTGGCTTTTCTCTCTTTCTCGGGTCTCATCCCCTAAGAGGAGAGCCCTGCCAGATTGCTTACGCATCCCCCAATAGGCTCTGGATGTTCAGAACGTGCAAATTAGATGCCAGTGACATCATGATTCTGTCATCACCCAAGGTCAGCGCCTACGGCTTCTTGACCCCCGACTACCAGAAGTACTCGAACCACTATTACGACCGGACCTTCCAGACTGTGCAGTTCTTCTCCAACCACGACTACCGCATGGAGCTGAAGCTCTGGCAGGAGCTGCATCAAAACAAACTCATTCGACTATACATGCGCCAGAGGACACCTGGGACATAGCACACAAGGAAGGAGAGAGCTGTTGATATGCCTCAGACATTCCAGACACACTTCCTGTGTTGTATTTTCCATTTTCTCCAGTTAAATGTGAGGAGTTTGTATTATAATGAATACTGTGGACACAGTAACTAAGGAGCCCTGGTTTTCCCCATTGGAAGGTGTCTCTTTGGGAACCCAGCCCTCTTCCTGGGAATTAATAACAAAATCGGACTTGCACCCTGTGATAACCCCCTTGTTTTTTTTTTTTAAATCTCATACACATTCCCTTTGGATGGTCACCTAACTGCCATCAGTTTTAGGGATCATAGAGATATTTCCCTTGAAATATATGAAATTTATAATTAACCAAAATTGGGTAGTTAAAATATCTTGTATAAAATGCATTCACAGAACATTCTGTGCACCTTCAAAAATCATTTATAGAACATTCATAAGCAGCATTTAAGAATACCGTAGAACATCCTAACATGTCCTAACAGCTTTAGTATACATTAATAACTTAACATTATATGATTATAAAATAATAATCTTTGTGATGTAAGCAATAATATACGAGAAGGAGTCTGGTTGTACTACAATATGTTACGGTTGTAATTTGGTCGTAGGCACAAGGCCTGTGGCACGACAACCGTATGACTTTGAGGATGTTATTGCCTTTATACAACAATTAATCAAGTAGCATTTTGAAGTTACCGCTGCTGTGCCACAGCAGATAGTATTTTGCTTGAATATTTATATAAACATTAATGGGTCTCTGCAGAAAAAATAGTTCCCACCGGCTAACTAATGGCTATTGCCAAGCAACACCAACATTCCAACGCAGCACAGCTCACTCGCTTCCGACTACTTTGCATCATTTAAATTTAACTAAGTAACTGTAAAGCGGAGTGATACATATGATGTGAAAAGTTAGGGTATGGTTACACTCTGATGACAGCACTCGTAGAATGCCGCTTATCCAATCAGATTTCTTTGCCGGAACTGACTGTTTGTATAATAATGTATACTGCAGCTGTTTGTTACGAAGTTAAGGCTTGCTTATGTGCTATTTAGGAATGTTCTATGGATGCATTACAAAGGTGCAATTAATGCAAAGTGTTACCAAACAGTTTAATATGCATTTCTTATATCCTTTCTAACTGTATGTGGCATTGATAAATGTGATTGAAGTATTGTTTATATGTAATTTATTTTCAAATAAAACCAGAAAATCTTTTTTATGTTTCTCATAGAGAAGAAGAAATATGGTTTGTTTACACAGCTGTTATACGTCTTAGGTACAGGGCGGACCTGGACGGAGGCCAAAAAATGTTTTTTTCTGGTGGTTAGCGGTTAGCCTCTGGCTAACAAGGTGACTCACCTCTGGGATCTGGGTTCAAGTCTCTACCAGGGTTCCACGTATATGGTGTTTTGCATGTTCTCCTTGTGTGTGTCATGGGATTTCCTTTGGGTACTCCAGTTGGGTACTCCCCCCCCCCCACTGTCCAACAACATGCTGAGGCTAATTGGATTTAGCAAATTGACCACTGATGTGAGTGTTTGTGTACATTTCTGTGTGAATGGCTGGTTGTTGCACCAGCATTTTATACCATAGGTACACACTCATAAAAAAGGTACCTTTGCTTGTCACTGGGGTTGTACCCTTAAGGGTCTGCCAATCGTACCTTTAGCTGTAGGTAATGTCTATCGTTTTGTACCATTTCTGCACCTTATAAGCATACAGCTGCAGTGACTAGCAAAGTACATCTTTTACCCTTTTTTCTGAGATTGTAGCGCCCCTGCCCCCTAAAATGGGTCCAGGAAAGATTTTCAGCACCCCCATATCCAAGACAAAGTCATATGGAAAGACGCATGGTTTACCAATCATTCTACATCCCTATCCTCAACAGTTTTTAAACTGGTGTAAGTGGTCAACCAAGCTCATGTTTTCATACACTGACATCTGGTGGTCATGATGGATAACTGCGGCTTGGCTCCTTTTGCTTTCTCTGCCACTACGCTTTGAAGCACGGCCTTCCATCTGGGACCACGTGCTTATGCTGTGGCCCCCGTGATGGACAGGATGCACCTGGCGAGAGAGAGAAGGGGGAAGAGGAACAAGGAGAATGGTGTTGGGCAGAAGGGAAAAATAACATACACACATAAATTTTGAAAGATTTTCCTGCACTACAGAGTACCACGAAATTAACGGTTAATGTGGCAGGTAGCATGGGGGCATTTAGACTGGTAATATGCCAACTGGCATTGAGACTCGGCGCGTCCTGTAACCTCACATCCGCATCTTCTACCTCATACAGTCTCACCATGGCCCTAGATTATGTATCGAAAAATATAATTCAATGTATCCCAATATTTACATATCTTAGCTGACCCCCCCCCCCACAAAAGTGACGTACAAGGCTCCGATAAATGGGTCTGTCCATTTATTGGACACCACTGGCACATTGCAGCGAGTAAGGGCCTCATTCTTGGGGCCGTGTGACATGTGACATGCCACCCCTCGCACTACAGCCCAACAGTGAAGTGATTACTCTTTACATTCCTTGAATGTCCATATGTTGCACTTCTACCTCCCGAATAGTTTCTCTTAGTTCTTGCCTTGTTAGCGGCTGTTGTGTAGCTCCTGCTCCAAATACCACTTACTTTTGTAACTGGACATTCACTGGAAGCTCAGCCTAGCTGACTCCTTGACTGCATATATGTTTGCAGTGAGCTATATGCCTCACTTGTATGTGACTTTGGACAAAAGCGCCTGCTAAATATGTGAAATGCAAATGTAAACACACGAGCACCATCCTGTCGATCCCGGAATCGGCTCCATTTGCGGTAGTATAGCTGGATCTGCTTTCAGTCGCTGGCGGATTGAGACAGAACTTTCCCAGAATGCACTACTGAATATGCACTGTGGTCTCCTCGGGTGCTACCTTCCAGTTCTTTACCAAACCTGGCTAATCTTATTTCCTTCCACTCTGTATCGGTTGCCTTACATAGTGCACAGGTTGTGAACTGCAGGCAAGCCACACACTCTGACGAAAATACCCCTGGCGTACCCTCCCCCCCAACATGCAACCTGTCCTCATATTTATTACATTGGCTAAGAGGTCGTCAATCTGCTTCCTTCCAACTTGCTGTGCCGGTGACCTTCGTGCCCCCCAGTCAGTTCCTCACCAGCACATCAGGGCTCCGTTCTACCCCAGAACACAACTAGATCGGGTCTCTTTCAACCCTCAGGTCACGGCGAGCTGAAAGCGAACTGAAGGCACACGGAATGCGACGCAGCCTCCGATTCACTGCGATTTAACCGATATTGCAGTAGCATGGTGTGAGAGTCATTGTCACACTTTTTGTCTTAGCTCCCGGAACTGGGGGTGTGGCAATCAAGTTTGCAGACCTTTAGTTTACTTCCCACCCTATTGCTGACGAAGTCGTTTTGATGCTTAATTTGGAAATGTTCAAAAGATATAATCAAAAGTAGGTGTGTGGTCCTCCTGGGGAGTAGGAGAGAGACTCTACCAAGGCTATTGCACAAAAATCAGGCTACTGTGCCGCCGTACTTTCTGCAGCATAAGGAGGCCGAGACAGGAAGCTGTGCAAATTTATCAGAAAAGAGCAGGATGTAGTTTTTTTCTTCTTTTATCTCCCGGGGTGAGTCTTGTTTCGCGCTGATAGCTGGGCTGCGACTGACATTCGAATTAGAATAGAATTATCAAGGATGTGGGGGAAAAAAGGTATGGGTGGATGGAAAACAAAAACCTGAATCAAAATGCAAAAAAAACCCATTAAATTAAAGTTTTTGACCTGTGTCTCGTCTTGTTAGATTATGGCTGGTCTAGTAACCAGAGTTTGATCACGTGAAATGATGGATTTGGAATTGTGGACCATAAGGAGACCATTGTAACTGTTATAGTTAGAGCTAAGGCTAATAATATTTGGCAGGTTTGCTCCAAGGTCCATATTGTAGACTGATCCCATTGCAGGTAATAGCCAATAGTATAGAGTGATTTTTCTCTTCCTCTACTGTGACACAATACTGTATTCAGAGCAGCCCAGGTGTAATGTCTTGAATTCACAGTAAACAGCTATGACTAGTCATCTCTGTCACGCCCTGCTCTTCTGACCCTTGTGTTTCCTCCTTAGCGTGGCCCCTAACAAGCCAGGCTTGTTAATCATTTATCTTACCTCTACTTCCTCCTCTTTCTCTTTTGGCTGTTTGCCACAGCGGATCATCTGTTTCTGTTTTTTCCATCTTAAACCTCATTCCTGCCCTCGTGCTACTCACTCCAGCTGCCTCTCATTTGGCTCCTCGTCAGCTCTGTTTAAAAGTGCTTCCTGGTCCTGTGTTCCCCAGTCCTCTCAACGTTGTACCCCTGTGATGCCTGTACCCTGCCTTCCTCTGTTATCGATCCCCTGATATCATGTTTTTTTTCTGGCTGCTGTTCCTTTTAAATCCCTTTTGTTTGCACTAACGCCTGCTCCCTCATTCCTAACTTCCGACTGACGCGACGATCCATATGTCCGTCTTACAGCGGTTCTTTTCTAAAAATTGTTCATAGCAGAGTGACAACAGAAGACAAAAACACCTGAAAAATATGCATCTCAAAACCCAATGAGGTTGATTAGTTCAGTGGACCATCGGGATAATGTTTAAAAATTCTAATTTTATTGGAACAAGGTGACCCTTGTTCATTGTTGTAATAAACATAAAAAATTTTCATCACAACACCCAAATTATTTCTTAATCACCCTCATCCTCATTCGGTGCAACTGGCTTAATTGACAGTGGTCAACACCTTGCAGTGATATGAACAGGAATGGGTAATTTATCAAACCGGCTGGTTCCAGTTCTCTAGAGGCAGCGCTGCAAGCAATGGAACTAGCATTTCAGTGGAATGAGCTGTATCACTCTGCCATGTATGTTTTGACAGGTAAACAGCAGCCCAAACTGTCAAAATGTTCGAAAAACTCGGGAGAAACCAAATTTGTTAATCAGAAGGGTTACATAGTGCTAATGGACATTTACTACAGCAGGGGTAGTCAAACCCAGTCCTCTAGGACTGCTGGGTGTGTAGTTTTGTGCCCTGCCTCACGTCCTAGTTGATTCACGTCAGTAATTACTGGGATGATAATCTGTCACAGCTAGAATTTAACCTGTCAATCATTGCTAATTAAAATTCCTCATCAGGACCAGCACTGGCCACCCAGTTTCACAGTCTTTTCTTCGTGCTTTGCTGTCCTATGCAATGGATCCATATGACAGAAGGTGTCCAGTGGAAGTTTTGTATTTAATTAGCCAGACGTTGCGGTACCGCTGGATGACCGATCATAAGGCGTCCGGTTTTTAAACATTATGTCCAGGGGAGTTTTAATTAATGCACGGATTTACCCGGGCCAAATCCCATGGGCTCCCGCTAACTTGGTTATTAATATACCCTTGTTGTCGGCACCCTCTGTCGAAAACGTTTACTGTTACTCTGGATGGATGTATTAATGAATGCACGGAATTTTGCTAACAGTTTACGTGTATTCTCCAAAACTGTACGAGTGTATCGTCAGCATGCGTTTTTTGCGACTTGCAAAGGTGCTTGCAAAGTGGCCAATTATGCATGTGATGAACCTGTCATCATTCTTCGTAATCTGTTTATTTAGCGGTACGTCTTAGTAGCTTCAATAGCAATTTGCTCAAGTGGAGGCGCGCTTTACATGTGCAGACTCAGGGCTGCCAGCTCTCACGCATCTGGCGTGACACTCACGCTTTCACACTGTCACGATCACGGAAGAAACCTTAAGGGTAATCTACATTATTCCACTATAAAACTAAAATTATCCACAACAAAAACATTGGGGCTTTTTCCTACAGACTATTTACAACGTAATAAAACTGTTACATTCATATAAATGCGTGTGCAGACTTGTCTCGAATTGAAAATCTCACGCCAGCCAGCGTGACTGAATCTGGCAACCCTGCAGTCTATTTATACAACCTATATTCTTCTCACAGAATTTGCATGTATATTAGCGGTCTTTATAAAATATGAGAATTTAATGAATAGAAAGATGCTCATGAAAACATCATCGGGGCAGCGGTAATATAACCGCTGTCACCGCCGTCATCTACCGTCCCCTTCCCCCCTCTTCTCCTCCAGGGAGAGATTGGAATATTTATTTTCATTATACCAAACGATCAGTTAAATCACTATGATCACAAGTGCGAAAGGCTGTACAAAGCAGTTTGATTCCCCTCCCCGGTCAAAGCGAATGAAATCGCTGTGCGTGCCATCGCACCCCCGAGGCGGACACAGCTGCAGACCTTGCCTCCGACCTCCAAAGTGCACGTTTTATATTGTATGTAAGAACAGGGGTTACGTTCATGACTGTTACCAAAAATTACCTTGAAAATAATTAGAACTGCAAAAGTCATGCTGTACTATAATTATCCTAACATTATACTAGCATAATAATTGTTACTACACTACCTGTATTATTAACAATATTATAATGACAAAGGAAACAACACGTGCTATTATTATTATTACCAAAAATAAACTGGTAATGCGTAGAAACAAAGAATGATATTTAAGGCCTCTTTCACTGCCCCCTCCTCCCGCACCGCCTCCTCCTCTCCTGCAGATTCCGGGGCGACAGAGTCAGTGTGATTCCGTATAACGGTCCATTAGGAAGATGGCGCTCTACCGGGCGACGCAGCCCCCTCACTTACACCCAATGAGTAGCGAGACTGGCTTTCCGTAGCCCGAGCAAAAAAAAGGAATGCAATAATAAAAACAGCAGGAAATTATTTCTTTTTGCAAATGCACTTGTTTTGTTTTTAATGTTATTTGTTGGGCGGTGCGAGAAAGCGCGTGTTCATCGGATCGAGGGGATGGAGAATCGCGAGCCTGGCCGAGCTTTGGTGCAGAGACAAGGGGGGAAAGGCATTTAAATAACACCATCACGTTGACACGGCTCTCCCCAGCATCGCTGGCGCTGCACCGACACTCGCTACGCTGCATCCAGCGGCTGGATGCGCGAAAACGGCTAAAAGGGTGTCGTTTTGCCGATCAGTCAGCGTCTGTGGTCGGTGAGGCAAAACAAAAAGACCAGCAGGGGACGGAAATATATACAGAGGTTTGTTTATTTTATGAATCGGAAATTTGGAGCGACGTTATTTGGGACACCGAGAGGGTTTGGGAGAAAAAAAATGCAACATCTGAGACGCTTCGATTTTAATTTTATATTGGAGAGCAGCTGTTTATTCTGATTTCCCCCCCAAGTACTGCATTGCAACACCCTCACTGTCACCAGGCGAAGGATGTCAGCGGCTGTCTTCATGATGGTCATGTCTGCATCTTTTTTCAACCCCAGTTTCGCCTTCAGTTCGCATTTCGACACAGGTGAGTTTGAAATTCCCTTACATCTCCCCCTTAAAGAGAAAGTGCGAGTGGAGCGCCGGCCGTCCCCATCCCTCGTCCACCCCGGTCGCACGTTGAGTTATTTCTCTGATGTTTGCGCTCCGGTGTCAAAAGATCATAATTTTGGCTCTTGCGCTTAACCCCGCGTGAGCTGGAGCCGCGCTGCCGAGGAGGCAGCCGAGAATCCGCAGAAATGGGAGCACGATGCGCCTTCCTCCGGGATGCGCCGATCAAAGCCAAATCTTTGACATCTGCTTAATAAAACGTGACCTGAAAGACTGCGAATGACCTTTTTTCTGCCTGTGCTCTGTGCATGTGCCTGTCTGTATTTTGTATTTAGTTTTTCATATGTACTCGATAAGATATTATTATTGATGTTGTTATAGTATTAATTATTATTATAATAAAAGAGTATAAGCTACTCACCTCAATAAATGTATTTATTTTATTAATGTAGGTGCTTAAAAATTTAAGCGAACCTAAACGGAATAAGTGTTTGCTGGGAGGGCAAGTGCTTAATCCTTTATTCATATGCTAATAGTATGTAAAATATGTAGATAATCTTAGTACACGTGGTGTTATTTGGATGAACGAAATGCTCACGCTAAATCTAGTCAGAATCTTATTGCGTATTTGCCTCTACGTCACTGCACCCGTGACCTGGTGTGGTTTACAGCGTAGTGAATGGATGGTGATCTGATGGAGACGCCAGTGCTGGATGGACTGATAGGTGGAGTTGGGGGGGGGGGGGGGGTTGAACAATGCAAGCAGGGAAAGCAGCAGGATAGTTTCGCTTACCTGTGATTCTCTGGCACCTAACAGTGGGGGTAAATTTAGGGGACGAGGTGAAAGCTTATTGGCTGGTGTTAACAGCCCCTGTAGTCAGGGTAAGAACCCCAACCCCCGTCCCAGGGTGAATACAAATAACATGTTGAGAGGTGCACAGTTATGGATGCTGTTGTTGTGTGATGTTCGGACACCATGAATTTCGGGAGCTGGAATGGAGACAGTGTGTGGCAGGAAGGCAGCTGAAGGTGCCTGTTTGTTCACGTTCCTTCACGTTTGCGTCTGGCTCCCCTCGCAACGTTGTCCTACTGTCTCACCACTGCCTGGTGTTTTACCTCTTAAATCGGTTTCCATGGATACAGGGGGGGGGGTCCTCTTCCATCCCCCCATCCCCAACCCCACCCCCATATGCTAGGAAAAACAGAGCTCTCGTCCCAGTGGAAATCCAGTTTAGCATTTTACCAATTGAAGGGAAACATGTTGATGTGCATTAAGAAAAATAATGTGCTCTTTTATTACATACGATTTGGCATTTCATAATCCTCAATAGGCAGTTATTTTTTTTAATATGGCTGACGCATCCCATAATCTGTTGGTGTACTTAAAATGTGCAGGTGTGGCAGTGCATATGTCCCGCAGGACAAAGATTACAGAAAGCCGGAGATATGGCAGGAGTGTTGGCCCCCTCCCTTCCCAGTAGGGGTAGTTGCTGAGTGGCTGTCACACAGGGTGTTGATGCTCCAACTGCATGTCTGCCCGCCCGTCTGCCTGACGCATTAAATGCGCTGCTGCGTGTGGTTGTTTCGGTGCCCCTCTGCCTCGCTGCCTTTATCTCTTCGTCTTGCTGACCACAGTATCCTGTACTCATCCGGCGCTGTTCCATCTGCACATTGGCCGGTCTGTCCACTGTGGCTCCGCCTACACCCCCCGCCCCCCCCCCCCCCCCCCCCAGGGTCTCGTCATTTTCTGTAACGTCGCGAGTTGTGTAGCCCCCCCCCCCCCCAATGACTTCAGGGCTGACGGGAAAGTGCACTTCCTCGATGACAGTGGGCCGCCGTGATTCTGTCCGATCGCCCCATGGCCTTTGAAGGAGTTCAAGACAGCCTCTTCCCCTAATGGGAAGGAGAAGGAGAAGCTTGGTATCCTCAGGACGACGGTGGGGAGATGGTTTTGTAGTGTCACATGTATAGGAAAAGCGTATGGAAACAGACGGGGGCTGGTGAACTGCACCACGGTGTAGAGAACCTCTCCAATTCGTTCTTCTCTTCCTTTATTGAGATGCCAGAACTGGCTCATTTTTGGCATTTTGGTCGAACCCCTTTGGACTGTCCCAGCTCCGCCCACTTCCTCTGTCAACCTGATTTCCATGCCTGTTAAGTGAATATATAGATGGAACCAGTAGCAGGCCATTGATTTGAACGGGGAATAATTGAATTGAGCATCAGTGTTGTCAAGGCGATGGATGGGGCCGGTTGGAGGAGGAGAACGACTGGGAATGTTCCGTTTCCAGCTTCTTGGCAAGGGAGAAGGTCCGATGTAGGAGCTGGAACAGAGAATGACTTCTTACCATGTCATTTTGTGTATTTCACCCAGTGCAAGGTATTTGAGTGCATGTGTGTAAGAGAGAGAGAGTTTACAAAAGTTATAAATAATCCAGATGGCATACAACTAGGTTGGATTTATCTTTTTCATCCTTTGAGTAATCTCATGACTCTTGTCGGCATGTTTTAGATGGGTGGGCTGGGGAGGAGCTTTTGCTGGTTTGTTTGGTGCAAGGGTTTCTGGGAAGGTGATGACATCATCAGGGAGAGAGCTAGCCGGGTGGTGCTGGCAGGCAGCCCAGACCAAGGGAACTTATTGGTTGCTGTCCCTCAAGAGGTTCCACAGTCATGAGAGCCCCACCAGGTTTGCTCGTTAACTCTAGTAAGCTGGTAAGGAAGATCACAGGAAGTACTGGGCTCTTGTGCTGTTGCCTGCTTCCTTTCTGTACACTGGGATCGTCTCCTCTTGCATGGGGAGAGTGACAGGATATGGAAGGTGTGGGTGTTAGCGTTGTATATCAAAAACAATGACGTATTGCTTGTCTGAATGCTTTCATATTGCTTGTCTGGCGTGGAGCTCACACCTCCTGGCTTATAATCGATTTCTGAGCTGAAGCAGACCGGTGCTGAATGTGTCATTACTCTGATGTTGCGTGTTGGTTGCCTGTTTGTAGAGGAGATAATGTCAGCCAACCAGAGCTGTGCTTCGTAGATTTAATTTACTTAGCCAATGCTTTTATCGAACGTGATATACAACTGAGAAAGTGGGGTCAGACTGGTAGTGGAGTAACTTGGGGTTAAGGATCTTGCTCAAGGAATCAACGGTGAAATCAATCTGTCGATCTCGGGATACCAGCTACCTTTTGATCACAAGCACAGCATCCTAACTCACTGAGCCCCGTGCTGCTCCCTCTCCTTTTTGTGTGTTGCTGTTGATTACTGCACATGGACAAACTGTAGTGGTCATGCAGGGGGGGGGGGCAGGGGGGGGGGGGCAATGTGTGGCGAGGAATCACCTATCGAAAACCCACAACCAATGGCATCCATCTACCTGGTTCGGTGTGGTGGCATCTGTGGGGCTCTCTTAGCCGTGTCCTACCCAGGACCTCCGGGTGTGCGGTGGTTTGAATCCCTTGGCTGATGCTGTGGGACGAGCTCGATTCCAAGATTATATGTAAATCGCTGTATTTCCTACTCTGCGCTAAATGCTTCTCTGGAATAAAGCAGAGATGTGAAATGACAACATTAAATGCCTTCTTGGTCTTACTATCTGTACTGACTGAAATACATCCGCTTGGGCACCCGGATGAGGATGTGAAGTGCTGGAGGTGTATTGAGGCTTATTGCTGTGGGTCAGGAGGTGAAGATGGGCTGGCGTTTGGAGGCAGGGAGAGCGTGTTGGAGGGCAGCAGAGAAATCAGAAGAGAGAGGCGACCAGATTGGCATTTGTGCCGCTTTCTGGGGTGCATCTGCCTTCTGGATGCTGGAGGGGTTGGATCACTCTTCCTCCCTGCAGATGCATCCGGCGCCGAAGGTGAAGGATAATTGGGTCACGGCGGCTTAGAGCTGGAGCTGTGCATTATGGTCCGTGGGTTTCATAGAAGCGAATTCCGTGACCCAAAGCTCTGACGGAAACGGCTAATGTCGCATGCCTCCACTCTCTCTTCTTTCGGGAACCTTGACATGCACCTCTTTATGCGTGCCCAAACTTTGAAGGATTACGGGAATTATGTCATTTTTTTTTTTTTGCCCAGGAATTTGCAAACAAGGTAAAAATGAAGAGATACTAAAATAACTAAACTCCGTGTTTTTGAACATTAGGTCGTCCTGCTGGGACCGGGCTTCTAATTTGGTAATTTCAGGTAGGTTATGCTATCAATCTCTTTCTTTATTTTGCTGTTGTGGGGAGGCGGGGGTGGGAGGTGTCCCAGGTGGTGATTTGAGTAAACAAAAGATTTATTTAATCTGGGTGTTCGACAGTGGCGAGCCATAGCCAATTGCCTCTCTTTTGTATCTAGCTTTATACATCCCTGCGTTTTTTAAGTATTGAGTTGTCGACCATCTTCGTCGATTTGGTAATTTGGTTTTTGAAGGAGGGGGTGCGACTATATTATCTTATACCCGAAATCCTGTATTGCCCTCTGAAGTGAAGGTTAGGCATCACAGGGCGTAATAGAAGCCAAAAGAGACGATGTGGAGGAGACAGGAAGTGTGGGGCATTAAGCTAAATAATGATCGACTGTCAGAGCTGGGGTGGTGCTATAAGGAAGGTCTCTTTAGCTATTTGAAGCTGCATTTTTGCATCCGGCTCCCTCCGGTGGCGAGAACCCCTTCTGCAGTTGGCTTTGGTCTCTGTCCATTTCTGGAGAAGCGTTTAAAAAAAAATTGTGGACATCACAGTAGAGCACATTTACATAAATATGTCGTTTAAATGCATCATGTAACCTCCTATCTGGCCTCATATTATCTTTGGATTTAACATAGTTTTGTAGGTCTCCGTTTTAAACTATTGAGAGAACGGTTATCTACTTGTAAATCACTGCAGCCCTGAATATATGAAATGCCTGTATCATTTTCAGCCGTCTGTCATTTTGATTGTGAACATTTTGCAGCAAGTCTATTGCAGAACGGGAGACACCTACTTTTTTAACATGACTGTGGTGGGTGGGAATCATATTGCGTATTTACTGCACCAGCCGATCGGTCATTGCATTTGTAGGCGACAAACCCAGAAAGCAACAGAAAGAACAAGAAGATGATCGCCGACATGAACGTCTCCATCCATTTATGCGACCGTGACTGCAGAGAAATTCGATGACCTGAGATTCACAGCCAGCCTGAAAATTCTATGACTCCCAAATGCCTTTGAATATGAACAGTGATGCTCAAAATCCCAGGAAATTCCAGGCCCAGGATGCAGCAGCCACTGCTGTTTGAACAGGAAGTCTTTACCCAACTAGACTTCATTAAAATTCATTAACATTCAGTAAGCTAATTTTCAAAATACAGGTGAGATTTTTGACAAAAATATTACAATTATTAAAAGTTATAAATAAATTTGATAAATTTACTCAAGGGGCGGCATGGTGGTGCAGTGGTTAGCACTGTTGCCTCACACCTCTGGGACGTGGGATCAAGTCTCCGCCTGGGTCACATGTGTGTGGAGTTTGCATGTTCTCCCCATGTCGTCATGGGGTTTCCTCCAGGTAAAAAGACTGCACAGTCCAAAGACTGAGGCTGAGGCTAATTGAAATTACTAAATTGCCCGTACGAGTGCATGTGAGTGTGAACGGTGTGTGAGTGTGCCCTGCGATGGGCTGGCCCCCCATCCTGGGTTGTTCCCTGCCTCGTGCCCATTGCTTCCGGGATAGGCTCCGGGCCCCCCGTGACCCAGAAGGATAAGTGGTTTGGAAAATGGATGGATGGAAATTTACTCAAGAAAACTGTTTTAAACCAGGGGTTTCTGTCAGCTTTGCATTTGCGCCTGATGTAAACTTCAGGTTGTCCTATACTGTACTTGAGTGATTCTCTGGGTGTGGGTCCACAGGGATTTGAGGCTGTCCTGTACACTGCCTGGGTGATTTTCAGGGTGCGGGGTCACAGGGATTTGAGGCTGTCCTGTACACTGTCTGGGTGATTCTCTGGGTGTGGGTCCACAAGGATTTGAGGCTGTCCTGTACACTGCCTGAGTGATTTTCAGGGTGCGGGGTCACAGGGATTTGAGGCTGTCCTGTACACTGCCTGGGTGATTTTCAGGGTGCGGGGTCACAGAGATTTGAGGCTGCCCTGTACACTGCCTGGGGATTCTCTGGGTGCGGGGTCACAGGGATTTCAGGCTGTCCTGTACACTGCCTGGGTGATTTTCAGGGTGCGGGGTCACAGGGATTTCAGGCTGTCCTGTACACTGCCTGGGTGATTTTCAGGGTGCGGGGTCACAGGGATTTGAGGCTGTCCTGTACACTGCCTGGGTGATTTTCAGGGTGCGGGGTCACAGGGATTTGAGGCTGTCCTGTACACTGCCTGGGTGATTCTCTGGGTGCGGGGTCACAGGGATTTGAGGCTGTCCTGTACACTGCCTGGGTGATTTTCAGGGTGCGGGGTCACAGGGATTTGAGGCTGTCCTGTACACTGCCTGGGTGATTCTCTGGGTGCGGGGTCACAGGGATTTGAGGCTGTCCTGTACACTGCCTGGGTGATTTTCAGGGTGCGGGGTCACAGGGATTTGAGGCTGTCCTGTACACTGCCTGGGTGATTTTCAGGGTGCGGGGTCACAGGGATTTGAGGCTGTCCTGTACACTGTCTGGGTGATTTTCAGGGTGCGGGTCCACAGGGATTTGAGGCTGTCTTGTACACTGCCTGGGTGATTTTCAGGGTGCGGGGTCACAGGGATTTGAGGCTGTCCTGTACACTGTCTGGGTGATTCTCTGGGTGCGGGTCCACAGGGATTTGAGGCTGTCTTGTACACTGCCTGGGTGATTTTCAGGGTGCGGGGTCACAGGGATTTGAGGCTGTCCTGTACACTGTCTGGGTGATTCTCTGGGTGCGGGTCCACAGGGATTTGAGGCTGTCCTGTACACTGCCTGGGTGATTCTCTGGGTGCGGGTCCACAGGGATTTGAGGCTGTCCTGTACACTGTCTGGGTGATTCTCTGGGTGCGGGTCCACAGGGATTTGAGGCTGTCCTGTACACTGCCTGGGTGATTTTCAGGGTTGTGGTACACCCCACAGTCCCAGCGTGGGTCCTCAGACTCACACGTGCACTCGTTCAGCACCACGGACAGGTCTGAGGATGGAAGGCGATCGCGGGGGAGGGGCGTCCCAGGGGTGTCCCAGGCTGACCGTAGCGAGCACAGGTGCTGATTCCGCAATAGGTGCATCGTGGAATGTAGGGGATGATCATGTAAGGCAGAGGAGTGTGAGCCCATCATCCTCTTAGTGTTGATATATGATATTTATCGGCGGGTTGGGTGGTCCCCCTGTCAAGGTGCTTCCTGCTGGCTGGGAGAGGCAGACAGTAATCCCAGCTATCGCCCTCCCGGCTGGCTTCACGTAGCCTCTAACCGCGTCTCCTCGCACTTTCCCCGCAGCTATGACCCTGTCTCGCTGCGGCGCCCTCCGGTGGGAGTCGGCCTGAGACAGCGCTGACTCATTGTAATAGGAGGCGTGAAACGGGAATGAGGTCACCGCTGTTGTGGGCATTTCCTCCCGTTCTGGCCGCCATGCGCTTTCTACGTTTTGACTTTTGGGCATTTATTATTTTTTTTCATGATTTTCTAATTGCAGAACGATACCGTGCCAATGCTTCATCCTGGTTTATGGGGACGCCGTGCAGCTTGTAGGTTATTGTGCAATGAAGCGGAAGCTATTTGGTGCGTAATTCGGACGTTACAGACGAAAGACATCCTTTGTCGCGTTTCTGATGCGTGACGTTGGTTTGGCAGTGGAGCCAGCGGACATGCCTTGGGAATAACTACAAAGGTGCGCCGCCCTCAGAGCGATGCCCGAGGTGCAGTAATCGGGGCGAGCATTCCTGGTTGCCGTGGTGAGATCTGGCACATAGAAGACGATTCTGGAATGGTGGGGCTCGGCGTCAGGACATGCGGCCTCTCAGCAGCCAGCTGACGCTGAAGCTTCTCAGCATTTCTTCCATGTTGCCGTGTGTTTTTTTTTTACAATATTCTCGTCTTCCATATTTCATATTTCAATGTGAAAATGTCAAGTGGGTGGATGAGTAAAGAAGTTCCCTCGTCCAGCGTCTGTGTTTTGTACGTTACTGTAAATCATACATTCTTTAAAAGAGTCACTTTTGACTTGGGGGTGTGTTCTAAGTTCTCGTTCGAGCACCCCTTGGACACTCTATAGTCCATGCCAGCCCCCCCCCCCTCAGCGCCAGGTTCTGCAGGGTGTCCTTCCATTAGGATGTTGGGTTGGGTTCCTCAGTTGTTCTCCTGGGGGACCAGAATACACCACAGTTTGCAAATTTCCTTCCCAAACACATCTTAACCAGCTAAGTTTAGTGGGTATGTTTGAACAGGGAAATTTGCAAACTGTGCTGGATTCTGGCCTTCCTGGGGGGGGGGTGGGTTCCACAAATCACGATTTCTTTATTAGGTGGAAAACTTAAGCCAAATGTAAGGATTGTTCAACAGGAATGTCACTCATCTTTCTTCCTTTTGGACAGTTTCTGTGTTTGGCAAATCCCACTTTGTGGAAAACCCCCCAGGACTGGAATCGGGGAACTCTGGAGCAGAGCATTGTTGGGCTCATCCTCAACTTAACCTGTAGCGTCACACAATCCTGGACATGAACAATCCTGTATTTGCATAAGTACAGGTACCTTGGAAAACTTGTCTTCGCTTACCCAGTCTTGCTCTTCATGAGACACATCTGCTGGTGATAGCAAGCTTGGGGAGGGGGGTGTGTGTGGGGGGGGGGGGGGGGGGGGGGTCACGGCACAGGGTCAGCCAGCATGCAACACCCCTTGAGCTGGGGGTTAAGAGCCTCGTTTAAGGGTTATCAGACATTTGACTATTCCGCCACGGCTCCAATCAGCGACCATCCAATCGCAGCCACCGAGGCTTATCCTACTGAGCCACTCACCACCCTAGAGATGCAGTCCTGGAGATGTAAGTCCTACGCTGAAGGTTATTTAGGTTTGTTAAGCAGATGTTCAGGTCTGTTTAATTAAATCCTGTGACTGGGGACTGTGGGGGGGCGGTAGCTGACAGCAGTAACTGACAAAATACCCGCAGAGTTAAAGCGTGCGTACAGAAGAGGGATTGTGTTGACTGGGAGAGTGGGGGGAGCAGACATATCACAATAGGATGCTTTTTTAGCTCCTGATGTGAAGCTATGCAGGGGAGGGGCCTCAGGGGCACTGGCCCCCGCTGAAATCTGATTGGTCCCCAGGGTTCCTCCTACCCTGTCACTCACCAATCCAAAACATACCATTGACTAATTATGAAGCTGGCCACTCGGCATGAATTACAGTCCCTCATTTGCAGCCCATTTTCAAAAAAAAAATCCAAGAATCGCCACTATGTGTAACAAAAATAAAAACGGCATTATGATCAGTCATGTAAAATATGATCCAGAAATGGTGGAACGGATTTCACAGACACACCCTGCCGGCGCTGACGCAGGGGAAGGCTCTCTTTTTGGATGCTTTTGAGGGGTGGGGTTAGACTGTGGAATCTTGGCTTAATGCCATCCAGGTGTCTTGGGCGACAGGGATGGGGACGTCAGCCAGGATAAGGTCACTGTGCCTGTGAGGCCTGGAAAAGGGCCGGCCGTCTTTGTCATTTTCATTGTAATCTACAGTATAAACAGAGGCTGGTGTGTGTTTTTTTTGTTGTTTGTTTTTGATAATCGCAGCGATCACCAGGTTGTGAGGACCCCCACACCCACCCCCCAGGACAAATACCTTCCAGGGTAAACTCCTAAGACAAGGACACGGAGGATCCAGGGGTACGTCTTCAGTCTTCATGCCCCTGCGATCAGCCTGGCACCTCCCCTTATACCCCCCCCCCTGCTGTACTACCCCCCCCCCCCCCCCCGCCCCAGTCAGCTGGCTTCTGTAGTCTTGCCCTTCGATCAGCCAGATACCTGCCCCGGCACCCCCATAATCAGCCTGGCACCTGCCCCAATGCCCCCCCCTCCCCCCCAGCAACAAAGCTGTTCTGTATATGCTGAGGGGATCGTTATGCTCCTCCCCTTTCCTGCTCCCCCTCCATGCTGCACCCCCTCCTAGCTCTCCCTTATTCCCACTGCCACTTCTCTCTCCCTCTTTGTCACTTCCTCTATTTTTCTGTTCCCCCTTTCTCTCTTCGTCTTCCTCTCTGTCTTCCACCTCTCTCTGCCTCTTCATCTCTTCCTGTCTTTTTTCCTCTCTTGTACCTCTTTCGTCCTCCCTCTCTTCCTTCCTCTCTCACCTCTCTCTCTCGTCCTCCCTCTCTTTCTATCGGCCCCACCTCTCTCTCTTCCTTTTCGTCTCCCAACTCTCTTCCTCCTTCTTTCTCTTTCTTCCACCTCTCTCTTTCTATCCATCTCTCACCTCTCTATCTTCATTCCTATCTTCCTCTCTCCAAACTCTCTCGATCTCTTCCTCTGTCTATTCCTTGCATTCTTTCTCTCCCACTCCTGCCTCTCTTTTTTCCTCTCTTCTACCTCTCTTTCTTTTCCTCTCTTCCACCTCTCTTCCTTTTTCTCCCACCTCTCTTTCTTCCTCAATCTCTCACCACTCTCTTCCTCCCTCTCTTGCTCTCTGTTTCCCACTTTGTTCTCCTTTCCTCTCTCCCTTCTTTGATTCTTTCCTTTATTTAGTTTTGTAGCAATGGCCCATCATGCTAATTGCAGTGGGGTTTCTTTCTGTTGTTGAATGAATTAATAAAAGCTGGTGAAAATTCAAAAAGTCTCTCCCACCTCTCTCTCATTCTCTTCCTCTCCATCTTCCACCTCTCTCTCATTCTCTTCCTCTCCATCTTCCACCTCTCTCTCATTCTCTTCCTCTCCATCTTCCACCTTTCTCTCTTTCTCTTCCTCTTGTCTCCCACCGCTTTCTTGTCCACTCTTTTCCTCTCTCTCCCACATCTCTTCCTTCTTCTCTCTCTCCTACCTCTCTCTCTTCCTGTCTCCCACCTCTCATTATCATCCCCCCTTTCTTCCTCCATGTCCCACCTCTCTTGCTCTTCCTTTTTGACTCCCACCTCTCTCTTCCTCCTTCTGTCTCCCACGTCTCCCTCTTCATCTGTTTCCCACCTCTCTTTCTCTCTCTCCTCATCCCTCTCTTCTTCACTCTTCAGACTCTCTCTTTCTCTACCTTTCTATCTCTTCCTCCCATTTTATCTCTCGCACCTCTTCCTTTTCCTCTCTCTTCCACCTCTCTCTCCGTCTCTCTTTGGTCTGCTGTCAGCAGCGATTCCAGTCACAGAAACCTATGCTGTTGGAATGGCAGGAAGCTAGAAGGTGGCAGGAGAGAGTTGTGTGGTCATTTGGAGCCTGGTAGACATGCAATAGATATCGGTATGGGGTCTCGAGGGTGACACCTAGTGGCCGTCATGGCACTTGACGGCGTCCTCTTAATGTGCTGTTTCCCTTTTGAATGTCTGACCGCAGTTCCGTGGTCGCGCTCTGGGTTTTCTCGAATCATGTACAACACCAACCCGAAGATGATGTGTAGAACATTATGGGATGGGGTGATACCTCAGGGCACCAGATAAATCAAATGAGGGAAGAAAACAAGCGACCGCGTTGATGTCAAAGGGGCTCGGTCTGCATGGGGCCTAGCTGCTGCGTCAACCTTTCCTGCTGGTTTACAGAAGTACAAGTTCTTGACAGCAGGGGGTGCTGTTCGACCAGGGGTTGCCTTCCTGTTGCAGCATGATGAAGCGCTTTGTCGGAAAATAGGGGAGGACGGAGCATATGGAGGGAGCAGCTGCTGCTATACCGCCAGAAAGCGGCGGAGGTTAGGGTGACGAGAGGCGTAAGAGATAAACAGGGGACGCGCGGTGCTGCAGGCAGCCTGACATGAAAGGTCGGCTGGCGGAGCTGTTTCCATGGCAACTCCGAGGCTGGTGTTAGCGCAGCCCCGCCCCCAGAGACGTCTTGAAGGAAGCGTCGGTAGCGGATCCAAGGAGATGACCGACGCAGCATCGTTAATGGATATCCCTCCCCTCTCCCCCCACCCCGCCGTGGCCTATTTAAATTGTATAATTCTACAATTTCTGAGCCAGGAAAGTTGGGGGGGGTGGGGGGGAGGGCATGGGGTGGGCGCCGTTTAAAATGTAATACCAGGTAAGTTTGTTAAAGAATGCGGTGATGACATTGTTTTGCGACCAGATTGCATTATGGGTCGGCAGGGACTCTGACACGCGATACACGCCCCTCCCCCACCCCGATCCATATCACAGAGCATTATACTGTGATAAAGCTGAACTGACAGCCATTTAACTCATCTGCCCCCCACCCATCATGCCTCTGCGGTGACCAACCAGCAGGACCCTGCATTTGCTAGGCCAAGGAGCCTCGCCCTGGGGGAGCTCTTGCACTTTTGGCTGTATGGTGCCACTGTGGAGATGGGTGTGCAGTGCCTGTGTGGAGATGGGTGTGCAGTGCCTGTGTGGAGATGGGTGTGCAGTGCCTGTGTGGAGAGCGCTCGCTCTGAAAACGAACAGCCTGTCAAATCAGAGCATCTTCCAATAATTTATAGCAACACGGTCAGGAGCTCCCTCTGAGATCGCGTGCTACTTTATGGCAGGAGCCTGAGCAGTTATTCTTTGTAATAAAACCCAGCCTGAGGTCTTCAGATCTGCTCTGATATCCTGACACCAGTCGCCGTTCCTCTTCTCCCCTTTGCAGACGGTGCCCCCCTGAGCGAGCTCTCCTGGTCTTCCTCCTTGGCCGTGGTCGTTGTTTCCTTCTCTGGGCTCTTCACCTTCATCTTCCTCATGCTGGCCTGCCTGTGCTGCAAGAAGGGGGACATCGGCTTCAAGGTGAGCAGCCGCCTCAGTGCCCCCACCCTGGAGACACTCGGGGGAAGCCCTGGAGGGCTAGGGCCCCTGGAAGCACCACATGCCTCGGTGCTTTAAGGAGGTTAATTCCTGGAAGCAGGCTAACTGCTATATTCCCCGGCCAATTGAAATCGCCGATAAGTAGGTCTGTCTTGCTGCAATCCTGTAGCGTATCTTCTGATTGGTTGGTCACATGCAGCGAGCGTGTCGGCAAGAACCTAATGCATGGTGAAACATGGCAGTACCACTGCTTGGTGACTGGGCGGTTTAGTTTTTTTTTCTCCCTTTCTGGCAGCTAGTTTGGATGAAAAGGCCTTCACTTTAAATAGGCCGCAGCTCGGGGTTTGGCGGGGGAGCCGGAATTGCTGGTCAAGAGACCCAACCTGCTGTTTGCTCTGTCGTCCTGTTTACATGTCGGTCCTGTTTCCAACATCACCCCCCCCACCCGCCCCAACCCTTAATGACCGAGATACATCGTGTAAAGATGAGTGGACATTATTCTTTGTGGATTTCATCTACCTTTAAGGTGAGGGTTTTCATCCAGAATTTGTTTCGGCGCTTTATGGAAGGGATTGTGGCAGGCAGAGGATTACGAGAGGCTGGATTTTTAACAAGGGTGGGGCTCACAGCACTCTGAGACCCACGCTGCGAGCCAGAGGCCGTTCGCTCTGTCGTGCCGGGAGATCGTCATTGCCGCTGGAGACTGCAGCTGGGCTCACAAGCCCTGGAAGTCATGCCAAGGCGGTCCTCCCAGGGACACGCCCACCAGGGGGCCCCAGCCGAGGCCGTGGAAACATGCCGTTCCTTGGTGCAGCTCGGCCCATCCTGAGAGCTAAGTCGGCAGGGCCAGTGTACCTTACATTTTCATAAAGGAAGCGAAGAAATATCTGGCTTTTGCTGTGCAGATGTTGGCCCAATAATTACCAGAACTGTTGAGATCTCAGCTCAAAGGTACAACATATGCTCTTCGTCTGGGAACTGAAGCAGCAGCCTTAAGGTTACATTAACCACTATGCCCCCTACTGCCCTGGAATAAACATGACTGTTCATTTGGGACTGTGGGTGTAGAAATGACTCCAGCCTCCTGCAGCCTCAGCTCCCATCTTGGTTTTACGTTTAAGTGTAGCTAGAAAACCTGATGAAAGATTTCCTTGATCGGATGTTTGTCTGGTCATACTAGCTACTTATCGATGTATTTCTCTGACAGAACGACATGCATGGTGAAGCCAGGATGAGATGGGTTGAGTCTGGGTGGTGATGGTCATCTCGCTTAAATTAGTCCATAGCAGGGTTGCCCATTTCTCGTCCTTCAGGGTCAGAATTCAACACCGTTTGCAAATTTCCCTGCTCAAACACGTCTTAATCTGCCCAAGTTTAGTGGGTGTGTTTGAACAGGGAAATCTGCAGACTGTGCTGGATTCTGGCCCAGCAGGACTGGAATTGGGCAACCCTGCTGAACAGTGATGCCACCCACTGTAGCAGCACTGGGAGTTTCCATGTACTAGACAAGGCTTAGAAGGTCGTCCTTCTGCTGGGTCTCAGGCAGGGAGTGGGGTAGGGTTTTCTTTGAGTGTGTGCAGATGTGTCTGAGTGTGTGTGTGTGCGTGTATGTGTGTGTGTGAGAACTCCACACATGCTCACGTGTTGTCCAGCCCCAGAGAGCAAAAGAGGGAGTGTGTGTGTGTGTGTGTGTGAGAGAGAGAGAGAGTGATATCATCAGCGCAGAATGTTAATATCCTCATCTCTGGTTTCTTTCGGAGTGGTGTAATGTTTCCTGTTTGTTGTGAGGGTTCTCTCTTGGCTTTTCTCCTCATACCCGCGTTCAAAAAAGCTCCAGGATTCGTGCTCTTGTGCTGGGACATCAAATCTTTCTCTCTCTCTGTCTTTCCATCTCTGCCTCTTTCTCTGCATCTCTTGCACTGTCTAGCGGACTGTCCGTCTCGCTCTTTGGCACACTGCTTCTGGCAGTGCCGAGTTCTAATGGGGGAGCATCTCGAATGCTCCAGAACATTCCCCCACCCAGGGGTGAGACAATGGCCTTCTATCTGGGAGGTGGGGTTGAGGGGGGCAAGGGGGGGTCATCGGCTGGCAGCAGGCTTCACGGTTGGTGGGTCCGCTTCGGCATTCCGTGGCTATAAAAGCTGGCCTTGCGACACCCCCCCCCCCCTTCGGCGGGACTCAGGGAGGGTAGGATGTGTACGCTGGACTTGGGGAAGCGAGGAAGGTGCTGGGGGTCGGGCCCCGCAGGGCCCCTCCGAAGAGCCAACGTTGATGCCAGGTGAGGGTAGGGGGTTTCTCCTGATCTCGCACAGGGGTACGGGAGTGGAAGACGGCACCAGGTAGCATCTTGAAACCCAAGGGTTGTAGCTTGGGGGTTGCGGCTCAATAGCCAGGTGACTCTCAGTCTCAGAAACCCTTGTAATGGAGCAGTGTTTGAGGTCAATATGGAACATAAAGGAGTCCACAAGGAATAAAATGTGGTCGGCATAGACAAATGGTAAGTAACAGGCTGGTCTTGCTAAGGGAATAAGTTCATTAGCTGTGAAATTCTGTAAATCTAACCTCGAAGTACCGTGAGCTTATGTACTGTCAATGGGTCCTACATGGACGTCAGCCGTTTTTTTAAGGCGATGGTGTTTCTGTTAGTTAAGCAGTTTCTGGATCCGGCTCCATGTAACTGTACTTTCTTTCTTTAACAGCAGTTGTCTGGTTGAGAGTTTTGAGCATGAACTCCGCTTTCCTGTTTGGCTGACTGGGATACCTACGGGATCCTCTGTGAAGCGGCATGTGCTTTCTGCGGCAAATCATGCTGATGGATAGACTCATTTATTTATTGATTTTCGGGTTTATTGTTTGACATCTTGTCGGCAGAGGAGCAGCCAGTTCCTGCGTACTTAGCATATGATTGATAGGCATGTGGCAGGGAGAAGCGGATGGAAATTGCACTAGTTCTCTACTTGCCGAACAGAGAGAGGGGAAAGGGTGGATTTCAATGAAACTCTGCTTTGCAGGGTTTTTTTCTGTCTCGATGTGAACATTTCATTCACCAAACTAATATGTTTCTAGAGCAGATCATTGAGTTGATCTACTTTGATGGCATAGAGTAGCTGAGAAGATCCACAATAAATGCAACCGATGTGTGTAGCTTGGTGGGAAATGCATTTGCGACACAGAGCAATAAGCGGGACTAGAAACCACACTAGGACTGTGTGAAGCTCTTTTATTCAAGGCGCCCCACCAGGGACAGGATGGAGGGGAAAGGGGTGCGGGGGGTGAAGGTCGAGGAGGTTGCAGTTTTCCATTATGACTGTAATGGATGTATTCAGAAGAATATTTGATTCTGAATATTTCCAGCATGGTATCTCGTTCTTTTTGTTATTTCTGGACGGGAGAAAATCAGTTGTAAACAGAGGGTCTACATCTTCAGAAGTTGCAAGAGTCAGGAGGTCACGCCTGTGCGTCCCTGAGCACAGCAGTGCTCCATCTTGCCCGGATACCTCTGACCAATGATTGGCCTGGTATATCTTGGCTCTGGTGTGCTCGTCGACATCGTAACTGTGTCTCTTTTGTCTCTGCACTTCTTCCCCCACCTCCCTCCTTCCATCACCCTGCCCCCACCCCCCTCACCGCAAGGAGTTTGACAACACAGAGGGTGAGGAATACCAGACGGACCTCTCAGCCATCGGCTCCCCCGCGTCACAGACGGACCCCGAGGTTTACGTCCTGCCTCTGACCGAGGTGTCAGTCCCTGTGTCCAAGCAGCCGAGCAGATCAGGTAAGAGTCTCCAACATTACTCCTACACCAGCATCACCGGAGAAACCATGTCCTCTCAGTCCATCGGCTTGTCTTGTGACACCTGTGAAACGGGCAGCTAGATGTCTAAAAATGAATGTGATGTGTGAATTGCGACTAATGAGAGGTTGCAGAAGAAGAGGAGAAGTGGATGCTAATGGTAGCAGTGCCATCTTGAGACGATAAAGAAGCGCAGTAGAGTATTTGAGACGAGAGAGGACTACATATCCCTGGAATGTAAAGACATGAAATGACTAGATGAAAAAGAAAGCATTGCTATCTACTGGGAATCACAGGTACAAAATACTAGAGGATGCGACGTAACTAGGGGAGAACATTTAGGTACCCATTGACTTACATGCGGGTTACGTTCCTGAAATGATGACGTAAGTCATTCTGGAAGTATCTCGATCATTATTGGGGAGAGGTCAAATATTATGCACAACATAAGATGCAATATCACAGACGTTTAACTCAACGTCTATTGCAGCAATGCAACCAGTTTGTTTTGCTTCTAGCTGCATGCTGCACGCATGGTAGAATATCTCCCCTAACGTCTGCTACGTCTGCTTCTGACATCTCGATTGGACGTTACTCGACAGGACACAAGTCGACGGATCACTGTATTGTGTAGGGTGCTACTGCATATAATAGAAACTGCAGGATGGGACAGATCGTGGCAGGGTAACTGGAATGCGCTAGCTTGGGAATACTGTAAGCGCAGGAAGCTAGCATGAGAGTGGCTGCGAAAGCAGCATCGTCTCTTGGTAGCGATGACTCACTGAATGCCGATGGTGGGTGCAGGGTGGGGGCGCATGGAAGTCGGGGCTGATGTAAATTTCTGTTTGAGGAGAGAAGCAATGATTGGTGGAGGGGAAGTCCCTCAGCTAGCCAATCTCTGGTAAATTCTATAGCTAAGGCTGTATGAGTGGTGCAGGTGTTGTGGGCTAAGAAGGAAAGGGGTGGGGCTGTGGTATTTATTTTCGTGGAATGGGGGGGCTCATCAGCGGCCGACTCCTGCTTCCTCCCACTCATCCCCAAGGTCTTAGACCTTCCCGCAGAGGGCGATCATCGCGATCCGCCCCGATGCAGCTGTGCAGATGAGAGATTTCCACATCTGGTTGGTTTTACGTCCAATGCGGTGCAGAATAGCATTTCAGTTATTTTGCTTCCACGCTCTGAAAGCGATTCCTGCACTTTCTCTTTGTCTGAAAGCCATGATAAGGAAATGAGCTGACTGACCTGGGAGGTGGTGACTCACATCGGAACGCTCCCTTGTAACACTTGTCTGTGTATTTATGCTTTAACTGCTTGCTTGTCTTATGTTCCTTTACATATAGACACACAGTGATAGAGTATCTGCTCCCTCTCTGTCTGTCAAACACACAGACAGACACACACACAGACACATACAAACACACACACACACACACACACACACAGACAGACAGACACACAGAAACACACACATACACACACAGTCCACTTATTCAGATCTTTGTGAGGACTCTCCATTCCTTTCTATGGGCATAACCCTAATTCCAACTATGACGACCTTAACCCCCACCCAGCCCTCACCTTAACCATAAGTAACCAAACAAAATACAAGACTTTTGGCTATTTTAGTTTTTTGAATGGCTTCACAGATTTCTATAAAATTGACTGGAAAAATCTGGTCCCCACAATGTAACAATTATAAACACGCACACACAGACACACACAGACACAGTAGCAGCTGTCAGTAGGTCTCAGTGGCGCTGGCTGTGTGTGATGTATGTGCAGTCGAGGCTGTAGCCTTGTTTTCACTGGCCTACGCCGTTGGTTTTATGTTCGAGGACGGGGTCCGTCCGGTGCCTGACCCCCATGTTGGAATGCCACAAGTAGGATGAGGGAGGGAAATAAAAAGAGACACCACTATGTCCCTTTTAGTGGGTGGGTGGGGGGTGTCATCACCATGACAACCACCGCCTGGAACAGCAGTGATCCAGAGAATAAGCCCGCTCTGTGTGCCAGTGTCCTGGTACCGGACAGCGCTGGGGGGTGGACAAAGGGTGCGATTCTTGCGGAGCACGCCCGCGTGATTGCAGAGCCCTGGAGCATGGTGGGGAGGTGAGGCTCGAAGAGACAGAACAGGGATGGGACTGTGAGTCCCCGGGGGGTTGGGTGTGGGGGGGCAGGGTGCTTCATAGCGACTGGGGGAGGGTGGGCAAATGACACAGGCACTATTGGTGCTCACAGAGCTCCGTCTGTCCGTCTTTCCCACGGAAAATGCTAATTTCCTCCATGCTTGGGATGACAATAGGCGCTTATTGTGATATTACCCTTGTCTAGAGAGAGCGGTGCTGTGTTACATTCGCATGCACACTGGGGGACCCAGGCGAGGTCCGTCCCAGAGTCACTGTACTGTGCATCCACCGATTGCCGAGAGAGGAAGCACATCTGGACATTTAGGGTGGGGCTGTGATTTTAACAAACAGAGAGCTGAACCCTGAAAACGTTTAGAAACTTGAAGAGATTTACTTGATCCTGTGTTTCACTGACACTGTTGGTGGGGGCTTCTCTGGTTGGCCTGAAACTAGGAGAAAACTTGTCTGCGGTGTGGTGGTTTAGCTTCAGCAAACAGAGAGTGACACCAGGTCGATGCTGGATGAATGCTCCATGAAGGTCTCACCTATAATGCACTATATATACCTTCATAATGCATAATAAGGGTCGGTATAAGCCATTATAATGCATTATGGAGGTGCATTATAGATGTAAACTTCACAGAGCATTCATAATGTGTAATAAAATTGGCTATGATGTGCTATGCCTGTTTATAAATAGTTATAACTGTGTTTATGATACTGTATGAATGCATCAAAAGGCATTATGAAGGTATCTATAAGGCATTATACATGAGTGCTTTAAGTAAAGTGTTACCAATGTTCCTATCAACTCTTTCATTAGATAAATCTAGAAGATATCTTGACGTAATTTAATTTTCATGTCAGGTTGTAGGTTTTACTTGGTAAGCTTCTGCAACACTAGCATTCTGTTTATTTCTATGTCTTAGAAATATGAAAAAGTTACGGTTTTAACAACATACATGACACACAACTAGACTACGACTACTGTATATGTGTGCTTCTCAGTGTATTTTGTACAATGATTCTCTCCTGTGTGAATTCCATATAGTGCCATTTGGGTTTCTGTGATGAGCCTAGAAATATCTTGGAGACTTGAAGCAGTCAGGACTCTCATCTGTTTAGTAACACATTTGCATCCACTCCGTTGTCTAAACCCTCAATACATTACTGTTCGCTACATGAAGTGCTATCAGTGCTGATGGATCATCTCTCGTAGGGTCGTAGGTTTACCTTAAGTAGCATTTTCAAGCATGTGTTTATGACTGGAGGTCTTTGGTTGGCATGGTGGATCTCTGGGCTTCAGTGCTTCGTCTAAGCAGCCCCTACTTTGTTGACCCGTATCCAGTTCAGCTGCTGAAGTCATCGGACCTGGGGCGCCATAGCCTGCTGTACCTCAAGGAGATTGGCCATGGCTGGTTTGGCAAGGTGAGGCATGCTGGGCTAGTGCTGGATTTGTGGTACATTCAGGCAACATAGTGATAATCTCAGCATTCTCCCTTTTTCTATTTCCTGTGGTTCCACGTCGGCTTCAGGTTCTGCTGGGGGAGGTCAACGCGGGCCACAGTACCACCCAAGTGGTGGTTAAGGAGTTGAAGGCCAGTGCCAGCATCCAGGAGCAGATGAAGTTCTTGGAGGAGGTCCAGCCCTATCGGTCTGCACTTCACCTTCTCTTGTCCCCATCCATCATCACAATGGTTTGGCTACTATGTAATGCAAATATAATGAGATGCGAGTTTAGCGTGATAGTTAAAGTCATGGACTTAGGTGGAAGGTTGCAGATTTGATTTATGCTGCTGTATAATTGTCAAAGTCACAAGTCACCTTGAAAATTATGTGCCAACTAAACAGATAAATGTAAATTAATACACAGACATAATTCATAAAAACTGTGGAAAATCAATTAAGGTCACAGCCTTAAAAACAGGAGGCAGAGTGACACAAAGCAAGGTAGAGCTCATATGTATGAAGTTGGCCGGTTGGTCTACATGTTACTCCTCTACTCCTCAGAGCCCTCCAGCACCCTGCCCTTCTGCAGTGCTTGGCACAATGTTCCGAGGTCACTCCGTACCTTCTGGTCATGGAGTTCTGCCCGCTGGTGAGTGCAGAGTTTCAGGATGCATCTGAGGAAGCGGGACTTTCCTCTGGCAGATCCACCCCATCCCTCCCCACTTCCAGTGGTCTGGTAGTTACGCTAGCTATGCTAACTAGAGTGTCACCCGTTTTCCTGCTCATCGTAGGGGGACATGAAGGGCTACCTGCGTAGCTGCCGGGCGACTGACTCCATGACCCCTGACCCCTTGATTCTCCAGCGAATTGCATGCGAGATCGCCTCTGGTCTCCTGCATCTCCACAAATACAACTACATTCACAGGTAGGTCAACCATTCCAGTCTTCTGTATTGTTACATTTCTGTTCCACTAATTTCTGGCATAGTCATTGCCATCAAAAGTCACTGCACAAAGCACAATTAATTCTTAGGACCCTTGTAGGGTTTCTCCATGCCCAAACTGCTCTGAATTCGCTCCAGGCACCCATACGTGAGCTGCATTGTTCTCAGAAAGCCCCGGGTCTCGCTACCAATTGGTCGGTCCCTGTAACAATATCCTGGTGCTGCCTGAGTAGGTCTGGAAAACTCCAGCATCAGTGATTTTGTTGCTGGGGTTGAACACCACCATCATTGCCTTGGATGCGTCCGCTGGATTTCTCCTCTTTGGTTTTCAGCTGCATTAATACGTAGCTTGAGAGAGGTGGGTGAAGAAGATGGGCATTGCTTTGCAGTGCGGTCCTAGGTGTCTGGCTCTAATCAATTCCATTTTTCTAGCTTTTTTTAGCTTTACTGCTAAAGTTTGCATATGAGGGACCAGGCTGATTGGTTGCTCTCTCACATGGCCTCAGCTATGCGTGGGATTGTGGAAGAGAGTCAGGCAGCCCTCCTTTTCCAGTGTCTCTGGTGTCATTAGTCTCTGTCACTACCTCTACTCCCCTCTGCCCCCAAAATCTGATATCGTCCTGCAGTGACTTAGCCTTGAGGAACTGTCTGCTGACTGCAGATATGACAGTGAAGATCGGGGACTACGGCCTCTCCCATGAAAAGTACAAAGTAAGTGTGATCAGACAGACAAATCACATTTGCGGGATTTTATTCCTTATGTGTGGTATGAGAAACAGATAATGCGGGCCCTGTTTTTATTTAGTTGATACAACAAATAGAGAACAACTGCACAAAAGGAACTTCATTCTTTAATCTGAAATGTTGAATTATTGAAAAATGTAACACTGATGAACAATAATATATTTAATCCCTTATGGTGGCATTAATGGTTGAAATACACCATTTGGGATGGGCCCATTGCTGTAGGGTCAATATAGGATCAAGGTGTCACCATTGGGTAACCTTGAACATCTCTGATGACAACTTTAAGGATGACTACTTCGTGACAACGGATCAGCTGTGGGTCCCCCTACGTTGGATTGCCCCAGAGATTATCGATGAGGTCCATGGCAACCTGTTGACGGTGGACCAGACCAAGTCCAGCAATGTCTGGTAAAGACAGGGGAGGAGAGCCAAGGGAATTGTGTGCTGCCTGTTATAGTCACGCCATATTCACACCTTGCTTAGAGGAGAGGATCCACAGAGTGGATCCTTTTTTGTTGAAGGAAGATTAGCTATGACTTTATTTCTTAGAGAAGGGTAGATGAATAGGAGTGAATCACTGCATGACAACATGATGTAGTAGAGCTGGTGGCATCTTCAGTTGACCAGTAAATCTTACAGTAGGGTTGCATGTTTGTGACTAACTTGCGTCTCTCTGGACTTTGCAGGTCTCTGGGGGTGACAATCTGGGAGCTCTTCGAGCTGGGGAACCAGCCGTACAGGCATTACTCAGACAGGCAGGTGCTCACCTACGCTGTGAAGGAGCAGCAGTTGAGACTGCCGAAGCCCCTGCTTAAGATTCCTCTTTCTGAACGCTGGTGAGTGACCTGTCCGAAATCCTGGTCCCATGGCCCGTAGGCAAATCAGATGTCCAGAGCTGAAGTGGCAGACATACACGGAAAAAAAAGTAATTAATGCCAGTATTCACGGATACCTGCTGGTCCAGTGAAGGGCTATATGATTAGTCTTGAGGTACACTGTTGTTCACTGCAACAAAAAAGGGCAAGTCATTCAGCTCTACTGATTCCACAGTAGGTCTGGACAACTAAGTCATTCTATTCAAATCAAGTGATGGAATAACCTTTCTCTCATATTAAGAGCATTCTGCTGATGCATTCTACTCATTCGCCTTCACCCTTTCAATTGACCTAATGCATCACAATTCCCCATGATTACTTGGTAGATCCTCAATGGCCAATTCACATTAAGGTCATTCTGAAAACCATGTGAGCTGTTACTAAGAATTAAAAATTAATTTGCTCTCCACCCCATGTCTGATTTGGGATCAGGTATGAGGTGATGCAGTTCTGCTGGCTGCAGCCTGACCAGAGACCCACTGCTGAAGAAGTACACCTACTGCTGGGCTACCTGTGCGCCAAGGGCTCCAGTGAAGGGGAAGAGGAGTTTGAGGCGCGATGGAGTTCCATGAGGCCTGGTGCAGGTCACGGTGGTGCTGAGGTAGCTGTGGAACTGGCCTCCTCCGCGTCATCCTCCTTCCCCTTGCTGGAGAACTTCTCTGTGGGTGAAAGCTTCCCTGACGAATCAGGGGATGACATTCTGACGGTGACGGAAACCAGCCACGGGCTCAACTTTGAGTACAAGTGGGAGCAGATGCGTCACGAGCAGCCCTACTGTGCTTCCTCGACCAGTGGACGGCTGGGTCAAAGCAATCCCCTTTATCAGGACATCTATTATCCAACCAGAGGTGCAACGGACAGCTCTGGTGGTGATAGGAATGCCCTTGGGGTGTCCCCTTCGTTCTACAAGGCCAAGGAGCTGAATACCCCTGGGGTGGTGCCAGTTCTGAGTGCCCACAGTCCATCAGTGAGTAGCGAGTACTACATACGCATTGAAGAACCCGTTGAGTGCAACATTAATCTGGACTATTCCACAAGTGACTGTAGTCCAGGCTTTGAGGGAAGTAGTGGTGTGCCAGGCAGTGGTGACTCTGGCAACTGTCCTGGTGAAGTCCAGGCGAATTCCTACTGGTCGGCAGGCACTCACAAAACTGATTCCTATGACTCTGACACCAGCCTGACTGTCTCTCCTACCATGGAGCCTCTGTTGAGGCGGGTGTCTGGGGATCACTGGAATTCTGGACAGCGGTTCTCCTACAAAGATGGCGAGGAAGAATACCACCAACATTCACCTGGAGGGATGGAGAGCCAGCTTCTAGAGGATTCCCCTATGGACACCCACCAGAATAGGTGGGGAATGCGCAGCCTGTCCCAGGGGGTGAACGAGATAGGGAGCCCATTCACAATTTCCCCACCACTTTGTAGCCCCAAACTGGGGTATTGTGATCCATACTTGGAAGGCAGACAGGGGCCTATTGAAAGTAAAAGTACAGCTATTGATGTTTACAACACAATGATGGGCTCCCTACAGAAGGCAACATCTGGACCATGTACTATCGACATTGACATAGAGACAGAAGGAAACCTGCTTGTAGAGGAGCTTGAAAGCAGTTCTGGGGATGAGCCAGCAAATGGAGCTCAAACTGCTCTTCCAACAACAACCATTTGAACTTTGAGTGTGGGCCTTGTGTTAGAGGAGTCCAAGAGACATGCGTGGACATTCACTACACTACAACCTTTCCAGATATGGGAAGCTCGTGGCCCGAGATATCGGGGGTTAAAGACATTCAACATCCAGCAATCAACCTACCCATACCCCTTCCTCATTCAGAAATTGCAGCTGAAAACTGTGGTGGCATCTCTCTCAATGAGGTCAACACTCAAGTCTTGGAAGAATGCAGACCTTATAGCCCTTTGTGCAATGAAGGAAACGCAAGATCAGAGTCACTTGTTAATCTCCGGCAGATGGCAGAAAGTCCTCCATTTATTGATGCACTGATTAGCCCAACTGGCAGAAACTACAACTTTAACAGTCATTTAAATCAGGAAGACATTGAGATGCCTTGGGAGGAAAATAAGGAGATTCCATCTCCTTCAACGGGAGGTAGTGTTTTGTCTCTAACAGAACCATTGGACAGTCAGGGGGACTCAGAGCCAGGGAATGAAGAATCAAGGTCAAATGTCTTGGAATTAAACACAGCTGATGAAACAATTGAGCAAGGCGTAAATGCGAAGAGTGTTAATGTTGTTCAGGCCAGCCCGTCCACCCTCTGTGAGAAGGCCCCGTGCTTCCCTACTGACGTAGCACAGGAGCCAGCATCGGAGAGCAGTCAGACTGCAGACAGTGGGTTGGAGGCCAGTTACTTCAGTATCAGCATGGTAGACATTGACAACTGCAGCGATGATGACGATGACATCACTGATGTCACATCTGGGATTTTCACGGACATAGTGGATTCGGTCGAGGTGACAGCTGATATCAATGTAACGATTAAGCACGACCAGAAAACCACAGAAACCCCAGACTCTGTAGATTCAGTTGACTTGCCCTCTGTCACAGGCCCCTGCGAGACATTCAGTCCAACATCCTTCTGCCCTTCCTCTCAATCCAAAGCGCTAGATAGTGGGTATGACACAGAGAACAATGAGTCACCAGAATTCATCTTGAAGGACACTTCTGAGCCTCGGCTAATTGGGAGTCCAGTTTTGGGAATAGTTGAGGCAGAGATGGTTCTTCAGGTGGATTTGGACAAAGGTGTAGATGCCGTGGTTTCCCTTTCCGCATCCAATAACACCAAAGTGGAGCTGACTGGCTTGAGTGAGAAGAACCCATACAGGGATTCTGCCTACTTCTCGGACTATGACACTGAAAATGAGAGATGGTCACGGGAAGACGAAGGTGACTTTCCAGAAAAGCTTGGAGATAATGACCTTGCTGGCCAGGAAGCTGAGAAGGAGGACCTTTCCAGGTACACAGGAACAGAGCAGTTCAGTCCTCATATTAAAGAAGGGGGCAAGCATTATTTTGAAGGTTTAGATAAAGGCAGGGACATTATAGAGTTTGATAATAAGCCAGAATCCAGTGCTTCCTCAGTTCCTGTCCTTTCTACGCTCTCTCCCTCACCCCCTGAAATGGGGGGCTGCCTGACCAAAGAATCTTCTCAGGATGAGGGTTTGGGACTGGATTCTGAGCATTCTGGAGAGGATCAGTCCTCAGAATGCACTTCATCCTCATCCACGGTATCAACGGTGTCTTCTGCCCAGCAGGAATATTCTGCTTCAGGTGACCAGGTGAAGAAAGGCACGGAGGACTCCCCTGGGCCCTTGTCATCAAACTCCACCTCTGAAGATATTCCTAAGGAAGTCCTGAGAGAGCTTGAGGGTGACAAGGATGAACTAGTGCAGGATTGTACTGGGCCTGAGGAGGAGGTGGAAGTAGATGAAAATGCCTCTTGGGGAACCTCTTCCAAAACATTGAAAAATCACACAGATCAAGTGGGTCTTTCTGAAATGGTAGAGGACACAGTCCCTCTTGTGCCAATAGCGGACGGGGGAAGATGCAGACGAGGAGGAGACAGACGACAGTGAGGAGTCGGACGAGGAGCTTGGCTGTTACAACATTCAGGAGCAGAGTGAGGAGAGCGATGAGGAGCTGCCAGCCGTGCCCATCGTGGTGAGCGACCGCAGCAACACCCGGCACCTCCGCAGCCTCCTCAAGATGCCCTCCCTGCTTACCGAGTCCTTTTGCGATGAGCTGGACCGGAAGAAGAAGGCGGTATCCTTCTTTGACGACGTCACCGTCTACTTGTTCGACCAGGTTTGTCAGCTAAAATCCTTGCCTATGCAGCATTAAGGTGTTCCGGAAGTTATGGATAGATCGCGCAAAATTACTGTTTCAAAGAAATAGACACAGAAGTCTCATAATAAGCAGGGTCAGTCTAACCGGTGAAGTGTTTATAGTAATGTCCTACAGCCCTGGATAGTGAGATCTGCAGCCCTCCTTTGCACTTAATCTCACTGTGTCACTGAACTCAATTCTTTTTCCAAGGAGAGTCCCACTGGTGACCTAGTGGAACCCATCTTCCCCTCGGGGGAAGAATCCGGCGGACAACCAAACTCTGATGTGGGTGAGCCAGCAGCGAAAGCCAGCGTCTCAGATGACTCTTCGGATGGGAATGTTTCAGAAGAGAGTAAGCTTGCCATGCGGACACAATTTCATTATCTAAATATACGTGTCTGTTGCGTTGCCTCTTTGAATTTTGACAGCCAGGGGATAAGTTATGCTCACTGATGGTAGCATAAAACATCAATACAAATGCAAATTAGTTGCAACTTCAAAATGTCGTACACAATATCTAGAGTTAAAATAAAATGCTAAAGACCTTAAGAGTATAATATGACAAGACGTAACGCTCTATATTCTAAATTCAATATGATTAATTGCTCAATATGTACGAATATATAGGAATACACGTATGGAAAGATATGTATTGGAAACAACTTGCTCTTGTATTTTTCTGGCCTTATTTAACCTACTTAAGAACATCTTCAGACTGGGATCGTGTCTCATTTTTGATATTCCATTTAAGGATTCAAGGATTCGAAGTTTTATTGTGATTTGTACAAGGTACAGTGTACAGAGTGCAATGCAATTCTTACTTGAATGCTTCTTAGTGTAAAGCATGTTCACGCAGGCGGAGGATTCGAGTGGGATGATGACTTCCCATTAATGTCCGACCAAGATGCTGTAATGCCAGCCGCGGAGGAGCCTGCGGCCTGCACCCCCTCTCCCGTGGTCACGGAGGTGAAGCCGGTTGCCCCATTCTCCCGATTCAGCGTCTCTCGCTTCTCCATAACACACGTGTCGGACTCAGACGTGGAATCCGCAGGAGGTGAGCCTTGGTCGTGACCACGAGAAGCCCAGCACTTTGTTGGCACTTGATAAGTTGTCCGGCTGAGGGTTGTAATCTAATAACCTGCTGACAGGTCACCGTCAGTAATTAAGTGTTCCGTTGAGAGCGTCGCGAATGCGAAGGCTTCCGTTGAGTTTGGCATGTTACAGAATGTGTCTGGTGTGGTAAGCACTTCCCAGAAGTATTCGGTAACTCGGATCCGAACTCACACAACGGGATGATGCAACGCCGACTCGTAATGCTTGGCCTGTAATACCATCCCCTCTGTCCTGCAGGGAGCAGTGAAGACGGGGAGTGAGAATGAACGGCAACTCCACCCTCTACACCCCCTATCCCCCCATCGCTATATACAAACACACTGCTGTGGGGCTCAGAAGATGTCCCAGGCCATCTCATAAAAGAACAGCCCTTTTTGGGTGGAGCGTCTGAGCTTTTTTCTTTTCCCTCATTTGGACTTACCCTCGGCGACCCAGTTTGAGACAACGCCTCGGAACTGCATCCCCCATGACATCCTACAGACCTGCTGAGTATTACGTGGGTAACGGACTCGGAGAAGAAAACAATATACAATGTATCTATAAGAAAGAAGCATATATTAAGATAAATATTTAACTTATATATACATTCTCTCATAATTTATGTTGCATTCCACATTGGAGGTTTTGTCGTATAGGAAGAATGCAAAGAAAGGCATTTGGTTTCACTGTCCTCATCTCTGGTTGGCTGCTGGTATCTGCTTGCTGATTGGTCCATATGTACAAGAGGTTTGGGAGGCAGTCTTATCCAGTGCATCAGGGACATATAAGCAGCCTACTAAGAGAGCAATCTGGCTGGGTGGAGAAAGGAACTAATTATCCCGTGATGTACTGCCTATGACCTTCTAGAATGTGAAATCTAAGGGATGCTGGACAATTGATAAAAGATCTGAAGGTGTTGGGGGTATTGGCATTCAGAATTACTGCGGTATTGAACCCATGTGAGAACACTGGGCACAAAGGAATTCTCTCAACCCTCATGGAAGAAAATTTTGGCCCGAACAATGGTTGGTTTCTTGTCAAAAATCTCTAAACTGTCGTTTCCTACTCATTTGCAGAGACAAAAGAGCTCTTCTTGCCTTGTGCCAAGTTGCCATCGTGAAGAACCATTCGATACTGAGATGGATCTAATCAGAGAGGTGTATTTTTAAATAACAGATTTAAAACTTCCACATCTAGGAGGTTTTTCTTAACATTGTCTTGGCATTGCTGTACACAACATGGGTTTTTGAGTTTTTCTGCATTCCATCTGTGGAGGTGTAACTTTTTCAAAATGTCTTCAGGCTCAGGTGATGATGGAGATACCTTTGGACAGGGATGCAGGGTAGGGAACTGATTCTAAGCATTCTTGCACCTCCGGTGCTGCCTGGAGTCCGACGACGCCTTCAGAAGTGGGTAAATGGGTGGTTCTGTCACCTGATCTCTCTCCAGACCCCCCCCTCCAATGTAGTAGGGAGGGCAATGGCCTCCATTTCCATCACCCCACTGCTTGAATAAGAACATTCTCCTTCACCTCATTTCAGACAATTTCATCACACGTCAAAAACCCTCAGAGCTCGTCAAAGGATGCAAGAGTTTTACTCGTAATCCCATGAGGTTGTAGACATAGGACTGTTCAAGTATATCATTCGAGAAAAATGCTTTTTTTTTCTAAACAATGCACATGAAATATACACAATTATGTGATGACAAAAAAAAAATTCAAGCTGTACAGTGGAAGACTTATCAATGCGCCTTGAGCAGGGAAAATCATGTTATATAATATGGAATAATACGGCAGTGATTAAAGATCTATTTCAGAGTCTGTGTAACTGTCAAATGTATCTCGTCCTTTCCTGCTCGGCTAAATTATCGATGGTAATTCAATTTCGCTGTGGGAATGCCTGACCTTTTGAAATTGCCAGAGAAACATGAATACAAGGTATACTCCATCTACTGGACTGCAGGTTTGTTGCCCTTAACTATGACTTTTAATTTGACTTTTTAAGCAGTTTATGATCCAGTCCTGCAGTGTTTGTGTCACTTATGGGTTAAATATGACATTGTAGTTTTAACTAGACTATGATCTGTTCTATTTTTGTATTATACGATATATTGAGAAATCGAAGTATCAGAGTTTATAGTTGCCAAAGAGATGTAACAACGTTAGCTCAGCCAGTTAGCTTCCAGCTATCATACATGCTGTATCCAATCAGGAGTGATGAACCTAGTAGCTTTGTCCCGCACACAGACGGTCAGGTTATGGCCTCCATCATATGTCGTGCTTTGTTCGTTTTCCCCTTCCGTTGCAATCTGCTGTACCATGCATCACAAATAAATTAGACGACGGTTCTTCCCGCACACTCGCCTTCCTCTTTTCGTTCGAGTGTCTCCCGTCTGTTGTCCAGCCAGTTCTCGTCTCTCCGTACGAGGGATTGCTAAAAAGAGGCAGCTTGACCTATGGCTTAAAGATGAAAGCAGGCACATCCGTCTCGGTTACGAGGATTATAGCATGTCTAAATATACAGCTTGCACACAGTCTGCATCTGACTCCATGTCTGTCTGCTTCCATTTCACAATATTAACCACGCAGGGGTTGAACACAGGAGCTGAAATTCCACTTTTATTAAATACAAGAAATTGCATTTCACCCTAAACAAATATAAAGACAAATGAAACAAGTGTTGAAGGAGATGGATATTTTTTTAAAAAACGGAACACACCAGGAAAAAAAAAATATATATATATATATTTTACTATCCCACGTGAAACAAAAAATGGTAATTGTATGCTATCAAGATTTGGATTCAATTCAAAATGTGCATTGAGGTCACTCTTGGTAACCCCCCCCCCCCCCCCCCCCCACCGCTACCATTTAATACTTTACACTCATGATGCACCTGGACCATTTTTCACAAGCATTTCCAGTTATCAAAGCAAAACAAACCTTGAATTCACTTTTTTTTGTTTGGCCACATTCAGTATGTAGTAAAAATGAGAGTACCTCACATATAAGTGTTCTGTTCCGTCTCAAACATACACACACGCAAGCATATAGACACATTTTATTCACCTGGGGCCTTTCACGCCTTTTCCAGCACCACCCGAGTGCAGCAATAGGAGATTGCAATACAGAATACAATAAATCACTGGCAGCTCAGTAAGCCCAGAGCTGGATCAAATGGAATTGCGATGTAGTATGCAGTTCATAAACAGCTTTATACAACTGTACACTACTGCAATTTCAATGGAACTACTCTCCAAAGTAGATTGATTGTAACATAGTCACACAAAAACAATCCAGCAAACAGAGGTGTTTAGTAGTCTAGTACTGTTGTTTAGTAGTCTAGTACTGTAGATTAGTAGTAATCAAAGACAAAACCCTAAAAAAATAATGTTCGAAAGAATCAATGAAAAAGAAACACATACTTATGAGCAAGAATAATTTTTTATTTTTTCCCCCTGACATGCTTCCATTAAAAAGAAAAACACAACCAAGGTATTTCTATAAATCCCTCTGGTCTGGACATGTGCCATCGACACTGTCGACGTCAGCCGCGGTGGAGCGGTGACACTGAGCACCAAGTACACACCGGTCCTGACTCGCCACGGAGGAGGGAACGAGCCAAGATGTCCAGCTGTAGGGCAGAGTCTTCCAAACACTGTCAACAAAGTATTAAATCCATTCATTCGCCGAATGGTGCCCGTATCTCTTGCGAACAAAAGCCACTGTATTTCTCCTCCCTTGTAGGCATTACATATTGTGTTAAAGACCTTAAAAAGCTCACTAAATCTAAAGCCTGTCTACTGAGTGATGCCATGTCTTAGAACAACTTACTGCTGAAACGAACAAAATTTACATCGTTATTAAAAGAAGATAAGCATTTGTACAGACCTGCCACCACAGAATGATTCAGAAGTTGACTGTGGATGGTTTAAGCAGGGCGGACTCCAAAGAGAGACCTACCCCATTTAAAAACCTCTACAGCAAAGTAGAACAGACAGGAATCATGCCAAAACTTTTATAAATAAACGTCAAAAAGAGAGGAGCATTTTGTTTGGTCCGAGTCCCCATTAAAATATTAGATCCATACCTATCCAAGGCTAAACATATACATTCTTCACTAAACCCTACATTCAAAATACATACATAAATTTTTGAAGCAAATACTTAGAGTGCAATTAAGCAATTGGGGAGCTTGTATTTATACAATTACAGAGTTGTAAAAAGTTGCTTCTCAAAAGCGCTCTAAGGTGCAGAGTTATAATGAAAGGCAAAGTCATTTGAGCCATTAAGGTGTACAATTGGGGGGGGGGGGGGGGGGTTCTTGGGAGTCCCAGAGCTTTGGGGGGCGGGGGGTGAGGATGAAAAGGAATGACAACACCACCATTGGTCAATATACAAAAGAAACCAGAAACGAGTAGAGTATCCTTCAGTCCCTTTTTTTTTTGTGCGAAGACCCTGTGCAGAATGTTACCGACACATCAAAGACTGTCCAGGTGTGGTGGGACTGGGGGTGGGGGGGTGGGGGGGGGAGAACAAGGTGCCTGGTCCCATCCGGGTCCGGTGGAGGCAGAGGAGGTTTCGGCTGTCCTGGACATGTCATAGCTAGTAGAACTGGACATCCGGGGCAAGGGGTATGGGGCTCACATCTGGTATAGAGTGGCTGTAGTGGAGGATGGGGGGGGGGGGGGGGGCAAGAAAAGATGGTGAACAGGGGGAGCACGGTCCGACCGTGCTTCCCATACGAAGGACACACGGATGAGACCCAGAAAACACAATGACAGGGCAGTCCCAGTTAAATCTGCTGCAGATTAAGCGTTGGGTGACTAATGAAATGCCTGCACTTACGATGCAAAGCAGAAAGACTCGCTAACCCAATGAAGACTTCAGAGATCCAAATCCAACACAACTGCTCAACTGGGACTGCCTTGTTCTCAATGCTCACCTGGTGATATGGTATCGCATGCCTTCAGTTACTCCTTACTTTTTTTTCCATCTAATAGTACAAGAGAGCTTCCTTTCCCAAAAGAATCTGGAGGATTTTACCACCCTAACAGGCATGCTTGCTATGCATACCCTGCTTAATCCTCCAAAAATCACTTAGCATGCGGACAACAGAGGGTACCTTTCCCTGATCCACATCTACACAAGCAAGTAGTATAGTAAAGCAGTGTCTCCCAATCCGGTCCTTGAGGACCCACAGTCAGTCCACATTTTTGCTCCCTACCAGACAGTCCACATTTTTGCTCCCTGCCAGACAGTCCACATTTTTGCTCCCTGCCAGACAGTCCACATTTTTGCTCCCTGCCAGACAGTCTACATTTTTTGCTCCCTCCCAGCTGTCTGTGGGTCCCTGAGGACTGGATTGGGTAACACCGTAGTAAATCATAGCAAAGGAGAGAGTGATAGAGCTCTACCAGTAACCTGGAAGCCAAGGGCTCATTTCGCTTTGCTGTGATCAGAGGGACATGCAAGATTAGTTCACATTTCCAACATACCCATACGTGGCTCCCTTCAGTGGCTTACGGTAAATGGCTTTTGATGATTTACGATGTCGACTGGGACAGGTGGCACCACAGTGCATATGTGTAATGAAGAAGAATTCAAAGAGGCCACTGAATTGGAAGAAAACCACTAGCGAAGCCCTGTCCCCCCCCCCAGACAGCTAATCGCAGCGGAGAGAGGGAGAGAGAGAGAGAGGAGAGAGAGAGAGAGAGAGAGAGAGAGAGAGAGAGAGGCCGGACGGGGCGAGAAGACACATGATTGGTTAGCTGGTTGGTGACGGAGACCGGTCACTTACGGAGTTGCTGTGCTCTCAAAAGCGGGAAAGCTCTGGACTCAAACTGGAAGGTAAAGAGAGTCCTTGGGTTTGTATGTCTTACCTCAGACACGCTACCTTACCGAGGGTTACAACATTAAACAGACGAGAGACACCTGGCACAGTTTGGTCTGCTGCATAAAAGGGAGACCAGAAAGAGCCTGGGAACTTGCGAAAAACAGGAAAGACAGTGTGCTGGAAGAGATCTGTTTAAGTTACAGGAAATTAGTCATTGTTACACGTTGACGGTGCCATATGTTGCGCTTTGTGAAAACACAGCAGGTTACTTAACAAAAATGTTATAGTTCTTAAAGATTTAAATCGCACAGAAGAGACATTTTTCTGAACTGGGCCAGAATTCTGTGTCAAACCATTCAGTGAAGCTTTTACCTTTATATTAGGCAAGAATTTTAACACTTGGTTATTTATTAAGGGTCTAAGCGCCAGCAGTGTTGGATCCCCCTTGTTTTTATGAATTATTTTCTTGCTTAGCTTAGAACACTTTTTTTTCCTCCCCTACAGCAACAATCATTTCGTCCTTTTGTAGATCTGCAATCTTTTTTTTTTCTTTTTCCAACTTTAAAAGTCGACATGTTCACCCATCCACAGCGCCAGTTAATGTCACATATAAACCCAGGCGACCCACAGTTGCAACCGAATGCAGAAACGCGCCTCACAGAGCAAAGCAAGCAATGCATCTCTCCAGTAATCAGTTCAACTGTAACAAGGACACCCAAAAGAGTGAGGAAAAGAGGGATGGAGAGGCAGGGGGAGAGAGAGAGAGATAGAGGGTAAAAGAGGGGCTGGCAAGCAGGCAGCAATTGAGTCACATGGTCACTTGCTTGGGCAGGCCCAAAAGCACCGCCCATGACCTCATGCCATACCAGGCGCCATGACTACAGCCCTATTTAAATATATAAAGAAAAAGTATTCAAACTTTTTTTTTTGTGGGGGAGGGAAAAAAGACATTTCATATGAAGAAAAATTTATTTTTTTCCCGTTTTCAAAGTATAAAGTCACATACATTTAGGGTCATTTCTCAACATGACATAGCTCTGGAGCCCCCCAGTGGCATGCATGATATAAATCGCTTTAATATACACATTTTAGATTATATATATCGTTTTTTTTTCTTCTTTTGCTTACGACAAAAACGGAGTTCGATAGGAAAGACATCAATAATATAGACTGTTATATAAACCATTATGTAGACTCACATAGACCATCAGCCTTGCTGACACGTGGCTGCCTATCATTCTGGTTCATTCCCACCGCATCTGGACACGTACGTATCGGGGGTCAACGAGAAAGCTGGCACAAAAGTACACAAACGGCTCAGCGGATACGACGTAGCGCAAAATAAAATAATCAGCTGGAACAACGCGAGTCACTAAAGAGCAGGTCGGGAGCCAACTGGGAACCGACAAACCAGCAAAGGATGCTGGGAAGGGAGCTGGGCCCTTGGTCACTTCAGTCACCTTGGAAACACAGTGAAAGACCAAGTTTAGAAACGTGGAGGGGGAGGGACGGGGCACCTTGGCCCCCAGGGATGTTGGGTTCACTGCTTTCTGTGCAAAAAGAGTCACCATAATATCACTATAGAAACAAAATTAGTAACTTAAAAAAAATAAAAAATGCTTTGGAAGGCTAGTGGAGGGAGATGGAGCCTTGAAGATCTTGGTCATTAGCAGTAGCATATAGAACAAAGTCCTCTTTTCTGTTCGTCCTCAACGTCGGCAGACAGACAGGAAGAGACGCGGGAGGAGGTTCAGAATCAGCCGAAGGCTCCATGGTGGCTCAGGGAGATGAAATATGATTGGACAGGATTCAGACTGGACCACATTGGATGGGGGGGGGGGGGGAGAGAGAGGGTGGTCACCATAAGAATCACAGTACCGGTCCAGCGTGAATTTCAGAATTGCATACAGCATGGACATTGTGGTTTAGTCCATTACCACCTGCACACCGATGTGTGACTACTGCTTTCACATCAGAAGTACAGTTTCAATTCTTGTATTTCTAGGCAGAGGACACATCAATGGAGATGGACCAGCTCACATCTAAAAGCTGGAATGGAAATTGATGACAACGGATCTACTAATTCCCTTACAAATATGTCCATCTTCCGATTCCTACTGAGAAAGTAATACAGACACATTAAAATATGCCTGAAAAAATGTCTCAGCAGTCAACACTAAACAGCAGCATGTATCAATATGTGACATGTTACTCGAACATAATTTTGTATATTGTAGGAGAGTTCACTTTCGAGTCGGTATTTCATGAAGTATTATTTTGTCAACAGGTGTGGGATCCAGAAAAGTTAATCAGTCGCACAGAGCATCTTTGTAAGGGATCCTTATGCATTGTGAACAAGGACTGATGGGAAGATGCTTTGCACTATGGAAAATTAAACAATGGGAGGAGCTACAGCAGTTACAGGGTCCAATCAGATCCTGGCAGTTCCACTTGACGGACATGCAAGGCCAGCAATGGTAGCGTTCTTCCCATTCCGTCTTACGCAAATGCAGCAGTCGCTTGCTGTTACAAGACATTCCTCTACTGGATGCAAAGTGTAGGAGGGGCAATGGGGAAATGAGGTGGGGCCATTTGAAGCCACACCCCTTCCCAGTGCAGCATCACAGGAAATATGTACTGGTTCACACGGCTGAACCGATTTCAGAAATGAGGATTTACATTAGATTTCACACAATATCTGATTCACAAAACAAATAAAGAAATAACACAGACTGACACTGGCTCATAACCAGGTCTTGCTTGAAAGCCCTGGCCACTGAACGAAGTCGAGAAAATTCCACCATTCATTTGCAAAACATAAATCCCATTTCATCATTAGCAGCCATTTTATACATAGAATTTCCATGTTATAGGATCATTACTTTCCATCACGTCCAGCAGTCCTACTCATCAGCCGAGTCCCATTTAGCAGCACAGAAACAAACTTTTAGAAAAATATATCTCATTTCAATATTTCCAAAACGGAGAAACGCAAACATCACATCACAAAAAGAAGAGATAAATCTCAAAGGATGTGAAGTACCAAACCTTTTGTATTACAAATCCGAGCAAGAATTCTCTTTCTTTCTTTTTTAAATCCAGTCCCCATGGTCTAACCTTGGAACTCTTTCCACATTCCTTCCTCGGTGTGGCTTTATTAAAGTCTGTCCATGACAATGAACGACAAGAAGCGGACTGACGGCGATAGGTCAGACAACGTGTCTCTGTTCGCAGCGGAGAGGAATTATTCTTTTACGTTGCCAGTTCATCCTTCAAATCCACAAAAAATTAAAAAAAAATTTTTTAATGATGTGTGCGAGACCAGCAAACGTTGCATTGTCTCCTTGACGGTCCATCCCGTTCTTCTGATTAATGGAGTTCTGGAGTCCGTAAGAGTGTGGATCACGCTCGCACCCAAGCACGAATTAACCGTGGCCTTCTGCCCCATCTTGGGGGCATTCTGGCCCACCGTGGGGCAGGGGTAGACTGGGGATGACAAAATGACAGGACACGTCCAGCCCTCCCCAGTAAGGGAGAAGGGTCGGGGTGGGCGGGGGGGACGCAAAAACAGAGCCAGCAGAGGTGTAGGCCGGGTGGGCGCTGTGCTATTCAGATCTGCATGTGTCTGCCTGTCTGCTCTCACACTGTCGAGATCAATTTGCCATCGGAACTGCGGGACAGAGAGAAGAAGGAAGCTCGCCAGGTCTGACATGGAGCAAGACAACCACTAGGGGGCAGAAGTGGATTTAGGAAGGGAGGGGGGGCGAGGCTGTTTTTCCTGCATGTCCTAACCCCCCTTATCCCTAACCCAGTCCTGCCACATCAAAGAAGCCCTTCCCACCTAACGAGATCTGACTTCGGATCACCTGTTCAACCTCAACATCGATTTTTTTTTTAGAACCTTTGAAATATTTACCTTTTACGTCTAGGGTTCAAAAATATGTCAAAATGTGAATTCACAGTTTTTTTTTTTTTTTTTTTTTGCAACATTCACCACAAGTGTTTAAAATACTTAATATTTTTTATTTTAGAACTATCAAGCCCATTCCAGCAAAGACAGTAATGAAAAGTATATTTTTTTGTTATTGGGGTAGGGAAGCCATTTTGTTATTGGCACTGCAGTTCACTGTAATGGTCACGTCACTGGGGCCATTAATTCTCTGTCTGAACTGTATATGGTTTCCCAGTAAGAGGTGAAGCCAGTCTCTTGTTTGCTAAGGGGTGACATTTCAAAGATTCTCTAAAACCCAAGATGGCCAAGGTTGCCAAAGAGGAGGTGATCACAGCCGTCTCGTTAGTGGGGGAAGCAGAAATGAGAAGAAGGCAACTTGGGTAAAAATAAAAAATGCCATCAGTCAGTGTTAGGATCTTCCGAGCCTCATGGGTGCAGACTGTGATGTCAGAGGTAGATTTATCTCAATGCTGTGCGATGATGTCACTAAGCCCAAAATCCTTCAGAATAAACCCTCACTTTAACTCGCCCTGTCCAATTACATCACCCACAGCCCCCCAGCCCACACAGCTCTCGGGTTAGCTACCGGTTCCGGCTAGGCCGACCTGATGGAGCTAAATGTGTTCCGAACTCAAGATGCTCAAAACACTACCAGAAAGGCAGCAGATGTTGCAAGAGCAAGGAAACACTGAGGAAATAGGGGAATATAAAGAAATGGAGGGAAAGAATACAATATCAGGACCACGAGCACATCTATGGGACCAAGCGTATCATCAGGAGAGGACCATCAACCAAACTGAATACCCAGGGCATAAAGTCATACTGTCTACCTCTATATAGCGTCTACATATTGGGCCAGGAAATAAGCAAATAGTTACCATCTCAAGCAAAATCTAATATTCACTCGTACCCTGATTCTGAAGGTCAAAGATTATGGATTCAGTAGCAGCGCTGGATAAAAGTTCCTCCCAAAAACTACTAGAGAAGCAGCCAACTTCCACGTTGCTGCTGCCGGAAGATGGCAGGTTCCACCTCGGCGCTGCCACCACTACAGGGTCTCTAACTACTTAATAGGGATATTGGGGTCTCACCTTATAGGAAACCGGTCTTCGTACCCATCATGTGCTGGCTGGAAAGAAAGAAAGAAAAAAAAAACAGGGTGTGAGAAGTGTGGCCGTCACAGGATGCAGTAAAGAGTTTCTAAAAGTACTTTGTAGTTTAGATATAGCACATCAAGGTCATTACATCTGGTTTCCTCATCACTCATCCAGAGCGTGAAGCTATTTAGTTACATTTGGCTAAGCAAGCTGTAAATTCGCATCACCTCAGAGTAGATTTACAACCGTTGCCACCAGATGGCACCATCAGCTCACAGTGTGTGGCTGTCACCTAGCTACCCGCTGGCGGATTAGGGTGCATTTTGCTCGACCAATTCAGGTCATGCATCTTCTTGCACAGACACTGGAGCCCCAGAGCTTGAATCAATAGGCTTCCTGTAGCCCTAACAATTAAACAGTATTGCATGTATATCGTTTTATTATATTCATTTTCATCGTCCTTTTATGTAAAATGATGTGGTGATGTATAAACAATTCTGATTCTGATTTTCCTTTTCCTCTGATGATTTTAGTGGCTCTCAAAGCCAAGTCAAAAATTCTGCTTCCTACCCACAATGCAGTGCGGCAGAGCAGGACACCGCGAATGCAAGCACGCTGGGATGCAGGTTTTACTCGGGGGCGTATCCATATGCCAAAAGCTACCTTCATCAGTCTGCAACCCACTTTCATCTTTTTAATTAGGAGCCACCGCTTGGAATAATGCGAGAGGCATCCAGCGGGTGCGTGGGCGTGGGGGCGCTCTCTCACCTGTGAGAAGCCCGACAGCGCCACACTGTAGGGGCGGGGCCTGCTGTGAGCCAGGTTCTGCGCTAGCATGCGGGCTGTCAGGCCGTAGTCGGCCGCTGGAAAGCCCAAGGTCGTCCCGCTCCAGCAGGTTCCCCGTGCTGCTGCTCTTCCCATGGTGCAGGCTGCACGAATACAGGGAGCTCAGCGCTGCTGCTGAACACAGAGGGGCTCAGGGCCGAGGCACTGAGCATAGTGCATGCTGGTGTGAGCTGCAGGACTCGACACAGAGGGTCTGAGGGCCACAGTACTGAACACAGGCATGCAGACATGATCTGTAGTACTGGACACAGATACACTCACCAGGCCCAGGGCCATAGTATTTGACACAGGCATGCTGATAACGGCAACAGTCAACACATATATGCTGATGACATTGTAATACTGAACACAGACAGGCCTATTGTACCGAGCACAGGCACGCTAGCGTCAGCTGCATTACCGAGCACAGGCACGCTAGCATCAGCTGCATTACCGAGCACAGGCACGCTAGCGTCAGCTGCATTACCGAGCACAGGCACGCTAGCGTCAGCTTGCATTACCGAGCACAGGCACGCTAGCGTCAGCTGCATTACCGAGCACAGGCACGCTAGCGTCAGCTGCATTACCGAGCATAGGCACGCTAGTGTCAGCTGCACTGCTGATGTGAGATGCACTGCTGTGCATGTGCCCCATGCAGTGACGGGCAACATGAAAGGATACATTGACTGTGTGGCCACACCCAAGACAGATGAACAGCCAGGTGGTCCGGCGATGCTTACTTGACTCTCAGCTTGTCGCTCTCACTGTCTGGCAGGACACGCGTGTAGGAGAAGGGGAACCAACCACGCCTATAATGAAGAAGTTTGGGGGGAAAAGAGGCCATTTTGGATGGGAAGAACAATACTATAAAAGGAGCCATAATTCATAATTAGCCAATGATACGTTTTGAATAAGTGAGTGATAGGGGAGGGTCTGCTCCATGGGCCAATCAGCTGGGGCCACTGCCCCTCTGACCCAGCCCCTTATGCACCTGTGACCATAACAAACGATTAATATATAACCAAACCAACAATTTTTTATTGAGATAATTAAATTCTAAGTGGAGTGTTTACCTGGTCCTTTTGAACTGAGAGTTCAAAAAAACCTTTTACATTTTGCATTAAAATGATCAGTTAGAAGGTGTTTAATTGTACGAGTAAGAGATTTAGGTTTGGGGGGTGAGGACCAGTGTTCCGGTAGAGGCGGTGCTGAATGGATCCGTGTATCAGTGCAATGATAAAAGGCCAACAGGATCGCGGTGGACATGCAGACCAGAGCCAGCTACGCATTACAGTTGTGAAACCGTTTGACGGTGTGGTACAGTGAGGAAGTTCACATGCTATTGGCCCCTTCCGGCCGGCACGCTCACATCTTGTTCTTCTCATTCTCGCCATAGTGCCCAGCCGTCCCGTGCCTCTGGAACCAGCAGCGTGATGATGTCACCCTCGGTGAAACTCAGCAGTGTGCGGTTATCTCCAGCGGTGTGGGAGAAGATGGGCCTGCACGCGAGTCCGGCCATTACGCTCCAGTCCTGCCGCCATTGAGCTGGACCTGGGCAGTGTCCTCGGCTCACCTGCAGGGGGCGACGAACACAACAGCACAGGCCACACTCAGGCATCCGCTTTAAAATGCATTTAAAACCCTATTTCAGAGAAGACTGCCTTTTACCTTACTTATACAGATCAAATCCTTCTCACTTTAATATGCAACTTGAACTTAGTCCGAAGAATCTGACACTGAAATGACCTACGTTTTATAGTTGGTATGAGATCAGAAGGCTGCAGGGGCCTGGAGCCTCAACCGTGGAGCGATAAGCAGCCTCTCTATCAGAGAGTTGGTCTTTGTAAAGAGATTTGACAGAATCGTTTTTTTTCCCCAGCTCTTGATGAGGAAAGAGTGGAAGGAACCAAATCTGGCTTTGTGGGGGGGGGGAGGGTGGGCTTACCCACGGAAGCCTTGCTCTTGGCGGGAGCCGGCTTGCGGACAGGCAGCGTGTTGGAGTACACGTCGCTGACCTGCCTCTGGGTCTGGGCTTGGGGCTGGGGGGAGGATGACCGTACCTGGCCCACTGGGCCCTCGGCCCAGTGCTGGTACTCATCCCCATGGACCCCCGTCGTGCCGTTCATCAGGGACATTCCGTCCGCTCCCAGCATCCTCTGGGATCGGACACACACAAGCGCAAAAACGGGCAATTTAGATTAAATTGAAAAAAATGACACGCATTCACAGGGCTGAGGCCACACCAGACTGGGACACCGACAATTTGCACACACAGCCCCCCCCCACCCCCCCCAAAAAAAAAAAAAAAAAAAAACTACAACTGTGTCATTGATTCCCCCCGGTGGCTTTAAAAATAGGTCTCTAGGCAGAAGACGTGATTTCCTAGAAGCTGGGGCAGGGTTAGCGAATGCTGCGTTGAGGTACACTATGCAAAATCTACAAATCTACGATATATAATCATTTAGCACGCTGAAAAGTGTGTCGAGTGTGTTCCGAGGTGCCCCTGTAATTAATACGCGGTGCTTAACGACTTCATTTACACTCGCAGCCTAGTAAACAGAGGAGGTGCTGTAAGGATGGCCGAGAAATCCCTGCATCCCGGCCCACACCCAGACCTGCCAGCCAAGGGGCGTGGGGGGGGGGGGGGTTCATTAAGCACACGGCAGGGAGGCTGCTTGCGTTTGCATTCCGGGATGGGGAGGGAGCTGCATTAATGAGGTTAGGGGTTTGGGAGGCGCACACCCACCCACCCGTGGCTCTGTCCCTCGTAAATGAAGCAGAAGAAGGCGGGTCTGTGGAAGCCGCATAGCGAAGGAGCAGCACAATCTGGACACTCTGTACCGAGATCCTGCTCTGGGAAGCGGACAGGGGGTGCTGAACGAGGGGGGAGTGCCGAGCCAAATTGTGAATAATCTAAACATACTTCCTCCGAAACTTAGCACTCCCTTTGCATGCAAAATAAAAGTTGCACCTGCGACAGCTGCACATCCAATGTTATAAAAGGGCCAACACTTTAGTACAAAATAAAAAAAAACACAAAAAAGTAGCTGTCAATGGCGCCCCCTGGGGGCGGAACTGAAGGAACTCTGGTCATTAAGAAAAGAGCTGAGGCCGGCTTCCTGTTTTGGCCTAGGGGGGGCCCTCAGGACAACACCTTCTGATTGGCCACATGGCGTGAGCTGCCCTTACCGAATAGGCTGGAAAATGAAGGGGGATGATAAAAAAAAAAAATTAATTAATCCATTTGTTTTTTTCCCGTGTTCCCCAGGGAACTGAAGGCTTACTGAGGCCAGTCCGGGTCTCCCTGCTCTATATATTTAGCGTGCATGACTCAAGGTTCATTGGGGTTTAAGGGGTAAGTCAGAGGGTAAGAGCCAGCAGGACTTGCCTGGGAGCTACCCATGAAGGCCGCCAGCTCGGGGGGCACCGGCAGCGGCTGGGGCCCGGGGGATGGGGTCTGAGATGACTAGATTGCTTTTGGAGGAGTGCACAGGGCTGGAGATGAGGCCGCCTCCGCGCGCGGTCAGCTGCTGGGCAAGGATGATGGCTCGCTCTGGGAGCTTGTTGGGGTCCGAGCAGGACTGCTGCCAGGTCGGGATCTTCTGGGTCAGGAGATCTTTGCCCTGGATGCAAGGAAAACCAAACATCCGCCCTAAGAACCACGGGAACCCATCTACAGTCACAATAACTGGGAAAACAATCACCTGTAATGATGCTCCAGGAAAGCTGGAGAGAAATCAATTAAACGGTTTAATTAGATTTTTATCAGATCGTTAATGACAGTTCCAGCACCAAGTTGTTAATTAAAACTCTTCATAAAGATGGTAGTGCTGGTAAGAGCTTAATAAGCTCTCTTTTCTGTGCAGGGGGTGTAGCGCGTTGCGGACCGTGGGTTTGAAAGGCCCCCACCCGTGCACAGCACGGCACGCCATGCCACCCAACGCCACCCAACGCCACGCGAAACACATACACATCAGACCTGCCTGGCTCCTCCCTCATCTTCTGTCCATCCATCCATCCATCCATCCATCCATCCATCCCCCCCTGCCCCCTCATTTTGAGTGAAGGATGCAGGGATACAGTACAATCTGTGGTCCACCCCCCCCCCCTCCATCTCATTTACCTCCTGTGTATGAGTCACCTAGACAACCGTTTGTCTCTGTCTCTCCCCCTACCCCCACTTCTTAGAGAGCACTTTAGCAGGATCAGACTGAACCCCTCCCACACGCGGTAGTTAGCAGCTGGACCTGACATTCTCCATGTGCCCACCCTGCTCTCTCCGAGCCCTTCTCTCTCTCTCGGGCATCAGGCTGTTCTGTCCAGAGAGAGAGACCGGGGCAGCCATTCTGGATCTCACACACACACACACACACACACACACACACACACACACACACAGAAATCCTTTCAGCACACATCACATGAATGTCACAGTGACTCAGCAATCTTATGACAGGCCGGCTGTAAATGAGTGACAGTAAATACAACGTTTGACTGTGCAATTGGTGGCTTGTTATGGTAAGTCGGATCAATGGCGCCGATACCCCGGCCAGCTTGAAAGGCATCTCATTGTCGTTCGCTTATCGAGTATCAAGAAGCTAAACGCCAGAAAATATTCGTGACTGAAGCTCCTTTGTGTCCCCCTCACCTGACCCCTGACCCCACGCCCCTCTCACCTTGCCATGGTAGGGCGTTGCTGTTCTTGGCCACGGCACACTGGCGATCCACTAAGAAGCAGTACCTCCTCCTCTCCTCTGAGAGCGCCGTCTTGTAGCTCTCGGCGATGTAGCTGTCAAGGTCGCTCTGCTTGCTGCCGATGGTCTCCACGTACTTGGGGAAAAAAAGGGATGTTCCTGAACAGGAGATGGCTGCAAATATTACATATATTTAAATGCACGTCTCATGCCTCTGACTTAGGGGCTTGGCTCTGCTGCAGTGAAGGGGTCTCCCATCAGTTTGCACAGTACTTCAGCTTTCTCTCTGCAAGTTACCCGTTTAACTTCTGTTCTTCTCTAATTAAGTCACACGCTTAAATTTGGAATGAATGAGTGTGTGCATGCACCCCGAGATGGACTGACATCACATCCAGAGTGCAACCTGCTCTGTTCCCCGTGCACTTTGGGACAATGGGGGCTGGATACATAAACGTTGTTGAGGACTAAACAATTATTAAATATTTTCACTTATGTATATGGGAACTGTATAATCATAATTCTCTAAACGTGCGGTATGTTTACCAATGAAGAGATTATTATAGTCCAGTTAATTGTTCATGAACTACAAATTAATTGAAGTACCGGAAAAATCCTTTTCTTTGGGTAAAACCTATTACCACGGCGATTCATTTCACAGCCGCAGACGTAACGGAGGCTAGATCAAGGCTCGTCTTCAGATAACGAGTTTGGCTGAATGCAATTTTGCATCAGAAGGATTGTATAATCAAGGGTCCTGGCGTCAGGAGAGGCTTAATCAAGAGCCTGCCCGGAATGGACCGGAAGACCATGGGATCCCCAAAGACTTTCATTTTTAATATTTCAGCGATTCGGGATATATTCTGCTTGGCCAGAGGAAGGGGATACAAGACAAATAAATGAGAAAAAAATGAATCAAACCGAAATCTGAACATGCTTTGACCGGCTTACTTTAAAATGGAACATTGTGACATCACCATTACAGTCACTGTGCAAATAGCGCTCTGCCTTTAATGCAAGAAATAGTATTTTATGCATTAATGACTCACACAGAAGACTCCTTGGAGATTACTGCCAAGTGGGGTCAAAACAGAGACGTGGAAGGGTTACTGAGGCATGCTGGGAAAGACTGGAGCAAACTGTCGTGTGGTAAATCTACAGCAGGGTTTCCCAATTCTGGTGCCGGAGGGCCAGATTGCAGCACAGTTTGCAAAATTACTCTGCTCAAAACACACCGTATTCAACTCAACAGCCAAATGGCAGGTTTAGTGGGTGTGTTTGTGCAGGGAAATCTGCAAAGTGTCGCACAGACTGGCCCTCTAGGACCGGAAGTGGGGATCCCTGATCTACAGTTTAATCACCGAAGTTGTAAATAGGTCCGCACGTTGGGTCTAGTCAGGTGACAGTTGGGCACACACTCAAACCTATCGCTAGGCAGTGGGCGTGTCCTCCGTGAAAAGGACACGCCCACCTGTAGCATGCAAAACCTCATCACCGGGCAGATGTTCGCTCTAAGTTGAAGCTGTGCCACCACAGGAACATCGATTTCCATGGCAACACGGTGCCTAATGATGGCGTCCCCTGAGCACAAGTGACAGGCTACATCAAGCACCAATCAACAATTCTGCCCCCCCCCCTGCCCCCACCAACGGGGCCTAATTTCTCTGAATAAATAATGAAAACATAACTCCAAATGCTGTAACATGGGGAATAAACCATAATCTTCCCTCTGTTCCTTCCCCGTTCTGGAAGGAGTTTGAGACATTAGGGTTGAGATGGCCAACAATGGTACCGACTAAGGTCTCCTTTTTTTTTGGGGGGTGGGTGACATTTGGGGTTGAACAGACTTTCTGGGGAGTTCCAGAAACCAAAGAGTTTTGTGACTCAATGTTGCTGTGGATCCGTGACTGCCAGCAGGGGTGTACACAGGTGGGAGGGGCTACAGGTCCCATCTGAAAGCTGATTGGCCCCTGGAGTTCCCCTTCCCCATCACTCACCGATTCAAACCTATCACTGACTAATAATATGGTTGGCCCCTCTACAGGGTTTAGCCCTCCCCCCCCCCCCAATAAATCCTAAAACCGTCCCTGGTTCCCAGATGGGATCCATGAGTCGCTTTATTGCTGCCTTTTTAGGTTATCACCTCCCACCCCCACTTGGAAAACACTGGGGGTGTCAGCTACGCCTGCGAGGTGTCGCACTGAACACAGGAACAGAACAGAAACAGCCAACGGACCAGACCAAACTGGCGACACCAAACCAGGGATTTTTTTCCACGGTGGGGGCATACGAGGGACCATAATTCATATAGAGGGGCCAAGCTTATTGGTGGCCAATGATACATTTGGAATCATTCAGTAACAGGGAGGGGGGCGCTTTGGCAGCCAATCAGCTTTCAGCTGCCTCCCCCCCCCCCCCCCCGCCCCCCCGTACACCCCTGCACCAAATGGACCGACTTGCATTTCCCCTCATATAAGCAGAACATAGGATCATGACCGGAAGTCTGAAGGCTACCCAGCAGACCCAACACTGCAGCAGTACCAAGCAGAGATGTGACAGTGTGCCCATGACTAGTCAGAATCTCCCAGATTGTGGACAGCAGGGGGCCAAGAATTCCGATGAATCAGCAGGATGACAGGGGACACAGGAGCTGGAACACAGTTTGTGCCGTCTCTCCCGCCGTCCTCGGCAGCAAGGGCGGGGCCTTGAGTCATCCGGCCCACCGCGAGGCCAGGCGAATAGGAGGGGCACTGGGTAACCGCGCCATTGGACGGTTAAGTCGCAGTAACACACGAATCCCGCCCACCTACACTGGTACCGGTCCAGGCTGCACTGTTCACCAGTGTCAGCTCTTTCGCAAGTTAGAGCAGTGCATCCTGTCTGTACGAGACACAGCGTTATGTGCGTGGGTGGGTGCCATTGCGGGAAGGAACCTACACACACACACACACACACACACACCACACACACACACACACACACGTTTGTATCTATACCCTGATGTCTTTATGGAAAGGCCTCCCACCCTCTGAATGCAGAAATGTTGTTTTCACCATTTCTCCCAGAACGAGTTCTGTTCTCGTCACGGTTTTTTTCCCCCCCTTTTCTCCCACAATGCACCTGTGCACATGCTTCAGAAGGTTCCTTCCCGTTCCAACAGTTTCTCTAGCAGCTCCGACAGCTGCAGTGGCGTTCAAACAATTCGGCCCCCATGCTTAAGGGAAGAGCTGGACTGGGAGTTTGCGGGATGTTGGGATGCAGTGTTTCTGTGTGTGTGAGTGAGTTGGGGGGGTGGGTTACTTTGTTTATTTGCATCGGCACTGTCAAGATAAACAAGCAGCTGTGAAGAGCTGTGCCATCATCCTCCATGCCTTAGAGCTACTATGGTGAAGATCATTAGAATTCAAGGAAAGGTTTTTTCCTAACGAATACCGTTTCAAAGACTGCTGTCAGGCCCCATTAGAGCAGTGATGGAAGAAAATGGCCGCAATTAGTTGCGTTAGGGGACTGGAAGAAACCAATGGAGGTAGTGAGAGAGATGGTTCGGACTGTACCACTCTCATAACTGTGACTGGCAAAGTAGAAAGATAGGCCTCCCTCATTAGAGATCCTTACAGGCTGTGCCACATCCTCTGTTTTCCCAGGGAAACTGCTGTCACCCCCCCCCCCCTTGAATGACTGCTTCCTCCCTGTTGTTTACAAGGTGACAAATGATTGCAAGCCTCTGCTTTAGCTCTCTAACCTCCTGGGCTCTGCTAGTGCTGTCGAAAGAAATGAGTTTCACTCCCCGTTGCCAGTGGCTCTGCTGCTCACACATCTGGGGCAAAGGAGGTGAGGGAAGCAGGGGATTTAATCCCCAGGACTCTGCTGCAAGACGGTCTGGGATGGAGAGGACAGTTCTGAACAAGGCATGACTGAGCACGCCATGTTCTATGACCAGGGCAGCAAGCCAATCATTGGGTGACACAATGTTGGAATATTTCTATGCAGGCTTCCCACTGCCTACCATTTTGATGGAATTAACATCCAAATCCATCCATCCATCCATCCTATATTCCCAATTGGCCCATGCAGGCTTACAAGGATCCGGAGCCTTCCACAGATGTTACAGCCATAAGGCAGGGGATTACCCAGGACGGGGTGCCGACCCATCACAGAACCCAAACCACTCCAAAATATGGAAATTTATGCAGCTCATGAAATTCATTTCATGAAAATCAGATTTTAGGGATGGTATTCTTTTGAGGGCTTTGCTAACTTGCGAGATTGGTGCAACACCTCCTGAAACGCGCACACAAACACACTACTGTACCCACATGCTCAGACTCCCTCCTTGACATGTACTCAGATTCACTCCCTGTACTATGGTTACAAACAGACATATCGGCTACGATGAGTAAGTGAGAACAGACATCTGATCACCGTGGAGACGCGTTCAGCCCATCCTGCATCACTCTCCCACAGCACATGGGCACACGCACCCACACGTGATGCAAACAAAACACACGCATGTTCTCACATTTCCTCACATACAACCACTAACAATAAAACCGATCGAATATCAAGGGAACAAAAAAGCGAGTCACAGTATATCGTAGCATGTCTCAAACGGAAATGCTCATACGCAGAACACAACCCATGATCTGTAATCGTCGCTGTCCGGCGAAAAGCGCGTATGTTCGGTAGAGATGTGCATAACTGTGGCCAACGTGACACACATTCCGATGCTTTGCCAACGATCCAATATATTAAAGATGCATATGAAGCAACTACTAATGCGACGCAGTGCGATTCCTTACGATTTGGTCCAACGCAACGCGATTGAACGACGCGCTTTTGCGATGCAAAAGAATATGATGAAATGCAATTCAATATGGAACAGAAACAGAGGGGGACAATAATTCTAAAACTAAAATGACTGGTCAAAAATTATTGTTATTTCTAAAAAAATACGGGCATGTATAATAATGCATACATTAATGAATTGTATTTTATCGATGTATGGATGTTAGAAACGATTGTAAATGTAAGTCACATTGTAAATCTTTATGCGGGTACACCAGTGAATCTTACCGTCCTTATTGTTCACTACTGTGAATTTTTACTATAGGTGGAATACCCCCATTATTCTCTATCTGCTGATAACGTCCAACATGTAATTAACCAAAGAAATCGCTCTCATTAGAAGAGCGTTGTGCAATGCTAAATGTACAGTATGACAGGACACGGTTATGTCCAAACCTTTGTACTGACTTCTTGGAAAATAGTGACTAGGGTGATTTGGCTGGAACAAACTGTACCCCATAGAATACTTTATTAAAAAAAAATCCATTTAAAACAAACTGTTCACTGACCCTGTGTAAAGGCACTTTTCTACTTCTGGTACTAAAGGTGTCTCATTATGTTTATTTTGTAAAGTAGTTCTTGAGATAATGCGTTTTTTTTTCCCCACGCTACCCAGAAAACAGATTTTTGGAGATGCGCGTTTTTCATTGGACAGTGATAAAATGTGCGTCACTGCTCAAAATTAACATGGGGCTTGGAAAGGTTATCTATGGGACATAACTGGATAGCTGATATCCATGAAGTCAGAATTCAGTTATAGGTATTTGTACTTCACTGCCTCAACTGACAACCAAAAACTATAAACCATAACTAGTTACAGTTGAGTGGAATACACTCCTTTCATAATTTTTTCCAGCCATTAAAATGTATAGGGAATTATGAGCAAAGAACTTAATTTTCAGCTAATATTAAAATTGCATCTGAATTACAGAGCCAAGCGAATGAGAACAGCTGTGAGAAGAACCGTGATCTGCGACTAGTCGGACTAATTGTAGATATTGCCAGATGAATAGCCATATTTGAAAATGCGTTTTCTTATTGGGAACTAAATTGCATTTACTCAGCTGCACCATCGGAAAGTATAAATATATATATGTCACTGTAGTTGTAATTACTATATATATGCAAAAATAATTATGGCTATTGAGTATTAAATGTCACAATGGGCAGATGTTCTTGGGTAATCCCACTGCAATCCCACTGCAGTGCCACTGCAATCCCACTGCAGTCACACACACACACACACACACACACACACACTTGATTTCAGCTGACTGAGGTGGTCCCTCATGTTTCATTATCTAGCACTTGTGACACGCCGCTAATCACTAGGTTCCAATTCATAAAAACCTTTGCACCAGCCCCCCACCCTCCACCCCAACCCCGATCACAGTCCTTGGACTGAGTCAGCAGGATGGGGGCTGAGGCGCTGTACCGGGGAAGCAAAGGCCCACATGAGTCACTGCGTGTTCTCCTTAAACACAAAAAGACTTCAGATCTATTGGTGGGCGGGACTTGCCGCGAGTTGTCAATCACTGCCTGCTGTCGGCCAACGGGAGGCGAAAGAGCGACCAATGGGAAGTGCCCGTCGGCTCCCAAGCTTCCAGATGGCTGGAAGTGGCGAAGGCCACCGCAGTTTCACCTCTGCTCACCTGAATCTCCTTGTCGCTATACTTGGACGGGTTCTTGCTCCCCTGGCTCTTCCTCCGCAGCTTCTTCAGCTCCCCCTGGCATTTCTCCAGGCTCTCACCTTTGCTCTTATGCTCCATCTGGTACTTCTTCAGCGCTGCCTGTGGGGGGGGGGGGGGGGGGGGGGGGGGGGGGGGGGGGGGGGGGACACTGGAGTAAGAGTTGCGGGACTTGAGGTGTACCCAGTGTCATTGTTGAGGGGGCTCCTGCTTTAAATCAGCCCTGTCTAGGGAGAATCCAAAAAATTATTCTGATTGCTGAAGCCCTGCAGATTGCTTTTGATCTGTAGAAGGGGAGGTCACATGACTGTCACATGACTGTCACATGACCCTGAGAGCAAACCTAATTTGATCCTCCTGACTGATGATTTGTTCACAACTTTCTCGGCATGAGCACCATTTTGCTGTGGCTCACTTCTTCCAGGGATATTAATCTTTTTCATGGATGCCTGGAGTAATCTAATATTTGTCTTCCCTCAGTCAGGCTGCACAGTTCTTTAATGTTAAACTTTAAAAATATGGATTGACTATTTAAAAAAAGAGATTTTTATGATGCTTGAATTAAATGAAAATTGCACTGATGTCAACTAGAATGCCGGGGATTTCAGTATAGTTCCACCAGTACCTCTGGCCAATCAAATGACAGGCTTTAAATAACAATGTTAATGATTGGCTTTTATCCTCCCACCTTATGTGTAGTTCTACTAGCACATCTGGCCAATCAAATGACAGGCATTAAATAAAGTTAATGATTGGCTTTTATCCTCCCACCGTATGTGCATTGAATAACATGGAACAGACATGGGCACGCCATGGTTCTGGTGGGCCAGGTGTTTGATCGTGGAAGATCAAAGGATCTGAGGGAGCCGGGAGATCACAGGGAAGTGGGCAAAAGCAGCCTGCTGTGGCATGGGCGTGGTTCATCAGTGAAATGGGAGGAGCCAAGTGACTCACGGTCAGGTAACGGGCATCCAGCTCCACCTTCTTTTCCAGCTCGGTCAGCAGCTCGTTGTGGAACGACTTCAGCTGGGGAACGACATCATGGAAAAACATGAGACTTAAAGATCTGAACACAAGCTCCCTCAGCTCAGAATCCCGAGCGTTACAATTCCATCTCGCTTTGATTCGTCATCAGGACCTGCTGCTTAACGGCTCCTACTAATTGCTCTTTAAATTAGCGCAAGTGTTAACAGCCTTTGAAGAGCCTTTTTAAAAGTCTTGCTTGGGTAAATATTTCTGCCAATGAGACGCACACATGAAGCGTTTAGTGTTACTGTGCTTGAACAGCATCAGAACTCAAAACAGATGTTGCTAAGATCAAAAGGCAGCGCATGGAATATGGCATACCTGAACCGTGACCGGAATCTTTCATCCATCCTTTAAAACTTCTAGGGCATTTATGGCACCTGTAACAGTAGTTTTGTGTCTAGACCTTGGCCGTCGTATGCCTGGTGATTTTAGTTCTTACGAGAAGTGCATCATCGCAGAATCGTGAGAATGTGATGGCCTGCTACTGCCTGTTGAAAAATCTCGCTTAATTTTTTAATATTCTGGCGCCGTTCATTATCGACTGAAAACACTTCCCAAAGGAGATGGCTCTGATTGGTCCAGACCGAGGCGGGTAGGCTGAGAACATTCCAGAGATTCATCTAGACATGTTCATTTTCCTGATGTCCTTTGTGTAAAGACAATGTCCGGAAGCCAATTCCCACGCCTCAACGACGAGCCCGTGGCGTGAGAATGCTTGGAGGCACCTACCATCTCCTCTAGCTGAACCTGGATCTGTCGATGAACTTCAGCCATCTGGAACAGCACGTCCCCTGCACAAGGGCGACAAATCGAGAAGGGAGAAATGAGGGAGTCAGGTACCGGGGAAGAAAGATGTGAAAGAAAGAAAGAGACAGCGTGAGGGAGAGCAGAGGAAGAGAAAGAGCATTGATGAAAACCCAAGGCCCTGCGAGAACTTCATCGTGCACAAAAAAAAACCATGCAGACACAGGACCACACGGAGGATGAGCAACCAGCAACAATGACGGATGGGAGAAGACCGGGGGGGGGGGGGGGGCATAGGGTGGAACACTGGTCATGACAAACAGAACCAATAAAAGACATTTATAAAACAGGAACCAAGACAAGAAACAGAATGGAAGAGGGAGGAACTACTCAGTTCTAGGAAGAAGGAAAGCAGGAACTATTTAAAAAAAAAACACACTGGAAAAAAAAAATACATGTGCATTAATATGGAAGGGAACTAAAAACAAATCTGCTTTAAGAGAGAAAGAAAAAAGTCGAGTAAGAAAATTAAAATGCGGTTTTACCAAAACGCCATTAAATCCAGTAATAAAATTTCACAGAAATCTCTAACTGAAGCCTGAAAAAGGGGGTGGGGCGGGGGGGGGGGCACATAATGTAAAAAGAAGAGGGGAGAGCCATGCAGCCGGGGACGTGTGTGTGCGCGCGTTGTTGTACGATACCTACATGCTGCCTCTTCTGAATTTGCAATGCATTGTAAAAGAACAAAAAAATAAAAATATATAAAAAAACACAGAACAGAGGATGTAGATTGAGCAGAGAGGGGGGAGCGAGACGACCTGGAGACACTAGCCGGGGGAAAGAAAAGAAATAAAAATGGGACGCACACAAGAGGTTCCAAGACGAGGCCAAACCCCTTTGATAAGGACCAGATAGGCAGCGCTCAACCCTTCCCAGAATGCACTGGGGTCCAAATCACCCATCGACGTGAATTCGATGCAGCGCGACAAACGTCAACGGCCAGAGAGGCTAATCGGCGTCGCACTACAAAACAGGGTGGCGCTATTCCAGTGTCTTCTTCCTGTGTCACTTGGGAGATTGATGCAAAACTAAACAAGTCGCTTGTGATCCCTGGCTTCAGGGAAAGAGGGGAGGGTGGGTTTCATAACGAATCAGCAGCCTCTTGTTTAATGCAAACATTAACATTACACTGAATGAAGAATGAAGCTAATGGTAATCACACGCTGCATCACATGCTGTGAGGCAGCATTAGCGCTCGCAGCGGATTAGCATACACGGGGTACGGGCCGGTGGATGCAGCTTGGGGGGGGGGGGGGATTCCTGCTCCCGCATGCCTTGGGCGCTCTGAGCCACATTTGCATCTGAGAACATCGCCTGTACGGTCTAATCAGCTACTGGAAGATACAGTCATTAGAGGCGCTGCAATATATGCTGGAGGCGGCCATTTTGGTGTGGAGAGGTAAATAAACAAACAACAACAACAGCCTTTGTTTCGTGAATTCCTTCCACGGTGTTGAGTGCAGGGTTATTGGGAAGAAGCAGCGATCGGCAAACTGGCACAGTGGAATTCCGAAACCATGGCAACGCCGCGGTCCTGCTCGGCCCTGGTGATACGCTGGTCTGTTTACAGACACTGAAGAAGTCAGGCTCCTCAATGACTGCTGGAGGCCACGCAGACAGGGAGAGAGACCGGCTAATGGACTGTTGTTTTGGGGGGTAGTTTTAGACACGGCCTCGACTCCCAGCTCCAGGAATGAGACCAGCCCTGTCTGAGTTCTTAGTAAGGGTTTGGACTGGACTACATTAACTCACACAGTGGACTGTTCACCGACAAAGAGGCTTCTTTTTGCACAGGGAATGTAGTTATCTGCACGCCGGCTCCAGCAAAAAATAAAATAGCAACAAATTAAAATGCAGGGAGGCAGTCAGTCTTTGACATAAGCGGCTCTGCAATTTTAACTCCTGTTACTGCCAACAGAGCAAAGCTACTAGCCTGCAAAACAAAAGCAGCAACTGAAATGTTTACTGGGTTAGCGGTTTAAACATGACGTGAACCGGCCAATCAGATACATCAAAATCTTAGCGCAAGGGGAACGATCAAGGTCATAATGTTGGATTGAGCATTGGGGGGGGGGGGGGGGGGGGGGGGGAGTTGAGGTCTGCAGCCATTTAAGGGGGTCCAGGGGGGTGCATTGGCTGGTATTGATTATTGTAGGGGCTACAATCCCCCCTCCCTTAATGAATGTTCCTCCATTGTATGTAAGCCTGGAATTTCTGGGGATTCATGCATTTCATCCAACTCTATGCTAATTTTTAGCACAGCAGGATCACGCTAAGCAAACTCTTCCGATCAGCTGGTTATTCTGCACAACAGAAGCTTCAAAAACTCGCTGTTTATGCAGGAATAAATGCATGGTTACTGTGAGGAGATGTGAACGAGATCAGTGTTCTGCTTATTTTTTTAGAAATAATAATAATAATAATAACAACAATAAGACAAAGCTTGTTGATTAGCGCCCAGTTCTTCGAACATTTGAACAGACACTTTGGAGACTGTTCAGTTTCCATGTTACTGTGCTAATGTACAAAATGAGGACAAATATGTATTATTGTGTTCAGGCAGGTGCAGGATGCAAAAAATATAATAAGCATTTTTCTTCCCCTATGACCACAGAGATGAAAAATCTCAATGGTTTCTCATCTCATTGCTGCCGCAGCCTAATTAGCCGAACAACGGTGTAAATCGATGCCGTCCCCAGGAAGCAGAATCCAGCCAGACCGAGGAGGAGGGGAGAGGAGGAAACGCTGGAATATATTAGAAACTGCAGCCTCCAGAATTGCATTTACGGTTCTCAGCCTGCCTAGGAAACTGAATATTCACAAAGGGTTTCGGTGGTGGGGGGTTGATACACTTGTCACAGAAGGATGACCTCATCATGCCCCTCGTCACCAAGACAGCAGGTTTCTGCGGTGATATTAATATACTGAACAGCATTGCCAGGTTTTCCTGTAATAATGGCCTTGTTATTTTTTTTTTCATTCGAACCCAGAATGAAATCTGCTCTTTCAGTTCTACATCCCCTTGCTGAGGTGCCTGCCGAAAATCTGGTCGGAAGCTAAAAGTTTACCCATTATGCTTTGGGAAATGTACTTCCTGACTATTAAGTTAATTGCTATTTATAGAACTTAAACACCGCCCTCCAATCACCTCCTACCCCAAATCCCTCCTACTGAACATGCCCATCAAACCAAGCAATCAAATTACAGTTTATGGAATCTGTTTTGACCCCCCCCCCCCCCCAAATATCTGTGGGGGGATCATTAAGCATGTGCCACAAATGGGCTTGAGTTTCTTTCACGGAAATCGGAATGGGAAGAGGGAGTCGCCGCACCCAGCCGCGGCTGTGAAGGAACGCGGCCCGGATCGGCACGGATTTCAGCACGGTTACCGAAGCTTCACCGATGGCGTCAGTCAGCGAGGCGAGGCCGCATGACAGGACCACAACAGCACCTTTCAGAAACTCCACACTCCTCATTTTCCATGCGAGTTACAGCATGAATCGGGTGAAGATGGTACTGGGCTGTTTTTTTTGTGGTTTCTTACATTTTTTTCCACAGCGACCATGACAGTGTTGAAGTTCCTCCAAAGGTAACAAGGGGGGGCTATAGCCGTCCGCAATCCTGCACCTGGGCGTGGCAGGAGGTGCCGGGAGGCCCTGCGGGGCTTTCCTGTATGGTTACTCCTCGCCACACATGGCAACATGTGCTTATTTACTCTGACGCAGGTCACCAACGCTGCGCTTTGTTCGCGAAACCCTGTGACAGCAGAGACGAGGCTACAGAAATGAGTCACATGACCCAGGATCAGGTGCTTGCGTGTCGAGTACTTGACATTGGGACATATTTCTTGGGTGTTGGGACATTCTTGGGAGGTGCCATATCTGTTCACAAGGCCAAGTCAAGAACAAGGGACAAGCCACACACATGTCTTTCGGGAAAGTTCCGACTGATTCTGAATTTAGTACAGTTATTCTTAACCTTATTCCAAATAAGTAAAATACATGACAACTAATATCAAACATTTGATTTTTAGTTTTTCCAATCTGTACGGGTGTTTCCTGAAGTCAGTGGTGCGAGAAGCCTGTGTGTCAGGACGCCGCGCCTGGTGAACACAGGGGAAACTCCCGCCGATTCCTGCGGCTGTCACACGCCAGCCGTGACACGAGTCGTCTCCGTGACGACGAGGGTGCCGTCGGCAAGCGGGTGCGCCCCTACCGGCCGGAATCCGCCCCGCGTCTTCATGGGCATGTCGAGACACGTAGAGCCTTTCTGAAAAGCGTGCTCCGAAACGCCTCACCCCAAAGATCCTGACCCAAGAGCTCCGTGTGTAGGAGCAGATCTCCATGGCTCCACGTGGAACTTACACTAGATGCTTCCCACAAGACACTGGACATCAGAGCCTGACGTCACAGCTGCCGAATGCTGAGGCGGGTTCAAAGTGGGCGGCCCTGCCCCTGAAGGCCACCCACGACACGCTGGTGCCACGTCAGCCCGCAAAACTCCCCTACCGCCACCCCCTACTCAGCCAGTTTAAGATGCATGCAACCCGATAATGAAAATGCGGGACTGGAACACGCAGGAGGCTCCAGGGACAGGTCGAGCGAAATAAAACTGGGCCATCATCCTTCAGCTGTGGGACTCAAATGTGGCTGAGGAGGGAATTCTCCTGCAGTGATGCGATTGGCTGGGAGAGGTCACCCCTCCCCTTCAAATTCTCAATGACGCAGAAAGCTCAACTTCAACGCTTAGGCTGACCACTTTGGCGACCTAGTGTTGGATGTCGTCGACTGGGTGGGCGATGTGGGTTAAGTGCCGATTTACAGGGGTGGGGTGGGGGGCACGAACCATGTCAATGTGGCTGGGGAGGAGTTTCGAAAGGGCGAGAGCAGAGCTACCTTGGCCTACTGACCCAGTAAGGGGGCCTACTGCAATGATGTCACAGCACCCCCTCGGATGGACAAGGATGAGCAGACAAGGACACAGGACACAGGATGTAAACACATAACTCAGACCACCCTCAGGACAGACGACCCCCCCCCCAAAGTTGAGGGGAAAAGAAGAGCAATATATTACACACTGAAAAGAGCAGAGAATACACTATTCTTAATATCCAATATGGAAGATGAACTGAGAATGTACTGTAACCACCCTACTGGTCGAAATACGAAAACGGTCCACACCAAACCATTAGGCTTCATCCCGGCCTAAAAATGCACATAACTGAAGTGCGATAATAAGCGTGAGACCCACTGGCGAAGATGTAAAACCAGAAATTATCCCTTCCTTCCTCCCTCCCTCCGCTGTCAGCCAAAACGATCGCTTTCAGCCTGCTATCGCACGAATCCGAGCGGCAAACAGGGCGACGTGCTCTTTGAAAATGAGATGCCTTTTAAGCCTTTGCTTAAAATGGAAAGGGTGGGGGGAACAAAGGAAGAGATCAGAGTGTTCCCTTCTGCAGACAATGCTGTGCGCTTTTGTAATTAGACCTGGCTGGGGCGCTACCGCTCTCTCGGCGATGACATGGGCCTTCTCCCCATGTTATCCAGACGCCAATAACACCGGGGCCTGTCGGAAACGACTCAACCCTGCCCCCTACAGGTTAGGACGGTGAGCTGCTAGGAAAACGAAGGCTCCGATCTCCATGCCGGGATGAGTGTGGCACAGACTGAGAGCACACCAGGCGGCCAGTGACCCACCAAATGGACCCCCTAGACTGCAGATACTTTATCGAGCCAAATATCAAACCACTTGACAGTTGGGGTGGGGGAGGGAGGTGGCGGTAGATTCGGTTCTTTTTATGTTTTTGCCGAAGGACCCAGGTTATCAGAAAAAGCAGAACGAAATACATTTTTGGTTATTATTTTGGTGTAAAAATCACCGCACTGAACGTGCAGCAGAGAGGGCAGCAGCCGGTGAGAAGCATGTGCCCCCGTGCTGCTCTCATCCTATCCCACTACTTCCTGTTCGTACCAGAAGAGCGACAGCTGGCCACAGAGGAGAGAGTCAAAAACAAAATGGCCACCAGCTACAGCCCCAGCACTCCGACTGGCCCTCATTTGCCAAAAAAAATTTAATTTGCTGGATGGCTGCCATTGGAATCTAAGAGGGCACTGAGACCCTCCCAGGATACCTACTATCTCGTGACTGTCGTCGCGGTTTGTGAAGATGGTACTGTCAAGGGAAGAGGTGGAACAGACCCAAACCCACGTCTCAGACCATCAGAAGCTGGTCAGAGGTCATCATGTGCACCGAGTATAAGGATATGGGAGAGGGGGACGAGAGAAGAGACTGAAGGAGGAGGAACATGCACGCACTTTTGTAATTATATCTTTGTGGGGACTCTCCGTTCATTTCTATGGGAAAAACTCTAATTCCAACATGACGACCTTAACCCCAACCCAGTCCTGATCTTCACCATAAGTAACTTCACAGATCTTTATGGGGACCTGAAAAATGGTCCCCACAAAGTCACACAACAGGTTTTTAAATCACATTGTGGGGGACATCTGGTTCCCACAAAATAATATAAACCTAATCCACACACACACACACAGTCTTTATATGCAAGTTAGCACTTGCAGGAATCTCACATTAGAGAACATGCAAATTATAAGGTATGTATATAAATTGAGAGCAGCAGTCCGTCACTGTGTAAACAAGGGTGTGTGTATACAGGCATGAACAGAGAGCACGGTATGTGTGTGAGAGAGTGTGAATGGCCTGGGCGTGTGTATGAGAATGCAGGGCAGAGGGTTTGTTTGAGTGTATAACTGAATGAGAATGAGGGTGTGTGTGCAGAAAGGGATGAAAAGGAGGAAGACCTTGTATCTCCTCACCAGCTCCCAGCAGGCACTGCAGTGCTCAGAAATAAACTGCCACAGTCAAGGAGGTGGGGTAGGTGGGGAGGTACTGGGGGGCTGACAAAGGAAATCTGCCATTTCATACCAAACTTGGCTGGGCTCCAAAAAAAAGTTATGTGCCGTCCCCCCCCCCCTTTGAGGGCAGTGCAGAGGGAGGCCTGAAATATCAACTTTGTGACAGTCTGCTGTGTGCAGGTCCACTGCTGAGTGAAAACCGCGGAATCCTACAATTTCAATCAATTTAATGATTAATTAACTACTCCCACACAAATGCAGTTAGTTACACAGCTACAGGCGATGACATGAAGAACCCGCATGGAGACCTACACCCTACTAAGCCTGAATTATTTTCCGTCCATCCACCCATCTGCTCAGGACAGGGTTGCGAGGGGAACCTGGAGTCTCTCCCAAGCAGCATACGGCACGAGGCGGGGGGGGGGCAGTGCGTAGGATGCCAGCCCATTACAGGGCACACGCGTGGACACATTGACACGCGACGGGCAATTTAGAGACGCCAATTAGCCTAATTGCCCGTCTTTGGACTGCAGGAGGAATCTCACGTGTCACGGGGAGAACACGCGAACTCCACGTACACTGGGCCACTCCAGGGAAACGGAGGGAGGAGGAGGAAGGGTGGAAAAGACGGTGGGAGGAAGGAGAGGAAGGAAGAGATGAGTGGAGATGGAGGGAGGGAGGGGGAGTTAGAGAGAGACGCGTGTCTGCGTGGGAGGGAAGGTGACAGAGAAGTGATTATACCAAACAGAACTGGGGTGCGTGGGGGTCTGGGGCAGAGGGGTGTGGACCACATGCACGTGCGCACACACAATCCTATTAATGCCAGATTGGTCCATCTACAGTGGGCATTGGTAGGGCTGTTTAGGGGGGCTTTAGCCATCCATCCATCCATCTTCTGAAACAGCTCATTTATTTTAGGGTTGTGGGGGGAGCCTATCCTAGAGGGCACCACCCCCCCCCCCTTTTCAACTATAGTGACCTTCCCAATGTGTGTGCTCATGGTATCCATTCCTGATCAATTTATCCAACATTTTAATTGGGGTGGGGGGGGGGGCAGTTTAACAGGCCTGTAACACAGCTACAATAGTTTGTTGTTATTTTTTTTATCCCACAAGATGTTCCCGAAGATTGACGGCTCCGCTGGACAGCTGAGTGGTGGATCTCACATGCCTTCAGAAGGCAGACAGCCAAATGCATGGGGGGGGGGGGGAGAGGGGGTGGAGGTTTTATTTCTTTAACTTTGGTGCTACAGAGCTCGAGAGATTGTGTACAAACCAGAAGATGTGATCGAGGTCTCATACAATTTTTACAAGGGCGCCGTGAATACAGGCAGTCTCTGTGGACAGCCTCGACGGACATGAGAGGGGGCCTGAGTTCCGATTTCCAAACTGGAAACAAATCGACCGTGATGCTGCAGAAGATCACAGGCGAGTGTGATCAGCCAGTGTTTCCAAATGTCTCTACCTGTGTGCTTGGTGGGGGGGATCAGTGGAGGAAGTAATCCTCTTTGTGGGTCAGGGAGGTCCAGATGAGTGACTCATAGGGGATGCACAGAGTCATGGCCCCTCGCCCACGACCTCCAGTGTCCTGCTGGCACTGGGACTTTATTCCAGTATTTTTCCAGTGTGGATTTAGGAGGCATCCACTGATATACTGACTTACACTGCATGTCAGAGCTTTCAGCCAGTGAACACCACACAATCAATTTGATTGCCCTTATTCTCATTGGTCCCTGACAACTTCCTTAAGGGGGGGGGGGGGCAGAGGGTACCAGCTATTACAGAATGTTTCCAGTCACACTGGAATCCCACATCCCTGCTCTCCGATGGGAACGTGGTCCAGTTAACCCTGAAAGCATGACCTCGGCTAATCACCACGGAAACAAACTCAAAAGCAGAAGGCAGACACGGGATCGTCCCTATCCATCTCCGGCGGAGTGCCTTCATCATCATCATCATCATCATCATCATCTCCGTAGCAATAATGAGCGCTTCCACTAAAACCTTCAGAGGAGAGGGGCGACGGACAGGGGACAAACGTGGTATGAGGCAGGACACACACACACACACACACACACACACACACACACACACACACACACACACACACACACACACACACACACACACACACACACACACACAGAGATTAGGTCTTACGTATGTCTTTGTGGGGACTCTCCATCCATTTCTATGCGCAAAACCTAATCCCAACAATGACAACCCTAACCCTAACCCCCACCCAGCACTCATCTTAAACCATAAGTAACCAGACTTTTGACATTTTTAGCTTTTTGATTGCAGTCACTGGTTTTTATAATATGAAGTTTACCACTAGGGACGTTTGCCCCCCCCCCCCCACACACACACACACACACAGTTTTGTAAATCTTTGGACTCCATCCATTTCTATGGGGAAAACACTAATCCCAACATGATGACCCTACCCCCTACCGAGCCCTAATCTTAACCATAAATAACCAAACAAAATAACCTGAAAATTAGTCCCCACAACATCAAAACAAAAGGTTTTGTGGGAATCATTTGGTCCCCACAATGTAATATAAACATAATCCACACACACGGGCTGACCTGTCATTACCTCCCCCTCACAAACCAACATATATAAATATAAAAGTGCTTTTCCCTCTGTCAGACTATAAGCAGACCAAGTGAACAGGGAGAACAGCCCAAGCGTAGAAGGAGCCCGTGGCAGGAAGTGTGGAGGTCAGCACATGGAATCCTGCGCAATAAACAAGCCCCCCCCCAACCCGAGGTCTAACGGCATTACTCTACAGCTAGACAACTTTCCAGTCAACACCAGGAACTGATGTCGCACAGTTCAGGGCTCAGTGACAATGTGAAATGGGGGGGCACTCTAAATTTTTTCAGGATTTAAGAAATATTTACGGAATTAATAGGAAACCTTCAGAAAGGGGATACAATAGGGAGGGGGTGTGGTAACTGCCAATAATGCAAACTGAATTCAATTTAACAAGACAAAGCAATAGAATAAACAATCGCTTCACGCCAGCAGCCACCCCCGAAGCCAGCTCTGTAAAACACCTCTGTGAGTCAGCAGGGCAGATTGGTTTAGGACAAACCGGAATTGCTGGTCCAGAATGCATGTGGGATACTTCCAGGTCACATGACTCGCCCTGACTACAGCTTCCTGTTTGTCGGGTTTACCCTCCTGTTCACCACTCACATTTGTCTATCTTAGCACACACTCCCAGCATGCATTTCTCCAGCTATCTGCACTCTCACTTGTCACAGCCCCAAAGATTCATGGGAAACAGCCGCAGGCAAAGGGTAAATGGCCCCATATTTTCTCTGGACATCACAATAAAGCAACATATTTAAGAAAAAATACACAGAAATTACCACAAATCAGGAATAAATGCCCTGGCGGTGAGCCACCATATCAGATTAACATCATCTTACATAATCCATTATTTTTATACTGCAAATACTTACAATACAAATGGGAACTGAAATATCTTCCTGTGCGTTTGTTTTTAAGGAGATTTGTTCCAATTTGTCGCCCTGAATTTCGAGAGACGTTCCTCTTTAAAAACGGCACTTCGGAAATAACAGGCTGATTCTGCTGACTGCCCGATTTGTTAAATTTTACTTCTTGCCCTTTCGGTTCCCGTGGTAACTTCCTCCCAGCCATACAAATGTACCCAAACTTTCATCCATACCCACATCTACAAAGCAAACCTCTAACTAGGATTTCGAGAAAGGATTCCAGAGCCAGAGGTGAAATCGCTTCCTTTGAGCGATTTGGCATCGCTTAAGATAAAGCTTGTTATTCTGGCTCTTGATCCGAATCGGTTAATTTGCTATAGGGTGGGGCAAACAGCTGAACAGACGACAAAGGCGATAGACAAACACTTAAAATGATTTTAATGAAAAACCTTTAGCGCTACAGGCCTCCAACCCATGAGTGAGTTTGCCTGAACATGCGGCATTCACATTCAGGGTCACATTCAGGGTCACATTCAAGCCCAAGAAACGGCTCCGCTGGACAGGTGAGAGGTGGATCTCCGAGTGGGCTGTAGTGGGGGGCACAAACGGCGGGGGCAGTCGGACAGGAGACTCACCAAGATCCTTGGAGCCTTGACTCTCGCTGGCCAGCTCTCCCATCCGCACGAGAGCGTCGAAGTAGCCCTTGGCGGCAAATGTCACACCTGCAAGCACGGAGGAACCACGTCAAGGGATGGTGTGGGTGCAGTGCGCGACTCAGAAGGTCAGCATGCTGTGCTTGTAAATGGAAGGCCGCAGGTTCGAATCCTGGGGTTGGTCACCACTGGGCCTTTGAGCAAGGCCCTTAAAAACGAATTACTCTTGAGAGTAACCGGCCCAGGTCTCTCATTTGCGTGTCACTTTAGATAAAAAAAAAGAATAAATCTACTAAATAAATGAATGCAATTTAACGGCAGATCAGCTCCCCTTTAAATCTAAACAAAAATATGAAGCTAGACACCACCCAGCTCTAGTCATCGTGACCTGTGATGGCCATGTGCACTAAAAAGTTTTAAATACCAGTCAGTATGATCCATCATGCAATTTATTCAGACTCAAGGTTTTTTTTGATCATATAGACACTGATAAATATTTCTTTCATGCCTTGCGATGGTCTATTGCTTTTTATGATTTTGAAATAAAATTAATCTGATATGAATGTATTTTGTGCTGGGAAATAATTTGAATTTTTTCGCCATATTCGGGTCTGGTCCTTTCTTACTAGCTATCATCAACTAAAGGCTGGAGGTCAGAATGAACCATTTACTCACTCCCCAAGAATCTGCCTGAACCTCACCTCATATGGTGCTTACATAAGTCACACCCAACTTGTAAAAGTTATACGATTACTATGTACTGTTAAGCGAGGCCCTTCTCAGCCTCACTTCATTACCCCCTCAACTCAACATCTTCAGCCTCTCTGCAGGTATCTTCCAATTTCCATTCCATTCCTCCAACTCCCAACTTAAAATCACCTCAACTGGTATTTAATCAGATGCATTGTTTACACTAATCGAATCTAAAAATCAGTTGCGCTTTTTTTTTTTTGCGATGTTAAAAACCGTTGTCCTAAATGCGTAATTAAGAGGAAACTGTTTGAGCAAGAGCCAGGATACAAACAGCCTCACATGGAGCGAGTTCAAGGACCATTAAAATTCAGTTCTTGCTTTGACAAAACAGAATCTGGCAGATCTAAAAATGTCTATAGGATGTGCTTGTGCAGGGGCCAAAAGAACAGCCACATGCTAAATATGCTCTGGGCCCTCCTAGTTGCGACGCGGTTGGATAACAGCTAGCGTGCTACCCTACTTTACCATGGCGACCAAAAGTAGGTGGACCAGTGAACCGCAAGAGACCCAGATGCTGCTGAGGAGTGAGGCCTGTCAGAGGACCCAAGCAGGGAGGTAGAAGGGATTAGCCTTGGATAACCCGAGTGCTTTGCTTTCCTGGAGCATGAAGCCGACGGGGGGTGGGACCACAAAGAGGATTACACCCCCCTTGGAAGATGAAGAGCTGAGAGGTTGGTAGCTACAGTCTAGAGACGACCAGAAATGTCGTCGTTTCCCCCAGAATGTGACCAGCGCTCCTGGACCCTCGCTCCTAAATGCTCAAGCATTCTCCTTCAGGGATCAGCCTCGGATACTCAGTCACGTGGCTCATCCGGGAGGATCCTCAAGACGGAAGACTGCCAAGACGATTGCGAAAACTGACGAACGGCATCTAAACCGCTGAACCAGACAGGTGCAAATCACCCACCGTGGCCACCCATAACAGAAAAGCACAGTGAGGAAAACATCCATGTTTTTGAATAACCCTGAGCTTCGCTTTCCTGAAATCCCTCCCACTGGTATTCCGACAATGCATTCAAAACAGCCAAAGAAAGCGTTACAGTTGCATTCATTTAACAAAAGCTTTTGTCTAAAATGATGTACAGGCACAATGATACTGAAATTCCAGGTGAACGTTTCCTGGCTTGAGAACAGACACTGAGTTCTTATAAAATTTACCCAGCAATCGTCCACTTATGAGGCTCGCGGCCATAAATAACCAGACACAAGCCCCAGCTGTCTATAAATGGGAGTTACAAACCCTGGACCCCTGTGAGCGCAATACAATTTACCTGCCCAGCTTCGAGTGTCAAATAACAGACTCGTATGTGTGTATAAAGGACCAGGAATGTGAGACGTTCAGATATTTTAGCAACACCCATTTTTTAATTGGGAAAGCAGAGTCAGACAGTAATTAGAGTATAAGGGCCTTAAACAAGGGCCCAATGTTGAAATCACTCTGCTGACCCTGGGATTTGAACCCGTGACCTTCTGATTACAGGTAGACAAATGAGGCAGGCACATAGGCACAAAAGCAGTAGGTGCACAGTCAGGTTTCCTTCAAGACCTTCCAGTACGCAATAAAATTGGGGGAAACACCACACAAAGAAAATGACATCACGTTCCAGAAGGACCCCTGGGATTCCCCACCGTTGCACAAGCTGCACGGCAAACGCAGGCTGAATATTCAGACATCATCCAGCCGCCTCACCACAATGGGCGAGTGCAATCAGTGCAAAGCGGAAACGAACATCCAGAAGTTAAAAATGATGTTCGTGTGATGTTCCGCAGTTTGGCCAGCAACACCGGAAGGCCTGATATTCCCCCCCGTAGCCTGATGAACATTTGAAAACCCCGCCCCAAAATCTCCCGGAGGTTAGTGACGGGACAGCAGAAGAGGAGTTGCGGAGGGAGCTGGTGAGCCATCTGTGTACTTACTGGAGAGGGCCTTCTCGTAGTTCTTCCCCATGGCAACGAAGTTCCGCAGGCAGGGGTTGAACTGCTCCATGATGGTCTGCAATAGAAAATAGTACGGTTCTTCAGCAGGAGAAGGAGCTGTCACCGTGGCCTGTATTTCTGGATAGATCACACGCATGCACAGACGCGCAGCAAACACCCGCTCGCGTATCAGGACTCGGCGACCACGAGCATGCACTGCTGGGGAACAGCACTATACTGCCTTTTCGGCATTTCATATTTGGGAGAGGGACGAGTTGAAATCCGAGGCCATCCTTGGAGGATTATTGCGTCACAGACCATAATTTGTACCTTGGAGAAACCAGGGCGCTCAGAGGGGGGTGAGCATCCAACAACTGGTCACGAGTACCACAAAAGTGAGGGACTGCGAGAGAACTGACGACAAGCGTATAGCAGAAATATTGCAGGGCCCCTCCCATGAAAACCTCACACCATCGCGATCAGCAAGCATCTTTCACGTATCGGGACTGGAGCCAGACCTCGATGACCCCAAAACCCTATAGCCGTTTCCCAGCGAATGCTCACAAGATTCCAGCTGACCCGTCTGTGTGCAACTGTGGTAAACAAGAGGAATTGTCACCAGGAGAACTGAGCCCCGACAGCAGAACCGTAGTACGAAGCGCGCAAATCACCACAGCCACGACATGCCATTCTTGGATCTGCCCGTCCGCCCGCCCCTGCCCTGTCGGGGGCGCTGGTTGGCTGATGCCAGGGGTCACCTTCGCTACCCTGTGATTTGGCAGCCTGCCACAGCAGGGAGAAACTGGGACTGTACAAAAGCGGGAACAGAGCGAGCACTGATTTTGAGGAGGATTGGGGGTGCTGTCTGAAGTAGGGACACGTCCAGGCACAGCCCTAACACAGCGGGCACATGGCTGGAGGGCGGGCCTCTAAAACCTGAGGAACGTTGTTGTGAAAACCAGCCAAAGAAAACTATTCTATATAGAAAAAAAATATATATATATGAAAGAATGGACATAATATCATGCCAGATAAGATCACATTATAATATCTGTACTTGAACTTCCTCCAAGAAAAATTGCCAAAAAACCAGCTGCAGTCAAAGTGAAAGATCAATGGGATGAAATATTGTATTACATATATACAGGGAGGGGGGAAAAACCAAGGACTTCAAATCCAGGCAACATGTTCTTTGATACCAAATATCCCCATAGCTCCACTCAGAGCTAGTCTTGTTCCTGCTGCCATAAAGGAGGAGATTACTCACCTCCTGGTCCTGCACCGTCAAAGCAGGCCGGCGCTTTTACTACGGCACCATTATGGTGCAGACATCTTGAGTTCGGCATGCTGAACAACGGGGACGGGGTTGATTATACGGCGACAAGCTCAGGCACAAAAACGGTAGGTGCGCACAAACAGGAAGGACACCACGCCCTTCGGGATATAGAGCTTAACTATCCCTGCTCTTATACAAGACCTTACTTGCACAAAAAAAAAAAAAACCATCCAGGAAGATTTAACAATCACGTGTCTAAGTGGATCATTACATGTCAGGGGGCAGATGCGGATTTGGCAGGGCATGGTCAGGTGGGACGAGAATGAGACTGTGCACCGGCACGCAAGAAGTGAGATGTCCATGCTGCAACATCATTATTATGTCAAAGAGCGGCTACAAGAATGCTGCTTCGGTTTGGGTTGGTCAAGGAACGACGTGCAATGTCTTCCTCCCTATGACTAGAGGAGGATATCACACAATAATAGAACAGAATAAATCACCTTTCTTATTATACAGCTGACAAGGTACAGCTAAATTCAGTCCTTGCACATCCCATCTTGCTCTCCTGACACACACACACACACACACACACACACACACACACACACACACACACCTCAACCCAGCCCTAATCTCAACCACAAGTAACCACACAAAATATAATATTTTTATTCTTAGTTTTTTTTTATTGCAATCACAGATTTCTATAAAATGTAATTTCCCCATGAGGGAATAGGAAAAAAACACCCCCCAAAAGCATCGAAATTACAGGTTTTTAAATCACATTGAGGGGGCATTTGGTCCCCACAATGTAATATATTCATGACAGACAGACACACACACACACACACGAATGGGGTCAGGCCACCCCTGGAGCAAAAATAATAAATTGCTATTGTTGACAGATGCATCATCATTACTACTATTAACCATAATAACCATAATGATGATTATTAATAACGTGGATGATGATAATGAGTCATTTATATGATTTATGCCTGTTAACCCCAGCATCTCTGTTGGTCTCTGATTAGACCAAATCATTGTCCCTAGCAGGATCCAATAGAATATTAATGACCATATTTCCCAAAAAGTAGGAGGGGTGTATCAACAGGTATCACTCCACACAAACAGGTATGGAGGTTAAATCAGTATGTGACAAGGGCTTCCAACTTGTGGCACTGAGCGAAATCTCCACCCGCCGGTAATCTGGACTTAATTACTGACAATCCCAGAATCGGGTATTTGGTTAAACTGGTTAGATTGGAAGTGTGCAGAGACGCTTATAACCAATAGTAACCAGGAACAAGCCGGAGAACGATTCGTCATCATCCTTGAATGCAGTGAGTAATTCTGCCCATCGCATTGTCTCCTTAAAGTGCCATCATCCATCATGATCCATGCTAATTGAAAACGAAGGCCTGAAGTCACACGAAACTTCTGGCTAAGATTTAGGTTCTCTTGTACAACTCAGGAAGGAGGACCGTCAGCAATTCCTCTCCGATGAAGCAAAGCACACGCCGCACGCAATGTGCAGGGAGGGATGGGACGACCTTACCGATCTACTCGATGCAACTAACGAAGTATATCCCTTAGCATCGAGCTAAGCGTTTACGAAGTAGCGAAATGGCTTCGGTGACCGGATGAGCCGATCTTTTGATCATTTTCTCTGCTGGAAGTGTGGCAGCTGCGTGCGCAGACCCATAGAATCTCAGCCAACGAAAAGTCAGAGGGATAAGTGATGAGTCAGGAACAAAGGTGTTCCATCTCCGCATGAGGACAAGCTAAAGAAAGTATGGGGGGGTGAGTTAAGGTCCACGTCCGGTATCATGGCAACATCCCCATGACAGAGAGCCAGGGTGGTGGTGGTGGTGGTGGTGGGGGGGCAAGGCAAGGTGGCTCCCCCCTCCTGTACGGAGCAGCCACAGCGCTGGTGACAAGCACTGACCGGAACTGCTGCAGAGTTGGGAAAAGGTCGAAAAGGGACAGGCACTTTGTGGCACTTTGACCTGCAGATGGCAAAGTCACCAAAAGGTTTTTTTTTTTTTTACTAAGGCATTAGCAATACAGCTGGGCCTGTGCTGTGACCGTATGGAGACTGTAGCCCGTAACAGAACGTAATGCCCACGAGAGCAACGGGCAAGATGCCATTCCTAATTATTACACTGATGACTGGCGACGACCGCGCCTCTGTTCGGCCACCGGGAGTCGGCGTTGAAGAACAGGTAGTAGGTGGCAATTACCTTCTACCTGCCCGTGCCACGAGGAAAAGGATGGGAGGGAGAGAGAGAGAGAGAGAGAGAGAGAGAGAGAGAGAGAGAGAGAGAGAGAGAGGCACAGAGGTGACATCAGGGGAGGAGGCCTGTCACCTCACAGCAGAAGGAAGGCCCTGGTTCTCTAGAGATATAAATGTGGAAACATCCGGAAGCATCCCCGCCTGCACGTGCACGCACGCACACACACACACACACACACACACACACACACACACACACACACACACACACACACACACACACACACACACCTCTGTGGCCTTTTAGGAGTGTCAACAAACAGCGATTATCTGAACACACCCAATCCAATGGAGGTGTGATCACACAGGTGATCCTCAAGCCAAGAGGCATTGGCTGCTGACTTGTGTGTGTGTGTGTGTGTGTGTGTGTGTGTGTGTGTGTGTGTGTGCGTCAATGTGTGTCCATGTCGTAATCTAAAATTACTCAGAAGTTAGCAGCGAGTGACCAGTGGAACTGCACATAAACAGCGATGACTAAATGATCCCTGGTTAAGCCTGCTGGTTTCCGTGGCAGCCGGGGCCCCGGGGCGGGCCGGGCCGCGCTCACCCCATGCGGCCATCCCCGTACACAGATGTACACCTGCTTCATACTCTTTCGTATTCGCTGTGGGGACGGACTCAGTGTTCTGCTGCTGATGGTCTCCTAACCCCAACTCAAAAAAAAAAGGGTCAAAGCTTATAAAACAGGACTTAGCTGCTTAATTTCTTAGAAATTTATATGAAAGAAAAAATGTCATTTTATGGAGGGCATCGACCACAGGGGAAAACTTTGGACTCCTTTTTCTTGTGGGGATTCTTGTATACAAACGCTGGCAGACTGAGGCAGATAATCACACACACGCTCCACCTAACAGCAACCCCCCCCACGATATCTCCCCCAGAGGCAAAGCAGAGTCAGAGATAAACCAGGACTCCCTTTTGTAACAAACCAGCAAAGCTTAGTGGGAATGTGGTATTGGGGTGGGTGGGCCGTACCTTAGTGCAAACCTGAGGAGCCGGGGACGTGCTACGGGCGGAGGGTGTAGCTCATCCTCCCTCGCAGCTCCGCATCGCGTGACACGTTAGCATGAAGCGCTACGCTATGGGTCGTGCGAGCCCGTGTCGATTGGCCGGTGTATGCAAAGGTGGCTTTGCCTATGAGGAAAGAACTGGCCCACACATGGATGCGCTGAGGGACACAGATGTGGTAGATAAGGGCCAATGATGCTTGCATGGCTGATAGACGGACGGGCAGAAAGATCAGCACAAGCGGAAAATCGATGGTATGCGTGTGCAGAGGACGTCCCAGGCCGACTGACCAGCCCGAGTATAACAGGGTGAGAGTAAATCTGGCAGGCAGGCCAACATTAGGGAAGCAAAGAGCAAGTTAAGCATGAAAGTACCATTTCTGTAGGAGAGCTTACACATCCTGACCCAACCAACAGCATGCAGGCAGGCAGAAGAGAAACCACAAACTCAATAAAAGCACCTCATGAATTCACTTAGGGGAAAACGGCACAGCCTTGGGTGGGTGGGAGCACGTGACTGGAGTAGGGATTTGAAGACCAAAAGTCTTGACGTGTTCGGCCCAATGGGAACTGGCCAAGCCGACACAACCATGGAAGTCAAAACAACTAGTTATTTATCACACAAAATCCCATCCCACCCACCATCGTATAATGACACCCAAAGACTAATACTGCCACTACCGCCTCTCCCTGCATGCCTTTGGTAGACTGAGGCACACCGCAAATTGTGAAATGAGAGGGTCAGACAAGAGTCATCTAACGAAGACTGATCTACATTACAATACCTGATCTCATTTGTCCGTTAGTGGAACAACCTTTTCACGGACATCCACCGATCTCACAAACCTCTGGGCAGCCACAGAACATTCCAGTTAGCAACTATAGGAAAAAAACATCCTTTTAAAGGCTCAACATTCATTGAAATGTTTAGTTTGGTTTCCCCAAGTCTTGGCTCCGGCCTGGAGGAGGTGGTCGATGAGAGGGGAACGAGTCGATAGATAATCTCTGGGAACTGTCACCCGGCGGGGGCTTGATAGTTCCCCCAGTTCTGCCATTGATCCAAGAATCTACTCTCAATATTCATACGGAAGAAAACGGACAGACACCAGCAACGGTTTCCATGTCAACAGTGGCTACCAGTTCACCTGACCTGAAGGTTTTTATTTCGCGAGTGTGAGAGAACAAACACACACACACACACACACACAGACATACATACATGTGTAATGCCCATATTACACCCAAAAGTTTCCCAGAATCCATTGTGAGAGGGCTGTGCGTCCAAAAAAAAAAAAAATAAAAAAACCTGCATCACCAAAGATCTTGCGGGCTTGAAACACAAGGAAGTGAAATTTGAAGAGTAAGCAAGTGGAGGAGCCACACACACACACACACACACACACACACACACACACACACGGCTCTGATTCAGTCATGATCCATGCAGAAAACATGCCGGCCTCCTTGCCTCGCACTCTTTCTCCAGCTGTAATTACAGTCCTGGAGCAGCACGGAGTAATTAGGAGCCATTTCCACGAAGATACAGAGCTCTGCATTGTCACTCAGTATGCCCCCCCCACCCCCGACTACCAACACGCTCCCAGCCTGCCTCCTCCTCAACCCTTCCTCGCTCAGTCGGTGCCTCCTTCTCCTTCCCACTGACTTCTCCCCGTCTCATCTCTCCTTCTCTCGCTACAATGGCCTCCCACATTAAATCATATTAATGAAGCGGACGCCCACACCACACCACACCAGAAGTCTCCTTTATACAAGGCTCAACTTTGGACAAAGTCTCAATACTGCAGCAGAACAACCTCTCCCACTAAACGAAAGTGTCCTTTATACAGCAGCCTCCATACCATCCTACTTTAAACATTTTTGAGGAAGCAGGGTCAACCAGTCCCTAGAGAACCCGGAGGGCCTTGCTCAAGGACCCAACGGTGATGTCACTCTACCAACCCCAGGATTTGAGCCGATGACCTTCCGAGTACAGGCATGGCAACCTAACCCGCTGAGTCTCATGGCACCACTGTAGACCTTATCAAGAACATCCCACACTAAACTCATACTAACAATGTTTTTGGCATAACTTTTGGAAAAGTTCCATGAAAGACGAAACACACCCAGAACACGTCACAGGGTGTCCGTAACATTCCTAGTTTAGTCTAGCAATTGTTGCCTCAGCGACGGGGTTAAAACAGAAGGGGAGTAACAAGCGAAAGAAAAACAAATTCAGACAGGTACCGACAGAGTGCGAACCAAACCAAAATTCTCATCATAAAACCAGACGTCAGTCGTGTTATTTGACGGGGTGGAGAAAAAACATGTCTGAGGCTGATATTCGGCTCCTGACAAACCACGTTTTGGCTGAGCAGGCTACAGGGAGGGGGACTGAAATTGCCTTATTTTGGATGAGACGGGCTCAGAACGTTCCAGAATGCCGGGCACGGCCATCGGCGTCCTCCTCGTGGGCGGCCGCGTTCACTTAGCGATGGAGATAAGTGAGAATAAAACGCTGGGAAAATTTGTAACGGGAGGTGAGGTGGGGTGGGTGTTTCTGTGTGGCGGGGGGGGGGGGGCTCGGAACAGGTTCTTTCCACCCCCACAACATAGAGAAAGTGGGCGTAAGGAGGAAAAAAAAAAAAAGTAGATTCACAATAGTCTGATTCAAGTGTATTATTGGTACATGTACTCCTGAGGTAATAAAGCACATTGTTATTACTGTAATATATGCAATATTACGAAGCCTAAGGCATTATGTCATCTTTTGCTTTGCTCAATGGTTTGACTTAAAGAGCCAAATATTTCAGACTGTAGCTCCACCAGACCATAAAGATTCTGGTTGGAGACTCTGGATCTTCTAATCATAACCAAAACGAGAAACAGTCCAGTTACAGAGTGCTGATGACCTCCTTTCACGTGACCTTGAGGTTAGACTAAAACACAGGTCTCAACTGTAGTTCTTATTTTTTAGCCAAAAGCATAGATAAAGGTACCCTGCGAGCCATGCCAGGAGTTTCCTTGGAAGATGAAACTTGCTTAAACATGTCACTCCTGACGGTTTATTTTCATTACAGGAATTAGAGGCAGACGCAGAGAAGACCAGCCCAGCTCCCCGATCTCACGGAGGTGACAGAAATGCTTTGAGTGTGTGTTGCTAAGGAACAAATCTGTTCAGATCTGACAGAAGAGGTGGGGGGGGGGGGGGGGGGGCGGAGTGGATAACTTTCACAGATCAAACGGCGGCGCGGTGACCTCTCATTTTCTGTCGCGCCGCAAACGAGATTCCTTGCTAGGCCACAGGCGGGGCGTGGCCGGCCGTCAAACTGCACTGACCACCTCTCCTGGTGGAAAGCTAGCCTACCTGGTGGGGGGGGGGGGGGAGGAGATGCGTGGCCCTCCCATCAACGTGGAATCACCGCAGCCAAACAGATCCATAAATCAAACAGCCTCGCCCTGACTGGTGTGCAGCCTGTGTGATCGCTAACTCTCATGGAGACAAGCACAGCCTGGCGTGGTATCAGTCTGGGGTGGAGCACCACCCAGAAAGTACACAGTAGTCCTGCATGGCCACAACGCCAACGCCCTTAAGGAACTGGACTATGAGCATGTCCTCTAAAGCTGACCTCAGGATGGGGGGGGCGGGGGGTAAATTAAGACCACACCTTCCTCTTAAGTGCAGAAGTCAAGTTACCATGCTTAGCAGACAACTGGGGGGTTAAGGGCCCAGCTCAGGGCCCCAAAGGTGACATCATTCCGCTGAGCCGGGGTTTCAAACCAGTGACCTTCTGACCACAACCACAGCACCCAAACCCAATGAGCTACACACTGCCCTATTTAACTCAAAGAAGCAGCTTTCGGGGAGATGAATTCGAGGCTTCCAGTATGAAGGTGAAAATGTTGATGTTGAATTTAAAATAGGGTTTTGTGAGCAAGGGAGAAAAGGCCGTTACTGAGACAATGTTAGGGCAGGGTATACAAAAATGGGCAGAAACACATGCACACATGCTTCTACCTGTGAAAAAAGATGATTTGATAATGAACAAGTGCTGGTAAAAAAGCAATGGTGTCCTGAAAGGCATCGAAAGCTGTACACATACAAACCTCCCTGTACCACAGAGCCATGCCACATTGCCTGCCAGTGTGTCAAACCACTGATTACAGCATCCATCGGGCCTTGCTGGGCCTCGAACGTTTGCAAAGCCACTGTCTAAATTCACAGATCACCAACTGAGGATTCTACAGATCTACGGTATCGCTCCTGCCTGCCAAAGCCTTCAAAAAAAAAAACCAAAAAAAAAAAAAACCGCTTTATTCAGTCCGGGGCAGATCCGGAGGGCTGGAGGTCTCGCTGGGAATATCAATCAAGGAATGACAGGCAGCTGTCACGCCAAGGAAGGATCACCGCAAGAAAATATCAACTTTGACGACTATGCTGATCAGCGGCGTCGAAAGGAAAAACAGCTCGGAGAAGACCGAGGGCCAGGCTCTCCCAGGCCTGTAATCCTCACCAGAGGGCGAGTGCTGTGGGAGGTTAGGGTTAAGGTTCAACCAACTAGCAGGGTGTTTAAGATAATCCCTCAGCTTAACAAAATACCTTAACCATGCAAGTCTGGGTGTAGAGTGCACCCTGCTCTGCCTGTGATTCGCGTCTGAGACACCCGCCTGGAAGGTATCATCTACTCCTACCCCATCTTAACCTTGTGGGGGGGGGGGGGCAAACACCACACCTCCTTTCTGTGACTCCCACCTCTAGTTGGCTGAGGCCACAGGCAGACCTTCCCATCCTATTCATAAGCCTCACCACATCCCTCTCCTCACATACATCCCTCCAGATGAGGATCTTCACTTCGACCCCCCCAGGGATTGCACCCAGTAGCTTTTAGATATGCTTTTAATTAGCGCCTTCTTTATACCTGGAATTCTGGGGGAGGCCCATCTGGGCAAAGACATGCCAACAAAACCTGTGATCCCTCCCAGGCTCATAATTAAACACCCCCATGCTCCTGTGAATGATTCCAGATTAGCGCAGGTTTCTGCAACACAAGCAGCAACCAATCACAGAGCTTCAGGTTTAAGCGGCGCTTCATTAATCAGCTCTACCCGTAGTTGCAGGCTGGAGGGCAGCTTTCAGACTCTCCTTGTGCCGAGGCCAGTGGGAACATCAGCTGTGCTTCGTATCAGAGCAACAGACTGACCTAGAACAATCTGACACTGGATGATACGTTTCTGTGCAGCCTGCTGTACCAGCCATATCATTCTTGTCAATGATAGAGTTGACAGCTCCAGTCCATGGGTGAATATAGGGGCGGGGCTGCAGGCACCAGCTGAAAGCTGATTAGTTCCCATAGTATCCACTTCCCTGTCACTCATCGATTCAAAGCATATCATTGGCTAATAAGGTTGGCCCCTCTGTATAAATTATGGGCCCTCTTATGGCCCCTCCCCACCAATCTTGTCACAGCAGGTCATGATGGTTCCACACCACTGAAACGTGTTTAACTTTGGTCTAAAGGCTAAGCCCAGCGATATCAGCAGACGAGGCCAAGACGATAAAACGAACCCGTGGCTCTATGGGTGACTGCTGGACCCCCCCCCCCCTTCATGCCCCACAATCACCTTCTCAAGGTGGGACTTTTGATAAGTTGGGCGTCAAACAGACGCAGCCCCTGCCAAGAGCCTATATTCCTCGCCTTGGCCTACATTTGCTTTTAGCTCAATGGGCGCTGTGTTATCCAGAATGACTAACATTCATACCCATCACCAGCCTATTTATATAGCCAGACACTTTATAGGAGCAATTTGTGCTATGCACCCTGTAACGAGGTACACCACAGAATCCCTCCTGCAATTGGGACAAGCGAGCTACAGGTAGGAAACTACTACACCCCCTGCTGGCAGGGAGGGAGACTGCACGGGGAATGGAGCATGAGCAGGAGCTCCAAGCCGCACCAAAGATCTGACTCTTTCTGCACTTCCGCCTCCTCCACCTCTCTACCAGCTGGCTTGGAGAGAAATAAGAATAGCCAAAGGTGGGGGGTGGCGGGGGGAGCAGGGGGTTCTCTCCTGTCGTGAAGGGTTTGCACATTTCACAGCACAGAGCCGAGCATGTTGGACTGAACAGGTGGTCCCGGTGATCAACCCTCCAAGCTCGGGGGTGGGAGTGGGGGGAGCCACACAGTTCACAGTGTCATAATTATCCTGCTCTCACTGTTCCTTAAGCTTTATTCTCTCTCTCGTTAAAAGCACAAAAAAAAAACACAGTTAAGCTTCTACAACAAAATGGCGCCCAAAGCAATTATTGTGCTGATGCTTTATTCTATCCACATATGCTGCACAGACGGAGACAAAATGCCCTATTAATGTCAGCACCTGCTGGGTTGGGGCTGGGGGGGAAGGGGGGGGGGCGCAGGGCTCTTAGTACCATCTCTTAAGAAGGTACAGTAGAGGGAACCGCTTCACAGCTCCTGGAGTTACGACCCATACCCTGATGTCAGGCTGCGCGTGCCCGCGCCTGTGTGGGTGGGCGGGGGCGGCCGGCATAAGGCGGGGGAGGGAGCGTAAGGGAAAGACAGATTCCATCACTCACACCCATCCATCGCAGTCCCTCGTTTCTTCATAACAGGTCACAACGCTTTCTTTAGCAGATTCTCTCTCTTTCTCTCCCCACGAACAACAGGATGCATCGCATTATCTACCTGTCAGAAACACCGCGGACTTCTGTCTACAGGGATGTGCGTGTGCACGTCTGTGGGAACTCGAACGGCACCGTAATATTTTAAGGATCAGGTGCCAAGTTCTCTGGCTAAAGGCACAGTGTGCATCTAGTATTTCTGGTTCATCTGCCAACTGATATATTCACCTAGATGGGGAGGAGAACAAGAGAATTTTCACTATAACTTAACTCAATTATATCACACTTTTACCCTTAAAGAACAGAATAAAAAAATCCCAGCTCACGACCTTCAGAATCACTTGGAAAACCCAACGAACCGTAAGCTTGAACCCTCAAAGTAAAGTATTTTATAGCTCTACCTATTTCGCAAAACTGGTTAACACTTGGAAGCCTGAAGGCAGTTGTTTGCTATGCCTGTCGCGACACAGAATTTCCCGATTATCTGGAAACCACACGTCTGTCTTAAGATCTCAAGTATAATCAGAATCGTACTACAGCCCCAAAGAGTGTGCTTGCAAACCACCCGATCACAGACCGATCATTGTTCAAACGGTTCCCCGCATCCATTCAGGCGCATAGATGACCGACAGATTGCGCACTGTTGCACACAGTGTCACGACTCCACAGGTTTCCGATCGCACTTCAAAGTCCGGGCGCTCTCTCGGCTATAACGAATTTTAAACAACATGCATTTAATTATTTCCTATTGGTCAAATCCCTAATTAATACCTAAAAGCTACAGACGGCGATTGCCAAAGCGCCGGAGTCGAACCGATTTCGCTTTTAAATAACATTCCATTGCGGGTAAGAGCAGAGTTTGTGAATCGCCGAGAGCATTTTTTCATGCCAACGGCAAAAATAAATTTAAAAAATGTAACCTCACCCCCCAACACATTGTGTCTCTTTTTAAATCACTCCGACTGGGGAAAAATAAGACATTAAATTCTTCCGCTTTGTTACATTTGGAAAGGGAGTCCACAGGTTACCTGTTGTAATGACAAAGGTCAGTCATAGTAACCGCTTGTATCTGAGCAGATTTGGCCAAATAGGCAGAGCCGAAAAATCTGAAGAACCCCGAAAAGGCGCTATATATTTCGAAAACACTGCGAAAATCATTCACCAGGCTGCGGCCGCCGACGGCTTCGCTGCGCTGTTGGGAGGGACTTTACCTTGTAGACATTCTCCGTTATACGGTGGACCTCGTCGGTACGAGACATCTTGGGAGCTTCAGCCAAAACCATACACCAGACTTTCCTTATCAGAGAAGAGTTATCCGAGAGGGGGGGAAGGGGACGATGTGGTGGGGGACACAATCCGTAAAAAAAAAAAAAAAAAAAAAATCAGGCGCGGAATAGGCGGCTGCAGAAATACTCGCACGCTCCTGCCTTGCGAAGCACCGCAGCTTTTATAACACTGCCGATCGCTGGCTGCACCCACACCAGCCCCCGCACGCAGTCTCCGGACGGGGATAGGGAGAAGCTGCGCTGTCAACCTGCAGCTCTTTCAATGCACCAGGGCGCCGCCTCTGCCCGTGAAACGCCGCCTGTCGCTCCACCCTTCTACCCGGCTCTTGCAATACCGCCTGCGGCACTTCGCTGTCATCCGCACACCTTTCTTCCGCTTCTGTTGCGACTATTTAAATACGAAAAAGGATTCCATTCATGTGTTGAGAAGTGTTCCTAACTCTATTCTTTCACTCTTAGGCATTTGTATGAAAAGGAATCGTGTGCGTGAAATAATGTATGTAGGCGCAGTTCATATATATCGTGCATTTTCAAAACAGCATTCGGAAGTGTTGCATGCGACTATGAGGTAATTTAGGCTGCGAACTCTGATTTCAGATGCATAAAGGATCCCTGTGATTTCTGGGGATATCAAAACCTAGCAGACCCAGCCTATCTGATACCACAGCTGAAGGCTATTGAACTTTTAAGTTGATTTATTATTTCTGAGCTGATCTATGAGTTTGGGTTACAAATACTATAAAGTACCCTGTAGCTCTGTCACTGCACTGTGTGGTGGTAATGCAATCCACATCAGGTGAGACCAAATTACACAGTATACATGACTAGAGCAAGGAGCTGGTGTTAAAATCACTCATAAAGTGCTACCTGAAGTACACAGCTTCTCATTGGCAGGTAAGAAAGTTTCAAAGAATGATGGGAAAAGATTATTTGATTAGGGGGTGTTAATGTACAGGCTGCAGCCCAGGGGCCTCTGCAAAAAAAGGGGCCTTAAAACAACCCCCTCCGGGTCGTAACCACCCCTCCCTGCTCCTCCCCTGGGGCCACAACTTAAACTGTCGCAGGGGGGCCTTTGACAACTGAAATAGCCCCCAGGGCTGTAATTCATTTTGTTAATATCCTGTACTTGCCACAGTGGAAGTGGTAAACCCTACTGCCTTCTCTGTAGCATTACACTGAGATTTTTATTTTTTTGCGTGAGAGTGGAATAGCTTCTCAAATACAAACAAGATCATTGCATCATCGAAAGAGATTTCAGGGAACATGAGATTGTGGCTGTCCTGATCGGGATTGTTCGTGTCCTGATCGGGATTGAGGCTGTCACAATCGGGATTATGGGTGTCCTGATCGGGATTGAGGCTGTCACAATTGGGATTACGGGTGTCCTGATCGGGATTGTGGCTGTCCTGATCAGGACTGTTCGTGTCCTGATCGGGATTGTGGCTGTCCTGTTTGGGATTGATGCTGTCCTGATCGGGATGTTGGGTGTCCTGATCGGGATTATGGGTGTCCTGATAAGGATTGTGGCTGTCCTGTTTGGAATTGAGGCTGTCCTGATTGGGATTGTAGAAACCAGGCTCATGACCCTGGAAAAGGAAGAAACTTAGCTCTTGGAATAAATGGTGACATCCCTCTTTTGAGAATTCCATTAGTTTAAAAAATACACTAATCTCTCAAGGGCTTCAAAAAATACACAAATAATTAAATGGGTCTCTCTAACAGAGGAATTCCTGTAGATGTCATCAATAAAGCCAGCTGACACACAGGCCAAATCCCATTTTAGCATCTGGAGAGTGATAAAGAACTTACTTCTACAACATCCATCCTATCTGCAGTAGAGGGCAGTGCCTTCTTGTATTAGGTCAAACCTTTAATTTCCTGGTATCTGAAGTACGATGGATTGTTAATGTAGTTCCTCCACCAGGGGGAGCCTGTGGCAAGACTCAAACCCTGGTCCCCCATGTAGAAGGCAACCCAAACAGCAGTACCTGCAGACCATTGGTTGCCAACGCATTGACTGCGAGCTATTAGTAGCCTGCACTGATTCAATGAGTCGCCCACAGGACAGCTTCAGTGAACTTAAAAGGACATGGAAGGATAATCCCAAAGTCCCCCAGCAGCCCCTTATATAGACAGGGGCTTCTTGGAGCATGTGCTAGGGTCACTTTGCTACCCCCTTCCTGTGAGGAGACACCATGCACCCTCATGTTGGTCTTACATCATGGGTGTCAAACTGCAGTCCTGGGGGGCCGGAGCCCCATGTAATTTAGCTCTTTCCCTGTTCCACCATAAATGATTCAGCTCAAGAGCTGTGTGGTAATTAGCACAAGGAGTTGAATCAGGTGTGTTAAATGAGGGCAAACCCAAAGCTGTGCAGGCCTCCCGCCCCCCCAGGACTGGAGCTTGACAACCCTGTCTTACATCAAGCCTTCCACAGCTGCCATGATGAATTGCACCCACGGGGAAACACGCCACCGACCTCACCTCTTTGCCTTATTTCCAGCAACTGACGGGGGGTAAATCTGCTGGAGCAGCCCCCGCCGAGCCCGGGGCTCCAGCCTCCCACACCGAAGGCAGTGGCTTCAGAGGCATCGCCGACAGGATGAAGCCCTATAGCTAGGTTAGTAGAAGAAGGAGCCTACATGGAGTTTTGACATACAGCAGCAACAACAATAGCAACAATAACAATAATAATAATAATAATAATAATGATGGTGATTATGATGATGATGACGATGATGATAATTAGGGGGGTTTGGAGTCCATCCCAAGCAGCACAGGGCATGGGTGTATGCTGGGTACAGTGTATGCTGGGTATATGCTGGGTTTATGCTGGGAGTATGCTGGGTGTATGCTGGGTTTATGCTGGGTGTACGCTGGGTATATTCTGGGTGTATGCTGGGTATATGCTGGGTGTATGCTGGGTATATGCTGCGTATATGCTGGGTGTACGCTGGGTATGTGCTGGGTGTATGCTGGGTATGTGCTGGGTGTATGCTGGATATGTGCTGGGTATATGTTGGGTATATGTTGGGTATATGCTGGGTGTATGCTGGATATGTGCTGGGTATATGTTGGGTATATGCTGGGTGTATGCTGGGTATGTGCTGGGTATATATGTTGGGTATATGTTGGGTATATGCTGGGTAGGATGCCAGTGCATCAGAGGGCACATTCATACGCTATGGGCAATTCAGAGAAGCCAATTAGCATTTCTCTGGCATGTGAGAGGAAACCCAAATGCCACAGAGTGAACACGCAAACTCCACACACACACACACACACACACAGAATACTCACAAACCCAACCCTGGAAGTGTGAGGCAAAATCGCTACTGCCTGAGCCACCATCCCACCTCCTGAAACGTTAAAAGACAAACTAAAGAAATACAACTGATTGCGAATGCAGATTGCAAGTCAGTCATTCTTTACAAAAAAATCAGTGTTGAAATCAGCTTGACGACTTGGTTTCACTTGTTTAATAACTTGTGTAGGAAGCAATTGAATAAACATGCTCAGAGTTTACCTTGATAGAAAACACCTCCATACTTGGTATAGCCATGGTACTTTACTGCATACATGATACATGAATAATGTATATATGAATAAATATATTATGTCACTGTCTGATTTCAGAGACAAGATCCTCGTGTCCATTATGACATCCCGGGTGGTCCATCCCCCACACTCACGCCGCTTCCAAGATTTCCAACTGCTGCGGCGGTGAACATTTTTCATCTCATCCTTGTCGGCACGGAGATGCCGAAGCCAAACGATGCATTTCCCGGGTGGCAGATCTGCCTGCTCCAGAAAGGACTCATAGAGCATTGTTCCTAAAGGCAGCCCATATCCAGAAGGAATCCAGGGGATGGTCGGTATTATAGCCCCTGGTGGCAATGGAGTTAAAGAGCAACTGAGTCCCCTGGATTAGAAGCAGCCTATATGAGTAAATGCTTGTTCATGGACGTTTTACTTACACAAAAATGTTCTGAGGGCAGAATGAAAAATGATTGGTTCAGAGAGATAACCAATCAGATTGCAGATGAGGTGGGTCCAAGCAACCAGATCTCTTGATCTCACCTCCTCTACTTGCTTAGACCCAGCTACTCTACAATCTGATTGGTTATCTCTCTCAACCAATCATTTTTCATTCTGCCCTCAGAACATTTTTTTGTGCAAGTAAAACTCCCATGAGCTAAATTTCTAAAGCAATGAAGCTTTTTACAGCTAACGGTAACTGTCTGTGCCTTCTTAATAGCAGACATCTTGAAAAGCGTAAAGGTTAGAGACACTGTTATTTTTTCCCCCTCCACACGCTCAAAGGTTTAAGCAGGGTCACTTATGTAGCGCATGTTCTACTGTAAGCCCCATTATCACCTACATACATCTCCTGATACCGCTGGCCAGGACAGGGCTGTGTTGAGCCTAGAGCCAATCCTAGGCAGGAGGATGCTAATTTGTCACAGGGCACAACATACAGTAATGGGCAAATTAGAGACAGCGGTTGGCTTAACCACAGGTTTTTCCTGCACTGGAGGTAGAAAGTGAAGAACCTACCGGAAATCCACACTTGGGGAGAACACGCAAAAGTTCTCGTACACTCAGACAGAGCGGGGGCGGCTGCAGTGCTGCCTACAGAGCTGCCCGATAAGCATCCCCTTCGATTTATAAAGTGATAAGGAAAAAAGCCACGAGCTTCCAGCTCCCCTAGAGCAAAGTGCTAATCTCAGCATGATGCTTTCTGACCATTAATGGCTAAGCAGCGACAGAATGGCAGCTGATGTGAGGAAGCATCTCCGAGCCTGTGCACTACATTTGTCTTATATCTTGTTGCATTCTCTCTTTTTGGTAAATTCTAAATGTGGATAACTATATTAAGAGCCTGGCTATATTAAGAATCTCCGATGGGAGACAGTTGTTGTACCCTTAAGGATGGCACTTAACCTGAATTCCTTCTGTCCATGTTCAGCTGTAATTAGGTAAAGGAACAAATTGGATGTAAGCAATGCAAATTTTCCAAAGGGTGGGCTGCTGGTTGCTGTTAGAACGGAACTGGATCATGTGATGAAACGCAACTGAGTCAGCTGATGAGCCTGAAGACTGGGGCGGAGTCTTAATTAAAGGGGCCCACACGACCCTTTTAAAAATAACTTATCTTGCTTTTTAATTGCACTGTAAGTGTAGAGATAGTCTCCGGGTCAACATATTAAAAGATAAGAGGAACTGATTGCAGAATAACTGCTTGTTTTGAAGCGCTGCGTATGCCAAGTGGAGTCTGTTGATGTTGCTAAATAGTTGACGGTAGGTGTTTAGCTGGATGATGGGGGAGGTCGACATCTGTCCGGGTTGCATGCTGATGATCACAGTTTGGGATGACAGTGAAAATATTTTAGGCATGGAATACACCGCAGGGCTCGTTCCCTCGCTAAGGTGCCGGGGACACGACACCACTGGAAACGCGTTTGTTGTGTTGATGATGATGCTCGTCAGAAGCACGACCCACGACCTGCAGCTGCTACGCTGCATTTTGCGGAACCTGATGTGGGGAGGGAGAGTATTTAAACGCCACGGGGAAATTAAAAATGCGTCAGCAAATTCTCGCAAAGGCTTGCGGCATATGCCAAATATGCGGGGTGCAATTCAGTCCCTGGGGGAGGAGAAAATGAAACAGAGAAAATGCTGAATTCACCGAAAGGACAGACGTGACAAGATGTCAGCTATACACACGGGAGATAAAACACGTTCAAGGTCAATAATGACCAGATAAGTCAGTTCGTACACAGACCAGTGACCAGACAAAAGTAACAAAATACAAATTCTGAATTACTTTTAATTTTAAGCAAAGAGACAAGGGTTAGATATTGATACAGCATATAGAGAAGACTACTACTGACAGAATAGTTTAATTAACAAATAACGGGCAATAACTGATCTTTAATGAATTGGGTTTCTGGCAAGTGCCTCAGAACTTCTATAGTATGTGTGTGTGTATTTTGCAACCTCGCTGTGTTTGCGTGGGTTTCCTCTGGCAATCCAAAATGATGAATTTAGGCCAAATCACAACTGAAATTTGCCCACAGAATGTGCCCCTGTACAGCAGTGGCATCCTGTACAAGGTACTTCCTGGGATGGGATTCAGGAGCCTCATGTTATGGAAGATAGATGGCTAGGATCACAGTTCCAGACTTGTCAACAATCCCATCTTGTCATATGTCTCGATTTAGCCGTCAAAGGCAACAGTGGGGCTCCGCCGGGAACAGAGCTAAGAAGAACCACGCGAGCCGCTCCCACCCGAACTCGTGACTCGTTTTCCGAGTCGCCTCAAAGATCAAAGCGAATCCTGAACTGGCCCTTAAGATGTAATAAAATCTTAACAATGCAGAGGAAAAAAATGCACACGCACAAGCTTCAGCCAAAAAAATAGTGTGCTGCGGAAGACAGTGCGTTTTGTGTGTGTGTGTGAGAGCGCGCGCACGTGTGTGTGTGTGCGCCTTGCGTGGGAAGGCGTGGGAGAGAGCAGCCAGTCGTGTCTGTATTCCAGGCGATGAAAACAGAGGAGGTACCGAATCTTCTGCCTTGCTTACAGATTCTTACAGAATCCCCCCCCCCCACTCTCTCTCGTTTGAATATGCATAGGATTTTGAACCCCCCCCCCCCGCTTGTGCCACCCCTGAGAAACAAACATTTGCAGCCGGCGGGGACACTGCCAATGCGTAGAACGAGCTGTGTTTGAGGTCTGTCTCTCCCTTTTTTCCGTCTGGAGCCCACGACGACAAAATTCAAAAACAGCTGTAAATGCGTCGATTAAGTCCTGATTCCCGCTCCAAACAAACCACAATCCAGACGGATCAGAATGACGCGCCTGATCCGTATCTCTTCGTGACTTTCCTTTTCAATTCTCTATAAATTCATGTGTAAAAAAACAAAAAAAAAAACACAAATATGGACGGCCAGGTCACGTGACAGTTGCCAAGAATGCTGAAGCAGCTCTGAAGCGCTGTGCTTCTCACCGCGAGAGTGAAGAACTCGCCCGCCGTTGGGTTTGTTGTTTAATGTGAAGGAGCCACCCAAGTTGTTCCCACTTATCTGGCAGACAACTGCAGTTTGCGGAAATCGCGAGCGGATGCAGGTCACCCGACGGCTCTCGTCTGGCACTCCATGGGGTCCTGGATGCCCTGGAAGCTTCAAGGGGGGCTGAGGAGGTTGCTTGGTTGGCTGGATGGTCGTTGTTGATTCACTGCTGTGATAGGCAGCCACAAACTCCCCCCACACACAGTGGTGTATGAATATGATGGTTTTTTCTCTTTTGGAGTTAACCATCATTAGTGACAGACCTGTGATTCAGGCTATTTATTAGCACCAAGGAACCAAAACCGACCTCCGATCAAGTCCTGCGCAGTCAATCAGAATTTCATTCAGGGATGTGATTCTACACTGTTTTTAAACCATTTTAATTCTTTTTTAGGCCCATTCTGCTAAGAAAGGAATTTCGTAAGATTAAGCAAGATCTGGCCGAACAGGATGGTCGAGCTGAATAGATGGCAGGCAGATGGAGCTCAATCAGAGGAATGAAGCTGTTTCCACACAGATAAGAGGTTTGGGGAGAGCTGGACCGCCCGTGAGCGTCACGCCCATATTCCGTGAACGATCGATCCCTTTAAAATTCCATTCCACCCTCCGTTGCATGGCAAGCCCAGCGAATACCGCCAAAGCGGATAATCTAGGTGGAAACGGTCTGAATTGCCAGCTGGGGTAATGATCATCTCCACGGCGATGACTGTCAGAGCATCTCCAGGGACTGCGCCCTGACAAAAACACCTAACCCAGCTGTACCGGAACATTCTGTGACAGAGCGCTCGAGGGGGGGTGAGGTGTTGTGGGAAAGGGGGCAGCCCCAAGAATTGGGGGGGGGGAAGGGGGGGGGCGATACCAGGAATGTCACTGGGGGAGGGATTGTAAGTGGGAGGCTGGCCTGTGTCTGCCTCGGTACTGGAAACACTAACAAGCCCACACGAGGGGGCGGAGAGAATGTTCCGGAAGTACAGCAGACAGGATTGCTGAGAAGGATGTGTACTGGGGGGGGGGGATTTCGTGGGTGTCTTGCCTATTCTCTCCCCCAGGTTATCATTAGTATTCTTTGGTGAGGCACTCTACACTGACAAGTCTTCTAGAAAGACCACCTACGCACAGACACACGAGCGCAACCTCGCCGAGGTTCGAGTCTCCCGTAGTAAATGCTAGAACACAGAGTGGGCAGGGGCCATATTCAGCAAGGCCAGATGTGGCCTTCGCAGCCCGGCCGCGGATAAAAGCTTCCCAGTGCCGCGCACTATTGCCAGGCCCGCAAGGCCGGCGCACGCACACACCTGGCAGTCTGTGAGTCAGAGAAGTTGTCGAAAATGAATTTCGAACTGGAACTGAGAGAATTGAGATTCCCAGCCATTACTCAGCCCTAAAAAAAAACACCTGTCATATTCTGTACAGTCATTTTTTAAATGTCACAAAACACTTCAGTGGAGAGGGGGGAAAAAATCAAGCTAATGTGAGAAGAATTAATTTGGTGGTTTCAGTGCTTATCAAATTAGTGAAACGGCAGGCCACAGCCTATAATGGAAAATATAAGGGATATGGCTGAGCACAACAGGGATATTCAACCCAAAACAGGGGTCTCTCTCTCTCTCTCTGACACACACACACACACACACACATTTACCTATCTAAATGGGGATCTTTCATTCATTTCTATGGGAAAAACCCTAACTCCAATTATGACACCCTTAACCCCTACCCAGCCCTAACCTCAACCAAAAGTAACCAAACAAAATAAAAGACTTTCCTAATGTTTACTTTTTTGATTGCATTCACAGATGTTTATAAAACTGAGGTTATCCAAATGGAGACCTGAAAAATGTCCCCAAAAGTAGGGAAACTTCAGGTTTTACCCCCCCCCCCACACACACACACACACACACACGCACGCACGCACGCACGCACGCACACACAGTTTGAGAAATTGAGAATCACTTGCTCTCGTTAACTTTATGCCATTCAACTATGTGCAAGAACAACAGGAAACCCCCCCCCCCCCTCCACACACAGCATGGGCAGATTTAAACCTTTTCCACCTCACACAGCTCACCCTCCATATTCGCTGCTTCCACATCCGCGAATTCAACCAACAATGGATCAAAAATATTTCTTAAAAAAAAATTCCAGAAGATTCCAAAAAAAGCAGAACTTGAATTTCCCATGAGCCAAGCATGACGAATGACGTGATGTGTGATTTTGGGTGTAGGTGTGCACTAACAGGGTGTGCGTGTGAAAGAGTGAATTTATATATTCTCTATTTATTAATATATATTTTCTATATGATGGTTGTTCCGGTATTGAACATGTACAGATTAATTTGTCTTGTCATTAATAAAAAAAAAACACAACCATTCACAACATTTACATAACATTCACATTGTATTAGGTATTATAAGTAATCTAAAGATGATTCAAAGCATACGGGAGGATGTGTGTAGGTTATATGCAAATACTGCGGCATTTTATATCAGGACTTGAGCACCCGCATATTTTCGTATCTGTGGGGGGGTGGTCCGTAACCGATCCCCCATGAAAACAAAGGGCCGATTGTGTAAAAATAATTTACATAAAACAAACACTCCCAGCCTGTTTGCAAAAATGGAGTTTAAGTGCATGAACACAGCTCAATAATCCGGACACATAATACACTCCAAGCTTTTCACTCAGGTGTTTCTTAGTAAAACCGAGAGCTTTGACAGCTACCAGACCTCCCCGTGAGATCTTACCCTAAACTCCATAAGCGGCCATCGAGGTACCCGGGCTCGCTGTAGAACAGGCCCACCGACTAAACTAATTATTCATTAAATGGACAATGCTTGGCTGGTTACATCACGCACAATGAAGAAGCAAGGGCAGAAACGACAGCACGCGTGGGAGGCCGCTCGGACCGCAGCGGCTCGCCGATAGTCTCTGACGCTGCAGGTCACATTCTGTTCATTTGCTCTCCTTCAGTTCCATGACATGGATTTAATGCCCTTTTACGGGCCCAACGCTAAAATTCCTCCCACACCTCTTTTTTTTTTTTAAAAAAGCCTCGATCATTTTTTGTACGCCTCTGTGCTTTGGCGCCGTGTCCCTGCTAGCCGGCTTTTAAATGACGGGGACGTCACTGGAAACAAACGAGCCCACTGACAGAAATCACCTTGGGTCCGGCGTTGAAGATGCACCTTTCTAACGGGACTGAGAATTAAGCAAATCTGGGTTAGGCATGGCTTAGCTCAGTAATAACGGAGAAAGTGTGCTATTGTCATTCAAATCGCATCACAAAATTTCCTCCCAAAAAAAGCATTTATTTTTCTATGTTAACTTAATTATTAGAAATATCACTTGCAAATCACAACAGAAGTCTCTACCTTGAAAAAGATTTTGTATAACTCCGGTCTTTCATGGCGCCCTCTTGTGTCTAATGGGGCTCATGACATCATAGAACTTCATAGCAGAGCACTGACATCAGTTAAAAACCCCTTTATTAACACACAATGCAATTCAGTGTGAGAGAGATACATTAGCCCTTGCAGGTGGAACAGTAATATTCCTGGTGATGACGATGTTCAGTTCTAGGGCTAACTAATGGCCGGATCAATGCCTTTTGCACTAACCAGCCAAGAGGACAGAAGTCAGTTAATACACTTACAGTTATATACTATACCTCAAAAGGTTGAGTTGGGCGCACACACGCACGCACGCACGCACGCACACACACGTCGGGTAAACATATCTTTATGGTAAAAATGCTAATGCTATCGATGACAACCTTAACCCCTACCCGGACCTAACCATAACCTTAACCATAAGTAACCAAGCAAAAGACAAGAGTTTTTGTATGTTTAGCTTTTTCATTGCAGTCACTGATTTTTATTAAATTGAGTTCTCCCTTATGGGGACCAGGGAAAAAAATGGGTTTTCATCAGCTTGTGTGAACATTGTGTCCCCATAAGGTAAGGAGTACCTGCTGAGACACACACCCACACACACTCATCCCTGCACAGCATCAGTCATTAAATGTCAACATGACTTCTGTTCAGCTGATAAAGTAAGTAAAGGTCATTAAACATTGAAATACAGTAAAGTCGCTTTGAAACACCACGGTCCAGGGATCACCGCGATATCTGGCAGGATATCTCACACGTGGACAGTTTCGCATAATTGCTAAAATAAAACCTGACACATAAAACATTCATAATGCATTATACACATGGTTACAATAGCCATGTTTATATTACTTTATGAATGCACTATGACGACTATTTTAAGTAAAGTATCACTACCAGGGAAACCAAATATTTTCCATATGATTCATGGTGATGCTATATAACATCATTACCAGACAGCACCCAGGAAGAGCAATAGATGTGTTGAATAATAGCTAATCCTTACGCATTAATCAAGTGTAGCTTTATCGAGTAGAAGTCATGCATTGTTTTACACTGTCTGTATTGTTTCGCATTACCTTGTTCTATCTCCTGTAACTGAATGTGGCTGAGTGAGTAAGCTTTCCAATATAGGTTTAGCGCATGGTCAATGAAAAATATCCCAGGACATACCAGGAGGTTTCACTGCGATTAGATTGAGAAACCCGAAACATTTCTAGTTTGAGGCAGTAATAAACTTAAACGGAAACAGAAACAAATAGGTTTAGAAAAATCATAATCCGCTTTGGATAAAGGGCCACCCATTAAATTAAACAGGAATCATATTTTCTAGGTCTTCCCCCATAAACACAATGACATTAATCAGTCTCAGCATTGCTTCGGCCATATCCAGACGCCCGATTTTGGCATTTCACACTGACTAAGAACATAAAAACAGAACACTGAGGAAACACAGCATGAAAGTCACCTTGAAAATTAACCACTGTCATGTGACTGGCACTGCGTTTCAGGGTCGGATTATGAGAGCTGTGCTGGATCAGTCTGTCGGGCAGGACACATAGGTTGAATGTGTGAAAGGGAGGGCGGCACTTCACAGGAATGATCCATAAAATCACATTTAAATAATGGCTTAGAGCAGTGATTCTCAACCCAGTTGTTGGGGACCTCTCAGGCGGTCCGCGTTCTTCCCTCCTGGCAAAAGTGTGGACTGTCTGACAGGGAGCAAAAATGTGGACAGTTTGACAGGGAGCTGGGGGAGAGCAAAAATGTGGACTGTTCCACAGGGAGCTGGGGGGGAGCAAAAACATGAACTGTCTGAGGGTCCCCGGGGGCCGTGTTGGAAAACACTGGCTTGGAGTCAATGAAGGGGAAACCAGAGGTGCGGAGCTGTTCTTGGGCTTCCCTTCCTATTCACACACACAGGCAGCACATCCATCTATTGCAGGGTTGCAGTGGCCAGTCAGTATATATATATATATATATATATATCATATAGAAATGTGTGTGTATTGGAAAGACTTAGCATTCTCCCCTCCAGAGGGAAATGTCACGTCGCCCCCTTGTGGTGAGGGGGGCAACTACACTGCCAGCGCCTCTCTCTTCGGCTCCTTCGCTCGTCCCCCCTCTGAAAGACGGAAAAGAGAAGAGCATGAAGGTGCCCTGCAGCAGACAGTCGGATCAGAGCACATGCCCAGCTCTGGGCCTGATAAACACACCAAGACAACTAACTGCACATCAGCAGACGAAAGGCATTCCAGAGCATTCCCATAGATGTCCCATCATCCGGCTCTGCACTGAAGACGCATAAAAGGACGTCACTCGTCACACAACACAAATGTTCTCTACCCAGTTCTCGGGCGCCTCCCAGTCCACCAGCAACTTGCTTGCCTGAGTCAGGCAAACGCAGGGCATTATGGTTAGCTGACAAGTAAAAACAAGTGCGTAGGTTGTGGATCATGAGAAAAATGTGGCCAGGCTGGATGAGTTTTCGGACCGACCGAAAAGTGACGAGGGAGAGAACGCGAACTAAAACTAGAATAGAATAGTGATACTTCATTGATCCCGGTGGGGAAATTCTCTCGTCGCTAAACTCATCTTGCTCTCCATGAGACACAGAGACACATATGCAGGCGAGACCAAGCTCGAGGGCGACAGTGCGGAGTCTGCCAGCATGCAGCACCCCAGAGCTGGGGGGTTAGGGGCCTTGCTCAAGGGCCCATGAACAGGTGACTGTTCTGTCAAACTGACCACAGGCACAAAGGCTTAACCTCGCTGAGCCACACATCTCTCAAAGCTGGAACTGACCAATGGGGGTTCATCTTTAGAGTTCATACCTCCTCTCTTCTCAGGCACCTTTGGCAAGGCCTCCTCGGGGACGTCCGGAAGGGTTACATCCTCCTGCAGTCACAGACACAAGTTCTTCACTCGTAACCAGGAGAGTCAGATGGCCGACAGTGCAAACCAAACCAGAACTTAATGTGCGCTGGAGCTCAGCTCTGCGACCTCTGGCTTTGCCACATCAAACGCGACCTCCAGTATAAATACACTTAAAATTTTGGAATAAATACCATGCATATTTATAAAATTGGTTGCGTTTGTGGGGCATACATCTGCCTGAATTAGTATGTTTCTCTTATTTGACTTTTAATTTGAAAGGGGAAAAACCACACCAATGCGCGCGCAATAAAATACACTTTTTCCCACTAATTTAGATAAAGTTACCTACTGGACTATTAAACTCATCTAATAGGGTAAGCCTGTCTTACAGTTTAAGGTAACTAACATGCATTGATAAACACGTAACAGTCCAATATTCTTTAAGTAATTAATAGTGCATTATCGTTAAGACCGATTTGTGTGTGTGATGCAACTCCTCATACAACAGTGGTCGCAGTAGGTCTCTGTGCTCTTTGAGGTCTAGCACCTCAGAGTCTACAAATTAAGCACCGAACCAAACCCAACTGACTGCCAGCACAAGTCTCTAACCTTTAAGTCAAGGCTGGTGGCTCAAAGCCTGACCATCAGCCTCGAGTGAAGTGCTTAACTTGAATCTATGACGTTATGATCGGCAGATGAACAGCGCATGGTCTTGTCTTCGTTTTCCATGCTAGACGTCTTACATTCATGGTTCCTAGACGGTACAAACTACCCGACTGGATCCAGTCTTCAGGGTCATTCAGACTTCCAGGAGTTTCTTACTAGATTCTCTTTTGGGTGCGTTTGTGTGGACAATTCCAGAGAAGAGATTTATGGGTATTTACCCATAATTCCACATTGGGAATCCATGCATCAGAAAGTAAAAGGTTTGCATTGTTATCTACGTGTTGCTGAATTACACTCCGACTGTGCAGACACAGTTAGAGCACGGAGCACAACCACCTTTACGGTCAGGTGAGTGCTGAGGGGGCTGCTGGGCGGTGAGGCAGGACGACCGGGAACGGACAGGTGGGCGCACCTGTGTGATGGCCTCCAGCTCTGCCAGTACGGCGTCCTCGTCCTCCTGCGTCAGCGAGCCTGACAGCATCTCGTCGATTTGCTGCGTGTAGGAGGGGGTCGAAAGTACGGTGAGTTAGTCAGGGAACACTTAGTCGATGATATTCAGCAATTAGGGAAAAATAGCAATTTTTTTGTCCTCAGAGGTTCATGAGGTGGAGTAGAGACTTTACCCTCTGATACTCGATGGCGTCTTGAGTCTCGTCCATTATCTTTTCCACCTCCTCTATGGACATCACCTGGAAAGAGCAGAGCAAGAAGTATTGAGAGGATTGAAATGCACAACATTTTAAAGACATTACCCAGCATTGCAGAAACCTCCACAGTACCCCCAGTCAGACAGAATTCAGTCAGGAAGTCAAGGTGCATTTCATCACGGCTGAGGCTTATGACATTTGGTGTGCTAACCAAGGGATACGCTTCAGGGTACAGCTGCAGACCTACTGCACATATGTGACCGTGTGCGACGGACCACAGAGACGGCCATTATGGAGCCGCTAAAGAGAGATTTCCTAGTCAGCTTCCCACAGACGCCGCAAGAAGTGAATGGCGCCAAGTACGCGGCGGGGCCTCTACCTCGTGCATCTTCTTCAGGCAGCTGTTGCCGACCTTCAGCCCCTCGAGGACTTTCATCTCAATCTGGGCAAACTCGATGTCTTGAACCTTTTCAGAAAGAAGATTAGTGAAGCTGAAGAAACGTGATAAAATTCACACAAGTGGCTCCAGGTGAGAGCATGTCGTCTGATGCCATTAGCTGGTAAAGATGAGAAGCAAGTCTGAAAGCTGGTGTCCTGCTAGCTACCGCGGCTTTGTGCCCAGTGCTTTTAAGGTCTTACCATTCGCTCCAGGTTGCTTATCTGCGTCTCTGTCTTGTCCAGCAGCTGTTCCTGGTAGCGTTTCTTCTTCAGCAAAAGCAAGGCTTTCCTGTCGCAAGCCAACAGCCAATCAGTCACTTAAGAGACTCCCCTCTCCCAGCATTACCATAGGCTGATTGTATGAGACATGCCTCACTGCACATGCGATTAACCAATCGAAAGGGTGAACTGGAACACAGCCTATGCCAGCTTACGTCCCAAGAGAGGCCCCTGGGATTGCAATCTTATGCAAAGTAGTTAAACTGCTTCACAGACTTTAGACACTGACAGCTAACCAACAGCCATGACTAAATGAATCTTCATGAACCATTTGCTGTATTTTTGGCCCCTCTAGATGGTGCTCTTGGTTTGCTTTGGGGCAACGGTTCATGAAACTTCATTTATCCATCACTAGTAAAGAACACCCTTCAAATAATAAGCTAAAAAGTAAAATAAACTAGTGACCAAAAGCTGACAAAAATATTAGCAGCTCTGGAACACGGATAGAAGGGTCCGTTTTTTAAACGTCTTGCGAAAATCAAATGCACAATAAAGCACCAATATTGAACAGGCGATGCACGGGCAAACTCACTCTTTCTTCCCATCTTTCAGCAGCTGTTTGGCTAGAAGCCTTTCCTTCTCCAGCTGCTGCGAGATCCGTTTCTGGTACTGCCTCAGTTTATCTCTCTGCTGCTTCAGTTGCTGGGTTGGGGCAGAAGGGAGGACGGGGTCAGACATCTACCGGGACGGATTTAGATCCACGTTTCCGAAATAAAATAGCTTCGGCGTGATTCGAACCCTGCGGGCAAGCGGTGGATTTTAACGTACCACTGCAAATATTTACTTCCCTAATTTACGCGCACATACACGTGTGTCACTGTCAATCATTTAATTAAATAGAAGATCGAGAGACATTGTATATTTTTAAGAAACCTCGCGATCCTCTCCTCACTAAACCCTACCCTGTCAATTAGTTATTTACTCACCAAAACTGCTTTGTCCTGTTCCGTGACACGAGTAGCGCTTTTCTTTTTGCCAAAAAGGTTTCCCATTTCGAAGTCGCATTCCCAAAAATCGCCGACGGGACAATCCGTAAAAAAGGCTAAGAGTTTTCAGATGACCATCTTGCAAATTACATTATTATTATTATATATATTTTTTTTTTTACCGGAACCTGACAAAAGCAGTGTCACTGCACTCCGGCAAAACAGTTTCGATTCATCAACAAACTCCACAAAAGCCGCACCCGAAGATTCAGGAAGTACGGCGGCCGCACTTCGACAAACTTCTCCGAGGGCGCCACTGTCAGCACCAGAAAGTCGCAGCATGCATCTGTGTCCTTATCAATAAACCCGAAAACATATGACAATCTATTGAATATCAAATAGCTTTAAATATGGCTGAGAATACTACATTGTTACTGCTATAAAATTACGGAATGAAATGAAACAAACCACCAAAAGCCCCTAACATCCGCTCTGAGATCTGACGTGATCAGTCGTTTTGTATCTTGTTCCATGGAATTGCGTACAGCATGACAACATAGTTTTAAATAAGTTTACTCGTGATGTAGTGTGCGTAAGACCATCGCATTTATTACGTGAGACACAGTGTTGTTAATGAATGGTGTGCATTTTCCCCTTAATTCGACCATTGGATTCACGAGTATACTATCATTTAAACGTGTCATAGTGCATTTCCCACGTGCTAATGTGTCGATGACGTTTAATTAATTGTCTGAGCCTTTGCAGTCGCTTCCAAACGCCTGTATTTATTTCGCATGAACTCACAAATACATCTTACCCCCTAGAAAAAAAAACTTTCTATATGCATTTTATTTATTGACCACTAGGTGTCTCCAAAACGTTCTGTTCATTAAAGCGACCAACGATGTTGACGCCAACAGCGTGGTTTAATCTTTGCCACAAAAACAATTCAGTCGTTTTTAATGAGCAAACAAAAGAAAAGACACCAGAATGCATTTTCGCACGAATTAAATAGCTTTCGATTTTCTGGTATTTTTTAATTTTCAAATTAAATTAAGCAGACACACCAAAATGTACTCCAATTTCTCCAGTGAGATTAACAGAAGAATGATCTGAATATAATTGCAATTGATTCAAAGACAAATCCACTACAAAAAGACAAAGTAGAAATCCTGTTGGCTGAATATCACAGCAAAGAGCCACTAAAACCTGTTTCCCCAAACGTGAATTAAAACATTATAAAAAATATATTGTTTGAACTTAAGTAGCTAGAGCAATTCTCTTTAGGACAAGAAAGAGTGCTTTAATCAGCCGCTAATCTGACCTGGTACAAACTGGACTTTGGAGAATTTTAATGCACACCAATGTAACTCCAAGGAATTCTGGGGGGGAGGTCACATTCACAGTTTGTCCTGTTACACTTTGCCATTATCCCTCTGTCATGAAATTTGTGCTCTTAGGGGTAACTATCCTTCATATTTGAAAATCATTGAATTTAGAAAAAAAAAACACATGGAGATAAATGAGTTTAAGGATCTTTGAGCTCTCAGCTAAGCGAACAATCTGAGGTATGGGAATGCACCCCCGCTTCGGCTCCGCGCAAAACTTAAAATCGCCGTCATAAAATGAAAAACTCCTTTCCTGTGATACTGAAGTGGCAAAGCAACACTTCTATGTCAAAATGAGGAAAAAAAGCTCAGACAGACTAAAAAAGAGAATCATTTGCAAGTAGATAAGGTTTGATAAACAGCTGAAGGCTGTGGATTCGCTTTGGAAATGTTTCGGCTCGATACGGACAGATAAGTAGAATGTTGGGTCCGTGTTTCCATTTTGTCTCCCTTTAGGCTCTGCCGCTTCGATACAGAAAAGCGACAGAAGTTCAGGGGGCTCTTACTGCATAGTAAGAAGTGCATCCCTTCCAGGGGTGACAGCTCTCCTATTTAATGAATTTGCATTCCATTGCTAGGGGGATTAACATGGAATTACATAGATTTTTTCCAGGGCGATTGTTGTTTGCCAGGATTATGGGTAGAGGCACCAGACCACACACACACACACACACACACACACACACACACACACACACACACACACACACACACACACCAGAATGTGCTTTTTTGTTTGTTTTTAAAAGCAGAGGCACCCACTTCTGTCCCTAAGTGGACAACTCAGGAGGGAGAAAAGACAGGGCTGGCCAGGAGCGACAGAAGAAGGTGGACTGTAGCTACACACGCCCTCGGCGGTGGGGGGAGGGGGAAGAGGATGGATGGGCGGGTATCTATACTGGGAGGTCCGTCCCAAAGTGCCGGATCTGGCTGTCGGTCACGGACAGATAGGTGGACCTCGAGCTGGGAGAGTACTGTGGGGTTTGGGAGAGAAAGACCAGAAAACCATTTTATTTTTCCAAATCAAAATGCAAACAAGTATTTTTTTTTACACAAAATGTTCTGTTAAAGCCAAAAGAAAATGCACAATTTGTTTTTTCACATGAGCAAGGATAAATTAATGTGACTGTAACAAGCTAACCATCGGTCCAAATTAAAAGCATGTGAGCTGACATTCTTCTATAAATACGTCTTTATTAAATAAGACAGAATGGAAAACTTGACTGTATCCATGGCATTAAAAAAATAAAGATCCCTTATCGTGAGTTTAAAAGTGTTAAATATTTCAGTAACAGTATTTGCTGTGGTCATGTGACGTAACAGTCTAGTCAGAGGAATAGTGTGAACCAGTAGGGGGCAGTGTGAGCATCACAGGCTGGCCTCTCGGGTGCAACGCACTGAAGGCGGCGGTGAGCTCCTGCCACTCCCGATAAGAGGCACGTTCTCGTAGCGAGGGTTTCCCCCGAACAACATGGACTGGTTCCTGCGAAAGAGGGCGGGGATTCACCATAAGATGACTAAAAACTAAAATAATCAATCGCAGGTGCTTGCAAACATACAGGCACCCACACACACATGCAGAGAGGCAAACATTTCCGATTCTGTCCAAGTACGCATCCTAAGTATAATGTAACTGAGTGCTTAGAGCCCAGCGGCCACCAGGAGGCGCCCCCCACCCATCTAATCTGCCTGTCAGAATGGAAAGGAAGATGACAAATGGCAACTAAGTTAATCAAATATTGCTTAGGTTCTGAAAATGCTCAGGCCAACAAAAATGCACAGTAAATGTTACACACACACAAAATCTCAAAATCGAGTAAACAAACGCAGAGAGACTCTGAGGGGGGCCTCACATGTATTCAGCGATGGGGGCATTGGTGGCGGTTGGCGGGGGCAGGTGTAGGCTGCTTTGGCTCTCCCGGCTGCTGTAGCTGCAGAAACTGGGAACGTGGGCCTGACTGGAGCTGCGGCCACGAGCCACCGCGCGGCGAGCCCGCGGGTTGAACGGGTCCTCGTCATCGATGTCGTTGTAGTCGCGCTCCCTGCGTGGGAAGGCGGAGCAGACGGCACGGGGCGGGAGCCAATTACGGGCGCCCTTGGGAAAAGGGGGCGTGGCTGAGCTGGGCTGGGCTTCTCACCTGCTGGCGATGTGCTTGAGGACCCGCGGAATGGAGCACAATAAGATGCAGAAGGCCGCAGCGGACATCAGGGAGAACAGGCAGAGGTAGAGCAGACCCTCCACGCCATCATAGCACAAGCCTACTACTGCTTCCAGGTAGTCCTGAAGGGCAAAACATGTACTCCTATATATAAAGTCACACAAAGTGGGCGGGGCCTACATCCAGTGCAACCAATCATGTCCCAGCAGCTGAAATCTGGCTATATGCCTGTACGTATGGAGCCTAAGTGACCTATTAACCTTAGCTGCTATGAGTTTGGCTGCAATAAGGGGGGGCAGGATGGGGGGGTGACCCACTTTATGCAGGCTGCGGCAGTCTAGCAAGGCGGTCAGCTGGTGCAGGCTAGACTCAGATGTGTTCAGGATCTGCTGGACCCCAAGCAGGTCCCTCTGGAAACAGAAACAGTGTATTACCAGTGGTAATGCTTCTCCAATTAAGCTCTGGAGAGGTGTTATACTTTGCACAATAATAAAATGGATCGAAAACACCCTACAGCAAAGTATCCCTCTCCCGGCCCCTTGAGGGTCCCGTGACTCACCTGTGCGGTAGGGAAGTGTAGCGCAGTACTCTGCAGCAAGCTCTGGGTTTGGGTCTGCATGGTGGTTAGGGACCTCTGGAAGATGGTCAGCAACTGCAAAGCCAATGGACACACACATACACTGTGGAACATTTCCTGAACAGGATGCTGGTCATTTCCCCTCCTCACCAGCAGGTGGCGACATGTCTCACACGTCATTTCCATATTCAGTCTGCATGAAACGAATTTCTGGACACAGGCTCAAGTACAAAGGACATTTGGCCCTAAAAACGTTGAACCATAACAACCACAGGGGAATCTCAGGGTTGGATGGGTGTTAAAGTAGTACTTTCGTGGTCTAAAACCAAAATGTAACATACAATAGCAATGTTGAAGGTAGATATGGTAAGTGTTACATTTATAGTGTGAAGCTGGACTGACTCTCCCCTCTTTGTGATAGAGCGGTAGGAGCCAGTCAGGATGAAGATGAGTGGGTTGGGGCAGGGTACCCCAGATACCTAATAGAGAAATCAGGAGCAGGTGGGAGGTTTACCTTTTGAAAGGGGTTTAGGAGACTTGGACTGCAGTACAGGTAGTAGTGAGTAATATCTGCAGGAGGGAATGCAGAAAGTTCAGCTTCTGAATCATGCAGAACACTTCACAGAGTGCCTAGCCACGCCTCTACAAGCAAAGCGAGAGAGGGGTACGGATTTACGAGCCTTTGTATTGGAATACGGCTGAACAGCACAGCACTCACCGGCTGGGACAAAGTCCTCGGTCTGGTTGACTATGAACTTGTCAGGCGAAACACAGAAGTCACTTGTTCCCTATTGCCAGCAAGGGAATGCACCAAACATATATTAAAGTCATTTTAGGCATTTCTTCTATTTAAGTTCTTAAAAACATGTTTGGATCTCAAATACATAGTAAAATAATGAACCTATTATAATATATATTGGGGGGGGGAGACACTGTGAGCATTGTGACCAATACTTATTAGGGAGGCAGCACTGTTTCTGCAGAAGTAAATCCACCATATTTTTTTATTTTATTTCAGCTCCAGATCCAAGGTGAAGGTCCTTCAGCTGTAACCTATAGCTGACTTGACAGCTGCCGGTGTAGAAAAGTGCAGGCGGCCTTCTACTGTCCGGTCTGCCTTCTTTTTCAGCATGACAATCAGCTATAGGCATGACAGGAGCTCACCCTCCTTACCCACAATGCCTTTAAGCGGGAGATATATGCTATATATAAACAGTCCCAATGTGAAGCAAACCTGTCATTTTCTGGTGTCAAAATATGTCGCTTATTTGAGATGCACACTTAACTCAAGTTACCCAAGCTACCGATTCTATTCTTTGCAACCTCAGACAGGGACAGAGAGAGAGAGAGAGAGAGAGGATGAAGATAGAGAGATAGACAAATTAAGGGCCTTGGCGCTTTCATGTACAGTAGCAGGAATCAGGGTTACTATCATGGACCAAAACCAGGACTACGAAAACATTTTTGTGAAACTGAAATAAAATAAGATACTTGGCTAGTGATTATATATCATTACCATTAATAATACCTGGAACATATTTCGCCCATTTTGAGTTATTACATTAGTACATTATGTGCACTGTGTATTCCTGTTGGATTCTGTAAAGATCAGACACATAAAATACTTTCAGTCTATCCCTAGAAATAAAAATTACTAAAACTGAAATGGAAATAAAAAAACAGTTCTCATGATAACAGAATAATTTTCTTGAGATCTCGGATAACTTCACCAATGTCACGCCGAGGCTGTAATATAGGCAGTCATGACATAAAAAAAGCAATATTTCATGGCATTTCTTGGTTTCTGCAAGATGTTAAAATACTGATAAACTGATAAAAACTATTAAACTAAAAAAAACCACTAAAACCAAACTGGATTTCAAATGAAAAATTTTGAATAATGAAAATTAAAAAGTACATCAAATCTATGATAGCACTGGCAGGGATGTGTAGTGTAAAGGCGAGCGGCTGGCTGCGGGATGCTCACCACGGCGATGGCCGCGTCCGCTCCGAGAGAGGCCCAGCTCACCACCAGCGTCAGCACTCCGAACACCGTCAGTCTGGGGGCCAGAGCAGACGCGGCTCACTGCAGAGCCACGGCACACCCAAATCACCGAAGCACACAACCACCGGTCTACCTGTCCGGTTAGCATAAGCCTTTAGTGAAGGCAGCGTTTCTGAGCCCGGTCCTCAGGGACCACCTTGTCCACATTTTTGCTCCCTCCCAGCTCCCAACACACCTATAACAGGTATTCTGTACTCCTGATTGGCTGGGAGCTGGGAGGGAGCAAAAATACGGTCTGTCTGGGGGGGTCTGACTGGGTTGAGAAACACAAAGCTAAAGGTGATTGGCAGGCAAACCAGGTCTCACCTGGACATTTTAATTAACCAATTATAACCTTATGAGCCTAAACAATAAGGGTATAACAGCATTTATGACTGGGATTTAAAGTTCATCTACAGATCAAATATCACTATGCAAGGCTGTACCCATGTAGTCAACATTGGGGGGGGACATGTGTGATCTGAATATTGGGGGGCGTGTCCCCCCCAATATATAATTGCAACCTTGTCACCATGTATATATTATAGAATCTAGTTAAACATCACATACATGCAATGCATTATCGCATTTCTAGCAGGGATCTGTAGGACACATAAGGACACTGCAGTGGGAGGGAGGGGAGCAAAGATGGAAATATGCTGCAACGCTGAGTAGAGGTCTGGCCCCTTTCAGAGCTCCTTGTCCAGTTGTGGCCAACCTCCCTCCCCCAGCTCTGCTCCATTTCCTCCCTTTCTCACTCTCTCGGGATGCATTTTAAGACATCCCGCTCCAGCCGGTTCACCATCGGCAGATGGTGGCATCAGCGCCAGCAGAGAGCAGTTCAGCTCCAGCTGGTCTAATGGGCGTCCTGGTCGCATCTGCTGGCATCGCAGGCAACGCGAACGGTTGAGCTGAAAATGGATAATCGAAAGGAAGGGCAGGATTGGTTGTGGGGGCGGCAACGGCCCCCTGATGGATGCTTACTGGCAGTCGCATCGTTCTCTGCGATGACCCATTCCACACGCAGACTAAAAAGTATCAAGGGATTGAAAAAACCCGAGCCACTTAATATTTCGTTAGCGGTGCGCACGCACGGACACTTCTGAGGGTGATCGATACGCATTACGGGCATCATTAAGGTCGGAGCCGAACAGAGAGACGGGGTCTCCAAGGACATGCCTGCTTCGAGGCCACGAGTGTCTCCTGATTACACATCCATGCGTGGGAAGGGGCTTACGGGTGTCGCCTTGGCAACGGCTCAATTAAAAAAAAAAAAAGATCATTTACACTCGCAACGGGATAGCAGCTGTGTGGCTGTAAAGGATCCACTTCCAGTGAACATCCTGCTGGAAAGAAAAGTCTAGCGTGGAAAGTTTGAAAATATATCTTTGGGGGCACTGAGTGGCCATATGCAAAACACGCTGTGGGAGCCAAACAGAAAGTGACTCATTCCTTCATTTACAAAAAAGAAACAGCAGCCAATGAAGGTAATCTTTGGAGAAATTAACAGTGGGTAAAATCAGTAAAATCACTCTGCCCGACTGAGGGATTTGATCCGGTGACTGACCGACTGCAGATACAGCATCCCGACCCAGTGAGTCACGCACTGCTTTTTTAGACGGACAAATGAGAGGAGACGGAGCATGTGAACGCAGGCGATCCTACGCGTTATTCTGAGCAACTCACGTGGTGAGCAGCCAGCGAGACTGTTTGGCCAGGCCCAGGAAGACTGCCAGGCAGATGACCAGGTAGAAAACAAGCACCAACAAGTAAGCGAGCCACCTAGTGGAGGGAGGACAAACAGTAACGTCATGTACACTTTACATTATTCTACATTATGTTTGTCATGCCCTGTGATTAACTGGCATCCAGTCCAAGATGATGCCAAGATTGACACCAGGCTCATGCATGTGGTATATTGTGCACCATCTCCTTTCCCAGCCGTGACCCTTTCCTAGCCCCAGATGGGTGAATAATTAAGAAAGACAAAGACAAATCAATCCTGCTAAATATTTCATGGCATGCCCCCCAGCTGAACAGGACATCCTCTTCCTGGACACTTGAGGGCTGAGTGTGGGAAATGTTTTGCAGCAGTCTTGATGCGGTGGATGCAGCTGGACTGATATGAGGCAGTCAGACCAGAACATCCGGGCTATTCACCAGTCTAACGGTGCATCATATTAATGACAAACTTTCCAACCAATGCAAATGCTTATAACATTTCCAGCCGACTTTGCATTTTGTTTCAAGGCCATTTATTGGTGGAACTTCACCTGCGATACTCCCAGTACAAGGTGTGCTCGGCGATCATGGACAGGTCCAGCTTGGCCTGACCCAGGTCCGGGAGTCCCCTTAGCTGCACGACGACGCTGTCGGCTGTCTGCTGCATGAAGCGCAGCGTCCGTACATAGTCCTCGCGCACGGCGAAGATCTCGTCCAAGCGGCCCAGGTGCTGCTTCAGCCCGCCTTCTATGCTACCAATTGTGCCAGACACCTGTGTGATGAGGGGGCGTGGTCAGTGTGGTGGAGCATCTCACCAAGGAAGCAGACGGGTTTCAGTGAGTGCAGGATAGAGACAGACCACCAAATGGCGCAGGTTTCCTGAGACACGGTACAGGCTTGATCTCAAACCCAAGTCTTCATTTCATGCAAGGCGTTCCCGTGTCTCTCGTCAACTCACAAAGAGTTAAAGTACAACAGTGCTAATGCATGCGCATCCAATTTTTTTTTTAAACTATATTTATTTGAGGTGCGGCTTTCAGAAAATTGGTTCTAGCCGCTCGTGCTTCTCATTCTCCATGCGAGAGATTTTAATCTGCCAAAAATCAGGATTTTACATTACTGTGAACTCAGCTGGCAAACTCACCAGCAATCACATAACAACATATATGATGTAGGTTTCTCTAAAGCTTTTACTGAAGTCTCTGGATGAGCAGCCATGCACCTGATACCACAGCGGTCACGCACAAAAAGAGGGGACAATTCTCGCCTCTGGGCCTGGTGCGAACGTCGTGAGCAAGGGCGTCACTACAAATGAGAGCGTATGAGCGGACGGATAGTCTCATATGACTTTGGGGATATTTATTGAAGACATTCGAGTGAACTGTGAGGTGAACTGCGGACCTCTGGGCTGCTTCTCCACGCGTGGCATCCGAATGGCAGCTGACAATCAAGGGAATGCAAATACACAGAAGGTGAAGCTAGCAGCAGCCATTGCGTGAGGGCTACGCCATTTCACCGGCTTAGATGAAGGGACTTGCTGGCGGAAAGTGGTGGTGGGGGTTAGGAGATGAGAGACCTGCAGCGGGCGGAAGAGAGCAAGGAAACGCTGGGAGTGATAACTGGAGGCGGACGCGCGTCCTGCGAGTGCCGAGTAGTGTTTACAGTAGTGAGCAAAAGGGACACGCCATGCAAAGATCACGCCGGATCAGAGGCTTAGTGGATGCTGCAGCCTATTCATGTGGCCGACAAAAACAACGAGGCACTTCTGACATCACAGAATTTAAATCGAAGCTGAGGAACGGAGCTGATGAGTTACTCCGGAGAAACGGCTTCCGCTTAACTCGATCAGTCACGAACACCCTGGGATTTGCTCAGGAGGATATTGGTGGATGGTATTCATACCCCCCCCCCCAGCAGATTTCACACCTGCCATTCACATTACATCCCCTCAGTCCTGATCCTCTGGCTGCAATCAGTTGTTAGGACCCTAATAAAGGGGGTGTAAATTAGTGATTATCGATCGTGAACAGCGGCCTACTCATTCGTAGCGGGTGTCCATTGATTTCAGTGGAGGCTTCCTGCACAAGTGGATTACAATAACAGGACTCAATCCAAACACCTGGCCTGGTTTCAGAGCCAGAAAAGCAGTCAGTCCAAATGAAAACTCCCCCCAACACCCCAAACATTAATCTCTTATTTCCCCCACATCCAGATGTGACTGCTGGTTATCATGGCAACATTGCCGTTATTATCGTAAATATATCATTTCCGCAGCACTCGGATGTCTGTCCCCTTTCAGAAGCAGTCTTCTCCCACAACACCGCATAACTCTAAAAGCCCAGTTACCAGTCTATTTTTGAATAAAATAAGCTGCTTTTAACGAGGCAATTCGATTTTCTGTGCATGCTCAGAATGCGTGGAAGATAAGTAATGTTTCTTTTTTTTCCTTTTCTTTCAGAACAAAGAAAACTTTTGGAGTGCGGGTCTAGACTGATAAAATAGCTGGATGGTCTGGCTTTTTGGGGAAGCAAATGGCAAAGAATTAATTATTAAATCTTTGTATTAGAGAGACTCTGTACTGTGGGATGCACTGTCCTGTCAATCAAACATAACCCCATGGGAGCCAGCAAAGGGAAACACACTATGCATGCGCAGGAGTGCTTCATGCAGCGCAGGCATAGTGCATTTCCTTACAAGTGTCTTCTCACTTCCTGCGTATACTTCAACATTAAACACACGCACAATCTAGATGTAAGGACCCATTGTTCTCCATCTGCTCAGCCTTCAGGCATGCTAGGGCTTCTGCTAGTGAGTAGATAACCCAAATACTGGCTTTTTGCCGCCTTCCATTAATTAGAAGTTTTAAGCTAAAGTAGATTTTAATCAGTGCTTTGTGTACCATGCTTGCGGAACAGCCTATGTCTAGAACCTTCAGTGCACCGACCTACTACACCTACCAGTTGATCACCTTTCTCCGGCCTTGAATTTCAGTCAGTGAAGAGGTGGGGGGTGGGGGGGACAGGAGTCTGGGAGAATAATGCATGTCTTACGAGACCTCAAACAAGAGTCTGGGCCAAGCATACTTGGGGTTTATTTAGAGTCGATGCAGTTTTATTCTTGGAATATTCAAAACTAAAATCTGAGTGTGGTGTGACAGTTCAGTACCCCCCCCCACTAACACAGAGAGATGAGGCAGCCAAAAAGCCAGAGCCCAGGGTCATTCAACCACCATGACAAAAACAGGCAGGTCGTCCTATGCAGAGAAATGTTTTCTAGACACAATGAGGTCCGAAGATAAATGAGGTTGTTGGAGTCTGGGGGGTGGGGGGGATGTCACAAACAAATAAGAGTCATTGTACCTCAGAGTGAACTAGGACAATGTTCTAGACTGTATGATGCTAGAGCAAAAAATGTAACCATGGGAACGACATGGGGAAGTTGTACCATACTCCAAAATAAATCTATAACCTCTATCTGTACTGTGAGGATCTGGTAATTTAAATCTCCATCTAGAAAAGGAATAAGGTGTTCATAAGATACTGGGAGGACATCTATGATGGAAAGTCGCAGAGACAACAATGTGATTTTCATTAACAAGGGCAATGTAGGCGCTAGGTGTGAATTGTCATCTACAGTCGCTCAGTATGGTGCTGAAATAGAATCGCTGACCACAACACAGAGAGCCTCCATTAACACAGGGACTTCATCATCTTCACATCATCACTGGAAATATGAATATCATTGGCCGACGGAGGCGAAAATGTGCCAACCCTCACCAATCGGTCGATGCCATCCAACGTGTGATTGGCTTGGTAGAGAGAATGGGTCAGCTGGTACACCCCATCGTTGGCTTCACTGTTTCCATAGAAACCCACGCCTACAGCACAACTGTAAAGAAAAAGCATTTTTCTGTTTTACTAGAACCCATATTCAACACCACATCAGGCTAGCAGGATCTTTTAGTGAAGGAAATTTTAAAATTAATAAAAGGTTCACTTAAACAACACCTTGGAAGCAGTGGTTCTCAAACTGGCCCATGGAGACCCCCAGACACTACATTTTGTTGCTGGGTGGGAGCAAAAATGTGGATCATCTGGGGGTCCTTGGGACTGGGATGGGAATCACTGTACTAAAGGGTCAGTGAACTCATGTCATACGTCAACAGAGTGTAATGCACAGATTGTCAAAAGACTCCTTTGAGACACTCAATCATTCCATATATACTCTATGGATAAAAGTATTGGGACATACCTCTTCATTGAATTCTGGTCGTCCATTCAGACCCATTGCCACGGGTGTATAAAATCAAGCTGTCAGGTTTACAAACATTTACGAAAGAGTGGGTCGTTCTGAAGAGCTCAGTGAATTCAAGCATGATACTGTCATAGGACGCCACCTTTGCAATATCAGTTCCTACCTGCTTGATATTCCACAAGCAACTGTAAGTAGTAGTATTGCAAAATGGAAGCATTTAGGAGTGATAGAAACTCGGCTACAAAGTGGCAGATGATGTAAAGTAACAGAGTGGGGTCGCTTAGGGCTGAGGCACATAGTGTGTAAAAAAAAGGCACCAACACTCTTGACTGAATAACTGCAGAGTTCCAAACTTCCACTGGCATTAACACCAGCACAAAGACTGTGTGCAGGGAGCTTCGTGGAATGAGTTTCCATGACTGAGCAGCTGCATGTAAGCCTCACATCACCAAGCACAATGCCAAGTGTTAGTCGGAGCGATGTAAAGCATGCGGCCCCTGGGCTCTGGAGCAGCGGAAACGTGTTCTGTGGAATGAGGAATGGCACTTCTCTGTCTGGCAGTCCAACATCAGTGCCTGATCTCACAAATGCTCTTCTGGATGTATGAGCAAAAATTCTCACAGACACACTCCAACATCTTATGGAAAGCTTTCCTAGAAGACTGGTAGCAGTTATAGCTGTAAAGGGGGGACCAACTCCATATTGATGCCCACGGATTTAGAATGGAATGTCATGAAAGTTCCTGTAGGTGTCCTGGCCAGATCTCCCAATACTTTTGTACACATAGTGCATTTCTTCTGATCTGCCACCAACCTGATTTGATTAGTTATATAGTCATTTAACAAATCACATTTTTTTATTACCTGAATCCAATTTGCTTTAATCGCTAAAACAAGCATACAGAATGACAGGAACTCTCCATAGGGTCTGAGAACTCCCACTACAATAATTTGGTGCTGCAAAAATTAACTCTAATGTTAACAAGTAGCTTGGAAAGGGCATTTCCACGTGATGTAATTCTTCCTTTTCTGCTTTTTGGTTCGGCATGATCGGCGCCGGGCAGAAACGCAGAACACCACCGGGCTCATTCCAGTGACATTCATCATAATCTCTAGCAGAACCACTACCCTAAGATGACCTCAGTCCATCTAAGTCCATCACTGTTACCTAAAAAATCTGCTGGAGGCCAAAATGCATGTTATTGGGACATAACATTGATAATTACGGATGCGGGGCGTGTGTATTAGTGAAGCTGGACCCTTTATCTTCGTCTAGTACTCCCTCCTATGCCTGAAGAATTTGATGAATAATAAACCATTATCAATCCCAAATGCTTAGCGGAAAGTCATCCCATCACTGTGCCCCATCTCCAGGGTATCCCATTGTTAATGAATCAGACAGCCCCTCCCCCCCTGTCAGGCATGAAAGATAAATCAGGTCATACATTAACAGGTCAGGGGTCAAATCGTTGCATGACCTCCCCCTCCTCTCAGAGAAAAACCCCCTCCTTCACAATTCCAGACTAGCTCACAACCCAGACAGGAACAGGAAGAATGATAAGGACAAGAGCATTGTGCCAACTGAAAGGTTTCCTTACAAATCTTCTGAAATCCCAAACATGTTTGAATGGATTCATTCATGCCCAGTTTTTCTTAAAAAACTGAAATGTTCTCTTGATGGAAATCATCTGCAGTGAGTCACAAGCTCAAAAATGCTCCCTTTCAATCCCACAATACTGCTCGCAAGTCCTACATTTAGGTTTTAGCTTCCCTTTACTTAAATCGTTAACACACAAAGTTTAAGTCCATAGTCAGATGATGGCATCTTATTCCAAGGTAAGATTCACAAGTAGATCACAGGACCATAACTGGCCACCTGTTGGCTAAACGGGGAAGTGAAAAGTTGTGGACGTCCATCTGGGACATGGAAGTATTGATTAGTAAATCGCTCTAATGGGCCTGAAAGGACACATCTGCAGCCGAGACCCCCCACCATACCAGGACCCTAACCGGGCCAGTTATCTCACAAAGAGCCCTGCAGCAGGCAACCCGGTGATCCGATCAGATTTGATACATCTGCTGCCTACACACTCGTGAATGCCCTCTTTGCAGGTGTTTGGGGTGAGTTCTGGGATTAAAGCCAGGCGGCACACAAGGAAAATGTCAAAACGCGGCACACAGAGATGGTGCAGTCGATGCACATTCGACCCTGGATGTGTGAGGCCACAACACTGCCCACTGAGGTGCTAAAACATTTTTGATATAGTGTAAATTAAACAAATTAACAGTGCACTAGATTCGAACGATTCTACAATATTACCGGTAACTGTTGAAAATAGTAAGCAACTGTGTGTTGGTGTCGACCAGTTATCGCCCGTGTTGGGGAAGTAGGGTTATTCTACACCAGGGTCGTGCGAATTACTGAAAATAAGTAATTAGTTACAGTTACTTCCTTTAAAAGTAATTCATCCATTCATTTTCCAAACCGCTTATCCTACTGGGTAGCGGGGGGTCCGGAGCCTATCCCAGAAGCAATGGGCACGAGGCAGGGAACAACCCAGGATGGGGGGCCAGCCCATCGCAGGGCACACTCACACACCAGTCACTCTCACATGCACACCTATGGGCAATTTAGCAACCCCAATTAGAAAAGTAATTCAATTATTGCATATAAAAGTAGTTACTAGGGAAAGTAACTTTTGCATTTCTTCTGTTCTCTAATCAATGTACACATGCCCAGACAGCACATATACGTGGCCACGACATTGGTTTAAGATTAGAAGGTCAAATGATCATGTCCCATTTACATGCAGGGTAAACAGGACAAATCTACCGTATACTGTGTGCATATGCAAGTCTGTGTATATTACATAATACAGTATATATACACGAGAGAGAGAGAGAGAGACAGAGTGTATAAACCTATTGTGGGTTATATAACCTAATCGGGAAAAATAACAGTAGATGAACGTTGCACAGTGATCTCATTAACATTGTGCTGCTGCTGAGATACGGGGCACAGACATGGGGGGGGGGGGGGGATGTCGGATCAATATTCAGCAGTGGTGTCTCTGTGACAGAGATGCTTTGCCGATGGATTTCCAAGCTTCGCGGAGACACTGTGCCAAGGCATGTGTGCTGTCAGGGTAATTATATTATTTCAGTGTTATTATTTTAGTGTTGCTACTGTGACAGTACAAGACAACACAGCTGGGGAGGATGTTGTATAATCAATATTATTGTTAATCCTGATTTTTTTCTTTTTAAATAACACATTTTTTGATGTCATCAAAGGGCATAATTGAACATAATTAACTTGCTGTGCAAATAATTAACAAATAACCCAGCTATAGAGGACAGTAAACATAAAAATGACAACATACACATTTAACTGAAAATGCCTTTCCAGCACGACATGCAACACCCTATCTGCAAAGTGAAGGTTATTATGGAAGCTCAGCCCAACAGCTCTTGTATTGAGATGGCCACTTGACAGCTTGATCCTTGTTATGCATTATCTGCCCTACCTGTAGGTTTCTTCGGACAAAAATGTCTGCCAGCTGAATGAATTATTCATTAAATGAATTATTCTGCAACAGCAAAACACACAGCGGTAACTATAGCAATGAAATACCCTGTGTCTTCTCCACTCATATTCAGTGAGCGTTGAACCAAGTCCTCGTGTGTGATTGGTGCCCACTGCTTACGACTGAAGCAGATCTGATCCAAAGCGGCTGCAGATGCAAGACGAAGGTTGCCATTGCTGGGATGTCCTGATAATTTGGGGTTAGGCTGTGCATCTGTGATGTTAATGACAGACTAATGCAACATTCGAGTCGTACACCCAATCAGGGTTGTGATGACGCATTAAATGGTGAGCTGGCTTTATTCTATAGGCCTGGAAATAACAAAAAACTCCCATATTTCAACTGAAATGCTTCACTGCCAGTCTAACAGTAAGCAGGATCCACCATTATTCAAGAAAGCATGTCGTGCTGATTATAAGGGGCCCCTCATTTGTTATGAAAAATCCTACCTGGGTGGGTTTGTCAGAGGTGTTGGGGGGGGGGGGGGAGCACCCCTCGTGCAGAAAGGCAGCTGATTCAACAGTATAACTGCTGTGTGTGTTTTAACAAGATCATCGTGGGGACTCTCTCCACTATGGCTCTTTGCTTGGAAAGATGTAACCCTGGTTTAACAATTCCGGCAACAAAACACTGTAAACAGAGAAATCAGCCAACTTACGGCCGCAGAACTGAAGATGTTTTCAACCATTTACTAGGCCAGAGCAAATCTGCCAATCTTACTAATCCTGTACACAAGCCAACGCTCGGCCATCATACGCGAAACGTGGCCAAACGCTCAGCCTTGAATATCTCAAGCTGGCTAATCTGCTTTAGTTCTCCCAGCCACTTGCTGTGTCCATTTTCTCCAAAGTTCCCGAAGGTCGGTTTCGGTAAAAGATTTTGGGCTGGTGGCACATGGGCTTCATAATTGCAGGGTCAAAGAACTTGTCAGTTAGAGAAGTGCTTGCTACCTCATCAATAACTCGTATTGCTAAAATGTGTCGGCGTGCGTGTGTGTGTGAGTGCGAGAGAGAGAGCCTCTCCGTGCGCTGAAGCTCTTGACCACATGGTGCACAAGGCTGCATGAAGCAAGAAAAATGGAGGAGAGGAACCATCTGGAAGGAGCTCTGGAACATTTTGGAAGGAGGAAAGGAGAAGTCGTGAGCAGAAAAATGAGAAAAAAAATAGTTTTCCTCAGTGGAAAAGTCATTTACCCATCAACTCTCATTCAACAGGTATCTGCCAATACATTTCTCATAAATTGTAATTCAATGTGCTGGAAATGTACTTATTTTTGAACTATATTTATTTTGTCCTGTCCAGTATTATGATGGAATAAAGCAACACCAGCAGAAATGGACGTAGAGAGCCTATTTGCTGGACGTCCAATCACAAGTGGGCTATACATTCATTTTTTGAAAAACATTTTAAACATGTTTCATGCTAGGAGACCGAGTGGACACTATGGCCCCGCGCTCACCAGATGGCGAGCCCAGCCAGCACGGAGACCCAGCTGACGCATCGGGAGCTGGGCCTCTTACTCTCCTCGTCATCCTCGTCCTTCCGGCAGCAGCACACGCAGGTAAGGTAGGCAGCGAGGAGCAGCAGGTTGAATCCCAGGCCGATGGCGGCCATGCAGGTCAGGACGATTAGTGACTGGGGGGGTGGGGGGAGAGAAAGTCAGAAGTAATAGGAGTCTAGTAGTGGTGACAAGGGGGGGGGTTCGTTCATTAACATACATTACTGAAGATTTAAATGCGTTTCTGGAGGCCTGTCAAACACTCCTTCACGTCTACATAAGAACATTAGTACGGCAGCCCAGATCCATACAGTCATCACCAGTTTTTTTGGTTCTTGGACAAAAAAAAAAAAAGCACGTGATGTGGTGTCATTGAACTGACACCCACTGCCTGTGTTTCTCGCTGAGAAGATGCCATGACACTCAATCTGAATACCAGCTGTGCAATTTCAGGTTCTGAGTAAAACAATACGGGCACTGTTTTAGCTAACCCCCCACCCCCCATAATCACCACTGCAGTTTCTGCTATAAAATGCAACGATCTAATTATAAAAAGAAACTGCCGAAGTTGTCTCTGTGTGTACCAGAGTCAGGGTAGTGCTTTTACAAAGATGCCCAGCAACCCCGAAGTTCACACTGTTGCCAGGGGAAGCTTGATTGACGTGGTAGAGGCCAATTATCACCTTACAGCTGGGGGTGGAGTAGAGGGGGGGGCAGGGGAGTATTGACCAAAGTGGTGCAAAATTAATCGTGGAAGTACTCTCTAGATTTGTTGGCCAAGATTGAAGCACGGTCGAGAGACAGACAGTAGCTTCCCAAGGAAGATGCATGGTGGTGGTATGGATGTGTGTTCCTGGGGGCAGGACAGAGTGTGTGTGTGTGTGTGTGTGTATATGTGTGTGTGGGGGGGGGTCATTAAAAAAAATTACTGACAGAAAGAGGAAAAACAAAAGGCAGTAGATGGGAAAAAACAACAGAAGGGGATGTTTGAACATGTTTCAATACAAGATACCAAGTTACGGTTTGGCTTTGAAGCAGATGCGTTCCTTAACAAACAATAATTTGAATCGACCACCGCCTAGGGACATACAATCCGAACTGACCCTGGGTCCAGCAAACCAGCTCAGTTTCTCATCATTCTCAACAGAAACACTTCTATCTTTGATCTAACTGCACCGCTCGAAAACAACATCGATCTGCCATGCAGCCGGTTTCTCCACAGTGCCAGACTGCAGCCCAGGCAGAGTTTAGGGCAAAGCAGCAGGATTAGATCAAGCTCTGACTCCCCTCCACAGGAGAAGCTCCCCACTGACATTGGCTATATGGCCTTTGCCCTTCCTGTTTGATTCACGTCTGATGTTGATTCAGCTTGTTTGTATCCCACCAAGCCCAGGTGAGGCTGGTGCCTCTTTAGCCATTGGCTCACTTCCTTCCCCTCACTGGGCTGAGGCGTCAGTCAAATTCCCACCCACCATGAAGTGTTTGTGAATTGTTTGCACTCCTTTGTTATTGATCTGTTGGGGGGGGGGGGGGGGAGGGCGGTCAGGCCAGGTGAATCCTGTCAGTCTTACAGCTCATGCTGTGAGCACAGACATGACAGACTTCCTGGGAAAAAAATCCAAATGCATCCTCGGGAAAAGAATGTATTTGCTGACCAGTTGTCAGGAAGTCATAACTCCTAGGAAGCCAAAAAAGTGCAACCTGGCATGTTTGCAAGGTTTACATTCTACTGCAACATCTGAACTACAAATAATGCAACTTCAGTACCATAAAAAAGACAGCAAATGCTATATCAAAGCTTCAGCGTGTTCCGTTTCACAGAAAAAACACTTACAAGCCCACTGACAAATGAAGAGCAAATTTATAAAACTCACTCAGTCCACATAAATTTTACGAAAGTCCTTCATTGTATTACATGAGGACTGGGTGAGTTTTGGTTCCAAATACTGTAATTCATCCTGACTGTGGGTCATTGGCGGTCTCATCTAACAAACAAGAAAAACAAAAGAGTTTTGGAACTTCGCTCTTTCAAATCTCTCCGGGATCTAACGAATGTGAATTACGTATATTCGTGTCTTTGATGATTTCTGAGTCCCACTGTTCCACATCTTCAAGACGTCATTTGGCAAGCAGGCTGTTTGAAGCAACTGTGAGATCATAGATATGGTCAAGGAGGGGTGTGACCAAAAAAAAAATCCAGAAAAGGGAACAAGGGAGGAGAGGGGGAGGACAAATTCTCATGGAATCTCACCTCCAAGGTTATTGCTCTGTATCTACAGTATGTCAGTTTTCCAAGTCTTTGAGAGACATATGGGGCTTTTCCGCTGCCACCAAGAACCAAGCCGTACTCATGTTGACATGGCCCGGCATGCTGACAGGGTCTAAAGCGTCACTAAACCAAACAGGTTGCATCATCACCATTCGACTGCTTGAAATGCACAAGATGCTGGTGATCAGCAACATGCAAGGATTATCTGAAGGACAAATTGGCATTTGCTATATATTAGTAGTAGTATCACACATCCTGATCCATTGATGCATTCCCGATAACTCAAATCCTGGAAATTTCCAACCTCCTACTTGACAGAGTACTATAGAATGACTGAACTGAATGGATTTGTGATGCAAATCTACAAATGCTAATGCTAAGTCTGCCAGCGTTCGATGCTAATATGCCGATTCTCAGACGTAGTAGTGAAAAGTTGCACATAGAAAATCATGACGTACACCGTGTGAACTGTAAGTAGGGGTCTCTTGTTTAAACGTCACTGTTGCTCTCCAAACACGGTAACACCTTTACTGAGCCAACCCATCTGCAGTGGAAAATCTAAGCCAGCTGGAACCATGCTGTAACTAATGTGTCTTCATCGTACAAGTCAGGCATGACCTAGTTCCTGAATCCCAATGGAAAAGTTTCCAATATTGAGGAATAAACTCCTGAATGACAAGCACAAATCAAGCATCCTCTCCAAAACATCTGCTTCTTGGGCTTCAGGTTTGCCTGGAATTAAATTTGAAAAACTGCATCAAATTATGGTCAACAGAGACTCCTCCAAAGTCATAAAAGGTATTACAGGCTTATTGAGGGCGTTCAGTACAAATATCCAGCCTGCATAGACAACCTTCTGTAGATGTAAATGGCTTCTTTCATCATACTGTACTGTACAGGTGGGAAAAAAAAATGTACTTTGATTAATCATGACCCTGGTTTTGACAATTCACTATTGATTCGCAAAATCCCAAGATCGATCTAATTAATTTATGCCTTTTCCCCGTAACTTTGAAAATATTTTTGCTGCATTTTTCTTGCATCGGTCCTCTTGTCACATAGGTGGGGCTACTTTCTCTCTCACCTATAGGAGAGTTGCAACAGTATTGCACAATTGGCTCGTGCCGCCATCTTGGTGCATTGTCAGTCATGGTAATGGAGTACTCAGAGCACGTGAATGCAAGTGAGTCAAGTCAAGTCGGGCTTTATTTTTACATTACTCATTTTCATTACACTGCTTACGGTGACACGACATGCGTAAATGCAAATTAAATAAAACGAAATAAGTCAGTACATTGCAAGTGCAAGAGCTGTTATGTAGTAGGGTAGGCAGCATTTCTGACAACATGGGACCCAGAAAAGTTGAGAATCATTAAGTGACGAGAACGTGACAGGACAAGTAACTAAGCCCTGACCAACAGGAAAGACGGAAATGGTAAGATCAGCCTACCAAACTGGCCATAGGAGCTAATAAAACCTTCACTGAAGCTTGAGAGACACCCTGCAGTGTGCTGGAAGAGGTATCAACAGTCTAGGGGCTCATTCATCATGACACTCTTCCCAGGATGAGCTTCCAAGAACCTGCTGGGTCCCATCCCAGCTCCCACCAGTTAACGAAACAGGCTTTACATTTGGCATCATAAACTGGTGCTTTCAAATCCCTCTCCAAAGTCTGGATCGACCCATCCCTCCCATTGCACTTCACACTGATAGATGCACTGCTTTCCAATTCTTCCAGTCCTTCATCTAAACAGCCTCAATCAATTTCAATTATTCACCGACCCAACTGAAAAGTCAACTCAATAATATTCAACAGAAATGACCATCAATACTTAAGAGTGATACAAATCAGTGTTCTTTTTCTTTCCACAATACAATGCATTGCTTATCAAACAAAAAATTAGTGAGTATCCCACAGCTAACTGCATCAGGTTTATTTTAAGTAACATATGCATTTGACAGCAATTACTGCCTCCCATGTGTCAGGTCACAGGAAAACGCTGATCTACACAGGATTTTCAATCTGAAACAACCATTAAACTCCAGCGCAGACCAATGGGAGCCCAGGGCGCACACACACGTATCAGCGTGCCACCAGACATAAGCATGTAAGCCCCAGCATTACTGTGTCATTAGTGCCAGGTTACCCTACTAACACACCTACCAACAATCTCAGGCACTGCTCATTTTCCAGTCTTCCTTTACCCGTGAGCCAAGTTTGAAACCTCTGTGCCTGATCAGAATCGGTAATTACTGAACTACCTGGGAGAACTTGGGTTTGGAATCGAAAACCATATTTGAAGAGCCTTGCGATAGTTTTCATTCAGAAAGCTTTATGGTCGCGGACCCCCCGCATCCTAGCAGATAGTCTATAGTTTTTCCAGAAATCGGTTTATACTAGGGCAGACAAAAATCTCTCATCGGCTCCTTCGGGTAGCCTACATGCGAGCACTTCGCATTAGCGACTCTGGCGAGCGTTCCACTGTGGTGGGCCCGAATTAAAGAAAAAGGATTACCAAGGCTCTCGAAGCATTTACTCTAAGTGCATTAAACTCGTGTCTCAATTGCTCCTGCTTAAATGTTTTTGGGGTCATTAATGCCCGCCTCGTATTTCATTCGTTTACAATTTCATTCGTGTTTTCCACACGGTAAAGCAGAATGACTTTAATTAAACATCACTGCCACCATTAGCCTTTCTAAATTAGGGATGGGACAGGTTAACAGGTATAATTTAGCATGATTATAATCTATCCAATTCAACACGCACGCTAATTCTTCGAGGGTGGGCGGTCAGTGGGGTCAAAATAGTGTTAATAGATGTCAATAAATATATGGAATAAATTAAAACATTCCTGATTCCAGTAAACAGGCAGACACTGCTTGAATATTATAATTTTTAAAAGAACCGCGCTGTTCTCGGGAAAAGGTACAACACTCGGTCCTGAAAGACAGCGGAAAGATGTAAGCAATCTCCCAGAGTTTAAACAACGACAAAAGGTCATAAATCGGTGGGAAGGAAGGGATTACTAGGCGTTATTTTTCTGAGGATGGGTCAACAAACATGCAGACAACGAAAGAATGTTCAGAAACGCGTCCGACTTTCTTTTGCCACGATTATAAATTAGCATATGAACAAAACACTGCACGGAATAGAATGAGCTGATCTACTTTCATTCATTGGAATACTTCTCTATTTGTTTTTTTTTCTTCGCAATTTCCCCACTCATTTACCAGGAATGACTGGCACCTCGCAGCCAATATATAGTCAGGTTCAACTCTCCACCCTCACTCACCTGCTGATAGTCCTCATCCTGCGGTCTGAAGCTGCTGTCAACAGACTGGAAACTCAGGTTAAGATGTGGGAAATTGTGAAGCCAATATATCCACCACGGTGCGATATAATTCAGTCGCGTAGACATGCCTTTCAGTTCGTTCACCCGTCCGTGCGCAACGTACTTTTGATTAAAGATTTAATTAAATAGATGCAGATGTCCTCAACAAAGTCCTGCCCGCGAGGAAACACAAAAAGCAATGCATGCGCCTACAGCAGATACTGGTTAATTACTGGAAAAGGCAGACATTTTACGAAATAAAAAAAAAAAACAAATGCACGTCTTTAAAGTGTCCCAAACTTGTATACGGTATCCGGCGGGCTCCTTTTAAATCTGCAGATCTCCTGTCGTCTGTCAAATTCCGTCCGTTTAATGTACTCGCAAAGGAGACCTTTTTGTTGCTCGGGAGCGCGCAGAAATTGAGGCCACGGGACAAGGAAACCTGCGAGGACGCGCAGAGAAGGGAACCTAATAAGAAAGACAGTTTATGCAATCTCCCATCATATTTGGGAGCACTACGGGACACTGCATTTTATCCAAACTATCCCATTCATCTTCCAGCCGCTTATTCTGGTCAGGGTCGAGTGTCATAAAAAAAACCGACCATTTATAAGAAGTTGCTTAACTATTATAGTCTAGAGGCGTACTAACTAGCACATCAAAACCGTAATCCGCACCATTAAACCCAATGTGAAAGGATTTACGAATAAATTGTTTGTTCGTAAATCCTACAAATAATAAAGCAAGGAAATACCTAATTTAAATATATTCCACCAAATTCGCCGAGAAGTAAACTATCACACAAAGCTATCGAAGTTTCACCTCCCCACAGGACGTCGAGAGAATGTTTTCACCGAACACATGGAAGAGAAGTTGAAGAGACAAACACACGTCTGCCATCTTGTGGACCCCAACGCAAATATCGCTGCAATGCAATGCTTAGTACTATTAGGCAAAGCAGAAGGGCAACCTATTAGATGAAATTATACACTGTAACAGAAAAGAAAACAAATACAAGGGCATTAAAACACGGATCATACTTAAACTAAACCTAGAAAGGAAATACGTAAAGCACAGCTAAAAACCGAGAGAACTATAAGCTCTAATGACATTGCGTTTTCCTTTTTCACCGTTATGTCCCAAAAGCCCATTTCCCTGGGAAAAGTTACGGCTTGATAAATTACTCCTGCGCTTTACATCTAATTCTAAATCGACGTGTCATTTGAGTGATGAACGACTTCCATTTCTAACACGTCCACCCGCCAGACACATTAGTAGGTCCTGAACTAAGTGTGACAAAAAAGGACAAAAAGGGACAAGAAAAAAATGCTGGCGCATTGTGTGGTTTTCCGTATTTCTGAGGGGGTTATGGTGTATTTGACATGGTACAGAATTTTCACCCTCCATTTTTGCTGGTCCTCTCTACTATTACGTCATTAGCTTTCAGTTGCATGCTTTCCAGGTACCCTAACATCCAGTTGCCAGCCTAGGAAATATAATATTTCTTACATTTTTATCAGTCTTTTAAAAAGTATTTTCACTTCATATCGTCCTTTGTAATATAAATGCTCCTAATTTTGCTAACAGGATTTTGAAAGTGAAAAGTATAAGGAATGTAAACTACAAAGCAGAAAGCTGTTTGATTAAGACTTCTTAGAGCATGCTGTGAGATCTTCAATGAGGTTGGAAACTACTGATATTGTTCTGAATGCTTTTAAAATGTGAAATGTAGAAGTTGCCGTACACTTGTTCTTGTCTAAAGCAGCCATGAAATTACATGGTTGCTTGTTGAGGCAGCATTGTTTATATCAGGAATGCCCAAGCAGAAAAAACACACCACATCTGGACTGTGAAAAGGTCGAAACTGGGACCTTCTCATCTAATGTGAAGACAAAGAACGACTAACGATGCTGCCTTGTCTAGTACGAACGAAAAATGAATTGCCACTTTTCCATCTATTGAAGAAGGGGAAGGAGATAACATCTCCTTCTTTCAAATAAAAGACTGACAGCTTTCAATACTGGCACGGGGTCTTCTGATAACATAGCAGCGGGGCTGACAGACCCTTCAAGCAATTATTTTGCTTTGTTTGTCACGGTGGTGAACAATCATTCGTTAATAAAGGCTGACGGAATGAGTCACACGTCTTAATAGCCATTTCCCTACAGATTGTCAGTTACCGGATACTTTGTTTTATAAGCATGTCCTGAGACAGATGACTAAAAAAAGGAATAAGTGGATTGAAGTATGAAATAAATGTGGCAATACCCCCCCCCCCCCCCATTTGTTCTTAAATCATGGCTGTACTGATGGCTGCAGTGACCACATTATACAATTAACAATAACAATAGCCCAGAGCCTCCAGCCTTTACCAAGCTAATCATTCTCACACCAAACATGCTTTATTTGCTAATTGAACTGGTCATGCATAAATTGGTCCCAATCACTATTAAATAAAATTCGCTTGAAGGTAATTAGTCCCATGACAGCAAAGCTGCCATCTGCAATTCCCTGCAAAATGCTTCACGGTCATCACATGCTACTATTACTGCGTGTGAATTTTGTGTCGAAATAGTTTACAAAGGCGGCAATTCCATATGTCGTCAACAAGGGGCGACACACCTTTTCTAGGGATCTGCCCCTAATGATGTTTCATACAGGATCTTTTAAGCTGACTCGTCCTGGGTAGGAGGGATTTGCGTAAAGGCTGTACGATACATGTGCAGTTTCACCCATTTTCCTGTGTAGGTGCATGGAGATCAGAACTGGGCTACTTACAATTTCGCTTGATTGGGGTATTAAGACAAATCTTCTCTGCCTATTTAGATTTCATGCCCTCAATTTAATTATGCATCGATCAGTTGTTAGACTGTGAAATTAGCACCCACACCACCTCACTTGTCTGACATGAAGGGCTCAATAGTAGTTCTCTTTCTCGCCACGTTACCTGACCCGAATCTTGCTCTCTCCTGGTGGTCACGACACACAGCAAAGATCTCCACAAACCCGTGAGGAGTGTCACTAATAAAAAAATGCGCGTCGCTAAATTGCCTTCTCTCCTTTCTCAGTCTGCTCTGTATTTTCTTTCTGCCATTGATAACACTATTTAATTTGCAGATGCCGTACGATGAACAAAAGGGTATTGTTGGCAGGAAAATGAAGAGAAAAACGAGAATAAAAATATAATTAATTACAGATAAGAATATTCTTTATCCTCTCCCCCCCCCCCCCCAGCTTTTGTGTCTACTCCTTTGGAAGATTTCCAGGCTCGTATCCTTAAACTTTCAGCAATGTCATCAAGTTTTAGTAACGGTTTGATTGCTTCAAGGCACAAGGAAGGAGACAGCTTTTAAAAAATCCCCATTACAGTCAAACATACAGCTTTCCTGAGTACTGTTACCATACGCCTAAAATTAAAAGGTAATGATGAAACCAAGTAAATCACATCAGCAACAAATGTCACGTCGCCGTGGCTCGAGGTTATTGGCGTTACCGCACGCGGCGTGACGCTCTGGGGCGCAGTTACCTCTCGCGGTCAGGAGAGCGCGCTGAATGAGCCGTTACGAGAAACGGCAGCAGTGGATGACGCATAGAGGGCGCTGTTTGCCAAATGATGAGCCGCGCCTATCAGGAATAATCAACCAGAGGCAAAGTGTAAGTCTGGGTTATTTCATTATGATTTTTTGTTTGTAAACTACACGAAATTATGGTCACAAGCACAATGTATCATTCTCTTCACCATTCCTTCCAGTATGTTACCACCCAAAGCCAATGTGTGGGTATTTTTCACAGCATCTGCAATGACTCTCGACCGTGATAACCGCTATCTCGTTATCCCGCCTTTTTCGAGAGAGAATTGGTGTGTAACACAGAAATAATAATAATAATAATAAAACATACCCACTTATTTTTGGTGACCGTTATTTAGAAATGAACACAGGCTGCTTGGATGGAGAAGCCAAAAACGGAAAAGAACGCTAATCTCATGTAAATGGGATGTAAATTTAACTTGATTAAAAATATGCCATGGGGGAATATCGGACTCCTTTGATTTACTTACACAGTTAATTTATCGGAGAGATCTGGGATATATGAAGGAACAATGGCGATTTCCAGGAAACATTAAACCTGAAAGCTGGATGCCGTTTTATTTATTTAACCGTATTGAAAAGGCTTTTACTTAGAGAATACACATCGAATACAAAGCTTGGTTAAAAACCTTGAAAGACACATATCAACAGCTGTTATGGAATTCGTGTAAAAGACAACTATGATTCACCATAATAACCCATTTGAATAATGAAGACATGATTACCCATAATTATAAATGTCAAAAAGATTGTGGAATGCAAAACACTTAAGGCTTCTTGTGTACAAATTCAACCAAAAAGACACACTTTTGATGTTGTTTTTTTTATAGAGATGCTTGAAGAGGCCAGGTTTTGATGTTATGCATATATAAACCAGGAGGTGGAACTGGTAGGCCTATTTATTATTATTATTATTATTATTATTATTATTTTAAAAGAAATGCTTTTCTCACAAGGGACTTTATCCCTGAACATCACTGTTCTTTCTCCCAGTTGTACAAATAACAATATGAAAATTGGGAAAAGGCAGCATTATTAAGAGTGGACTTTAAGGTCTAACAGCAGAAACATACATAATTAATCTCTACCAGCTGCAAATAACTAAATTGAGCATGAAGGGATGAAGCTTCAGTGCGGTAACTCTTCAAAATCTATCATTAATTGTGTTACTGCTAATAATCATATCACAATAGGAATAGCTAGGAATTCAGCAGAGGGTAATTAGTTTTACAACTATGCAGCTTTCATTCTAAATCTCATTATCTTGTTGATTGCCACACTCCATTCGCTAAGGAGACTAAATTAGATATTTGAATCTGGGGTAATTCGTCAGTTACACCCGATCTGTGTGTTGTCGCCCAGTGGATGTTGTCAGCTCCATTAGCTTCAGTGTGCGTGTCGGACTGACAGAGGTGGGATGGGTGTGTGTTTGTGTGTGTGTATCCTGTCCCCTGTGCTGTGGACACTGGCCTTGAAAGGTGGGCAGGTGCAAATCCCAGCTGAGTGGGCCTGTTTTTCTGCCTTTGAGTTAGACGCTTTATCCTGGGCACCTCTGCGAGAATCCTGATGAGTTCTCGCAGGCTTGATTGGCCACTGTGGGCACAGCAGCTCTGATGCGCAAATCAACAGTGAGGGTTGCTTTGCTCGCATGAATCATGAAGGGTTGCCATATTGTGTGCACTGACTCTTAAAATGAGCATGGCTTAGGGGTGCTTAAAAAGGCATGTAGCCATAAATCTGTTTGGGGCTAACCTTGGACAGAAATTTCAGAGAGAAAATACTGTTAAAAGGAAAGCTCTAGAAAAACAAACCTAATTAGGAAACATATAATGAAGATGAACCATATAATGCTGAGATAACTGTGTGCCTTACCTTTACTTTTTTTGCAGCAGGAAGCCAAATTCAGACAACCCATAAAGGGAACCTTTCTTTTTGCAGGGGAAGGCTACATGGTGGGGGTTTGGAAAAATAGTTGCCGCTGTGTGGTTTTCCTCTAACAATGCTAGCTTGGTGTCTTCATACATCTGTACATGCTGTGTTTCCCACCGTGGGGCCCATCTTCAAAATTTAGCTTGTTATCCGGGAATCGATGGACACACTGGCGCTTGAGAGGCACACAAATAGTTTCAAAATTTCATTATCTCTTGCTGTTAAATTGTGACTGCACGGTACAGTGTTTGTATAGCACTGATTAAACAGGAATGTTCTCCTGCCTCTGTCTCATCCTGGTTTTTGGTCACATGACTTGACTGGGGGCCATACTGTGTGAGTTGTTTATGGGAAGGGGGCTGCACAATAATTAAGGTTCAAGCACCTGATAGTTAGCTATAATTCAGGAAAGGACAAAATGATAAATCAGCTATCGGCCATGATGCTGGCATGTATTATTCTTCCATTGGGAGGCCGAAGTAATATCACTCAGCTATCTTCTGCTGCCCTCAATATAACTCATTGTCATGGTCTCCTAGCCTCCTGTTGCATAACTCGGTTGGGGAGATTAACCTGGCCCATGTGATGCCTTTAACGCCCAGGAATTTAGATGACTGCCTTTCCCTCAAGCAGTCAATATTAATTTAATTTCTCTTTTATCTTCTCCTACATCATCTCCCTCTTCTCCCTCCTTGGTTGATTTCGATCGCTCTCCACAAGGCACGACAAGAATTGGATAGGGTGTGAAATCGATTGTGATGCCTTTTGCAGAGCAAGTGGCTGGTGAGAACAATCAGGTTAATAATTTAATATCAAACAATTAAGCCTGTATTTTCTCAGATATTATCACAATCTATCAAGTGTTTGACTAGAAAACCTAATCCACTTATTCTGTCTGTTTTTTGGTTAAGCTTTTTTTTTATGGGTATTACTGAAGACCAGACTGAACATTCCAAGGACCCCTTTGGTTGAAACTTTAGAGCAAAATTTTTCATTGACGGTATGCGCTGTCCCCCTGTTGTGTGCCGTCCATTTATTACCTTTTATTGCCTCTGAAACTTTCCCATCCATGGCTCCCTTCCCCCATCTGTAGCACTTTGTTCAGTGGGTTATGCCAGTCAGTCATTCCTGAGATGCAGAAGGTCTCTATTAAAGGGCATTGATCTGCAGGCACATGGGTTTACTGAGATCGGAATGGAAGTTTCTCTGTCTGTGATGGAGGTCCAGCTGACTGGTAGGCTGATTCATCCAGCAGCAAGGCGATGCATGCTGGGAGTTATGCGTTGTTATAGAATACCCAAGATATAGCCCCTAGGATGTGGGTCTTAGCATGTTGTGCTATCCCACTGTGTTCTTGTGGTCTTTGATGTAACCTTGGTGTTGTTTTGGATTTTGGGAGTTTTTTTTTTTAAAAAAAAAAACGAACTGGGATTTATTAGATGTCGGCCTGGGGTCACTCAAATTGACACAAGATACATGGAAAAAAGCCCAAGGGAAAATGAGACAGGGTGTTTTATCACACTTTGTTACTTTTTCACTGCAGGTATTGCACCATCGCTAGACTGCTACCACAGGGGAAGTTAAGACCTTTTTTGGGGGGAGGCAGTGTTGTGTCTCTTACTTGTTTCAGTCTATTTGGAGGATTGGGAATGAGAGTCAGATGTGTCAAGGTGCCCCCCCCACTTTGAAGAACCAACACTGTGCACAGTTTGTGTTGACCAGGCGGACACCAGTGCCACAAGGAGTCTGTGTTGGGATGAGAACCTCCTACCAGGTTTTGGGAATGGGGGGCAGGTCGCTGGTGGAAATGCCAATGATGAACCGGTTTGATGGCTCCCCGCTATTAGCATGTCACGGTCCTGTCAGAATCCTGCCCGCATAAGGGCCCGCACCCTCTGATCACATCCACCAACTGCTGGGAAGAGCATTGGGCCTGTTGGACTCCACGCTGGCTGACACTTTGAATAAAAAGAGCCGCATGGACAACTGTGAGAGGGAGGGAGCTAGGGAGCAATGGAGGGAGGGAAGGAGTTCAAAAGGTTGTCAGAGTTTATGATGCTTTTGTCTGAGTCTATTACGGCTCCTGCTTTAACCTGTCAGGCCATTAAAGCCCAGCCGAATTTGATCTGAGAGAGAGAGAGCGGGAGAGAGAAATGTGTCAAAAGCACGCATGTCAAAATCAAATTGATAGCAATTAGGAGAAGTGCTCATTCACGCTGCGAAAGGGAGCATTTACAGTAGAGCTGCAGCAGAAATTAACAAATTGCTATTTGTTTCACGGATTTTAATGTATGTATTTTACCGTTTAAGTGGAGCATGAAGGAGCGCACAGATACATCTGCCTTTCCTTTTAGTTACAAAGAATGTCACAGTATCATTAGCAAATTGAAAAGACTATTTATTTTTATGCTCTCTGACAAGTTCTGATGTATTTTTTGCTGCATGTTTATACGTATTTGTAATCTCAATTCATGAATTATTCATACATCTATTTGAATCTAGCACAATGCAGCAGGGACCGAAATTGGCTTTACCTGACAGTAATTTCACTGGGGAAAATTGCCACTTGGATAAGAAACAAATAAGAAAGTCACTTAAAGTAACAGTGTCAGAAATGAAATGGGGTTGTGAACAATGTGTAGGAGCTGAAATTGGATTTTGCAAAAGGGAAGCGCAATCAATAGTTTCCTAGTAAAGAGAGACCAAAGCACAGATAAATTAGTGGGTGAGACCAGGGCGCATATATACTACTGAGAGATAAGAGACATATTAGGGCCAATGGACACAATTAGAGGGGGAGATCAGTGCAAAAAAAACAACATTAGTGGGAGAGGCTGGGGTACAAATAACTTTAACAGGAGAGACCAACAGAAGGATTTTATTGGGCATAGATTTGTCAGTGACACAGATAAGATCAGAGGTCCATGAGTGGAATTGATGTGAAGAGTATTAAGCACAAATCTTTTCCTCTGTGGAGATTTCATTCCACTACAAGGCACTCTGCTTTAAAACAGAGACAAGCACCTTGTTTAAATATATCTCTGTATTTCTGAATGTTTAAAATCTTTGCGTTTTTAGGAATAATGCTGTAAGAACTAAATTATGGCCGTATCTTAGAAGCATCATTCATTCATTCATTTTTGATTCCTTACAATGAAATTTGAACTATGTGAAGTATGAAATACATTAGACCTTTGTCTGGATAGTTTGCTGACACATGGGTACATCAAAGGTGCCCTGTCAGGGGACTTCAGAAAGAAGAGGGAAAATGGCCACCGTTTTGTATATGGGCCTTTGGAGTAACGACCTTTACTTGACAAGCTTTCTGTTCTTCATAGACATCACTCTTTGTCGGGTGATGAGCATCAAGTGACATCAGAGTCTGTCAACTGCAACTCCCTCAGAAGCCTCTGTGGACACATACAGCATATGATAGAGCAGGGGGAAATTACAGCTACCTTGAGCTGTACAGTGACAATACAGACATAGGCTGTGGGGACACAGCTCCCATTGCATTCTCCAACTGGAGCAGCTGTGAATATGTCGGTCAGGCAGAAGTCTACAGAGTCCCTGGTGGTGTTTGGGTTCTATAAATTCTGCTGCCTTAGAGAGTCTGCAGCCGATGAAATGATGTTTTATTTGTCATTTGCCGAAGTACAGGTATATAGGAATGCATCCTTTCACATGTCACACGCACCGAGTACAAGTGAAGCTTGGGGTCTGAATACAGGATCAGGACTCGAACCAGGGACCATCCACTAAACGACACAGAGGTCAAACCCAGTGAGCCACACACTTAAGCTCACGCAAAAGCGGTGAACAAGCCACTTCCTTATCAGATTAAAGCATTTTCTAATCATCACATTCATATTCTATGGGCACTTCAGAGACGCCAGTGCAGACCAAACATTTTGCCGGCCTATACCTATTGGCCTTCCATGTAAATGCCTGGTATTCCAATCCAGCTTTGGACTCTGGGAGCAAATTCTGTGACATAGGGAGAACATAAAAACTGCACAAAGAGAACAGAGGTGTGAGACAGCAGCACTGCCAGCTGAGGCACTATGCTACGCTGTTTCAGGCTATGTAATGCCAGGATGAATTACAGATTCCCTTTATTACGTTTTCATTCAAAAGCCAAATAAAAAAACAGGTCAATAAATAAATCCAAAGGTTTGAGATCTCAGTCATCCTGACAATTTCCCCCGGTGAACACATCAGAAAGGAAGTTAATGGCCTTGGCACCGATTTCATAAGGATCGGGGAAAAAAGCAAGTCATTTAATAAAAAAGTCATTTAATATCATTAAGATGTATTTTATGATCTTATTACACTGCATGTCGGAGCAATCCTAGGAGACTTTGGCGGACAAATAGCTGTGAAAAAGCTGCAAACGAGAGGGAGGCTTCAGAAAGTCGGAACATCAAAACAGCTGAAAGCGAGAGTGAAATCGGCGCGTCTGTCTTAAGTCAAAGTCAATAACGGCCTGTGAGTATCACATAAATAAGCCGTAATTACTTCAGACGTCTGTCTGGTTCCCCAGCTTCTCTGGCAAAGTAGGCGCTAGTAAGAGCAGTTAATTTGGACTTAATGATAGCAGGTAGCACGACAGTTTAGGACATGGATGAGAAATCCAAAGTCCTTGGGGACACCCAGTTGTGGGGCTCACAAGAAGGGTATTTAGCTTGAATTACTCTAGCTAGGTAACTGGGTTAGATATTTTAGGCTGTTTTGGATAAAATTGTCAAATAACAATTCTCTTCTACAAGGTGAAACCATTGTCCCTACTAGCGGTGTAGGCACCAGTATTTCAATGGGTAGGCATGCATTCAAAACCACACACAAGACATAAAAAATACACATACACAGATATTAATGTTCTTGAAACTTTATGTAACTATTATGCATTCAAACATGTTCAGCAAACCTTGTTTACTGCCTCTGAGATGCGAGTCCTGAATGTCACAGTGTGACAACTCGTTGATGATGTGCAGTGTTATCGGTAGAAGACGACAATCATGAGGGATGGGGGAGGGGATTAAGAGATGCGATCTGACAAAGGAACCACGCTCATTGGGTAGATAACCCTGACTGCAAGTTTACGGCAAGTTTAACGTGTCATTCATATTCCATGTAGGCCTGCTGTTGCTCGACTGAATAATTAATTTATACTTTTACATTTTTGCAAAATATTGGATAGGCACGTGCCTACCTAAATTGACTGGCACAGCGCCACTGGTCCTTACAAGAACCTCAGTAGGATCCATGGTGATCTCTGGGTAGGGCTGCTGGTCTCTAGGCCCTGATTGAATCCTCCTGGCTATGTAAGAAAACCTGATTAATATGTAATCAATGATTAATATGTAATACAGAGGCGTGATTTTGTTGACATTGGAGCATTTGATTAGTATTTCTAACGCTAACTTTTGTTCCTGTGAAGAGTACAGTGGCTAAACGAAAAGGCAATACTGTTTTTTAGTCCTCCGCTTGGAAAACGGGGTGGAATGGGGGCAGCCTGTCAGGCTGCTGTCATGTTTTTTTTACCCGCTAAGTTATATGTGATTAGTTGAGTGATTCCCTCCTTTTTACCTACTTACCTGACACCGGTTGGGCCTCGCTGTACCGAGAAACGGCAAAAAGCAGCCGGGCAGCCCCTTCTTGTCATTCTTCGCACCCCTGTGGCCGTGCTACGTACTCTGATCACCCTCAGAGCTGACAGATCTTCCACTGGCTGGTAATCTAATTGGCGCCCAGGCCAGCTTCTCTAGTCTCAGTTTCTGCAAGGATGATTGGTTCCAGAACCTGTTTTCTGACATGTGGCCCTAGGTAGCATTTTGTTTGTTTTTTTTTTTTTTCCATTTATTCTTCTCTCAGATACTATTACCAACAACATTATCCTCGCCTGTAATTTGCATCCTCGTTTATACATCTGTGTGCGCGAGTGCGGGGAAATCCGTCCTTATGTTCTGCGCTGCGCTGCTGTTGCACTGGGGAATTGCACACGTGCCCTCACATACCGGCTCACGCGCCGACAACACGCTGCCACATGTCATTCCTGCTCCCCGTGTAACAAATCCCACCGATGGTGTGTACCGACTATGACAACAACAGTTGAGAATTGATCTGAGAGGAGGATTGGGGGGCTTGAGGCAGTGGGGGGCTTGTTGGTGGGTGTCTGTTTGAGTTTATGGCTTTAAAAGGATACCAAAAGAAAGACCAGGCTGAACAAGAGGACAGGGAGATACATGTTTACCAGTTTTGTGAAGTGGATTGTCTATGTTGCCTTTAGCCTAACTGCTCACGCACATACATATACAAACCGCTCCCAGCCGCTGGGTTCAGAAAACATGATGCCATGAGCTCAGTGTCAGGACATTAATATGTACTAATGCTTCAGTGAGGCTTTTATACAGGCTCTATAGGCTGTGCTGCATTCATTGATGTAGAGAACACATTAGTGCAGTTTCTTATCTGGAGTGATTTACCATTGGGTCTTTATGGCCTCTGGTTGTGTCGTGGCAGGCGTGTCTTTGTGTTAATTTATTTCAGCTACTTGTATCTCTTGAATATGCGTGTTTGTGGATTTGGGAGTAAGTTTGTTAAATTAGCATTGTACTGAGTTTTTGACCTGGAAATCTACATTTAATTATATCTCAATTTAAATCCCTAAATCAATACTCTACAATCCATTTCTGAATGAGTCTCGATGCAGACGTAAAGACAACCTAGGCTACACTGCCCAGTGTTGACATAATGTACACTACATTCAGTAACTTGATGTTTCTCACTTGGCATTGAGCAAGCCTCAGTCCGTCAAGATTAGATAAGACAAGATAAGATAAGATAAGATAAGATATTCCACGGAACATTCACAAGGTTTTGATAACAGAAACTTAGTACAAGATGAAAGGTTTAGGGTTTAACCATAAAAAAACAATGTAGATAAGATAAAGCAGCAGAAGATAAAAAATAATACAACAAAGAATAATTAGTATTATAATAGTGTGCAAAATTGTAATACATTGTACACAGGTACAGAAGACTGTTCAGTCATTTCTGTGGTCAGTTTCATAGTCATATATTTGCTGTCGTTTCATTGTAGTATCTTCATTGTACTTGCAGTCCTTGATTTTCTTGAATCATAGTTGTTTCATGGTCTTGTCTATGATCTTAGTAATTTAACAGCTTGATGTGGTTATCAGCAGCCAGGTGAAAGAGAATGTGTGTGTGTGTGTGTGGGGGGGGGGGTTATGCTTATATTACATTGTGGAAACAAATGTCCCCACAACGTGATAAAAGCCTGTTATTTTTATGTTTTGGTGACCTTTTTTTCAGCTAAGGGTAGGATTGGGTAGGGAGTAAAGTTGTCATTGTTGGGATTAGGGTTTTTCCCCATAGAAATATGTGGACAGTCCCCACAAATACATAAATTCAAAAGTGTGTGTGTATGTGTGTGAGATCCAGCTATTTTTTTTTCTGTGATGAAAAAAAATCCATTCGGTGAACCATGGTGTTAGGGAAACACTGTGTGGCAGTGTAAGGGTGACCTTGGGACAGGCCATGTGTTTAATGACACCAGGCTGGAGATTTCAGATGTGCAGAAAGGCTGCTGAGCTGCTCTACATTGGGTGGGGCTCCTCTTTTCCACTTAGCACCTCTGCAGCATCAGGACTCCACCAAATCTGCAGATTGGGAGATGAACCTCCATATGCTCACCCCCCTGCCCCCACACTGTGGAAGTTTCTGAAAATCGTTGTTGATGTAAGCTGTTCTCAGTCTCTGAAATGATGTAATTTAAAGTTAATCAGAATATAGTCTTGATATCCGTCTGCCCCCACAACATTTCCCTCCCTTGTTAATTGAAACTTTTATGGATCTTATGCTGCAGTTGCCAGCTGCCACATATCTAGTTGGAATTGTCGCCTATTTCAGAGTCTGGTCCTTGGGGAGCAAAAACGCAGACTGTCTGGGTGTCTCTCTGGACGAGTTGAAAAGACTGTTTTATGCAAAAACCGTGCCCTTAGCTCTGAAATCGGCATTGTGTGCCAATGCAGCAAGGAATAAACAATGAAGCTTGATGACCGTGGTAGATTTTAGCCAGTCCAGGGTTAGGACTATAGCCCTGAACTCAAATCCCCTGGCTGACCAAATAATGTCACCATTGGGACCTTGAACATTTGCTCCAGGGAGACTGTTGGACCCTCCAGGCTTTTCAATTGTACATCTCTCTGGACAAAAGTACCTGCAAAACATATGAAATGTAAATGTCAGCTGCACAGTCCTACATAATCCTGAAGGAAGAGCCTCCTTTGACATGGGGATTCCCACACAGCCATGTGCACGAAACATTGTCCAGCTTTTGGAATGGCAATGATGTGTGCGATCCATCTTTACGGCTCCCCCCAGGCACTTCAGCTCTGCGATCAGGCAGTGCTACATACCATTGCGTGTAGCTCCTATCAGATATTCAAGCACTTAAGGGGTTTGTGGGATTGAACCACCCACCATAGGCCGCTCCTGTATCGCCGTCAGGCTCATGGCTGCATTAGGCCCGCACTTGACGTATTTCTCTATTAGAAGGACAGATACCTTAACGAAGACAATCACGCCACAAACAACCACTTGCTACAAGACCTCCCTTCCGTTTAAGAAGACCAAGACATGGTGATTTACACACATCAGGCATGAGTAACACTCGTCATAAGATGCCACCATTCCAGACGCTTTTCCGGGTCGTTCCACCCAGGCGTGTTTACCTGCAGTCATTTAGCATAACGATCGATCCATTTCGGTTATTAAGCCTTTGAGTGGAATGAAAATCTGAAGCCTCTCCGAAGGCGTATTTCTCTTTGTTTCCAATTACCGTCATTTGCCATCTCTCTCCCTGGCAAAAATAAATAAATGGATAAAATAATGCGTTCAATCTGCAGAGCATAAAATCAGCTCATTTTCTTTCCCTTGCCCGATCGCTTTCGAACTTCCAGCCTCAAATGAAATGCGTTTTCATGGTGACTTCTGTCCACTTACAAGGGAAGGCCACAAAAACTGACCAGGATCATCAGCTTATGTAAGTATCCACCAGTGGGGGGCACTTCTCCTGGTTACAGTGGCTGGCTCCTCCCCCTTTCAAGGATCTGTTATGAACACTTCTGGCACTGTCCCCCACCCCCGTGTGATAAGTCCTGCTAAGGGTTCAATTTCCCTCCCTACCAGAGCTGATTCACCACGCTCATTCCACTTTCCAGTAAAGCGCTGCGCAGTTTTCACTGTATGGCTCATTGTTTGATCAAAAACATTATTATTGTCCCACCCACACATTTATTAAGCAGGTAGAAGAGCCTCTTTCTTTTGAAACGTGTGAGCGAATACAGTCATTCATTTCCCACATTTGTGGCTGGGGATTTTACCCTCACCTTGTGTAGAAGCCAGGCACCAGGGTAACGGTGCAGCCGGGATCCAGTTATTAGGGATGTTCTGTCTGCTGTGAAGATGTCTGTAGTGACAGGGATTGCAATGTTGCCTTTCAGCGCTGCCCAGTTAACTGAAGATGCCAGTGTCCTCTGCCCACGTTCTCTGAGCCACGATTTCCATGCATGTGCCCATGCTTTGGAGCATAGGAGGCTTGGAGATATGGCAGAAGATATTCAGAGCAGCCTACCAGGTGCCAATTGGTTGGCCAGGACAATAAACACCGTGATCCCAGCTCTGCCCCTTACTCTTTTCCAAATCGGGGCATAAAAAGGCATTTACGGGAGAAAAGAGAATGCATGAAGCTTATTTACTGAGTGCTTCCAAACACCTACACCATAAAGACAGGGCTGAGCTCTCTGCATGCGTGGGGAGTCAAGAGACGGCAGATAAAAGAAAAACCGAGAGGGAAAGAAAAAGCTGAAAAAAAATGGATCTGAATTAACGGCCAGGCTGTGGTGGCTTCATTTAGTGTCTGTTTTCGTATCGACTGATTTACTTGAATGGACTTTAATTGCTGTGAATTTTAAGTAGTTTTCCATGTTTAAAAACTGATGAATTGTACAATCAAACAGCTAACAATGCAAATCAATGGAGCAGAATGACAGCGGGTAATTTGACTAGCGTCTTCCTGGAAGGATGCCGGCGATGCCTCACGCATGCTTGTAGGATGCTGCTTTGGGGGGCTGCTCTTTCAACCCAGCTGTGTGTAACTCTTCCTATATTTAGGCTTGTTTGTGTTTAGACCTGTCTGCGTTTAGGTCTTCCTATGTTTAAGTCCTCCTCAACATTCTGGAGGAAGGAGGTCTTGTATGTTCTCCTGGTGTTGACATCAACCTGACTGAACCGAATAATAAAAGATCTGTCTGTGTTTGGACTCATGTAAGTCCTACAGCTCTTGAGTTTGGACGCCCAAATGTTCACCAGTGTTTGCATCTGGTTCTGCCCACATTGGATGCACCCGTGTTTGATGCTGTCTCTGTTTGGTCCCACGCGTGCTCAGGCCAACTGCGATCCCGTCCTCGAGGATTAAGCTCTGTGGCGGTGAGCATCTTGCTTGGTACCCAGGCTAATGCTTATGGCACTCTGCTTCTAAGCTTTCATTCCCATGCGCAGCTGGTTCCATGCAATTATAATGGAAACATGGAGAAGAAAAACACCAACAATTAAGAGAAAACATCCAATGGGAAAAGAGCAAATTAGACTGTGGTTTTGACTGCTGAAATACTTTCAGTCTCTTGAATGTATGCTATTTTAAAGACGATTTTACAATGTATTTTAATATAAATTTAATTCAGTAGGGTGTGCTATTTTAAAAACATTTATTATATGGCAGGTGTGTGGGACCTGGAAGACAGCCAGACACTGAAAAAATGAAATTTCTGAAGGCATTGTGCAACGTATGACTCCTTTTTACTTTCAGGTCTTTGTGAGGAAAGTACAAGAAATATGAGATTTAGTCAATGTCCAAAACAACCCATTCAGGCACAATGAGGTCTGCTTCTGAGCTCGAGGACCCTTTTGGCTCAATACCATTTTGATTTGGTGATTGATTTTTGGGTCAGCCTTAAACCTCAAGACACTCTCATCTGGGAACCCCTCAACTAGCTTTTCTGACCCTTGACCTACTTTGTCATTGGTCATCCTTTTGTCTCTTGGCAACACTGGATACCCTTGTATTTTATACTTGTTTAGATGAACCTTATGTTAAAGGTAGTTGATCTGAATAGCACTTCTTGTAGGTTTTTACAGTGTTTTATATTATTAAATAGTTCTGTAGCACTAATTTACACTTGTTGCTGGTTCCTCAGTGGCAACTCAACCTATTTGCACATATACTGTACCTACATACCTAAGCTGGCTTCTAACAGCTCTGTGTGTTTGTGATGTTTGCGGCTCGCCATATGTCACTTTGGACAAAAGTATAACCATAAATGTATCTTTTAGCATTAAACAAAATGGGTGAGTGATGTGGTGAATGACAGTTAGTGATCTGGTGATTGATGTGGTGGAGGCTGCTGTAGATGTAGCAGCGAAAATAGGGCCGGTCAAAAGCGAGTGGGGAATCCTGAGATGTGAGGATGCTGGAAGTGGCGAGACTATCTGCTGTTGAGTTTCTAAGCATGGAAACCTAGGAAGTTCCAGACCCTACATTTTGTCAGGGCAGACAAAGCCCCCTAATGCAGATGTTCTTTGACGGCTAGGGAGGAAAGTGCGGCTGTGCAATGCCGAATTTCCCCCACCTGTCCAAGCGTTGCATTGACCCGGCCTCGTCCTGGGGCAAAACAGGAGGACTGAATGACCTCCCTTCATCATGCCTGATGGCCCTTTTGGCAGAGAGTGGGCTTGAGTGTGAGTGGGGGCGAGGCTGGCAGCCCCAAGTGGAGCGGGCGGGCGAGAAGAGAGCTGGCACCGCTGACTGCAGGCCTCGGGCCTAATTGATGTGTGCGGGGAGATGTGAGGGAGTTTTTGGAGTGGATTACCTTTTACAATGATAAGTGAGAGCATTATACCGTCAGAGTAGGTGTAAGCGTGAGTGGGGGGGGCCAGAATCTTTGATTCCAGCTCCCGGAAAATATTTTCCTGTCATCTTGCTGGGTGTTTTTCCTATTGGGTCCCCTTCGGTATCACATTCCGTTTGTCTTTCATCCTTTTCCGGATTAAAATACCCATTGGGTCTCTCCCACTGCAGCTCCACAGCGCCTGTTTCCAGCTCCCATTGTGGATGAATGATAGTTTGTCTCCAAACGCGACTGCAGCAGACTTTTAATCGAAAAGTTTTGAGGAAGTCCTAGGAGAGAGCGAGTCTGTTGTACCTTTGATCAACGCACTACGTAATTCAGTTAATGTGTGTAAGGCAGTAAAGTGATACGGTGTAGGGTGATATGCAGAGGAAGTAATAAAACTTATTAATAAATGGCTGCTTTTTCTGGACCACTCAGTCTGCTAGCTGTAATGGCCTAATTTTTTTTGTTGACAAATATTCCAGTAAGCAGTGAAGGGCATCGGGGGACTCTTTCCACAGTAACAAAAAGCCTGCAGTTGTGCCAGTTGTGCCCAGGAAGGGAACTGGGGGGATGGGTAAAGTGTTATGACACAATGTTGTTTGGTGCCTGTTAAAGAAGTCTGATAAAAGATGGCCAGTGAAGTGTAGCTGAAGCTCCTCCTACTATGAGCCCAGCCCCACCCCTTCCAGTTATCAGAAACCTGATTTTGTGGGATGGGCTTCAGCTAGCCAGATTCAATTAATGAATATTTCTTCCAAGCTGGGCTACATCAGAGCCATCCGTCATTTCATATCACATCAGCTCCTCTGTGGAGAGCAATGAAGAGAAAGAAAATAGCAGCAAGGTGGACTTAATTTGAGTAAGATAAAGGTACTTCTCTGCCTTTGGCCAGGGGAGTTTTTGGAATATACAGCAGAACTTGGAGATAACAGGTAATGCAGATAGGATTCAGCTAATGTGTAACTTCAGCTTTCACCTCACGGGTAAGTGTAATTAAGCCTGAGGCTGATTTGGTATAAATGGGATCCTCCTCTGTATTAGTCCTAGCAAGAAATCCACTAGAGGGTCACTGACTGCACAGAAATTACTGTTGCTCACCATTTCAGCTTTGAGGACAGTTTAGCAATATGATGGCGAGCTCACCCAACAGGGATGTGCATCGAGGTGCAGGGGACTCCAGGGCTTGGCTGGTCTTGCATAGGGCGGGCAAGCTAGCAATAGGGGATTGGGTCCTTCTGGGAGCATGTGGCAATAGCCCCAACTTCAGTGATCTGCCAGGGACTGCCCTGGAAAGCTGGCAGAGAAAAGAAATGGTGACACGGGGGATCAAAGGACAAAAAGAAATGAGTAAAGTGCATCTGAAGGAAATGGAGAGAGAGAGAGAAACACACCTCACTTACCTTCAAAGACATCCTCTTTGTCAGAATCTGTAAAGGTCCTTGGTGGATAGAGAGAAGATTATATCCACCAATGGGAGAGTCTTGTTCAAGGCCTTTCCTTTGTTGTTTAGTAACCAATAGGAACATGCCACTCCTCAGCCAATCTCCTGGTGGGCTAGTGTTGAAACTCATTGCCACTTCTTTTATTCCCATCCTCTCTTTGTTTGGCTTCAAAGACCATCTTTATCTTCTGACAGATCACCCTGAACCAAGCTGATTTAACTGTTCTTTCGGGGCTTTGAATGATACTGGAATTATCAACCACAGAGGAAAGTTGACCTCTGGTGATGTTTGCCCTGGCACCGCGTTCTGTTCCAGAATGTTTTTGCAAGACTGGATTGCCCATATCCAACCTCATTCCTGTTCACTCTCATCCCCGCTATGCCAAGTAAAGTTGCTCAGCAGTGTTTCATATATAACCATTTGTGATTGTCTTTCATTTTTCTTCCATGTCAGAGGTTTACCAATTTTTGACTTTTTTAAGTATGGGAGTCCTCTTGATCTAAATGCTGAATTAATGTTTAATCTTGAGCTCGTTACTTCTACTGCAGCCCGTCGACCTTCTGTGTTAATGGACTCATGAACGGGGAGACTGCAATCTTCCTATCACAACCTAATAGGTATCGCCACAGTAATGCACCAGCATCAATCAGGAAATTCTTGTCCCCAGCTATTGGTGTGCTCTTTGTCACTTTATTGATTTTCTTTAATTAGTTTTTTACATTGCATGCAGGTGGAATCCCATAAACTTTGACCCAAATATGCATTTTAAGTATTGCACGACTTGTTGACATGTCCTTAAGAGAATTTGAAAGTTTTTCAAGACAAAAAAAAATATAGGAATGAGTAGAAAGTGACGTGTTTTGGTGGCAGGTGAAGGCTGAAGATTAAGAGTACTAAGTGCCCCCGGATAACAGCACACAATACCACAAAATTCAGAAATGCATGTAATATAGGGAAAACATCACAAAGACTTTTCAGTGAGTGCCATATTAATGGAACAATATACAATCATATTAGATATTAAATCACATGGGACCAGGGCGGGCGGCAGGGAGGGGTTATGGAGGGTTGCTCCACTTGGTGCCTCCTGAAGACAAGGTGCCCCTGGGTAAAAGTCCAAATGCCCATATTAGTTTAAATACTAGAACTCATGGCCATAGGTGGAAAATAACAGGAGAACATTTTAAAATGGATTTGAGAAAGCACTTCCGTACACAGCGTGTGGTTAGAGTATGGAATAGTTAGTGTAGTGCAAGCTAAAACCCTGGGTTCCTTTAAATCAGAGCTAAGATTTGAACAACTCTGAGCTATTAGTTCAGTTCTCCCCAAACAAGCTTGATGGGCCGAATGTTCTCTCGTTTGTAAATTTCTTATGTTCTTATATTCATCAGCGCAAAGGACAGATTAAGAAGAGATGAACATTTCAAACAAGATATAAGTAAAGCCCAACCAGCTATGATTCCTCAACTAAACACGACCATTGACTTTCTTTGGTGATTTCTGATCCAGGAACCCAGATCACAGGGGTCCCCCCTGAATGTTTTTAATGTTGCATTAAGAGGATGAAGTGGCAATATTGCATAAATTTATTCATTCCAGCTCTTCTGACTCCCTGCTCTACGGATCCCCAGGGGGTTGCAGACTCCGGGTTCATTTAATTTTCAGCTCCCAAACAAAAACCTTTTCGCTGCATCCCTGCTACTCTCTCAGGTAGAAGTTGGTTGGAGTTTTTTAAAAAAAAAAAAATCTGTTTTGCAAAATAAAGCAACAATTGTCCATGTGGTCCCTAGGCAAATTACAAATAGCAGCATAGTACATGAACCAAGGGTACCCTGGTTTTGGCTAAGCATTTTTTTTAAAACTCAGTTGCTTGGCAACAATAACTCTGTCAACTACGTTTTCTGATTGCCTGGGCTTTGCGAAATATCAGGTAGTCATTTTGTCTGGTGGTTTCATGCGTTATTTTGTGTCCGGCCCGTCAGTGGGGCTTTTAGAATGGCATATTTACAGTGCTTTAACAACTTGTCCATTGAAAGCTGTTCCCTATGCTATGGAGCATCAGAACATCAGTGCATTTATTCGGTGGAGTCAGAAGGCCAGCGGTAAACATGTCATTATATCTTTTAAATGCATTTAGAATGAGGGCCATGAACTCTGAGTCGTTTAATCTTTATACGCAGAGCCAAACAGAAATGCTAATCACAACATGCTTGTAGCTATTGTTTTAGGAACCCTGGGCTTTGTCAAACCCTTGATTCTCCTTTCTCGTGGCAGAAGCACTGGGGTAATTTTTTTCAGTTTTTTTTTTTTTTTTGGGGCTCAATTTTCCCACCTTTCAGCACTAGTGGTTGTGAGAGCCAACGTGGAAAAAGATGTAGTAATAGTAACATAGTGTAATGCAGTTGTAATGGAGTGTAATCTTGTGCACCACATACCGTACTGTGCAAAAGTCTAAAGCAGTCAAAGAAAATGATGTTTAAATGATCATCATGTTGGTGTAAAAGGACGATATTTTGTCTGTCAAAGTGTGTCAGCGTAGCCATTTGAAAAATTCTCTTAAAGCCGTCTCCCAGGATTTTCAGCAACTGTCCAATACATCAATGTGTTTTTGACTTGAGAACCTCCCCAACTTATGTGGCTAATCAGTGCCACATTGAGTTATTTAACTAAGTAAGTTAACTTACTGAGCTATTGGAGAAATACATGGAATGACTGAGGTGGCCCTAAGGAGAGGTTTGGGAACCAAAACAGTGTTCATCTAGCTGTCCATCTATCTAGCATTTTGGATAAGAGAAGAATTTATTTGACTTAATGTGTTACATAGGTCATAATGTTAAATTGTGTATTTTTTTCTTAGCAAATATACACACTTTCTACCCAGATGAACCACCTGAAACAGTAGAAATGGTTTTGGAGGAATTTGACCAGAGGGTGAAGGAAAAGTGGCCAATGAATGCGCGGCATATACATCATATGGACAAACGTATTAGGACACACCTCTCAATCACTGAATTCAGGTGTTTCATTCAGACCCATTGCCACAGGTGTATCAAACCAAGCACCTAGTCATACAGTCCACTTTACAGACATTTGTGAAACACTGGATTGTTCTAAAGCGCTCAGTGAATTCAGGCTGCATCTGACATAGTATGGCACCTTTGCAGTAAGTCAGTTTGTGAAATTTCTTCCCTGCTAGATATTCCACAGTAAGTGGTATTATTGCAAAATGGAAGTGTTTAAGAACAACAGAAGCTCAGCCACAAGGTGACATGCCATACAAAGTAACAGAGTGGGGTCGTGAAGTACTGAGGTGCACAGTGCATAAAAGTCGCAATGCTCTTGTGACCCAATAACTGCTGAGTTCCAAACTTCCTCTGGCATTAACCCCAGTATAAAAACTGTGCGCCAGAAGTTTCACAGAATGGGCCTCCTTGGCTGTGCAGCTACATGCAAGCCTCTCATCACCAAGGACAATGCCAAGCATCAGATGGAGTGGTGTAAAGCACACCGCTACTGGACTCTGGAGCAGTGGAAATGTTTTCTGTGGAGTGCTCAATCACATTTCTCTGTCTGGCAGTCTGAGGGACGAGTCTGGGTTTGGCAGATGCCAGGAGAATGTTACCTGCCTGACTGAATCATGTCAACTATAAAGTTTTGTGAAGGAGGGATAATGGAATGGGGTTGTTTTTCAGGGGTTGGGCTAGGCCCATTAGTTCCTATGAAGGGAACTCTTAATGCTTCTGCATACCAAGACATTTTGGACAATTCTATGCTTCCAACTTTGTGGGAATGGTTTGGGGTAGACCCTTTTCTGTTCCAGTATGACTGTGCCCCAGTGCACAAAGCAAGGTCCATAAAGACATGGCTGGGTGAGTTTGGTGTGGAAGAACTTGACTGGCCTGCACAGAGCCCTGACCTCGACCCCAGCAAACATCTTTGGGATGAATTAGAATGGAGACTACGAGCCAGGCCTTCACATCTAACACCTCACAAATGCTCTTCTGGATGAATGGGCAAAAATTCCCACAGACACATTCCATAACTTGTGGTAATCCTTCCCAGAAAAGTGGCAGCTGTTATAGCTGCAAAGGGGGGACCAATTCCAAATTTATGCCTTTGGATGTCATAAAGGTTCCTGAAGGTGTAATGGCCAGGTGTCCCAGTACATTTGTCCATACTATATATATTCTTTAGGATAGGGCAGCTGGGAAAGCATCCCAGGAGGCCAGCTCATGAATCTGGCATAGAGAAGAAAGTAGGATCAGCCAGTCCCTGGAGCAACTGGGGTTAAGGTCCTTGCTCAAGGGCGCAATGGCGGCATCACTCTGCTGACCATGGGATTTGAACTGGCAACATTCCGAGTTCCGACCCACAGAGCCGCTCAACCCCACAGTTTAATTTTTGGTCAGAGCATAACTGCATCTAATGTTGTTCTATAGTTTTCAAGTCTTTATTCTAACACGTGGAGAATAGTACAAATAAACCATTCTATAGGTAGGTGTGTCTAAACTTTTCACTGGTACTGTATTTGCTCCAAGTAAGTCACTGGTCTGGGATCAGCTGTCTCCTTTCAAGGCTTTCTCATGGTTCCAGCTCAGCAAATACAATAATATCAGATGTTTCAGCTGAAAAAATCAGTGATGCAGAACCATCAGTGAGGGGCTGCTGTGCCTTCTGTGAACCCCAATGACTCGACCCTGATAAACAGATTATGTTTGACATTTTTTCCCTTGATGGCCAGAGAAATCAAAAACTACTGGGGTGGTAAGTGGGAAAAAGCAGTGGATTTTCTGTGTTCTGTGTTGCCAGAGTGTCTTTTTCCTCTGTATGAACACCTCCAGGGGAGTTGGAGCACCGTTGGGGTACGATGAGAAAGCCTGCGTGCAAATAGAAGGCCCTGAAGGTGCTTTGGTGTCACACTGGGCTTAGCTAAACATGCTAACTGGCCCACGGCTTCACGCGCTGGCGTTAGCACCTCACTAAGCTACACACACAGCTCCGGTCGCATCAGTATGCCACAAACAGGACAGAGTGATTTCTGTATTCATTTATTTATCATGAATCTGTGAGGCCTTATTGATGTGCTTTGGCATGACAGCAGAGGGAAGCGATCTGTGATCCCATTCAATAGTGCACAGGCCGACATCCTCCTTTCACTATGAAATTTTAATCAGCCTTGTCACTACTGGGAGTGACTGGCCAGGAAATGCGCATGTAAACTGCGAAAACCTGACCTGCTCTATCATTCATGCCTGTTTCCTAAACTCATACTGTAACCCCCTCCCCATATCCCCCCCCCCCCCCCCCCCCCCAAGTAGGGTACCTGTCGTAGGGGGTGATTGTCTTTCCTCGGTGAATTAATAGGAATGTGGAAGGCTACCCCTGTGGACAGCCAGAAACATAAAAAATCACAGGCACCTTAAACCCTTTATCCAGAAACTGAATCAAATGATGAGTGAGGGGGGGAAGGGAGAGTGGATGAGGAGGAGAAAAAGGTAATGAATAAAAGGGGGGGGAATCAAGCTTTCTGCACATGTTGGTGCACCTGCATCTACCATTAGATCTCCTAAAGGTGCCTGTGTAGGTGTTTCCTCCTGGAATCCCCATATGGATGTAATTCTGATACACATACAAAGGGCTCCCCTGCATCTCAGGATGAATCTTCCCTGCTCCGGAGATACAGCAACCTTTGATTTATTATTATCTGGCTTTGTTGTTGAAGTAATATTGAAACAACCTTTTGTGTGTGGGTCCACTTTTTGCTGCAAGGACCCAGGCCCCTCGCTGAATAATGCAGCGTCTGACGGAGCTGGTATTTCTCAGTGCCGTAAAGGCGGCTGGTGTTATCGGCCCCAGAAACAGATGTTAGTGCAAGGCCGCCTAGGGAGATGAACTTTGCTTTGACAACAAGACAATGAAGGTGAAGAGTTATGAGTATTCTCAGCAATGAGGAGCAAGCGAGGGAGAGAGAGAGAGAGAGAGAGAGAGAGAGAGACAGACAGGCAGCCCACACGCACATCCAGCCATGTTGTTCTATACCCATATGGAGAGATGGACGTGAAACGCTCTGTGACACAGCTGTGATTAAACAGGCCCATTGAAGGCCAAGCTTCTATTTATGGCTCTGCGTTCAAAGAGGAATTAAAATCTGCCCTGAAACAGGATTGATTTTTGGTTTTTGTTTTTGTTTTCTTTTCTGTTTTCAGATGCCTGAATGCCGAGACAAAAATGATGGGAAAACAGAAGCCGCACGACGAATATTTGTTACTCTGCTGGGGTTTGCATTCATGGGAGGGGCCACGTATGCAAAAGGAAGACATGAAATCTTATGGTCTGCCAGTTCAAGTAACTTTACAGAAGCACTGACATCAGCATCTGTCACTTTGTCTGCCATTATGTAACACCCCCCCGAAATCCCCTTCCAGCTCCCAGCCACTCTGATTCCATGGATTGTGTCATTGGCATTCCGTATTCTACCGTGTGCATGGACAGCAGTATGGTGCCAATCCCACTGCCCGCTTGAGCACACGCAGGCTGATTCAGAATCATTCTGTGTCTTAAATGGGTTCTTTTCATTCCGAGAATCACATCGAAGAACTGGAGACAGACACTGGTGTTAAACACTGCGGGAGCTTGCAATTAAATGAATTATTTAGGCTATGGACCATCTCCATTTTCAAGAATTAGTGTGCAGTATCAGTAAACCTTAAAGCACAGAATTACCAGCCTATTAGATCTCTGCTCGCATCACTACCCCTAACGTCTTTGGCTTATTATAATCTCTGCTTTTTGAGCTTGTAGGTTTGGCGCTGTCCCTTCTTGGCTAGCAGGCAAACACGAGACCCCTTTCCTTGAGGGAATTGCGTCTGTTGATCACATGCTTCTGCCTGTCCCTTCCGTGACCTCTGACCCCTCAGGGAGCGTTTAAATGAGAGGAGGGTGGCAGACTGGTCAGCCCTGGGGTTTTCTGTTTCTGCGTCTCATTTTGATGCTGGTTGAAAGCCAGGATTCTGGCCCCAGTTGATTGGCCCCCAGAGTGCCCCCTCCCCTGTCACTCACCGATTCCAAACATTTCATTGGCTAATGACAAGTTTGGCCCCTCCGTATGAATTGTGGCCACCCCTATGCCCCCATCTTAAAGATCTTAGGATTGCCCCTGCTGTGGCGCTCCCAGCCTGTGGCGAATGCTCATGTTCATGTTCACTGTTCATATTCAGGATCCGTACGCAGGGGTCTCTGGGCGGGCTGCTTATTAAAATGACATGACTGTTGCAGAGCGCCGGCGTTAAGGGATCATCACGTTGCCCTGGGGTTTATTGAGATAAGCGATGGGATCATCAAAGTGTGATTGTTCTTGGCTCTGCCAGGTGACTGCCCAGATTCGTTTGCAACGCGCTTTGTGCCTCATTTAAATTTTGATGCTCACTCCTACGAAAGGACTAACTCATCTGTGAATTGCATGTCCCAGTGGCCTCATTCCTCTATATTCATTTACAGTAGAACATACATTTCATATTTTTTGCACAATGTTATTGACACATTTCTAATATAAAATAATTAACTCAATGGATTTCACATCACTTTATCAATTCACTCAATCATGTCATTGTAGCTTTGAGCTATAGCAGAAGGCACAGTGTTTGCTCCAGAGTTTGCTCTTCTAACCTCATTCAAGTCACCAGAGAGTAATCTTCTGCTTATATGCTTAAGAAAGGAGCCTGATCTGAATTATACTACAAGACATCCTGGTGCATGGATGGGTGAAAAAAGCTGGTTTTTGTTAAAAGTCAGACTTGTCATGAGAAATGGAGTGGGAATAAAACAGAATTTAAACAGCATATAACTGGAAGGCAAACTAGAAATGAATGTTTTTAAAAAGCAGCTCTCCTAAAAGAACTGAACTTGAATGTTGAACCACAGTTTTTAAGAACTGATTTTTTAGACTGCAGCAAAGTCCATCAATCAAATTATATAACCATAAATTCAATAGGATTTTGAACCTTTCTTAGCCTATTCATTTGTTTGTTGTGAGACTCAGAAAATAGTCTGTGTTCTTCAAAATAGTCTTTGAAGGGTTATAGCATAAATATACAATGTCTTGGGAAATTATATGGAGAATCCAGTATAATTTAGAAAGAAAAATCCAAAAAAATTATTACATCATGTTCAGCAGTACCCACTGACAGTAATTATATGGTTTTAATAGGGAGATTAGTGTCACATCTGTGGACCTTTTCCTGATCCTTAAGAAATGCTGGTTTTGCTTTCATAATAATGCTCTTTACCTTGTGCTTTAAGAATAAAGCAGTGTTGCCATGTTCTGCAAAACACTGGGCAAGTGGATGCTGCAGCTGAGAGGAAGAGTTCAGATTCACTTTCTACTCTTTGTGCCATGCATTTTGTTTCTAAGCATCGCTGATGTATTGATGTCCAAAAGATTTGATGTCATGTGACATTCAGGCCTTAGCAGATTTTAACTACGTGATTTGGCTGATAGTCCAAGCTCGAGCTATTCTTTCAAGGTCTCGGCGCCAGCCCATCGAGTTGTAGCTGCATGTCTAACATCAGTTCAACCCCCCCAACAACAAGCCTCCGACCCAGCATCATGCAGAATCTACAATGAAACGGGGAAAGCAAAGAATAAACAGCCTTGGTCTCCTGCCTTGAAGCCCATAACAAGAGGCTCTGTACAGTATGTAGGGGCTCCATCTAAAAAAACACTGTGCTGGCCACAATTATTTAACGTCTTCAAACTGACAACCATGAGCAAGTGTTCTGTCATTGACTGTAAAATCCAGACCATGACCAATGAGTGCAGGTGCAAAGGGAATTAACAAGCAGTTTAACCCACAGAATGATTGTCCAGTAAAATATTCATATTTATAAATATTTATTAAACGCAGAAGTGTGGTTTTCTGCATTTATTTCTCGTGTGCCATCCGATCTTCACTCATACTGTAAGTACTGCCAGTGGTCCCTACCGCATCTTGGTGGAAGTCTCAAGTTTGCCCTCTGAATTTGAAGCTTATTCTCTGATGCCTGGACTATCAGAGGGTTTGAATGAGAGATGCACCTGATTTTAAACTCTCTTTCCCGAGCAACAGTCAACTCTTTAGAAAGTGAAGGATTCCTTTTTTTCGAGCAATGGTGTGTGGTTCTGCGAACAAGTATTGGGGTACTATGCTTGTGACTGGAAGCTCACCAGTTCAAATTTCAGGGCTGGCAGAGTGATTTTTCCCAGTAGAGGGAACAGCCAACCAAAAAGTTGGTTTTGATAACCGCTAATCAGCTAACTTCAAAGATGAATTCGATAACGCTAAACTGATGAACCACAAAAAAAAATAATAGGCGGAAGCTAACATTGTCATATTCTACATCCCTGTCCCTCTTTTTCTCTCCAACGTGACACACCTGTTGATGATTTGTATTGCCTCTTGTTTCAGCCCTCATGTGGATCACTACAGCTGTCCCTCATTTGCTCCCTCGCTAGTCCTGTATGAGTGCCTGTGCTCCTGAGTCCAGTCATTGATGCCACCCTAGTGTGTGCTCCAGTGTTTTCCCCTTTTGCTTGACCCCACACGGTCTACATTTGTTTGTCCTGTTTACGTTCCTTTATTAAACCACTCATTGTCTTGCCCTCACACCTGATCCTGCTTCTTTGGTATTTGAAACGTGACAACATTAACATTTTATTAATTGAATATATCTTTGTTTTGGTTTTGGGCTCTGAAACCCTTCAAAACATAGAAAAGAACTCTAAAATTCTAACATGTTTAACAATTTATCTCTGCAAGGCTGAGTCATTACCTGGGGATATTTAAGACTTAGCCAGCTTGGATTCTCTAGTTGCCAGAATAAATTTTCTTTCAATGATATTCCTTTTACGATATATAACCATTTTTTTGGAGGAGTCCTATTCTACGACTGACTCATGCTGACATTTTGCCCTCATTGGAGCCGCTTGGGGACTACAAACATGGCACCATTTACCCAGAACTAGGAAGGAGACTTTCAGCTCTTTATTGGTCTACAGCTCTGTCAATCAGAAACCGGGAAATCAAGGAAAACAACCAGGGGCTGAAGCAGGATTTCTTGCTTAGTCAGATAACTTGTCATATTTAAGGTAGTCTAGGCTAAATGTAAGTGAATGAAGATAAAGTCAATTTAAACTAAGGTCCCTGAAATCTGACAAGTTAAGTAAGCAAGAAATCCAGTTCTCTTAGTTCAGGGTACCCCAGTTTAAATGGACTTTATTTTCATTTACTTGCATTTAGCCCAGACTACCTTAAATATGAAAAGTTATTCACTAATCACGTCTTGTGTTTACACATAGTCAGCCAGCAGCGTGCTGAATAAACTGTTGGAAACACAGTCACAACAGGCTGGAACAAATATGTGTAATTTTAGGATTTACAAATGTTTTTGACCATTATAACCTGTGAAAACATGTTAGCAGAACAAAATTTTGGTTCAGTAATGGTTGTTAAAGTTAGCGGAAATTGTAGTTTGCTAATGAAGAAGTTAGCTTCGCTAATTAGCAGTTAGCGGAATAGCGGAACCCTGCCCCCACTGATGTCACTGCTGGGCCCTTGAACAAGGCCCTTTACCCTTAATTGCCCAAACAAAAAAAACAAAATGCCTGAGGTAAAAACATCTGCTAAATATATAGCTATTATAGCCTCCAATGTTGTTTTGTTTAACATACACTACTTTTGTTTTGTTCACATAAACCAAGGGCCATCACCATGGCAATCTGATGGATTTTTAAATTCAAAATGCATTTTTTAACATGGATATGGTATTTTAAAAAGTAGGCTACATTTTTTTTCCTCAATAAAGACATTTTGCCACAGACACAGATGAGTCCTGCCACAGATACATTTGTCTCTGTATGGACAGGTTAACGATTCTGACATAAATTCCCATTTGTCAAACTGGTTGCTTTCCGTTACACTCTGCAATGGATCTGTCATGGACTCGGGAGTTTCTGGGTGAGGCATGGTGCAGGTAGGAAGGAAGGTAGACGACCCACGGGCGGCTCCAGGAACACAACAGGGGTTTATTAACGGAACAGAAAGTACTACAAAACAAAAACGGACCACCAGGGGTCAAAAAGCAAAATAGGAAAAACAAAAATTATCTAGCAAAGGTCAAGGCAACAAGGAGCAGGAAGGGAAGGAGGGAACCAAAAATCAAACACGGTCAACAAGAACTTCAGCAACAGCACCATAAGCAAAAGCAGCTGCGCCATAAATAAAAGCAACAGCAACAACTCCACAAGAAAACAGGGCAAGATCAGGAACTTAAATGCTGAGAGCTAACAAGGATAACACAGGACAAGTGAGAAAAATTAACAAGGTCTACAAAAACAGGCAACAGATGAAATGAATAATTAAATCAAGGAGCTCAGAAACTAACAGGGAACCTAAGAACTGACAAAAAACAGAATCTAAACACAGTACAAATAACGAAGGCAGGTAAAACAGAACCAAGACAACGCAAAAAACCAAAACAAACCACAAAATCACAGGAACTAGAAATACTGACAAGTGAAACAAAAACAGAAGAGCAAGGATTTGAACACAAGACTACAGGGTTTAATAGCTGCATACACAACTCATTGAGCCAAACAGCTGTTCAGGGAGCTGGTGAAACACACTAAATACTTTAACAACAGGGAGGACAGGATGACCAGTGACACCTGCTGGCCAAACGGGGAGGAGGCATGAAAGAATCAGACACACGGCTGCTGAACCTGACAAGATCATTTTGTCAGGTTCCGTTCCTAGAGCTTGTTACATAAATATGTGGGTGTCCGACTCATGGAAATGTACGTACGATGTCCATTTTCACCACGGTGACGGATTCTGGCCACTCTGGCCTCGCACTCAGCCCCCTCTCCAAACTAAAACTGACCACTTCCAGGTTTCATGAATAATTGTAAAAGCCTTTTGTTTTTCCCTCCAGGGGCTCACTGTAACTTCTGTGAATGCATGTATGCACATGACCACACATGAACTCCCAATTGTGGGCTAGCTACTGAGCGTTACGTACAAGCTGTTATTAAAGTGCAATTACAATAACAGTGAAGCTGGAGCACATTTGTAAATTATACACTGACGTTGAAAAGGTAATTAAATAGACTGGATCATTCTTTCTGATATGTCAGCACATGTCATATCTCATTATTGGCTTAAGAAAGATGAATGCTGTAATTCTATTAGCGGAAAAATATAATTAGGAAAATATATCAGTCTATGATTAATATAAGTCCATTAAAATGCCTTTTAATGTAGCCACAAACAAAGCCTGGCGATGAGGACCTGGTTTGAAAAAATTCTGGATAAAAATGTATATTTTTTTCTAACACATTTTGTACATCATTAGAACACATTAGCTTTATATATATATACACACACCGTATCCACAAGGACATATATTTTTATAATTTTTAATAATAGTTAGATTAGTGATGTATATTTAAGTAGTGTTGAAACAAATTTAAATTCCCTGGACAACGGAGTTCCAAATGTATGAATGTTTGTTCACGTAAATTCTCAATAATTCACGATGTGTAATTCACATGCATGCCAGAGCCAGACCATCCATATTCCAGCCACTTGTTTTTTAAAGCCAGATTTGTTGCATGTAACATCAGTGGTCCTGACTTTATACCAGGAATGCTCTGACGACGAGGAGCAGGAGAGCAGGAGGAATAGGCAGAGGGAGTGACGTGATTTTTCTTTTCCGCCAAAGTGTTTCTCTAGGCCGTCAAACGCCTGCCTGCTTTTAATACTTTTTACTGCCTTCCTGGAGAAGAATGGGGAATGACTGTTGTTTCTATCAAGACAAAAGTCTGCTGATTCATGCCCGCCTTCATCGAATAATCACCAGTAATACAGAGAGCCTTTCTGATTTTTTTTTACATTGTCAAGTGGCAGATGAGCGCATGGTGGTGCAGTGGTTAGCACTCTTGCCTCACACCTCTGGGACCCAGGTTCGAGTCTCCGCCTGGGTTACATGTGTGTGGAGTTTGCATGTTCTCCCCATGTCGTCGTGGGGTTTCCTCCGGGTACTCCGGTTTCACCCCCCCCACAGTCCAAAAACATGCTGAGGCTAATTGGTTTCACTAAATTGCCCATAGGTGTGCATGTGTGAGTGAATAATGTGTGAATGTGCCCTGCGATGGACTGGGCCCCCATCCTGGGTTGTTCCCTGCCTCGTGCCCATTGCTTCTGGGATAGGCTCCGGATCCCCCGCGACCCAGTAGGATAAGCGGTTTGGAAAATGGTTGGATGGAAGTGGCAGATGAGGTCACTGTCTGCACTTTGATGATCTACCTTTAATATGTGCAGCAACAATACAATTGGAGGTCGAAACAAGCTGAACGGGAGGAAATAACATGGCCAGGCAAGGAACCTGGGAACTTTCCCTATAAACCTGAACACCACCTACATTACTGTATCTGATATTTATGAAATGGCAACGTGCACCACGGTGTCCCTGAGATGCCTAGATTAAACTGCTGCTTTGTTTAAAATGAGGGATTCCTTACTAATGTCTTTTAAAGAATTGCAGGACGTTTTGGAGGCGTCCATGGCTTTTGCATGGTTATAGCCTTAAAATCTGGATTGCGACTGCAGAAGTGGAGTGTAGGGCCTGTCTGGGATTATGGTTTTAGAGGCCAGTTTATGCTTAGCAGTAATCAGAGTTTGCATATGTCTGGTCACATGGTGAGACACTGGTTCAAGGACAGTGTGAATACACAGAAATATGCACTTTATCTGTTTTCTATAGGCATACTGCGGTCAATTTACCATCATATACTGTCTCATACAGGACAGTAGCTAGAAATTCTGACATTGGACCCACTTGGTACATTTTTCTGAGGGGGGGGGGGTGTAAAGTGCTGGGCTCCCTGAATCTACTAGGTTATCCATGCTCCTCCAACATCCCAGGTTATCCCATTGCATATATCTATTACATCCCATTGCACATATTTATTATTGCACATATCTATTATGTTTACTCATTCTTTTATTGAGCTATTTGTCTTGCACTCTCTTGTCTTGAGTTGCACTTCTGTTTATCCTGCACTGTCTTGTCCTGCATTGCACTATAGTTTACTTTGCACTGCCTTGTTTTGTATTGCATTGCATTGTAGTTTATCCCACACTGCCCTGTTCTGTATTGCACGTCTGTTTGTCCTGCACTGTCTTGTATTGCATTGCACTGTAGTTTATCCCACACTGCCTTGTTCTGTATTGCACGTCTGTTTGTCCTGCACTGTCTTGTCTTGCATTGCACTGTAGTTTATCCCACACTGCCTTGTTCTGTATTGCACGTCTGTTTGTCCTGCACTGTCTTGTATTGCATTGCACTGTAGTTTATCCCACACTGCCTTGTCCATGTGTGCCTGCAACGGTGTGTGACAATAATGTGACAATAAAACTTGAAACTTGGCCCCTCACCCCTGGTCTAACCCACCACTGTCCATCGGCAGTATTTTCATAACTGCAGATGCCTTATTGAGTTGCGTTTCAAAAATACCAAAACAGACCAGGTGAAAAAATCCAAATACAGAAAATCATAACATGCTGACACTTTTAATTACACTTTTCTACTAGTTTATGCATATTTTCCAGTTCAGACAAAATAAAGTCATTACCAATCGTTTTTTTCTAACTGTATTAAGTCACAAATATATTGTTTTTATCATGTTTAAATAGCAATGAAAACTAATGGCACTTCACAAGCGGTCTAATTGAAGTAGCAGCTATTGTAGGTTTAATAGATTTTATAATGAAAAAGATATTTTCATTTATATTGTTTCTTGTTACTTTTGTGTTTAAATTGAAAATGCTGATTATAACTGGGAAAGTAAAGATATTGTTTTTGCATTCTCGTTCCGAAAATGTTCCTTTTTCATTTTTACTTGTTGAATATTGTAAATTTATATGGTATTTGTTTTTATATTTGCTGCAAGGTACAATAGCATTTCTAGTCCAGATTGTTCTGGTCAGATTTCTTATCCATCCCATCTTTTTCATTCTAGCTACTCTTGTAAGCTCCGCCCCCTCTTTAACCACTGCATTTCTATTGGGCCCTTGGTCTGTCACTCACCCATTCATCGCCATCATTTACTGATGGCTGCTCGCACTAAGCCCGGCCAGGGTGTGGGCGGGGTAGCTGGCAGGGTTGATGACTTGTAGCTTCTGGCTGCTCTAATTCCTTATTTGGGCAGGCGGAGTCCTGCTTAAAAAGGGCCATGTTTTGAAATGGCTTTCTGAGGAGTTGCCATGAAGCAGAGAAGATTTCAGTCATTTTTATCAATAGAATTTCATTGAATAACAGCATGGGGTGGGGGTGGGTCTTTTATTGCACATAGGCGAAGGGTGGCTACCCTAGAACGTGCAGAGGATAGTAAGCGTGGGCTCGCCACACCGAAGCCAAACTCTAAATCTCTTCACCCACACATGCAGGGACGACAGGTTATTTGAAATCCGACTGAGAAATGGATGAGAGACTGACGGACAAGGAGATCCATCTCCTTTCAGATAACAGTTGTCAATTTTACCCTTGTCCTGGAGTCACTCAGCTCTTCTCAAGAAAGCTCTGCTGGTAAACTGGGCTTTGTGGCAGCTGCGATCTGTTCTTGGGGATATTTAAATATGACCGGAGCATCGCCACATACTGCCGTCTGAATGAGACGATGCAGAAAGAACTATCCACTTAAATCGCTTTTGGCCACGGTGGGCGATGTGAACACGGGGATCAAAGAGCACCCTCAGAGCGGCAGGTCAGCACTTCCTGCACTTAATAAGGGGCCTGGAGTAAGAGCCAGCAAAGGCAGGGATGGTTCCCCGCTCTGCCTGCCTCTCTCATCACGAGACAGGCCCAGGAACCCCTTGATTTATGGCATCTGTGAACTCAGAAGCTAATGGGGGGTTTGCTGGTGTAGAGCGGATGGTTTAGGGAGAACCGAGTAGACAGGTCGCTTCATCCTGATGTAGACCTTCTCCATGTGGTCGGGTTTTCCTTCAGATGAGCACCTGCCTGGCCCCATCTCCAGTTGGCGGGGGGTAGCTTTGTCTATGGCAGAACCTGCAGTAAAAACCATGGGCGTTGAAGGTGGGGGTCTCACCCTGGAGATGATTTATCGTAATCGAACAGAAATCAGTTGTATTTCAATATACAGTAAGAACTTCACATTCATGAGGATTAGCTGGGTCTTGGTCCTCTGGCTGAAGCACTGGTGTTATCTAAAAGATTTGTAGAAACTTCCATTATTTTTAAACTGTGTTCTGAATCTGAAATTTTAAGTGACATTAGTTATAATTAAAGATTGCAATCGCGCATTGATTTACTGTTGTGATTCACCTGGCCAGCAGTACGTCTGCACTTATAGAAATGTAATCAGCATCCTTCTAACCAATCAGATTTGAGAATTCAACTGTGCTGTACTATAAATGTGTAGTATTATATGTGTATATATAGTGTATCAATCTAATCTACTGCAGTCTGTTGTAGCTATTGGCTGTAGTGTGCACTCAATAAGCTAGCAGGGTTGCGAGGGCATGTTGTAAATTGCCTGGACCTGAGGGTCGCAGGTGTAAATCCCAGTTATGGTGGGTTCCAGAGCAGAGGACCTACAGCTGAGACCGAAGTGCAAGGCACTATAGGTAGGCGGCCAGAATGCGAGCTGGGGGTGCGTTTGCTCGTGGCGTCGCCGATGAAATACCTCGACTGCTCAGAAGCTGTCGTTTCCTGTTGGAGTTACGGCCGACGTGATAATTACAGAGTGACAGGGCGCCAGGCCCAAGCCGTGCCCTTCCCCGGAGCCGTGTGTTCAGCCATTAATAACCCCAGTCTGCCCTAGATGCTGGCTTTCACCATTACTGAACTGCTCTTTGAAGCCGTGATCGACACCTCCCTGCATCCCCTTCCCCACCGACTGTCGGCTCTCTCCGTGTCACTTTGTTTATTTGCTTGGCGCATGCTATTTTCTAAATATTTGAAACCATTTTATCAATTTATGAAGCGGGAGGGTGCACTTAGATAACATATTCTGGGACAGAGCTGTCAGGCCTCCTTCCTGACAGCCTAGCTGTTGGTCCTTAATGACTGCGCCATCTGCAGGCCAACAGCTGGGACTCCAATTACTACTGTTATGAATCGCGTCAGGTGTTATTTGGTGTGTTTTGTCTGACAGCCCGGATGGAGGACATGAGCTTAGAGACAAACCTTGTGGGTTCACTGTGCAGATTCAGACGGAGACAGCGAACGTGGCACCTGAACAAACACGTAAACTGATTGAAGGTGTTTTGTCATTTGACTATCCCTAAATGTGTTTTTTTTTGCTTTCTCCCCTCCGCTCACGCAGGGGGTGGGGCGGGGGGTGGTAATCACTTTTGACAGGTTCCTCTATAAACAAGCACTCTGTAGCATCAGCATCGTTATGCGTGTTGACACTGCAATCAATTTGACTTGCTTCAGCCAATGCTGTTGATGAATCGCAAAATTACAGCCATTGGGGGTTGGGGGATCAAAAGCACGAGCGAACACAAAGCAACAGAGCTACAGGTACCACCAGCTCTTTGTGTTTTATTTTTTGGCGGTCCACAGAATGTCCTAGATGCCATTTTGGGAGAGGAATTTCAATTTATGCCATTATTTTTATGGATGGGGGAGCCCAGGGTGGGTTGCCATTTAATTTTTATAGTGTAAATTTAAGAACAGAGAGCTGACAGGTAACCAAGAATGACTAAAGTGCTTAATTTAAAAATGGAGATACAGTATATTAGTGAGCATTGGGAAGAGCCTTAGATTTCTGAAGAACTGAGACATTATTCACTGTCTTCATTGTTACAGCTCAGTGTCTTTCTTATTATTTCTTTCTCTATAATTTTTTTTTACCACTCAAATGGAGAAGTTCTATTTAGAAGCCAGATGAATCTTAGTTCTATGGTGAACATGTAGAGGAATCCTTGTTATTTTTCCGAAATCTCTGTCCAGGGCAGTAAGAAACCACCGCGGTTCGTTCCTTGGCTGCTGAATTGCCTCTGTTTCTGCTGATGGGCTTTTTATAATGAGGTTAATTTAGGAAAGCATGAAAAGGATAGGATGGTTTCTGGGATACCTGGATGTGAGCGTTATCTCTCAGTCAGGATCCAGCAGGATTAAGGGGCATTTGCTTATATGCAGCTGCTTGCTGTCTGGGAGCTTCGAGACCCGAAGGAGATTACCTTCATCCTTCCATCTTTTTTTTTTTTCACATGCAGGAGCATACGGGCCGAGCGCCTGATTCGGAACGTCAGAAGCGGTTAGATGGCAAGTGGTCCATGGGGAGGGGGGGGGGGGGGCAGAGGGCTGGTCATCAGAGACAGACTGAGAGGAGCTTGGTTTAATGACCGCTGGTGGACGGAGCCAGTTATGACGTTGTCTAACCATTTGTCTATTGCAGGGATCTCCAGCTCTGGTCCTGGAGAGCTACTATCCAGCAGGTTTTCTATTCTACCTGCTTCTGATGAACCACACCTGTACCTGGCGTTAACAGGTGTGACTCATCAGAGGCTGATTTAAGGATGGAACGATGCTTGTGGACTGACACCTGTAACATCTCAAAGATGCTCTCCAGGTTTCCCAGGCTCATCTGAAGAGACCTGAGTCAGGAATTCATGGGGCTCATACCCTCAGCTGGAGGGAATCTGGGACAAAATCAAGAAAACAAGGCACTTGGATCGTTTACTTTGAGGTCCACTGGAAAGGCTAATCTGTAGGGCATTGACTGATGCCAGAGCTAAAGTGCGACTGGGAACAAATATGGAAATGAAAACGATAGTAGATTCCTCTGCACGTTTAAGCTCTCTTACTGTTGTTCAAAACGCCCATGGTGATGCCATTTTATTGTGTAACCGAAGTAATTGCAGTATGTGCGTAGGTGTAAGGTGTAATGCCTATTAGCACAATATAACCACCTACACAAGCTCTGTCCTAACTTTTATTACACATCATTCTCGTAGATGTGTAACGGTGGGTTTTGTGTTTATAGCACCTTCCTGTTGCGAGGGAGGATGAGAGTGCCCCTGTCGCATTTTCCGACTGTGACGGCGGTTTTCAGACACCCTTGGGGTTTAGAGGCATGGACTCTCCATCCTTTCACACCACATGGTGCTTCTGGAGGTTCTCGCCAATGGCCAACCACTGGAAACCAGCCAAAGTTGTTATCCAGGGTCGAATACAGGGGGCGGGGCTACAGGTGCACTGGTGCCAGCTGAAAGCTGATTGGTTGTCTCCTTTTATCACTTATTGACATTCAAGATATATCAATGGCTCATGATAAGCTTGGTCAATCTGTATGGGTTATAGCCCCTCTTATGCTCCTCACCTTGAAAAATCCTATAATTGCCCCTGTTTTCGCCAAGAAGGTGTTAAAGTCACAATGTGGCTAAAAAATAGTATGGCGTTGAGCCACAAGCTGGGTGTGCTTTTTTTCCTAACCAATGCTGACCAGAACTGCTCTGTATGTCTCTGCTGCTCCATCAGATGGCGGATGAGCCCCCCCCCCCCCCCCCCCCCCCCCCGAATGGGATTTATCTCCCTCACTTATTTCTGTCCAGGCTGCACCACACTTTATTCGAAATTTAACCAAGGCTAAAAGATTGCCTTTATTATTAAAAGCAAGAAATTAGCAGGGATGCTCAGGACCTGAATCGATCCTTAAAGTCTTCCTATTTATTTTACCTGCCTTTCGGGCTGGTCTGCAGAGCCAGGCGGACACTAAAAAAGATCCACTGCTCTTCTTCGTGGGTAATAAGGCATTCAGAAGTACTGCCTTCACATTAACTTGAGAGTATGCCAACATCCTTGTCCACCGCTACATAGGACATCTAAAGCTGTAGGACGGTGGAGAGTTGACTTATATTCTACATTTGAGTTTACTTATATTCTACACTAGAGTATAATGGAATTTTATTATTGTGTTCTGGGTAGTAGAGAGTACTAAAATAGCACACAAATCAGAGTGAGGAAGTGTGAGTCAATAGGCACGACTGGTGTTTCACTGTTGCCATGGAGTCACTGCCATGTCTTATGTGCTTTATCTGACCCAAAATCATGCACCCATATTAATCAGCGCATGTGTTAGTTTGCGCCTGTTAGTAACACGGTGGAGGTGCGAGTCCGTCTGTGAATGACCTTCCGGGTGTTCCTGCCCGTAAATGTGACTGGAGTTCCACTGGATAACGTCAAGGCTCACCCAAAGAAATGTATTATAATGACATTTCACATGCTGGTCCACAATAGCTTTTACTCAACAATAAATAAATGATATGGTTTGACATAAAACTTGAGAGCAATGCGCCGGGGTAATAAAACGTACAGTGTGGAGAAGGAAAACGGCGATTGATGAGAAAGGCTGTGCGGGAAGAACATTTAACATTCACACAGTAACTGTAGGAACATGTTTCCTGCTAAAGGCTACAAGGGTTAGCTCTTTATTCAAGTCCATCCTGATTTCTTTCAATCATGGCCTTATTCTGCAAGTGTCTTATTTTTAAGTGAAGAGAATGGAAAAATCCATCCATTTTCTGAAGCTGCTTGTCCTGTTGCCTGGAGGACATGGCGCAAGGTGGGAAGCAACCCAGGATGGGGTGCCAAGTTATTGCAGGGCACACTCACACACATACACACCTACGGGCAATTTGGCGACTCCAGTCAGCCTCAGCATGTTCTTGGACTTTGGGGGGAAACCGGAGTACCTGGAAACACCACGCTGACATGGGGAGAACATGCAAACTCCACACACATGGAACCTTCGTGGAGACTCCAGTGCAGCTCCCAGAGGTGCCACCATGCCGCCCCAGAAAAAATCAGGCAAGTAAAATGAAAAAGAAAAAACTGTCTATTATTCAATTAGGGACCAAAACGGCCAGGAGAAGAAAAGATGTAGGAAGGGAGTGAGGAGAAAGGGGGCAAACAAATTAAGAGGTGTTACATAAGATCTGAGCTCTGCTTCTCAGAGTAATTTTCACAAACAGCTTAAATACTGGGGGCGGGAGAGGCGGGGGGGGAGGGGGGGGCACTATACCGCTTTACTTGTAATCGACTGGCCTCCCCTGACAATATGGAGCACTGTCACTCTTTGCATCTGCTTAGGAGATAAAAGGGGTTGTACTTCAAGGATCCTCAGTGGAATGAGCAGAGAGGAAGGCTTGATTGAGATGCTTGATTGGCAGCAGTGAACCAGTGGAGAGGTCACATGAGACTAACAGCGACATCACCTCTCTTCAGGTCAGGTGATCATCCCAGAGGAAATTGCCGTGAGACTGTGAATAGGGCTGACGTGGGGCGGCTGCCGTATCAGAGGGCAGTCGGTGTGAGTAAGGGCGCTTACCGGACCAAACAGCTTCTGCTGTATGACCTGAAGTAGGAGATATGCCCCCCACCCCAAGCACCTGAAATCCAATGTATGCGACGACTTTTTCATGGTGATTCCACACATTTCCCATGATTCCATTTAGCCATGCGCCTCCCCTCAAGGCTTCAGGCTGGCGACACCAAACACCCGATAACCTATCGCGTCGACTCCTGAAGCTGTCGTGTTTTTCTGCTGGGCGAAATGTTGACATTACTGTGATGAATCCATCTTCCTGCGTAAAGTGCCTTGCTGCGAGCTAGAAGCTACCATGTGAAATTTGCAGAAAAAGCTCATTATACTTACTATATCACTAATAATAACTGATAAATTCGATGCGCTGGTACACGGACCCTTATTAGGCCACAAACAAGATGCGATTTGGTGGAGGAAGGATTTGTGCGTCTAGCATGGTGTGATTTATATCGTCATTACGAGGGGTGTATAAGAGATTAATCAGTAGCTGAGCTAACAAAGCAGCCTTTGCTGTCGGCTCAGCTTTGTGTGTCTCGTATTTGGATGTTTGCAATTGGAACAGAGAAGGTTTCGGACGGCCTATCTTTTGATGATGCATCAAAAATGCATCTAAGCTCCGTTGGTCCGTCAGATGCGGCGATAAACAAAATCATCGGGATTTCCAAAAAGCACAGTATGAATATGCACGTTGTTGTTTGCAAGGCTACAAGTGAGCCGCATGCTAACGTGCCAGAAAGTCAGCCGCGCGGTTCATTGGTTGCTCTGCTGAACGGCACGGTGGTAGGATGATGGTTGTGGATGTCGCATTCCCTGCACGTTCTGGTGTGGATCAGAGTTGGATGTCGAAGTGTCCTTGAAGACATGTATGGAAATAAAGTGTTATTGATAATGAGAAACAGTACAGACAGAAACTGCACGGACATTGTAACAGTCCTATTTATTATTTATTACAGGATGGCTTCAAAATGATCAGAAGGCAGCACAGGAATTCACTGAGCCTTACAAACTTGCAGATAGTGTCGCATGGTCACAAGGGGGCAGCAGAGGGCAGTTGGGGGTAGCACCACAGAATGCTGTGAGTGAGGTGTCAGGGTGGTGAGAATAGGTCTTCAGGGTGCTTTATTAGTCCAGCGTAAGTCTCCTGGGGTGGGGCTTTCCGTCGACTCGCCAGCAGAGGCCTGGCAGCACTGAGACAGTCAGAAAGTTTTAATTAACGCAGAAAAAGCTCGGTCCTGTCGGCGCCCCCTTGAGGAGCTCCCAAGCCGCAAAACTTTATACTGAAGTGAACTGGGTATTGATTATGTTGTTTTGTTGCTGTTCCAGTTTAATTTTCTTCTTTAATTAAAGAAGACGTCTCAGCCTGGAGACCATCTGCAAGGCCTTGGGGATGTGGCAAGGATGGGATGGATGAAATTGGCTCTGAGGAGAAAAAGAAAGTATGATGCAAAAAATAAGAGAAAGAGGATGTGTACGAGAGGTGGTACAGTGGGAGATGGGAAGAGGAACGAGCACCAAGGGTCACATGGAGTAAAGGTGTGAGAAGAGCGAGCTCAGCATCCCACGAGATTGCGGTGGATGGGAGAGGGTCAAAAGGATAATTATGGGGGTATGGACCTACTCTAACCCGGGGGATGTACTTGGGGTGTGCTGCTGCATGTGTCCTGCTGATTCCAGTATATAACAGCTGGGACTGTGGTGAAGCAGGAGCGAAGAAAGATTTCAGCATATAACAGCTGGGACTGTGGTGAATCATGAGCGAAGCATGATTGCAGCATATAACAGCTGGGACTGTGGTGAATCATGAGCGAAGCATGATTTCAGCATATAACAGCTGGGACTGTGGTGAAGCAGGAGCGAAGCATGATTGCAGCATATAACAGCTGGGACTGTGGTGAATCATGAGCGAAGCATGATTTCAGCATATAACAGCTGGGACTGTGGTGAATCATGAGCGAAGCATGATTTCAGCATATAACAGCTGGGACTGTGGTGAAGCAGGAGCGAAGAAAGATTTCAGCATATAACAGCTGGGACTGTGGTGAATCATGAGCGAAGCATGATTGCAGCATATAACAGCTGGGACTGTGGTGAATCATGAGCGAAGCATGATTTCAGCATATAACAGCTGGGACTGTGGTGAAGCAGGAGCGAAGCATGATTTCAGCATATAACAGCTGGGACTGTGGTGAATCATGAGCGAAGCATGATTTCAGCATATAACAGCTGGGACTGTGGTGAAGCAGGAGTGAAGCATGATTTCAGCATATAACAGCTGGGACTGTGGTAAAGCAGAAGCGAAGCCCTGCTATCCTCAGCAGCACCATCTCAGCTGCTCCAGTTTCCTCACGTTCCTCCCTTCCCTCCTCCTACTGTTGCTTTCTTATTCCTCTTCTTCTCTTCTCCTCCCCATGGCTGCTCCAATCGCAGTAGCCGCCCACGGAAGGAAGTGTCCAGCAGCCTGTGGTTAATTTTCTGGCGGCAGTGCTGGGAAAGGCGGCCAAAATGAGCAGGGAGGTGATGGTGGTTCTGCTGGGGGTGGGGGGGGGGGTTGACAGTCTCTCTCACTGAATGTGGCTGCTCCGTGTTCAGTAATTTAGTAATTAACCCCAGTTTCAAGTCAGTCATTTGTTGCAGAGGCCCTGATAATAGAACAGTCTCAAAGAGCTTTGTAAGGTCCAACAAAGGGAAGAGTAATTGCAAAAAGATAAAGTTCTACAAAAGCTGAGATAGGTTGGTGCTTTCACAGATAAAGACTGGATGCATAAAATTGTGTAAGGGTGCAAAGTGAATGTGAGGGCGTAGCATTCTGATAAAACAGAGGCTATGTTAGTTAGTCTATCACACATATCCCAGGGCCTCCAACTGAATGGCACACACAGGCAATCTGCCCATTAGGACAAAACAAGGATGCCATGCTAATATGCAGTAGCTACTATAAAGCAGTTTATTTTGATAATATAACTGAATTTTCATGGTAACACATTGTCCTTTATTGGTAACAGCCGGAAAAGCCGGGGGGGGGGGGGGGGGGGGCCAGCTCTGGATTTAGCGTAGAAGCACATTCCTGACCATTAATAACTGAAGGAACGACTGATCCTCTCCAAAAGTGCCCATCTGATTGAAAGACGCCAGCTGCTTCCCCCTGGAGGCCAGCAGCGGCCTTTGAAACGCAGCGGGGGGCGGGCTAATTAACGACGGGCCGCATCCTTTGGTCTGCGCCACTAGCGGGCGTTCTGTTTAATTTGTGGCCACTGCGGCCCTCTAATGCTTGTGCCGGTTTGCATTTTGCTTGGTTGATTAAGGCTGGCAGGCTGGTGGCCCATAACGGGGTTGTCATGGTGATCACCCTGATGAAAGCAGCTACCTCATCCAATTACAGCTTCTTAACCAATGAAACCTAAGTGTAGCGTTACAAGATACTGCCGCAGGTTTACAGGTGCAGCGGAGTCAATAAAAGACTGCATGTACTTTCACATTCGGTTCATTTTTGCATATGAAACAAAGCTGCAATCAATGTTTAATCAGGGTTTATCAATTATTCATTTACAGTGCTTAACTCTTCAACTATTAATTGATCAAATAATTAACTGACCGCTAAGAAATTTCACAGTGAATAATAAACTATTCTTTCAGGGCATAGATAAATCACAACGCTAAATCCTCAGGTTTTTCCTAAAGGTTCAAACTGATCATCACACATGAGATCGTGAAATTTGATTAGTCGGTTAAGGGGTCAGAAAGGGGGGACACTTGGGATGGTGATTAATAACGCAGCTCCGTGCCGGGCTGGCATCCACCTGAAGCTGAAACACAGGCCCGCATGCCTTTTTACTTCGGGGAAGGCCTAGATGGACTGTCCTTTGAGAGTGATGACTCACCCGCCTCATGAATATTTATGCCCGCAATGAGTATTTTTAACAATCGCTCTTAGTTTATTTGAACAAAGACGTGTTTCTGCAAGAGTGGAGTCTGACTGTCTGTCGAGGGAGTTCTGTCAGAGGTAAATAAAATTTTTAATTGAACTCTGCTACAACTGAAACCTAATCTTCCAGTCCATGAATTGATTTGGTGCATCCTTCTGCATGCTAATTCCCGCTGTACACAGGGAAAATGTCTGCAAAGACCTGCCTGGGCACCAAATATTATCATCGTGTTCCCTGAGGCACCGCAAGGCATTTAAACAGAAGAAGGGTCATACGACCAAGGTTGTGTGACCGAACCTGCCAGCTAGGTGAAATGGTGTCCCTTGAGTTTGTCCTGTCGCCTGTACTCGGTCAGCTTCTCGGTAGAGCAGACAGGCAGCAGACTATCTGTAATTGTAATCAGGAAGCAAGCCCCAGACGCTGGCAATCACTTCAGACTGTTTTTGGGACTGGATGACTATTTGACAAGGCAAAAAAAAAGGAGAGCCCAGATAATGTAAAAGCCCCATTCACGGGATGATGGAAGCTAACACCCCCCAGAATGGAACGTTCCTGTCGTTGTGACATCACAAGGCAGCATCGCTCATCCAGACGCTGTCCGCGGTACTAAAACCATGCTAGGAGGGCCGCTGTCCGTGGTCCTGAAAAGACTCTCATTCCCACTACCTCACTCCACAACTCTTAAGGAGGACCTCTCGCTTGCTGTTCTCGACATTTAAAATTCGGCTCGTCTAAAATCCTTCAGCTGAGCCAAAGTTTCCTCACGTCGTCTTTCTACCTCTTTTGTCCAGCTGTTGCTTGTGGATTTCAGAACGACTAAATATCGAGGCTAGAACATTATTCAGGCACTGAAGGCTTCCTGTTGTCTGTGACCTCTATGACACTGTCTTACTCTAGCTTAATAAAAAGATTTTAAATTAATTTTAATGAATAGAAATTTCAAAACGAGTTGCCCAGGAATGCATCTCATATAGGTCTCTGTAGAGTAAAATAAGCTTTTTATAATGCCTGCTGAACTGGCTTCACTCCGGTTTTCTCTCACTCCACTAGCTCACTTCACTTTGAATTTAGTAAATTCCAGCCACGGAACTTAAGGGAGCGACATGCTGTGGGCTTTCAGGAATTCTCCATTATGGAAAGTGTTTTTTTTTCTCTTCTGAGCATTGTCTGTTTCTCTCTAGCCTTTATGAATTATTAGAGACTGCCGTCACAAACACGTCTCTCTGCATTTGTCAGATTTATGCCTGGCCGTAGGTTGCTTAGCTTGGAACGGTAGCCTCTCGCCTTCTCTCCCTGGTTTCTTTCCACCGTACGTTTTCAGTCCACCAAACTGCATTGTTTTGTGTTTCCACTTGCGGTTTATCTATAATCCCACCACAGGGGGGAGACTCGATTTCACAGGGTTCTCACAGTGAAAGGCCACCGCGAGCTACCTGTAGGCCTCTTTCTCTGAGCTCCCTGGTTCCGAAATGCAGCACCTAACATTGTCTTTGGCTAAAGAGGCCTCACTGTTTACTTCAAAAGTGCGTTCCAGGCCTTCACGCTTAAATACTACACTTGGGGTGTGTTTCTGCCTGATCAGAATGTGAGGACAGGCTGATGTGGAGAGGTGGTATCGCTTTTCATTTGTAAAAAATCCAGAAGACTAATATAAGCGGTGAGTACAGCACCACTAATATGGAAATTGGTGACTCATAAATACACACTAAGCAGATAATCATAAATGGACTCTGCCTGGAATGTTGATGTAATAGAAACAATAAACAAACAAACAAGGCGAAGGGAAAAGGAGGGTGGAAATCTATTTCCTATTAGTGGTCCTTAGGTATTTCTCCCTTGCTAACTGGGAGCCATATTCCTGACCTGACACCATGCCTGTAATTAGAATAGGGGAGAGGGGTCTGGCAACCCTACTGATAGGTCCCACTCGGGGGGGGGGGGGGGGGGGGGGGCTACATGCCTGTACCCCCATCTCCCCCTGTGGCCCTCCACCGCCCCCCGATGAAGGAGTCCCTTCCCCTAATATAACCCAGGATCTGATGCATAGGCCCCCATCCATATAGTCTATTTAACCTTCCTGTCCCAAAAACGGTATCACTAAATGGCATGTATGAATGCCCCCCCACTGTGCTGGTAAAACCATTTCCTTGTTTTTGTCCTCCCATTTAGCAGCGCAAGATCACTATGTCACACACACACATACATATATATAGACACACAGACATGCATACACTTCATTTTGCAGATACTTTTATTCACAGCAAGATATATTTACTGGTTTGGATCAGCGACTCTCTGATCATAGTGTACCAACCTGCAGGGCCACATGCTACTCCCCCCCCCATGTCAGACAGAGCTTCTCCTGTGCCTCCCCCTTACGAACATGGCTTGCCGAGCCCCTCCACATGGGCCCCCTGGTACCTTTGGTCCAGGTGCCTCTTCATTGTCATCACTATTCAACAGATGGGTTACGGTGGAATTTCACTTAAAATCTGTGAGTGTTTTTTCAAGCGTTTTTTTTTTGTTTTGTATCATGAATGCTAATTGGACTTTGATTCGCCTTCATTGTTCGGCGCTCGGCTGTGTATTTGTGAGTGTTCGTGCTTTTTTTGGATGTTCATCAGTGATGGGTATTGGTGTAAACAAATGAATGCATGGAAAAATGTTTTCAGAAAACAGAAAATTCCCCAGTGGAAGAATTCTGCTTGGTAATCAGACCCACACTTCACGTCTGTGTGATGTCATTGGCTGAAGGACAGAGTGATGTGACCAATAGGCAGGTTAATCATTTCACAATTACTGTGCCTTTCCTGCTTCGTCGCATCATTTATAGCATTTGATTTGAATAGTCTAAGTGTCTTCAACCATTATCGTGTTGTATTAATGTGAATTCCACGGATTTATGTGTTTTTTGAAACATCATCGCTTTGTTGCCGGTGCGATTGACTGTCAGATCTGGTTTATCAGAGTGGGCTTGACTGCGCTTCTCGGTTTGTGGGCGAGCCAGGTCTTCTGCATGGAAAAATAATGCGATTCCTTTATCATGAAAGGACAGCCGATCGCCTCAGTACTGCTTTTTCTCTCTCACCACCTTCACCTGAGGGAGGAATTTTTTCCTTTTAGTTCCCAATTTTGACCTTGACTTACTTTTCTATGTACATCGATTCAATGGGATCATATTATTTGAGTAGCGCAGCTTTGGAGAACTTTGGAGACCTCCACGTCTCACAAACCCATTCTCTCCCACCTGCTTTCTTTTCATTTCTTCTCCTGCTCTCCTCACATTCTTCCCGATGCCGCCCGCTCGCATTGAATTGACTGAAATCCATTTTCCTCCCTCCTTCTATCACCGATTAGCAATAGATGATGAGTGTGGTCACTGTGACTTCGGAGACCTCCTCTGCAGTTATAGTTTTTGCATTTGTCAGCTAATAAAGATCTCTGTCCAAGGCTGTCGCCGAATCAGATAACGTGCGATAACTTCTGGGAGGTTACCTTATCTGGCAGCAGTAGATACAGATAAGCAACGCTTTCAGTTTATTCCCGCTGAGTCTGTTAGGGTGGTCATACTGTTTGGAGTAGACCTCTCACTCATCTTCCTCGAATTCATGGTGCTGCTTGCAACCTCCTACCGATCTGGACGTCTGCGGCCTGTTCTGCTCCTCGTTGTGGCACCGAGGTTGTCGGGGAGCGGGTTGTCTCTGCCAGGAGCTGAGTCACTGGTCGCTTGTAGTCATTCTGGAATCCAGGCTTTGAACTCTGCAGTAGGCTGGGTGTAGACTGCCAGTCAATGGCAGGTTTAACACTACAGGGCCCAAGGAACAAGTAAGAGTCGAATCGGACAGGTATGTGATTGACAGCACACACAGGAAGTGAGTTAAATGAGACTGCGATTGATGCCACATGTTAATCCTGCCCACTGCGGGGCCCTTATCGCTTCTATCACTACTGAGGATACAGTCAGTACAGAGCAGTAACACTTTCTTTGTTGACTACTTGTTGAAGAACTGTCTCTCTGAGCTGGGGGACCCAGGAGATCTAACCAAAGAGGAAGACTTGCAAGGCAGCGCTATCAGTAAACCCCTTTTTTTTTACTGGATTTGTTCCGAAGACGTGTCTGTCATGCTCCTGTATTTTCAACCTCCCCCGATCCCCCTCTTCCCGCCCTGGCCCACACTTGTCCCCGTGCATTGCATTAATCTTACATCCCGGACCGGGGCGAAGAAACTTTCGATAAGATGCACTGGGTTGTAAATTCCGACGCCATCACGGAGGAGGAAAACAACCAGCGTTTTGGCGGCGCAGGCCCTGAACGGGGCAGGGCTTTTTAACGCCCTGCACGCACCACGCGGCCCACACCACGAGGGGGAGGCACACGTGGTGAATCCCCCGTGTGTTCAGAAAGAGCTGCTTGGGAATGTCAGTGTAATTTTCATTAAAGCTAATTACACCGAGACGAAGATGGAAAATTCCAGATGATTACCGTAAGCTCTCTGAGCGTGCTGTTTACTTCGGCGATCTGGCCCGGCGGAGGTATACAGAGCTGGCTTTGAATTTCATTGTGTTTAAATATCATTAAATGGAGAAGGAAACTTTACCAGAATCAGCAATCAGTCAGCCTGCGCTATGGCGCTATTAATACCCCCGTCCTCCTGCACTACCTAAACGTGCTGAGTCCTGGATAAGGTTTCTGCTGAGATTATTACATTGCCTGACATATATCTAAAATAAAATCACATTTTCTCAGTAAAAAGGTTTGTTTCCAGTGCAGTCGGCATTCTGCTGTATGCAGCAGGTGGTGTAGTAGGTAAAGTGGTGGAATAAAATGTCAGAGGTTCACAAAAATAAAATAAAATGCCCCATTTTTTTCACCTCTAGGTGACTAACTGGGTTTTTCAACACTGTGCTGCAAAGTTCTCTCTTGCTTATAGAAAGCAACTTTCCTGATGTTTCGACAAGTGTGGACATTTGTATAAAGCCAGTTTAATTTATCTAGTTCTGAATTTTCCACATATTTCTTGCAAAGATGAGGTCACAGGTACAGACTGACCCCGATCCCCAGACATGAGCAGACCGACCCCGATCCTCAGAAATGAGCAGGCCGACCCTGATCCCCAGAAATGAGCAGACCGACCCTGATCTCCAGATATGAGCAGACCGACCCCGATCTCCAGGTATGAGCAGACCGACCCTGATCTCCAGATATGAGCAGACCGACCCTGATCTCCAGATATGAGCAGACCGACCCCGATCTCCAGATATGAGCAGACCGACCCCGATCCCCAGAAATGAGCAGACCGACCCCGATCTCCAGATATGAGCAGACCGACCCTGATCTCCAGATATGAGCAGACCGACCCCGATTTCCAGATATGAGCAGACCAACCCCGATCTCCAGATATGAGCAGACCGACCCCGATCCCCAGATATGACCAGACCGACCCCGATCCCCAGATATGAGCAGACCGACCCCGATCCCCAGATATGACCAGACCGACCCCGATCCCCAGATATGAGCAGACCGACCCCGATCTCCAGATATGACCAGACCGACCCCGATCCCCAGATATGAGCAGACCGACGACCTGAGGTAAGTATAGAGAGTTCAGAGCCCCCCAACCCCCATATGAAGTCAGTGCTTTGCTTCAGTCTTGCTTCTCTTAATCAGACAGCAGATAATGAAGTCATCTTGTACATTTCACAGTTCGGAAGTTTCGGCGAAAACTCCACTTGGCTGGCATGGACGGCAAAGCCCACTGGATTTGTTAAAAATCTAATTGCGGCTGCCATATTGATTGCTGGATGCCTGTAACCCCACATGGGTAGCAGCCGTTAGAAGTCTGTGCTCTGGACCACGCCTACAGCCTCCCAACCACCTTGGCAACTCCAGTGTGTCCTGATCGCCGTGGAGACACAGTAACTGCTCAGTTCGTGACCCCGCAAGTCAGCCGACTAATCAAAGACAAGCAAGCGGATGTGGTCACGTGGACTCTCAGGTCACACATGAGTAAGTTCAGGAGACCCCAGGTTTGTATCTGTTAAATCCATCTCCTTTCAGTCCTTTGTACAAGTGCTTCCCTTGGACTGAAAAAATGTTTTAACGGGAGAAGTGAAACTGAACGCCCACAAATTATTTATTTCATAATTAGCATGTGCGTAACAATATGAATAAATACATCGATCCATTTTCTAAACCAGCTACCCAGGTGAAGGTAACGGCGCGATAAATATTCATAATTTACTCATCAGGAGCCGGGCTGGGAGCACAGTATGAAAAATGGGGGTGGTGTTTTTAATAGATGAACACTTACCTAGGGTAGGGGTGGGTGGCCATGCCTGGGCCAATCCTGAGGGAGAGCATCGTATTCCTAGAAGGGTACTGCTGTTATACCATTGAGTGTCTTTTCCTCAGCAGCAGGCTCCCATTATTGAGGAGCAAACAGGAAGTGGGGACCAAATGTCAGAACTCAGCATGGTCGACTGGTGAATGAATTAACCGTCGGTTTGTTGCCCTTAGCACCGAACACCGCTGTGACACGCCCAGCGTGAGAATACAGCGCGGCGGCCCACAGCCTCGAGCTCAGCCATGCCGGCGTCTGACGGCTCACCTCATTAAAAGGCTTTTCACCAGACAAATGGCTGGAACACGACGTACAAATTAACAGGCCGGTGGCAAAACTGAGGGATTTCTATAAACGGGTTCGGACATCCTAGCTTTTGATGTGGCCTTTAGGTAAGTGGGGGGGGGGGGGGGGGGGGAGCAAGCACACTCCAAAGTGCGACAGCCTCCCATCGTCGTGACGACGAGCCCGGTGAATAATTCATTACATTTCAGGCCATTTTCAAGTGATGTGGCCTGGAAACGGGGTTTCCTTCGTTAAAACCACCCATTAACCCACTTGGTACTTCAATGGCCGCTCGAAATTCCATTCAGCTCCAAGAGATCCAAGCTACCTATGGGGCTTGTCCCGCGTCTCAGAGCGGCAGAACCCAAGCTCCGTTCCAGCAGCGCTTGGTAGTTTGCAGATAAATGGGACCCAGCTTCAACATCTACGCTGGGTGGGATTATTGTGTACCATCCATCACTGCCTGGTTTAACCCGAAGGGAACCAATTATGTAACCCAGAAGAAGTAGGTTAACGCTCTCTGTGATTGACATGCATGATAATCCCACCTACCGCGGCTTTCAGAGCCTTGATTTCTCCTATCGCTTCTGTGTGAGACATGCCTAATGAGGAGGAGGGTTGCCATATCGTGAGCGAGATGCCCCTTAAAGTCCTCCTCTCCTTCTGAGAAGTGCAGGGATTACACAGGACCCTGTGGGACTTTAAAAAGAGTGCCATGTCTCTAACTCCCCCCTCCCCGACTCCAGGTGTCCACCATTAAACAAAGGGCCTGTGACCGTATGGAGCGGCAATCATAGTTTGATTGTTTCCCCATTTCTTTCCGTTGCCATGGTTACCGAAGAATAGGCAGCAACATACCGTTCCATGCAAGAGGTTGCACCGAGCGCCAATAGTGCCGTGATTCAAAACATCACATCACCCCGGCTCAGGTTTCTGCCTGGAGTTAAAAGATTTGCTTCACGCATAATGGTGTCAGCCTGACACATTTGTCTTGTAGCACTGCTGGTTTGTGGGATGGGAGCCAATCATGTGTCAGAACCCCAATCCTCACTGACCAATCACAAACTTAGATGTCCCGACTCCATCTGAGCAATATTTTTTCACTCCATGTAGTGTTGCCCAGTGATCTTGGTTTGTTCCCTTAGCTTGAGCCAAAGTTATAGTGTTACTGATACACAATGATTTTTCTCAGAATGAGAAATTGTTTATTTACGGGAATATAGAATGATTTTCCTCAGAGGTATACAGAATGATCTCTGTCATGTGATATACAGAATTGTTTATTTACAGGTGCACAGAATGGTTTTACTTAGAGGTATACAGAATGATCTCCATCAGGTAGTGCTGAGACTGATTTTCCTCACTGGCACAGAGAATGATTTCTGTCTGGGAGCACGATGCTCGCCTTCCATTAGTTGCTAGAGAATGGTTTTACTTACCGGTACAGAGAATGGTTTCTGTCAGCAGTATAAAAATGATATTCTGGCCAGGCTTTCAGCACTACCGGCATGGGTAAAACAGGAAGGTATTGCAACATTTTCAAATTGAGTCACGGTTGTCAGTCTTGTTCCCGGACGTGTTCTTTCGTAGCTCCATAATTTGTCTCTTAAGTAACTTGTGCAACTCATTGGATGCACAACACATCAGGAGGGACACGACCTCCCTCAGGTTGGCGAGTCTGGCATTTCAAAGCACGAGAGGCAAAGAAAAGCAGGCATGCACGTCAGATTAAAATGCTCGTATCTGCCTCGCAGAACAGCCGCTCGGACACACACCTGGGGGACCGCAGGTGCTTTAATGTCCACGTTGGCGAGGCTGATGTGAGCAGCCTCTGGCTCTCTGATGTGAGAGAGTGTGCGGGGAACCGTCTCGCGAATCACTCCCACGATGCAGCCCTCTGAGAGCGAAGGGCTGCCCCGTTGACTCAATCTCATTAAAGTGAGTAGGCGGGCTGGTCTTTTTCCCCCGCCCTTCATGTTCATTTGTTTCTCTCTATGGAGAAAGGACCAGTGGGGGGGATCTTCACACCATGTTGGCTGGAGCCCTGTGATGGTAGCAGTCAAAAATTACACCTTCAAGCATACGTGTGTGTTCACCCGTGACATCTTAAACATCTGTGCTGAAAATAAATGACACCGCCCGCATCTCCTAGAGATCCTGACAGCTCCACTCAACAATACCTGTACCTCCTATTTTTATGTTTCAAAATGCATGAACTGTGGGTTTGTTTTTAAGATCAGGCATGATGTGACAACTGTGCCGGGCTGTGGTTGGAGAAGCAGTGTGGAAGGGTGTGTTTGGTGTGGGGCAGTGATCAGCAGGGAACAATTATCAGGGTCTTAGTGTAGGGTAGTGGTCAGTGTAGAGCAGTCATCAGGGTGTTAGTGTGCAGTAGTGGTCAGTGTAGAGCAGTCATCAGGGTGTTAGTGTGCAGTAGTGGTCAGTGTAGAGCAGTCATCAGGGTGTTAGTGTAGGGTAGTGGTCAGAGTAGAGCAGTCATCAGGGTGTTAGGGTAGGGTAGTGGTCAGAGTAGAGCAGTCATCAGGGTGTTAGTGTAGGGTAGTGGTCAGTGTAGAGCAGTCATCAGGGTGTTAGGGTAGGGTAGTGGTCAGAGTAGAGCAGTCATCAGGGTGTTAGTGTGCAGTAGTGGTCAGTGTAGAGCAGTCATCAGGGTGTTAGTGTGCAGTAGTGGTCAGTGTAGAGCAGTCATCAGGGTGTTAGTGTGCAGTAGTATTCAGTATAGCGTAATTATCAGGGTGTTAGTGTAGGGTAGTGGTCAGAGTAGAGCAATTATCAGGATGATAGTGTTTAGTACCACGGTGATTTCTACTGTGTGGACCAGCAGTCTTTGTGAAGCACTCTGGAGTGGTGGCCAGTGAGAGACAATAATAATGGTATCAGTATGGAGCCACATTAGGCAGTTCAGACTCTGTAAACAAAGACTGGCATCCTGAAGGTATTCGCTATCCCTCAGGGGAAGGCTGGGAGGTAATTTATCCTGGTTATGGTGACACTAACCCCTGTCATTTCCAACATCTCTTCACGGCGAGGGATGATTTTTTTCTGTCATTTACCTGGAGGGGAGAATCCGAGGATGGCCGTCTTGCGCACACTGGTATAGGAGCGACAGTGACACTGGACCACTGGAGCGTAGCCATGACCCGTGCTCCCCCGAATCCCATAAATAGTGAAACTGTGCTCCCTGTCACTTCTCTCGCCAGCCATTTAGAGGTGCCCCCCGGCTCTGAATCGAAGCTTGTGTACCTCTCCATTCCAATGCCATGCATTGCAGATGCTGTTCCACTCTCCGACCCACATGTCAGTTCTGCTGGAAAGATGTCAGGTAGTATTCGCTCAAGGGTGAGATGCAACATGAGCAGCAAAGGCTGTGTTACTTGGACTCCATCACATTCATAGATGCTGAGTCCTTATTTCCCAGACCGACCTGCTCGTTCGCAATCCTCAGTGCTGAACTGGAAGAACTTCTATCTTTGAACATTTGTGTTATCTATTACTTTGCGTGCATTCACAACACAGCTAGAAGCATAAAAGTCGCGCTGCGGTGCACACTTTGGTCTAATTTCGTCTTGTGAGCAGCAGCAAATTCAGTCTTATGATATACAGTGATCAGGCGTTTCACGCCAGCCCCTCTTACGCGTTACCCCTCACGACTCCGTTTCACAAGTATTTGCGTTGTACCGACAACCGCCGCGAGGTGGCGACATTTCACAGTCCATCTGGGTAAGGACCAAGCGATGGCGAGACGCTGGCATCCGTAATTACCTCCAAACAGCAAAAGTGTTCAGGAGTTTCCGATCGCGTTTGGGAGACTACTTTTGGCTCCAGAGCCCGAGGCTTAAACCGCTGTACATAATTTGCTCATTTTCTGTCAGCTGGCGGATAACGCAGGGCCAGCAGAAAGTGTATACCGGCCCCACGCACTGCGTGAGGGGCGCAGCTGAACCACACGCAGTATTAAAGTAGGACGCCGCTTATGATTTTGTAACACTGATGCTGGTTCAAACAGATCGGCGGGAATTACGGCGCTCATTAGGCGGCAGAGAAAGCTTGTGTGATAAATCAATATCTGCAATTTTTTTAAACACGTGCGACTTTTTTGTTAATCAGAGATTAAACCTTTGGTATAGTTAAGTTCTAGGGAGATTTGACAGAAGCCACAGTGTTAATTATAGAAACACGGTATCCTCCAGGATAATCACCTGTATTGTTATTTTTTCTAATAAAAAATTGAAAGGACGGCAGGAAGCGGCTCAGACGTATATTAGTGCCTCTACAGCGACCAGTTTTTTTCCACTGAACGCGTGAGAATCTGTTGCGAACCATACCTGGATACCGCCAAGCTCTACATCACCCGAGACCCCGCCTCATGCTGCGCAAGCCTCGCTAACTCCAGGGACCTCCGGGTCTCAAGCTCTGTCTCGACTGCGTCCGTCCAAACGGTGCCAGGCATCTCCACCGGCCGCTCGGCGACATGTCCCCCGCGTCCCGCAGCCGCGCCGCCGCCGCCTCTCCAGCCCTGCAGCCATATGCTTGGATACTGTTGTTTTACTCGCTCATCCACGTCGCGGAGGCTCAAGGTAGGGATGCCAGCCCGCACTCCAGATCGGGGGAGACGATGCGCGGCGCACGGGGCAAATGCGTCGGTAGAGCTGCAATAACAGCAGCTCAGGCTTATAATAACGCCAGGGTGCGGAGGTGTTTATACGGCAATGTTATATTTAAATTGTTTACTTTGCATATTCATATAATTAGGGAAAACAGATTATTCCCACGTTTTCCTCTGCCACACGTGCTTGGACAGTTTTTAATAATAGTTGTAAGCACGGCTCGTCACGTTTCACACCTTAGATGCGTACCAAAGCGGCGGCGATCGTTTCGTTTGCTGTATGAGTGACAGTCTTTGGGCAAAAAAAAGAGAAAGTTTAGGACACACCGGTTGCCCCCGAGCTGGTTCAGGACGCCACACCTGGATTCGATCTCCCGAAAGGCGGAAAAAGCGAAGGAGCGCCGAGAATCTGTGCGCAAAATGCGCCGCTGCTCCCGGCTGTGCGGCACCGCCGCCTTTCTCACCTCACTCGCCTCATGCTTTTCAACTTCCTAATTAAATGAATGAACGGTCTTCTAACGTATACATAAGCGCTGGAAATGACAACTTCAGTGATTAAATGATGACTCGGTTCAGGTAACTTTTCATTTGCGTGCTGATGATTATTGCAGCCTATGAAATTAGGCTGAACCCTGAGTTAAATTTAGCTGAAATGGATACTTTATCACACTGGAAGTTAAAATTCTGTGAGCGATGCAACTGAGATGGGTATAAATAAAACACATGTCAATTTACTATTGAAAGCCATTGAGCACTAATTTATCCTATTAATTTAGTCATTACATGTCGCTTAAGTGTAACAGGCTTGTTCTGGTTTACGCGTAGTGTAAAGCTCTTTAATAAATCGCCCGAAATAATAGTGAAGGGGAGAGAGATTGCTAGTCTGGCTAGAAATCAGGATGTCGTTTTTAACACGGTTTTTAATGGCAGGCAGCCTGACAGCTCAACAAGTGCCTTCTTTGCTGTGGGTGCGATGCCCACCCCGAATATCCACCCCAGCCTAAAGGCTGAAAAATGTTATATTGCTGTCTGTTTGACCCAGTGGATTAGGCGTGGTTACGGAGTGATGTGATGGAGCTGACAGCTCAGTGAGTCCATTGGGTTCCGCTAAAGGGGCTTCCTGAACGGCACGCAGGAAAGGCGTGCCTTGGCGGCAAGGGCGGGTCTCTGCTCCAGCGTGGTCCTAATGAGAACCTGCTGGGGCATCTGACCTTTCACTTAAGATTACGGAGCCGCCTGGAATGGTGGAGGAAGCAGCAGTTGTGACAGTTTTGGGGTGTGGATGGGCTGGGGGGGGTGGAGGGAAGGGGGGGTGAAGGAGTGGAGGATGAAGCATGGAAAGGGGCCATTTAGAGTCTCGAAGCAGATGGCACAGATATCCTCTGCTGTCTAGGCATGAACGGAGAACCACGCAGCACGAACGGAGAACCACGCAGCACGAACGGAGAACCACGCAGCACGAACGGAGAACCACGCAGCCGTCTCCCTCCACGGATGATTAGCAACAACCATAAGCTTGTAATTCATGGCTTTGGTATCGGGCCTCTACCTGGGGGGGGTCGGTAGGGATGCCCAATGACTTATCATGACATGCCAACATTAAAGAAATGACGCTTTTTCATAGTGTTAAAAGAAACAAGGCTTCACACCCACAGCAGGTGGAGTTAGCATAGGTGAACAAACGCTGCTTGGTTTTAACCCCGGGGGGGGGGACCAGTGTGATAAACAGCAGGAAGGCCGCTAACTGGGTGCCGATTGATGGTGCATCCCACCAGTGCTGGTCTGGAAGCCTCATATCTTTCATCACAGTGTTATTTAATACCACACCTGTCGCTCACGGCATTTAAATCCTCTCCCTGTCCGCGAGGCGTTTATCGGCACGGTCGAAGCGGAGATGAACAGCCCGGGTGCCCCAGCCTCCTGCATCGCCTCTGGCTGCTCTCACATCGCTTAATCACGGTGTTCCACAAATAAGTCTCATCACGCCCGAATTAGCAGCTTAAATTCAGTTCCCCATGGAGATGATCCACAGTTGGATGATGGAAGCGGGTCGGGGAGGAATGTAGCGGGTGGGGGGAGGAGTGTAGCGGGTGGGGGGAGGAGTGTAGCGGGTAGGAACCGGGAGTGAGGGAGCAGGTCCTTGTAAGGAAGGATGTCTGTGATGAATGGGATGCGGTCTGATGAAGACGAGGCCTTCCAGGGAACGTCCATGTTTTTCATTCATGGGGGTGCTTTTGCATTTCGCAGCTTGGTGGGTGGAAGGGTCAAGTTCTTGGAGACGCAGACGCCCACATGAAGATCGACACTCCTGGCCGGACACTTTATTAAGCTTTAACATGCGTGTGAGGAACTGGTCTGCTGGAATGTGGAGACATACACGCTCACAGACACACACACGCAAACCTACATACACTCTAAGCCGCTGTTTCTCATCCCAGTCCACAGAGAGCCCCAGCCAGTCCACATTTCTGCTCCCTTCCAACTACCAGCACACCTGTACCAGGAGTTAGGTGCTTGTGATTTCTCGGTTAAACGTGCTGGGAGCTTGGAGAGAGCTAAAATGTGGACTGGCTCGCGGTCCCTGTGGACTGGGTTGGGAAATACTTTTCTAAAACATTAAAACACACTTGAGGAGCTGGGCAGGTGGTAAAGCATTGATGTACGCACTAAACGTCATAGACTACACGGCTGTAAGGAATGGACACACGCGGACGCCTGCATACACATAATTTACTAAACATTAACATATAAAAAGGGAAAGAAGGGAGGAAAACGGGGGGAGGGCAGGCAGCGAGAGAATCTAATGGAAATCGTTGTTGCGTACAGAGCCTGCTGACTTATGTAAAATGGCAGTTCAGGTGGGGAGGTAAAGAGGGTCATTTTTATACTGCCGCACGCTCCGTTTTATGGCCCCCGTTGGCCTGGTCCACTGCCGGCGATTTACCTGCTTATTTAGTTCCGTTATAAGTACTGCTATGTGGCGGCGTCCCTGAAACACCATTAGCGGGTGCCCTGTGCGGCCCCACACACGGGGGCGGGGGGGCTTCAAAATCGCCCCCCCCCCGCTAGCCCTGGCTTGAAGGGGGGGGCGGGGGCAGCATGAACACATGCGCGGACTACAGTTTCGTGCCTGGGCCGCCGTAGCCCTTGAGTGTTGTGTTTTGTTTAATGTGTCCCCGGGGCCATGAACTCCCCCCACCCCTGTGTCATAGTATGCAAATGCAGCCTTGAAGAGCCCTCCACCCCCCCCCCCCCCCCCCATCACCTGGTGCCCAGAGTGTTTGTAAACGCGCCCCTCCAGTTTGTTTAAAATGTGCTGGTGGCGCTGGCTTTGGAGGGGCGTGGGGGGTGGGTGGGGGGGGGGGTTGTCACTTAGTGGCAGAACACGGAATCTAAAGCAGGGAAAGCAGGACCGGTGTAAAGTCTACCTTGGGCCCCTTTAATGCTGACAGGATCTCATTAGGGTGACATCCTCCATAAGTACCAGTACCATCCATCCATCCATCCGTCCCCCAAAAGACACTCAAAGTGGCCACAAACACACACCACACTTCAGCTCTCCCGTAAGTGTACCACCCCCCCCACCAAGAGTGTTCTGAATTAAAGGGCCAGAATGGGCTGTCCGAGTGCCGGCTGTCTGCTCGGCTCGCTGGGCTTTAATTCATGTGGGGAGCCCTAATAGAGTCCACAGAGGAGCCTCTCTTCCCGACCGGCTCCTTTGATTACACTTCTGACAGCTCCGTACGGAACAAAGAAACACACACGCACACACACACACACACACACACACACACACATGCGATTTGTTGCCTCCACTGAGATTCGAGTCGCAGAGAGAGATAAAAAAAAAAAAACAGACAACAGTTACATCCATAAGAAGCTCCTCGCCCATGAGGACCCCCATTTTAATGCACTGCCGCCACCGGATCGGGCATCTCTGGCTTTAATCCGGCCGCTGACACAGCGCTGGGACCCACGCCGACACGGTCACCTGGCCACAAGCCGAGAGCCGACCCAGCAACCGCCGGCCGTTTCGCCGTCATCATCGCATCCCGCATTCCCTGTCCCGTCTGAAAACGCTCCTGTGTAAAGGGCCAGATGAATCCCTGCACGATTCACGCTAGCAGGATCGTGGGCTTATTCGCACGACGATGCTTTATCACTTTATAGGCCACGCCTCCCAGTTTGCCGGAATGTACCAATAGGGAACCCAGGCTAGCAAAATTGTAGGGGCGCCAAGATGACATTTTGCCAGGGGGCTCAGAAATTCTAGCTACACCCCTCATGCCGGAAGCACATACAGGTCACCCGTTTGTCTGTCTTTATTCGAACCATCAGCACTCTGACCACGGGAAGAGAGCCCAAGAAGGTGCCCATCGCATACCGCACGCCTGTGCCATTCTTTCACCAAGATACTTCAGCGGAGGTGATGTTAATGTGCAGATTTGTTTTTACGCTCCTTTGCCATCTTAGCACAAGTGCACGTGAAGCAAGGTGCACGCCTCGGGTGCCGCTCTGATTTATAACCTCGTAGGGTCCGTTCTGTCACAGCTGTTTGCAGATTAATCCTTTGCCGTGTAATTACCCTTGTATTTACCTATGATTAAATAACATTAAATCTCAAGCCCCTAAGCCTGGCTGCATATCCCCCCCCCTCATCCCGGCATCCAGCGTGGTGTCTGTATGGCCTGCTTAATTCCAGCAGCATATCATTTAAGGATAAGGGCTAATAGCTAATAGCTGGCTTGGGTTCAAGTTGAGGTCTGCCGTTGTACCCTTAGGCGAGGTGCTTTTGCTAATGCGCTATCTGAGTGAAGGATCCAGTCATATTAACGTGTCGGGTGTTAGACTCCGTCGCCTCGAATTAAAGGCCGAGCCGCGGCGTCAGACGCAGGAGGGACTCTGTCGATTACCTCTGGAGCCGAGAAATGACTCCTCGTGGGACCTAGGATTTGGTGATTGGGGTGTGTGGGGAGTGAAATGAAGGCAGCATGGCTGCCGTCAGGCGATCCCAGTCCCCCGATACACCTGCGACCCTGAAAATAGCAGGCCGCCGGTGTATCCTAACGCGGCGCCGCATTCTAATCTGTTTGGTACGAAACACTGAACGGGAGGCCGGAGGTTTGAGGACGTCTGGGACGGGAAACGGGTGGGGGGGTGTCGTCACCCGGTGTTTGACGCGCGCCCATATTCAGCCACTGGGAGGTGCCACGTTTCAGCATTATGAAGTAGAAGCAGGGGTGCATCAGGCGGAGCTTGTTAACGCGATTTTGAGAGCTGGTAAGAGCGGCGTTTACCGCGAGCATGTAATGGCGGATGAAGGGCTCAGAAGAGGAGGGTTCCTCATGATGAGTTCAGGCTGATCCCAGAGAACACCATCTTCCGAAGTGTAGAAGGTGAGATTACACATGAGATCACGACCTGAAAATGATTCGCCAGCGTTGTTTGATCAGCGGGTACAAAGATGAACTGGCATCTTGGGTGGATGTGCTGACACCTATGTTTGTTTTGCTTCCTCTATCAACTTGGCGCAGTGGTTGGCGCAGTGGTTTCCGCAGTGGTTTGCGCAGTTGCCTCACATCTCTGGGACCAGGGTTCTATGCCCAGGTTCTATGTGTGTGGAGTTTGTATGTTCTCCCTGTTTCCTGGTGGGGTTCCTTCTGGATACTCCTGTTTCCCTCTGCAGTCCAAAAACATGCTGAGGTTGATTGGAGTTGCCAAAATTGCCCGTAGGTGTGAATGTGTTAGTAAATGGTGTGTGAGAGTGAATGGTGTGTGAAAGTGAATGGTGTGTGAGAGTGAATGGTGTGTGAGTGTATGGTGTGTGAGAGTGAATGGTGTGTGAGAGTGTATGGTGTGTGAGAGTGAATGGTGTGTGTGAGTAAATGGTGTGTGAGAGTGAATGGTGTGTGAGTGTATGGTGTGTGAGAGTGAATGGTGTGAGAGTGAATGGTGTGTGAGAGTGAATGGTGTGTGAGAGTGAATGGTGTGTGAGAATGAATGGTGTGTGAGAGTGAATGGTGTGTGAGAGTGTATGATGTGTGAGAGTGAATGGTGTGTGAGAGTGAATGATGAGTGAGAGTGAATGGTGTGTGAGAGTGTATGATGTGTGAGAGTGAATGGTGTGTGAGAGTGTATGATGTGTGAGAGTGTATGATGTGTGAGAGTGTATGGTGTGTGAGAGTGTATGATGTGTGAGAGTGTATGGTGTGTGAGAGTGTATGATGTGTGAGAGTGTATGGTGTGTGAGAGTGTATGATGTGTGAGAGTGTATGATGTGTGAGAGTGTATGGTGTGTGAGAGTGTATGATGTGTGAGAGTGTATGATGTGTGAGAGTGTATGGTGTGTGAGAGTGTATGATGTGTGAGAGTGTATGGTGTGTGAGAGTGTATGATGTGTGAGAGTGTATGGTGTGTGAGAGTGTATGATGTGTGAGAGTGTATGGTGTGTGAGAGTGTATGATGTGTGAGAGTGTATGATGTGTGAGAGTGTATGATGTGTGAGAGTGTATGATGTGTGAGAGTGTATGGTGTGTGAGAGTGTATGGTGTGTGAGAGTGTATGATGTGTGAGAGTGTATGATGTGTGAGAGTGTATGATGTGTGAGAGTGTATGGTGTGTGAGAGTGTATGGTGTGTGAGAGTGTATGATGTGTGAGAGTGTATGGTGTGTGAGAGTGTATGGTGTGTGAGAGTGTATGGTGTGTGAGAGTGTATGATGTGTGAGAGTGTATGATGTGTGAGAGTGTATGATGTGTGAGAGTGTATGATGTGTGAGAGTGTATGGTGTGTGAGAGTGTATGGTGTGTGAGAGTGTATGATGTGTGAGAGTGTATGATGTGTGAGAGTGTATGGTGTGTGAGAGTGTATGGTGTGTGAGAGTGTATGATGTGTGAGAGTGTATGATGTGTGAGAGTGTATGGTGTGTGAGAGTGTATGGTGTGTGAGAGTGTATGGTGTGTGAGAGTGTATGATGTGTGAGAGTGTATGATGTGTGAGAGTGTATGGTGTGTGAGAGTGTATGGTGTGTGAGAGTGTATGATGTGTGAGAGTGTATGATGTGTGAGAGTGTATGGTGTGTGAGAGTGTATGATGTGTGAGAGTGTATGATGTGTGAGAGTGTATGGTGTGTGAGAGTGTATGGTGTGTGAGAGTGTATGGTGTGTGAGAGTGTATGATGTGTGAGAGTGTATGGTGTGTGAGAGTGTATGGTGTGTGAGAGTGTATGGTGTGTGAGAGTGTATGATGTGTGAGAGTGTATGATGTGTGAGAGTGTATGGTGTGTGAGAGTGTATGGTGTGTGAGAGTGTATGATGTGTGAGAGTGTATGATGTGTGAGAGTGTATGGTGTGTGAGAGTGTATGGTGTGTGAGAGTGTATGATGTGTGAGAGTGTATGGTGTGTGAGAGTGTATGGTGTGTGAGAGTGTATGGTGTGTGAGAGTGTATGGTGTGTGAGAGTGTATGATGTGTGAGAGTGTATGATGTGTGAGAGTGTATGGTGTGTGAGAGTGTATGGTGTGTGAGAGTGTATGATGTGTGAGAGTGCCCTGAAATGGGTTGGCACCCCATCCTGGGCTGTTCCCTGCCTCACACCTATAGGCACTGGATTTCAGAAAGTGGATGGAAAGATTATGCTTTTTTTTCTGTAAAGAGACGTACAAGTGAGGGAATCTTGGGTTTAGAGCGTCAGCTGGGGCCAAGTGTCTTGCCCTAGCAGCCAGCGGTAGTATGATTACTCCTCGAGGGCTGTCTCATGTTTGGATTGGGTCTTTCGGTGATGGTAAGTAGACTTTGGCAAGGTCTCTTTTTTAATGCCGTCGTGTCATGCATACGTACCACGGTACATGGCATCTTGACGGTATTTTAGAAAGCAATACTATTCTAGCATTTTCAAGTGATAAAATCCACAGAATGGAGGTAGGTGATTTTGCCGTCCAACGACACCCAGAATGCTGCAGCATACCGTATTGCAGTAATACTGTCCAAGCCTAGCTTTGAGTTTCATCTGCCTGTGATGCACCTGCCACTTGACTAGGCCCCTCATCAGAAAGACCCGTATTTTTCTTAGTCCAGGCAAATGATCCTTCTTACCGTCACCCTCCCAAGGTCAGCAGCAGAAATGGGAGCTGAATATATTGTGAATCCAAAACTGCATGTTCCTCCCTTGAAAAACTGATCCATCGCATTATGTTCAGGAGATGAATACAAGAGTGTAAAAGGATTTGAAATTGAAATCCGTTGAATTAAGTAGAGATTCCCTTTTTTTGTGTGTCTCATTGCATGAAGCACATCTCCTTCTCAACAACGTGCTGCTGGTCATTTTTCCGGCAGGGTCAGGCCCTCTCAGGACGCTCAGACATACTCACTGCTCCGCTCCTACTTTAAATAAGGATTTTTGTCAGAGTTGCCATGGCGATGCAGTATATTAAGGAATCTCTACTATTAGGATGATAAGGGAGGCAAAAAGCTTAAGTTTTTCCAAGAACTAGCAGCCCAGTCCATCTTATCCGAGACAAATTCTGAGGGACGGCAATGGAAGCATTATAAGATCGTAGGTCAGTTATCTAAAAACATCTACAGCCGTGTAAATACGGACGAATAATACCAAATTTAACTTGTGCTAGAATTCATGCTTTTGCGTTTGAGGTAATCTCCCGTCGGCAAAACCGGCGCATTTCGTCAGTCCAGCTGTGCCCTGGTCCCCTGCTCGGATCCCGTCTGCATGACGGGGGGTCCCACTCAGCGGATTGGGTGCAAATAAGTGGCATTTTTTCAAAACGATATGCGGAGCAGGGATTAAAGAGGCTCGCCGAAACAACGCCGCAGGTAGGAGGAAGGAGTCGAGGGAGACGCCGTCGACGGATTCGCCCCCTATTAATTTAACGCTGTTTTCCGTTCCGTTCGCTTTCATTCGGAAAGAAGCGGGATGCCGACTCCCCTGGGACACCCACCCCCTCTCCCCACCTCCACCCACTACTGGAGCTAAGCAGGAGACAGTGAAGACAAAACGCATCTCATAGGGCGTTCTTGGTCTTTTAGTCAAATGCACTTCCACTCAGATGACATTTAAAGGTTGCAGTACGGCAAGAATTTTCGTGCAAATTGCTACATGTCATTTTACTCAACCGTTTAAACCAGTGCACATAATTCCATCTGAGGTAAGTAAGTGTGAAGTTATTCAGCAGCAGTAGGGTTTGAACCTGTACTGTGAATCTCTTCAGTTCCACATCTCACTGGCCGGAGTTTGACCGTGCGTTCATTCTGGGGTGTTCGGGTGTGCAGAAGCGAGATTTTGAGAACGTCCGGCTGTTTCTGAAGAGAGCAGTTGGAGGTCGTAGAGGTCAGCCGCAATAAGGTTAAGGACGAGTGCGCTGAACCCAACGTGTTGTTGACGTTCTCAGTGATGGGGGGTCCAGGGAGATCCGGCGATCCTGCAAACCCAAACGCGCCGCTGGTGACATTTAGAGGAACAAGTGTCACGCCGAAGCAATTACACTTTTGACCTGAATCTGAATAGACGGGCGAAGCTGGGGAGGGCGGGTGATGACTGGGTTGGGATTGCTCAGATAAGTCTTGTTTGTCCTCCATCAGGTTTACTGGAGAGACAAGTCAGAAAACAAGACAGTGAGTCTGTTTCAGGTGAGGTCCCTTGGTAGCATTGGTGATAGACTGAAAAACATTCATTCCTCTTTCTGCTTGAGTTTAGGAACGGGGAAATATTGGGAAGAAGAAGCCCTTTAGGGAAAACAATTATGAGTGAAACAGATTCAGTTTTTGCTCGGAATTACCTGCCATGACCCGCTAGGCGGAATAAAATTAATAAAATTCTGCTGAGGGACGCTGCAATTTTTTCTTTAATGCGTAACGGTCCAGAGCCAGCTTTTTGGAGAGCGGGGCGTTTGGTGGATGGGGGGGGGGGGGGCGGCGGGAGAAATTGGGGATTCAGGATTTGGCCTGGCAACCCAGTAAACCAGGGACAGGAGTTGAGAGAAGAAAGAACAAAATGCAGGCGAGCCAGTGGAACCGCGTGGACCGGAGCTTGTGGGCGTCTCTGTGAGGGGCTGACTTTACATGGAGGTCAGGCTCTCTGATTCCTGGAAGGTTGGTTTGAGTTCCCCTTGTAGGAACTATCTGCTACCTGCCAGAGCTGGACTCCCGGTGTCTAACTGAGGGTACGTTAGGGGCTGTGGTGCGCCTCGAAGTGGACCTGCAGCTTGTCCTTGAGGATACGCGGTGCTGAAAAAGGAGCGATCCTGTAGCGTATGAGGTGGCTTGTGGACACTCGGAACGTGTCTTCCTCACATCTTGTGGAGCAGAACCAGAGAACTCAAATCTTAGGCTGGTGTGCCTAGAACAGAACAGAACATGGATGTAAAAATAGGGGCTAGAACAGGCAACGGCTGCCCACTCCCTGTCAGCTCGGATGCATCCGACGTTCCGCTGGAAACAGGGCTTCTCGTGGGGACCCACACCTGCCACTCGCATGGCTGTGGGCCATTGGTCGCTATCCAGTGCCACTCCCTCGGTACCGTGTCAGACCCAACCCGGCCCTTACATCTCTTCAGCTTGCTGGCGGGCTCTGTCTTTTTGATCGCTTGGCTGAAAATGCCAGAAGCTTCCGCCAGCTGTCCGCTGGCACGTCTGCCCATCCGAACGGCTAAGACAGACAAGTAGCGGCGGACTGTTATTTGCTTGAGCGTCTGTCCATGTGCTCCACGCTCTAAATTCACACAAAAGTGAACGGGTCGCCATTGGCAGGTTCAGAAGCAGAATGAATGCGCGCCTCGACGTCAAGCAGGGAATCAATTTGTACTGCTGTGAGGTGAAACCGACAACAACCACACCCTCTGCCCTCCCTTTCCTTCCGCATGCATTATTTACTCTGTTAGTAATTCATCCTTTAGCCAGTAAGTACTGGCACTGGTGTCCCTGCTCCTAATTCCTAATCTTCCCCTCAATCTGTCATGCGTCTCATCTGCAGTCGAAGTGCTGTCCAGAAATACAATTTTTTTTTTCACATTCTTGTGTTATCTGCCGCTTCCTGAATAACTAATGACACCATACACAGAGCTGTGAGGCCTTCTGGATATACAAAGAAATATGAGGGCGCCTGCTCCTGAGTACTGGGACTGGAGCTATAAATTATGTCCTTTATTGACAGGTTAGGTCATATGACCTAGATGCATGCAGGTCATGTGATCCGAACTCGCCCACAAACAAATGCATTCCTGGCTTAAATAATCAGAAGCCCCAGGCCCCTGACACCAGGTGTGTTGAGTGCGTTTGACTTTTGAGTGTGTGTGAGGGTGGAAGCACGGGTTGCATCGCAGTGACTGGGGGGGGGGAGCGCTTCAGAAATTAGCAGCGGTGCGCTAGCGGAGCGTGTATTTGGAATGTGTCCATATTGGATAAAAAGGTTTGGCAGAAGCCTTGGGGGACCAATGAAATGAAACTCTTTCTAATATCAGAGCTAATAGAGTTGTAATGTTGAGCCATGATGTTATTCCGGCGTGGGCGGCCAAAACTGGCAGAAGGATGATGAGGGGATGTTCTACCAGTCCTTGTAGGTTTGCACGAGGCTAATTGTCCCATATTGATGGGGGAGGGTGTGAAGGAATGGGTCCTAACCAGCCAAAATTGTAAACCCCCCCCCATCCTCCCCCCATCAGCTCTGACTGACATTAACTTACCCGTGTCGAATTTCAATGGAGCGTTTTGGGAGTGAGTATGTCGGATATTGAAGGAACGCTGTGAGTTTTGTTTTTTTTTCTTCGCTTGTTTTTGTCTTCGCGGATCTGCCAGGCGACAGTCGCTGCGTCTCAGCTGGGCACCGTCTCCGTGGTGGAAGCCGTGACCTAAAAGGCAAGAGAGAGGATTGAATGGCCTCAAACGCCTCAGTTTTGCTCGTGCTGTGTTAAATGATGTCACCGTTTGATTCAGCTGGTGACGTCGCCCTCTACGGGCTCAAAGCCTGACCTAAAATGCGTCATTCATAGTTATTTAATAAATGTAGCGGCTGGCTGTAAATATAATTAGCTAATACTTCTTGTTCTATTAGATAGAGAGAGCATATATGGTCTTATCATTAGTCATAAAGAAAATTAAAGTCATATACAATCCTACCACCCCTAGAGCCGGCTTTTATCAAAGTGTCACAATTCAACAATTCATTTTTTTTAAAACATTTTAAAGACATTCAAAATTGAAGTTCCCTTGCTGCACTGATAATATTCACAGAAGCCTGCACTTTTTCATAGCAGAGGGAATCCTTTTAAATGTTTTAGACCTGATCAGGGGGAGGGTCCCTGACCTTTTCACTTCATGCAGGTGAACAATGTTCCTGCCTGACCCCTGCTTTTCACCGTCGGGTCGCCGCCATGGTGAAGCCTGCAGTCACGCCAGCTGTGGAGATGGGTGGCGTAGACGTTCTGGGTGGGGGGGGGTTGAGTCACGTGAGGGGCATATTCATTGACTTCACCTGTTCATTATTCGAGGTCAGTGTTTCTTATCCTGGACCTTGGGGAGCCTCAGTCACTTTTGTTCCCTTCCCGCTCCCAGCAGAACTGAACCAAAGAGTCAACAACAAAACAAACAAGTGAAGAACACAGAATACCTGGTACAGCTGTTCTGAGAGCTGAGAGGGAGCAAAAATGAGAGCTGAGAGGGAGCAAAAATGAGAGCTGAGAAGGAGCAAAAATGAGAGCTGAGAAGGAGCAAAAATGAGAGCTGAGAGGGAGAAAAAATGAGAGCTGAGAGGGAGCAAAAATGAGAGCTGAGAGGGAGCAAAAATGTGCACTGTCTTGGGGTGCCTGAGGACAGGGTTGAGAAGCACTATTTTAGATAAATGAATGAAAGATTAGTGCTCTCTCCCCACTCCCGTATCCAGACCCTGCCAACCAGACAGAGCCGTCCTTAGGGCAGCGTAACTGGTGCAGGCAATTTCTGAATATGTTATTTTGGCTAAATATTATCACTGTAACAGTACAAATATTCATTGTGTAATGTTCGGTACATCGTTTTCAGTTTGAGGCGGACAATGAAACGAATGAATTCATTTATTGACACGAGCGGAAGCTAAATTCACAAGTAGATGTTCAACACAGAAAACATAATTGTGTAATTGTGGCTGTGAGCTGGTTATGGCTAATGCTGGTTACAGTCAGTCATAACCGTCAGTTTGGGAAAATTTTGACTTCCCAATACATTGCACCGGCACTGGAAAGAGTAGTTGATAAGACCAACACTCTCTGGCTGTCTTATACCTAACTAACTAGGATCTGTCGCAGAAAACACATCCAACATGCTAACTCATCTGAGACGACATCATTCGAATGTGTGTATGACCAGAAGGAGGCAGAAACAGCCTCCACAGGTTCGTCTACCAGTGGCATTTATGGTGCTTCTGCCAGGAAATTCAGACCAGGCTAAAAAATAACTACAGGCTATAGGGGCGTCTATTGCGACAGGTATGCGGGCATACTCGATAGTAGAGAACATGCAGTTCAGTTCATTATGATTGTTATGATATTGTAGTTTTGTTTTTTATTTATTTGTACAAAACTGTTTTTGCAATGTGCAAATAAGCATCTCTTAGGTTTTGTTATTCAGACACGTCGACATTGCCTTTGGTTTGCCGCTGTTCCTAATTGCGTTTGCGATTTTAATAATAAACAGTTTCAAAACAAATTCTGCTTTTCATGCAGAACCGAAGTTTATCCCGAACTGTGAATTTAGTGTACTGTTTACCCCTACTACACGTACACTGAAAATGTAATATCTAATCTGGGTTGACCAATTCCGGTCCTGGAGGGCCAGTTTGCAACACAGTTTGCAGATTTCCCTGTTCAAAGACACCTACTAAAACTTGTCATTGGCCGATTAAGACGTGTTTGGGCAGGGAAATCTGCAGGCTGTCATGGATTCTTGCCCTCCAGGACTGGAACTGGGCAACACTGATCTTAGACATGTGATCCATTTAGCGCTAACTAGTCCACAAGGTTCATAAAAGACACAGTCATTCTTCATTATACTGCAGTTGTACCTGTATTACAATGACAAAGCAGTAGCTCAATGATTTTCATCACCAGAGGTAGAGATTTCAGGTCCAGAGGGTACAAATACAAACCAAGGTTTTGTTTCAACCAACCAGTTGAGTGGATGGTTCATTGTTAACACACCACAGCACAAAGTGTGCAACGACGAAACGTGTCCTCTGCATTTAACCCATATGTGACGTCGTGACATAGCAGAGGGCAGCTAATTCAGCCCCCGGGGAGCAGGGCTTGGGGGGGCCGGTTCCTTGCTCAGGTCGGGGATTCGAACCTACAATCTTTCAATTAGGTGCTTCCACAACCCTTAAGTCACCGCTACCCACCCCTCTGTGACTTTTTATACTCAGCTGGTTGGTTGAAACAAAACCTTGGTCTGGATTTGTACGCTCTGGACCTGAAATCTCCACCTCTCTCCATTATTTGGTTTATGTTGGCCTCAGCTGGGGCCCAAAAGGGCTCCACCCCTCCCCAGTTATAGTCCTTCTGCGACTCAAAGCTTGTTTGGGATGTTTTGGGCATTCCATTACCCACTCTGAATTGTTAATACTGACTCCACTCCCTTCTCCAAATAAATCCCTTATTCTTTCCTGTCATTCCCATACTGTATGGCTGTGTTTGCCCCACTAGGGGTGATTGGTCTGTTCTCAGCCTTACATAATGGACCAATCCGACAAGGGACATCAGCTCCGCGGGAAGTATATTTTACTGTCAGAACCATGAGCAGCAGGCAAAACACGAGCTTCAAAGCGTCGCGTTCCTCCCCGACAGCTTCCTGCAGAGGGCTGGTGTGAGGAAGGCCCGTGGACCGGCAAGGTCTGCGTCATTTCAGCGGAGGCCGGCTGCCCTGATACGCCTCATTGCTTGGGACGTACGTGTTGCATAATGCATCTGTTATTCTGCTGCATTCTGCCCAGTCGTGACTGACTCCCATAACAGGAGCAATGACCTCAATGACTGTTTCTCACGTCGAGCCCCGGGTGTCCATTCATGAATCTTTAGCCCCAAACTCTCAGCACCCATAGCTGGTCACACACATATAGCTGGGTACACACACACTTGGGAGTCATATTTTTCATTTTTTTACTACAATAACATGCTCTATTGTGTCCCTCACCAGGAGAGCGCTTTGAAGTTGGATATTATGACGAGGTCTAAGGAGACATATAGAGCAGATATTTTTGATATGAATTAAAACATTATATTGTTGATATGAATTTTCTGTTTTCTGCTGGGCTTGCTGATAGGATCTGACTTGAGTCCGCAGCTGCTGGAAAAGAAATAGCACCAGCCCAAAGATGAGTGTTTTTTTGGTAAAAAAAAAAAAAAAAGTACCATTCATGAACTGGGTCAGTGTTCAGATCACACATCGTTAATTTATGGAGCTCGAGCCGAGGCCTCCTTGTCACGCGTCCCGGAGGTGGCACGCTAAATGACAGTTTGCAAATCCGAAAGGCTTCTAGATGTCAGACAGACAAAGAATGGGAGAATTTTCTGCCATATAGCATCTGACCGTGTTGCCTGGCTTGGCTTTGGGGTGGCTCTCAGGAAGCATGAAAGATGCAACATGGAGTTGCGTGTGTGTCTGTCAACTGATAAAATCGGGACGCGGAAGCTGTTTGCTCAGTGTGGTGTTGTTTTAAGCAAAGTGTGACGAACAGAGACAAAGCACGAGTGTAAAGACCCCCAAGCCCTCGTGAAATTCATCACCGTCTGTCCTAAACCCGTAGCAGGTCACGGCCGGAGTGTCACTCGCACGTGAAACCGCACAGATGTTCGTCTCGTGCCGGGGGTCGGGATGACACTCGCTGTCTCTCTTCCACATTGAATTAAAATCCCCTCGCGAGAGGTGCCATATTTAAATTTGCCCAAGTTGTGCGCTACATTCCGCTGTAGTTACCATTTACCTTCAGGCTTCCTCTAACGCTGTCTGACAGGGGAACGCCAGGTAGAGGAAAGGAGGTGGATGTGAGGAAAGTCGTTCTGCAGACTAAACAAAGACTGAAGACGCAGTGGGACAGGATGTACATGTCGGAGGCAGTCGGCGCCGTGATCGACAGGGAAGACCCTCCGGAGATTCCCAACCCAGCTTGGGTCTGAAATTGTAAAAAGCTGGACCCTGGGCTTCCTCAAATGTTGACTGAGAGTGCTGAAAGTGTCTGGTAATAGTTTAGTTGACCTCATTTTATTTTAGGCCATCGCTTAGACGCTACTGACGTCGCCTGCAAATAAACACATTGGCCGTTCATGGAACTCAATCGTTTTATTGAGACAGCTCTGGTTAAATGCTTATCTGCAGTGTAGAACAGCATTTATTTGGATTTCAGTGTGAATGCCCCCCCTCACACAAACACACGTAGACACACACACACACACTCATGCCCCACACTCTCTGCCGGCTGCAATCTCGGTACGTTAACTACCGGCCTGTTGCACGGTTTATTTTCTCAGCGGAAGCAGTTACCCAAGGCAACTTTAATTGTTTATAAAACCAGACATTTACTGAACGGCTTGCGAGGTCTGTAATGCCTCCTTTATGGGCCTGCGGAGATTGGGACTGAAGAGCGTTTAGGAGGCAGCCCTCATGCACGGCTCGTTGGGGCTGGGGAGAAACTAACGGATCGGCTCTGTCTCTTTATGTTGCAAGGACACGGTGGGATTGGAAGGGGGGGAAACCGCGGATATGGCTGGTTATCCGGGATTACGTTAGAACACTCCTGCTCACTTAGGAAACTGCTTTCTTTTTGTTTTTCCTGTGGTGTTTTTTGTATCCACGCGATGATGGAGGTGATTCGCATCTTTAAAAAATTTTTTTTTGGTGTACGTCTGTAGTCGGGCTGCCGGGGAGTTGCTCGGATCCGGGAAAAAATAGCTGCGTTTCGCATGTAAGCGAAGGACGCTGTCATCGCCGTCTTTCGGGACCACAACTGGAGTGTGACTTGTGACGCAGGAAGAGCCTGTCCCCTTCCGAAATGTGCAGATGTTCTGACCGTGGGGAGTAGCTGGTGGGGTGGGAGGAGGGGGTGTTTGTTGGGCCTGTCTGAGAAAAATTTAGAACATCTGTCCCACCCCAGGGGTGACAAGACTCATAAAACCAGATTCATGCGGGAATCTGGAAAGTCAACAGGCTTAATTAAAACGAACGAATAGGTAGGAGCGCTAACAGATGCTGATTTTAATTTATTTATTTTTCTCGGCTTCTGTGCCTTGACAGGGACTTCGCTTATTTATTTTATTTGTTACTCTTCGTAAGAAACGCGGAAGGCCCTCCTCCCTGCGGTTTAGGTTTGCGTAGCTGTCATTTTGGGCCTGCTGGTTGCTTGGGGTGCAGACAGGATGCTAGCCGCTTAAGTGCTTCTACTGCATACGGAGGCTGGCGGGAGGCTAACATTTGCATAGGTCCCTAAAGATGTATACACTCACAGACACACTGCAGCAGGCAGGTATGCTAATGACCCAGGTGCCTATTCCATACCGCGTGCTAAGGGCGCTAACGGTGTTAACATTTCTGTGCAGTCTGCAATGCACAACGGTAAGATTCCCATTCATTATGGATTGAACGATAACGGCACAGAGATGCCAGCACTGTATATTAATAGGATGCCAATAGCAGAGGTGCTTTTAACGAGCAGTAGAACAGTATAAAATACCTTGGTAATACAATATGTCAGTGCTGTGTTCCTACTTTCTGTGTGTGCGTGTGAATACAGATTCGACGACATTCCGCCCCAGGCAGGTTCGGTGTTATTCCAGTGAGGAAATTCACATCAGTGTGTAAATGGGGATGACTGCTAATGAGCGTTTGTGCGCGCAAACATGTACGGTTGTCTGCACACGTGCCTACCTGTGTGTGTGTTTGCGTGCGTGCGCGTGTCTTCACGGTGGAGATTTGTTGCTTTCCCTCTTTCTGCTGAAGGGGCTTGTGAGGAGTAGAGATGGGAGCGGCAAATATCGAGTGGAAAAAACACAAATTCGTACGCACAGACAAAAGCGTGCACAGGGATCCGCATCCGCGCGCATTACCATCTCTCGTCCCAGACTTCCTGTCGCCTCGCACTTTAATGAACCCTAAACTAGCTTTGACGAGGATGAAGGAAAAGAAAAACTGGTAAACAATGATAACAAATGTTAATGCACCTTTAATTTCAGGAAATCAGATGTGGGGAAAATGTGGGGATGTGTTTTTTTTTCTTATGTATGTCTGTGGAGTGTTACCTTTGAAGAGCTATTCTGTGTGTTGGGAATATTTTCTCAAAATGCACCCCCCACGGAGACGACAAAATCTGCATACATACATGGTTCCTTCATGCCACCCCTCACATTCATCTCATTAGACTAATTAGCTCTCTGCTTATACGTGTTCCTCCAGCTCTACCTTGTAATCAAGGGAACTGTTCTACACAAGAGGTACGTTGGGGTCTGTTATTGTGTGTCACACAATTAGCGCGGTGGCTTTCGATCTCACTCACACTGCTAAGAAAATGAGCAGTAATTGCTGTGGCACAGTAACTAACTACAATGAAGGTAAATAAATACAAGAAAGGATGTCAGAGCAGGAACCCGGGTCAACAAATACCTACGTTTGAAAGTGAAATGATGATGAACGTGTAGCGGAGTAGACTCTGTGTTGCTGACACTAAATCCGAACTACAGCTTTGTCTAGCTGTGAGCTACGTAATGTCAGTACTGTACTTCTGGTAAACCCCGTCCTTAGCCACCACTATTTTTGACCTCTTTTTTAACGACATTCAGATGTCTCAAGCCAACCTGCGTAGGGAGAGAAGTGTATGACGTGAGAGTTGTGAAAATGGAGCCAGACTTTATTGCTAAGGTTTCTGCAGCCGCTTAAAAAAATGAGGAAACCAAAAAGAATCACTGTGGGTGAACAAAGAGAAAAGAAGCTGTCTCACCGGGAATGAGGAGAACCAAATAAGTCGACTCATAGAAAGGGTGCCGGAACTGGCACACTTCCCTTCCGGGCATCCTAGGGGCAGAGAAAAGAGAGGCATTCGTATGTGCCATGGGAGAAAGAGGACAAAAGGATGAGCTGGGGAAGAAAGTAAAGTGAAGCCTGAAGTTCGCTTGGCTCCGCCCTCGACTCTCCCAACGTAAAGTCAAATGCAACTTCAGGAGAAACTCACCGTTATTGAGTCCGGTCATTGACTGGTGATTTGCAGTGCCAGTCTTTAGCAGCCTCGAGGGGAAACCCCTTCAGTGTGTGTCAGATACGCGCGCGAGTCCGAGGACAGTCGTTTGTAAAAGTGCAAAGCTGGCCTGGATCGATACGCGGAGGCCTTCTGGGGTCAGCCTTGAACATCATTTACGAGTCATTTCACCCCAGCCTCCCGGCTTTTGCTGTCTGCAGCTGTCTCACACTTTCCCTAGCGAAGGTGGGACTTGAAGGAGAGATTACCGAAATGACGTCGGGCGGGAACTCGGAAAGTCGCTCATATAAAGAGTAAGAGTTGACGTGATGCACAAGGTGATGTGAGATACTGTAGCACCCGGGTGAGCTGGGCCGTTGTGTGTTCCCGGCTTGTCTTAAAGTATTAAGGCCTGTTCTTCTCAGCTCTCTGGGGACAGGGGAGGAGCGTCGTTCTGGATAAGAAGAACTACTGGCAGCTACACGGATGGCTGAGGCCAGCTTTTCAGCCTAAAAAGAGGCCGGTTTTAATTCGGCTTTGCAGTATTTTTGTAGAGCTACACGAGTGACTCAGGTGTAGATGTGGAGCCGTGTGGCGTGTAAAAATGCCTGCTAGCTTTGTGTCATAACGTTTTACAGCCTGGTCCATACTTTGTGGCCGTCACCCATCCTCCATAAGGAGGTGCCTATCCCTACGACTCTTCACCAGCGCGATCCGTCTTTTCTGTTAATATCGCAGTGACGGTTTAATGCTTTAATCAAAGCTTCGCTGAAAGCGATGTCCCTGCCGCGAATCAGTGCCGGCAATTTTACCTCGAGCTTTATGAGTCCTTCAGTAAAATCCAGCAACACCGACTCACAGAAGACGCGACAGGGATCCGTTTTCAGCGAATTTTCACAGCCAGCTCCACTGATCCGATCGGTCTCAATCATCCGATGCTTCCCCAGTTTGATCCCTCTGTTGCAAAGCTAAAAAGATTCAGTGGATGAGTCTGACTCTCAACAGGTCAGAGTAATCAACATTCCAGTGAACGCAGCTCTAAGAACACCATAGGAGAAGGCAAAAGGAAAAACTTTCCTATGTTAAGGTCAAATTTTCTTCCCCTCAGCTGCCATGTAGCAGGTCAGGCAGAAATGTGCCATTGAGGTGTGTCTCAAGTCGGTCAAGGTGTGTACCACTGCAGAGCGTACAGGTCTCTGGCGAGGGAGAGACTGCCTGTTCTGACACTGAATGTGAAATGGACGTGACCGTGGACAGTGACCCTCCTGTTTATAAATAGAGAATTAAATCGGGCCAAAAGTCAAAACCACCACATTGATACATCTCAGTTTAATATTGCAGCCATGGAGTAAGGGTCTGCTTGGGACACTCTTCTTTACAGATTGTATTCACCTTTTTCACCCCTGATGTGTGTATGGTGAGGAGGAGGAGTTAAGGAGTGTGTGCTGATATAGCGTGATGCCACACCCACCATACGAGAAACCACCTCAGGGATGAGAACCTGAGTGCAGCCGTGCGGCGGGTGATACCTCAGCACCACACTAGTCCGAATGGAACAGTGTGAATATTTTCTCGTATCCTGCCACCAACCCTAAAAGTTGAAGGACCTGCTTGCTGGGCTGAGTGTAGGTTAACGTCAATTGCGGGCTAAGGGGCTTGTTCAGGGGCCCAATAGAGTAGGATCACTCCTGGCATTCATGGGATTGAAACCAGCAACCTTCTGATTGCCAGCACAGATCCCTTGCCTCTGAGCCATACACTGTTATTCCTTCTGTTATTGTTAAGACCTTGTTGCTGTGGGGATCGTGGAAAGGTAGGAATCCAGTTACAAAGCTTTCCTTACGCTCCTGTAAAGGCAGCTGATTAGCTTAGCAGAACCATATTAAGTTCGTAGCGACTTCCTCAGATCTTTCAGCATCCCCCCCCCCGTACACATTCCTTAAGACCTAAGGCTAACGCCTAGCATTTGGCCAGAATACCTCCTCTGTACCATATCTAACCAGTGTTTACTTACACTAAGCAATCGTTTAGTCACCCTACGCAACCTTCTACCTCAGAGATGCGGCGTCTTAACGGATCCCGCTAAGGGGAGGGCTCGTCCCCCGCTTACGGAGGCTTCAAAACGACACAGGAGCAGGGAGCTTGCTGCTGGGAATTTATAAACAGGCCTGGATGACAGGGGGGCACCCTTTTGGTGGTGTTTTCAATTAGTGAAGTGTAGCCCCTGGTTAATAGACTCTGAGCTACTGAATCTGCTTAGGAGAAAGTGGATATGCAGAAGAAGACATTCACAGACACACTGAAGACCTACACACACGCACACACACACACACACACACACACGCACAGTTATACTCTCTTCTACTCTTCTAAGTCACGGGTTGGTTATCTTGGAGTTTCTTTAGGAGTCTGTTAATGACTGCTTCAGTGCTTTCTGGAAAAGCCTTAGTAAGCTCCAGTTACATACTGGGATCACTTGCCCTGAATTCCACATTGGATGTCATCCTTTAGATGTTTTATCAGGTCTCATCTCTGGCAGCTGAAATGTCTCAGTGCTTTTCATTCGAAAATCCGAATGCTGACGTATGTCACAGTATCGCCCACTTCCATGTTGTCAGAGGCACGTCCCATGAATTTTGGTATGGTTCCCACTTCCCTGTTATCAGAGGCACGTCCCATGAATTTTGGTATGGTTCCCACTTCCCTGTTATCAGAGGCACGTCCCATGAATTTTGGTATGGTTCCCACTTCCCTGTTATCAGAGGCACGTCCCATGAATTTTGGTATGGTTCCCACTTCCCTGCTATCAAAGGCACGTCCCATGAATTTTGGTATGGTTCCCACTTCCCTGTTATCAGAGGCACGTCCCATGAATTTTGGTATGGTTCCCACTTCCCTGTTATCAGAGGCACGTCCCATGAATTTTGGTATGGTTCCCACTTCCCTGTTATCAGAGGCACGTCCCATGAATTTTGGTATGGTTCCCACTTCCCTGCTATCAAAGGCACGTCCCATGAATTTTGGTATGGTTCCCACTTCCCTGTTATCAGAGGCACGTCCCATGAATTTTGGTATGGTTCCCACTTCCCTGTAATCAGAGGCACGTCCCATGAATTTTGGTATGGTTCCCACTTCCCTGTTATTAGAGGCACGTCCCATGAATTTTGGTATGGTTCCCACTTCCCTGTTATCAGAGGCACGTCCCATGAATTTTGGTATGGTTCCCACTTCCCTGCTATCAAAGGCACATCCCATCAGTTTCGCTATGGTTCTGCATAGGCATACAAGTAGATGTCGCCCAGTTTAAATAAATGACCTTGCGATCTAAAGGTTACTGGTTGAAATCTCATAATTGTCACTACTCTTGTACTGTTATGCACATATTGCAAATCAATTATGTATAATATAAATATATCCAGCAAGCTTTACGCTGTAGTAGTCAGTGAAATAATGTATTTAGGGAGTGTGCCAATGATAATGGTGATATCACTGGGTTCATCTGTAAACTGCTCACTCCTTTTCTGCTTTTCTTTAATGTAGAAAATACAGAGGCAGGCTAAGTTTACAGGCTAGCTCTCCTGCAGTGTCCGTAAGTCTTTGAGATTCAAATCCCTGCTCCTGCAGGCCTCAAATCTCAAGAATGCCCGAATAAAATCTCAGAGTCTCAGAATCGGAAGCAGTCAGGCTCCTACCCTGCTAACAATTTTTCATTCTAGGAACGTCTATGAAATGTTACAATTGTATTACGGAAACATTCAAATTGTCCAGTTTTCCTGATGTTCCCAGAACATTATCCCACTACTACAATCACTACTGCTAAGAATAATAATGTCAAAACAGTATACACACATCGCACTTTTATAAAATAGTATTCTATTATAAAATAATATTTTTCAACATTAATTGTGGTACAAGGATGTACAGGTAATAATGTTATCATGCTGACATTGGGAGAACCTTTGTTACAATGTAAAATGTTACAATTAACCTTTGTTACAATGTAAAAATTCCATTAGTGTTACAATAAAAACGTTCTTCGCCAGCTTTGAGACCTTCACATAACACTGGCTAAAGTTGCTGGGTACTGTTTTCTCATACATATGGAGCTAATGTTCCTGAAAGAATTAGTTACTCAACCGTCGGTAGGGAGCTGGGAGGGAGCAAAAATGCAGACCGTCTGGCAGGGAGCAAAAACATGGACTGTCTGTGGGTCCCTGAGGACCAGGTTGAGAAACACTGCCTTAAGCAACTGCTACATCAATTATTTTGTATTTGTTTGTAAACGAGCGTTAACGGTATGCCAACTGCCCTTCTTTGATTGGCTCTCTGCCTGGTAATTACCTTTAGCATCACTCTCTCTGTAGGTTTTTGCTCTGATTGTATATCGTTTATAATGGACACATATATACAGTAAGGTGAACTAGGCACCCACCAGCAGCACAAAATCTTCATAAATTTGTCATCTCCCTAAAGAAGCCGTGTTAATTAAAATGTTTTATGAGACGGCAGTTCGAATGGATGATTACACTTCCCACCTTGGTTTGCACACTCATTTTGCCTCTACCTGTTTTTGTTCAAACATCGCTCTGTTAGAAACAGAGGAGGAAAGTGCTATCATGACCTGGGGGAAAGATTTATTTATTTATTTTTTTTCAAATACCGACGGGAAATTCCCGAGACCCGTTTTCACACATTAAAGAAACTCCCCATTGAGGTGAATGAAAAGTTTCGATGTCAAAACAGACATTCCTGCCAAGAAAACCTGAGTCTACACTGAAATTTTCCAAGATCAAAGGGTGGGAAAATACAATGGCTGATGCTATGAGGTTGATTACAGGGGTCAACTCAAAAACGTGTGCTGTCAGCACTCTGCAGTTAATTCTTGGTTGTGCCATGCAAAAAAGTCTAGTTGATGTCAGTCTTTCTTCCTCCCCCTCCTCTGTCAGATGTGAAATAAAATTATGAACTACATTATTTCAGCCACCCATTGAGCTCTTGCTCGCTCCTCAACTAATTAACTGACTCACCAGTCTGGAGAGTGCAATTATTGCCCGAAAACTCAAGAGCGGTTTGATTAGCGAGCCTTGCTAACTTATTAGCTTACGGCTCTTCTCCGTATCCTCGCGTCATGCGGTTCTGCTGGAGTGACCAAGGAGTAGCCCTCACTATCTTGGATTTTGAGTGCCGTGTGCAGGAATGTTTCTGCGCATAGTGTCGGCTCTGCTTCAGCCCAGCGAAAGATTCTCTGCAGGGTTTTCTGCTCCGCAGGACCAGTCAATCCATTAGGCTGCCTAGGGCGCCATATTCTGAGGGGGCACGGCATGCCAATTGCGCATTGTTGCAGATAGGGGGCGCCAGCGGTGAAGCCTGCCTGGGGCGCCACACGGGCTAAGACCGATACTGCCACTCCAATCTGTTGCACTGAGAGGGTAAGGGTTAGGTTTCCTCACTCTGGCCTGGTCCCTACTGTCTTAGAAGGGGAAATGACTAGGAGAAAGAAGAAAAGAGCTAATTATTGGGAAGTAAAGGAACGAAGCCTGTGTTCTGATTAAGGACATCGTGATGCATTTTGTTTGCGTCTGTGATTGTTTACAAGCCCGTGCCTCTAATGGGGTGTTTTTACTGTGTGCTCTTGCACGCGTGTGCCTTTTAGCGGCGGCGCTGAAAGTTTTTCTTTTTCTTCCTCTCCGATTCGGTCGGAGGAATAAAAGAACATGTTTTTATCCCGTTGATTAAAGATTTTTTTTTTTGGCAGTTTGCGCAGCCCGCTTGGCAAAAGAAGAGCAAGCAAGCGGAGGAGGAGGAGGAGGATGACGGAGGCGAGGGACCACAGATGGGGTTGGGAACAAGTGACGTGGAAGCCAGATGTAGGGGGGGGGGGGGGGCGTGAAGGCCTGAAAATGGGCCGATGAGAGATATAAGGGTGGACAGGACAGGGCAGGACAGTGGGAGGAATATGAAAGAGACAGGAAGAAAATGGGAGAATCCCTCTTTTTGTCCTTAATTAGTGGGTGGCTATTGACAAAAGATGGCTTGTCCCCTTAATTTCGCCTGTTATGTAAAGTGGAGGCAAGAGCAGATGCTGCAGCTGAGGAAAGGGTCAAGCTCTGGCGTAGCTAAGAATCCCTTCCCTGTTGTCTCTCAATCAGTCTACTGCACTTGGGTAAGATGGGTCTCGTAATCCCTGTACCAGACACTGCTCGAGTCAGATGGAAAGGGAACAGGGAGATAACCAGGCGGAGCCCAAGCTACGGTCGGCCATGCTGGATAAACATGAAGGGTCAAAGGTCACACAGTGATAATGAGCTGGCCACGGGAGAGGTGCCTGAATGTCTGCCCCAGACAAGATTCAGATGTGGGACGTCATTAATAAAAACCTGTCATAAATATGAAAAACGCTGCCAATAGCCAATGACGGTAATAACACAATAGCTATTAAAATATTACGCCTATCACAGAATTCTTATTCACTGTAATCATTGTTTTGGTCATTGTCATCACCGTCGTTATTGCCAAAATGTAAATCATCACAGATCCATTTGAATTTATGAAGTATTCATGAAATGGAGTCAGATTGAAATATTGGCATGATTGTGATGACTATTAACACATTTTTCCCTTCGCTTTCATTCAATTTTTATTTTTGGTTAATATATTAATTATTCACTTTATGAGCTAGGTAGAAAGCACATCTTATGTGTTTGTTAGCGCTAAATATTTATGTGGTGAGCGTGCTTGGCTCCTATTTTCACCCCCGGGGCCTTTCCTACGTCTTGGGGTTAGGGATTTCAGGAAAGCATTGACTGTAGACCTCTCATCCGCATCCTCGCTTGCACTAGGACCCCCTCACCAAATTAGTAATCTGGGCCCGTTTCCTAAAAAGCCATTCGAAGGGAAGGTGCAGTTTTAGATTAGAGAGAGCAGCGCGCGTGTCTGCGCGTGTGTGTGTGTTTATGCGTGTGCAGTGTAGCGTGTGCATGCCTGGGGAAAAGCCTATAAACACTGGATTTTTCCCCCTTCTCCGTGCGTGTGTGTAATAATTCTGATCGCGGGCATTTCGATGCAAATAAGGCTTTTGAACATCTCTTAATCTTCATTTAAATTCAGATCTCCGAAACAGTCTGCAGGCTCCACGCTGTTATTTTAACACCAACAAGTCTCAGTTTGCTATTTATTTATGTAGCTCTATACTGTAATAACACGCCCGCTTCATCCGTCAGCTGTTTCCGAGTAATAAAGAAAATATTGGTTCCTGAAAAATTCTCGTTAAATAAACATTAAGTATTGAGTAGCCGAGCCTCTTTTCATAGAAAAACAGTACTGCATTTAATTAAGTCTCGCGTTTAGTCTTAAATCGCGTCTGTGTTTTGCTACGTGGTGGCGGGTCAGGGTATGTGCGTGTTTATTGTTATGTGAGTAGGTATGTTTATTAGGGGCAAGCGCTATTTAACGGAGAGCGAAGACTTTAACGGTAAAACAAACTGAAACGGAATGGCATGTCTCGGCACTTTTCCATACTCGCAGGCTAGATCACAGCCAGGCACATCCGACCGTAATTCTGCGCGTAAACGTGGGCTTAATATTTATTTTAGAGTCGCAGTGAGCTTTATTATTGAAGTGATGATTCATCTAAATGTCAGGAACTATATTTTCTTTTACAGAAAACAGACGGACCGCATTTCCTCGAACAGCTGCTGACATGATGTCGCTGCCCCTTTGAGGTCAAAGGTCAAAGTGCGAATCTCCCATGTTTATTTAGCGTGAACTTTCTTTCTTTAAACTAGCGAACGGTGCAGACAGACCGTTATGCATGTAGCATTTCTCAGTGACTGCGCCCCAGGGAGAGAGAGCGCATAGGTGGGGCTGGCGATACCATTTCCATTTAGTTTGTAAATGGCTTTCAGAATCGGCCGCGCTGCTGTAAAATATCACTAAATTTCCTGTCCCATGATGCGGCATCGCTTTGAGCGTTTCGATCAGTATCAGTCTGAGCAGATCGACCGCATACAGCACTGTACACAGGCAACCCCAGCTAACAGCTTGCTCTGAACGAATGAAAAACAGTCATTTTTACAGAACTTGTGAGACAGGCCTGTCCGCTGAAAGCTCTGCACTCCCTGGACCCTGTGTTGTAGATTATAACCGAGCTTTATTAGCCCTCAGAGGGGTTTCAGTGTAAAACAATCTTCCAGTTTAATCATTTCAAAAGGAACCAATTAGTAGCATAAAATACAGAAACGGCATCATTACTATTGAAGTAACTAGCTATTTATCCACTTGTATAGCCACTGAGAAGCTGTGGTTTGTACCCACTTGTGGAGGTTGTCACTGCTTGGTGCAGCGTGTGGTTCTGTGGGTTGGGTCAGGGTTGTGCTTGTGTCGAGAAGTTCGCTCAAGTGCCATCCTTGGTAGAATCTATTGGACCCTCAACCATTTCAGTTGAATGTGTGTGTGCTTATGACAAAGGTGGGATACCATACGTGAAAAGAAGCATTAAACTTATACCTATACTCCTGCGAATGGCAAGTAGAGCATGTTTTCGTTAATTCTTTCTTCAGCGGTTTTTTCTTTTTCGCCCGGCTACCGTGACGACAGCCGGCAGCTCACATACCGACCGGACGACTCAGGGCCTCTTGCCTAAGCTGACACTGTCGAAACGTACAGGAGCGTGTCGGGCCACGTCACGTGATCAGGGCCGATCGATTCCGTTGGATTTCCATCGCTTTCATCTGTGACGGGTGCGAACTCTCCCCGATGGGGCCGGGGCGAATAAAGATCAGTGCAGAAAGTTATCGTGCATCTGCTGTGGTGCGACGCGAAACGCGAGTCGGCCGTGCGATCCTCTGATCGTCGCGTATCATTTCTGACAATTCTGGGCCTGGCCACCAGGGACTCCCCCCTCCCCGTGTTAAATGGTTTCACGTTCTGAAGGTTTGCGTGACTTGTCGTCGTCAGCGATGACAACCCGGCTCTGCCAAAGCTGAGAGCGTTGGCTGGCATGATTTGGGAAAGTGTGTAAGAATAGCGAGTAAACAGAGAGAGAGAGAGAACTGGGTTATGCAAACTGTAAGGAGCCAAGAGTAGACAGCCGTAGGTAGAAGCACGTTGTACAGGCAGGAGGACTGACATTCAAATGTCTAAATTATTTACGCTTATCTGTAAATGCTTTACAGCTTGCTCTAAATCTTTGAAATGCATCTTTAAACTCTTTTAAGACATCTTCAGATGACTTCAAAATACCTTGAAGCATTACGTTATATAAGATCCGTCTAATTTATGTCAGGTATTTATATAAGATGTTTTTTATAGCTATTTGAAATAGAATCGCTTATGTCTCAGGATTATGATAGCTAATAGATTTAGGTGTTTAAAGATATTTCTTTAATTGAGATCTAACGTCGATTTGAGTAAGCAATACCGCCAGGGTTTCATTCCTATCCATTTAAATATAGCTGAGTAAAACACTGGAATTTTACAGATTTTTAATGGCTGTTTTAATGGACACGAAGTGCATATTTAGAAGAGACCAATTACTCAATGAGGCTAATTAATAATTACAGCTATTGATAATAGTGTGCGTTATTTTAAATACGTGAATTTTATTCAGCTGTAGATATATAAAAATCAATCGTCGAGCTGAGGCCCTTGAAACACGGTTTATGTATCGGTTAACGAGGAGCACATGCCTGGGATCGGGGGTGGGGGTGGTTGTGTTTACAGCCGGTAAGTGGCTTCTTTCAGGTCCTATGCATGTGTACATTAAGTTATGCTGCTTCCAAGGAAAAAATTTAGGGGCGGGCTGGGGGTGCGTGTCCCCAGCCTGGGGGCTTCATGCCTTCCACAGCTCTGGCATCATTCTGGCCACATGACAGCTTGGATGGCATCAGATCTTCAGTGGGCATCAAACTGCAGTGACACGCCTGATCACGGCTGTCACCACAGGGCATGTGCTCTGTCTGTGCTCGCAACAGACTATGGGCGTGTTTTGATAAAAAAAATATATTTATCTTTTTTAAACTGCTGCCCAGTTTCACCTGATTTTTTATTTGCTGTCATTTTTTGAGGCGATAGCCAGGAATTGTTAACGAGATAAAATCGGGAAGCATTGGGAAGTCCCTTCATCAACGGAAATGCAAATGTGTGTGTGTGTGTGTGTGTGTGTGTCTCTCTCTCTCCCGGACAGGAGTCTCTTAGATCAGAACGAGAGCTCAGAGTAGAGCAGCGCAAGCTTTCATGTTTGTCACTGATGCGATCTGACTGTCTGCAGATTTAGCTTTGAATCTGTTTCACTTAAAATGAAAGAAGTCCGTCTCTAATTCTTCTATTGAAAAGTTAGCCTGACTGTGGCTGGCGCTTACCAGTTTTTTTTTTTTAATACTTTTTTTGCCTCCACCGTATTAATCCCAAAAATGTCTTCTTTTGAAAGGCCCGCTTGTCTTTTGCAGTGCCTGAGAATGGCAGCCCGGCGTAAGCAGCGGTTTAAGTAGGGGGTGCAAAGTATTTTCCCTCTGTGTTTGGTGGAAGCTTCTCCCTCGGAATACCGGATTCCGATTTCGCTGCTTTGCCTTAAGACACGCCCCTTCATTTCCTGCCGGGCACCTTGATGATCTGCCTTCACTCGCACCTGTCACCCGGCAACGTCGCACTGAACGGCAATACGGCCGATCGCAGCCGCTGTGATTTTTATTTTCCTTGTCAATCGCTATGAGACACTCTTGTATCCCGGGAATTCCGCCGCACGTAAAAGTTACCTTTCCTTCTCCGTCACCCGTCGGTGACCCAGGGGCCTGCACTACCACGGCGAGGACGCCTGACAGCTCCGTGACGACTTGGCACGGTTCCCGGTGAGCTCACCGGTGGGGGGGAGGTGGTGATGTTCACTAGCCCCGCGGCAGCCCCCGGGTTCGCCATTAGCACGGTAGCTCCTGGTGGCGGATTCTGCGTCGGGCAGCAGCAGACGAGACGTCTGGGTGGGGGGGGGGGGGGTCGTGTCTTACGCACAGCCGACCACAGAGGGGCAACCGGAACAAGGATTAACTGAAGTAGATATGGCTGGGAAGTTTGGAGCACAGAGAGTGAAAACCCACCCTGAGGCTGTTTGCACATAAGCATGGAGCTTGTCCTAGTGAATACTCTTCTGAAACTCTCCTAAATAACCCCCCCCCCGCCCCCCCAGCCCCTGTTGCTCACCCCTGACCTGACTCTCCGCAATGACCTTCAACCTTCCTATATGTTGCTTAACCTCAACCTCTTAGACACACCACAAAAGAGGTACTTTTCAGATAGGGGCCCAATGGAATTTTAAGGTATCATACCTAAAAAGGAGGGAGGGGAACATGTCCGATTGCCCTCTTTCAGGGTCTCTGGACACTCAGTTCCCAAGCATAACAATCGATATTTTTACCAGCGCTGTTGCGCGGCAGATCTATGCCGTACCACTCTGCTCCCCCGGCGGTCCGCCTCCCCTCTTCCTGTCCCTGCCATTTGCATAGCTGATTGCTTACATTGCTAACGAGCTTCCCATCGATCGGCTGAAGGAGCCTCTCTTGTAATTGCAACAGTGCGACAGAGGAGAAAAAAAATAGGATTATTTATTAATGGCCAAGCTCAGGCCGTCCTGAAAAGTAGTGTGTGTGTTTTTTTTTTTTTTCCAGTGATGAAATGGAGGTCATGTCTTCATTCTTGAGGGGTCGCGGTGCGTGGCCGTGTATCCCCATAGGACGGTGGGGTGGGGGGCATGATGGGAGGGGCAGGGGTTTAAGGGAGGTTAAGGACAGGGCTGGCTTTTCTGCTCCAGGCTGACAGAAACAAGAGAAATGGGACATAACAGAGGCCAGGAAGGAAAGAAGGAGCTGACGCCCAGCGGGAGGAGATCAGATTCCGAACTCCTCCGCGGTGCCAGCGAGGATCGTTGGCCGTGTAACCGAACAGTCTCGCATCTCCCATCCTTTTCTCCGGGGAACTCCTGTTCCTCAAACTCAGATCCGCGTCCATCTGTTATCCCCTCTTCTCTTTTTGGCTCCCTGTGCTCATCCGTTTAATTTGTCTGCCGCCACGTTGGCAGCCAGAGGTCAGTTGTCCCAGCTGACCCCGACCCCCGAGCATCGTCGCAGAGGTCAGAGGTCGGCTAGCAGAGAAGCCGCCTCTGCCATTCCTCGCTACTTTAATCTCCGTAATGCTTTTTCTGGGGATCACACATCTGCTGTTGTTTATATTCTTGGTGCTTTGGACCCATTACTTCTGGCATCTGCAATGTTTAAATTCCTAAATGCAGCCCACTGATCCCCTGACATGCTTCCATGCTGGGTGTCTTACTTTGAATTATCCTGGTTTTCCACTCAGGAAGACGTAAGAAGAAACAGAGCGACAGTTTCTTCGGTACGAGAGACTCTCGAGAACTGACTTGCGCAAATAAAAAATTTATGTAGAGTTTACGGAAGCACAAACACGAAAAGGCGACATATGCCTGTAAATAATTTTACACTTCATTATCTTTTTGTTTATTTAACGTATGTCCCTTATTACTTATTACTAGTATACATTTGTTTATTTTTTGCTATAAGGTCTAGAATAGTATGCAAAGGTAAATTCAACTTATATAAGATTTGACTTATGTTGGCGTTTGTGGAATGGACTACTTACGTCAATCCTAAACAGTCCTCTCCTCTCGCTACTCTGCACAGACCCGACAGGAAGAGTGGCAGTTGGGTTTCCCTTGGTTGCAGAATAGCACGGAGAGCTGGTTAAGAAGGAGATATCTTTGGAGCCGCTGTGAGTCCGGTTAGTGCCGGGCTGAGGAGTGAGCTTCGCCTAAGTGGATGTGCTGGAGTGGAGAGTGATCAGAGCGAAGGACACTCGAGCCCCGAGAAAAGGCCGCCTGCGCGCGTTCAAATAAAGCCCTCAAACTGGGTAAATACCAGCTGCACAAACGAGGACGGCTGCGCGAGTCGCTGAGAAATAAAAGTGTTTGAGGGCGAGTTAAATAACGAATCGTAATTCCTGCCATGGAGACTCAACGGCGCCTTAATCGAGGGGCTGAAGGAAGAGCTCGAATGTCCCCCCCCCCGGCTCAAGGCCTTGTTGGGCCTCTCGGGGGAATCTATTAGTGAGCACGCAAGCGGCCATCGCGTTGCCGCCGGACTTCAAGGACCATAGTGCCCTCTCCGTTATTTATTATTATTATTTTTATTTCTCTCTCTCCTCCTCGGCGGCGTCACGCATAGCGAGCAGCCTTGGCGGCCAGGTTCAGCGAGGGAGGGGTAACGGCGGCCGCGCCTCACTGCTCCTGCCACCGCGCGAGTATTTTTGTTTAAGCTAACAAGCCGCCGCTCGCCGGCTCTCGCGCCGACTGCAGAATCACACGTCTGCCTCAGACTCCGAGTGAATTGCAAATTCCCCCCCCCCCCCCCCCAGGGTCCCGTCCTTCGACGCGACTTTTTTTTAATACTCCCAGAGCCCCGGAGATCAAATGATACCCCTCACCCCGCTTTGGTAGGTGAAACAGGACGCCATTATCCGGGGAAGGGCCTTGTGCAAACAGTTAATATTTGTTATTAAAATAGAACAGGCTCCCCCCATTAAATATTTACATATTTTACAAAGAAAATCGTCAGCATCGATTTTGTATTCACTTGCAGTCTGCTTCCTGTCTGGGGGGGGCCGGGGGGGGGGGGGTCCTCTGCATTTGAGCTGGGGGGGAAGCGAGAGGGGAACACATTACGATTTTAGGCCTCCTCTTGGGTACCCTGCCATCCCCTTGGCCTCGTGTTTTACTTCGGGACAGACCTTCCCTCCTGACGCTCCCAAAATTTCATCTGGCATCCAATCAGGCTGCATCTCCCAGCTGGAGAGCCACACCCACCCGCCCCACGCTGCTCCTCCAATCATTTGCCCTCCACATAAATCATCAAGGAGGGCGACGCCCCCACCGCCATCTCCCCTTTCCGCTCCCTTCCCTCCTTTTCCTGGTGGGGTGGTTCTTACAAGCCCCCCCAGAGTTTCCGACTGTTAATTAAGGGCAAGGGCTGCACGTTACTGAGAGGGCGCTCTTCCGTGATTAATGCCCGGCCCCTAGCCCATGCCGCCCGCCAGCCTCCCCCTGCGAGCTTATGCTCTTCCTGTCGCATATCCGACGCTCCATCGCTGGTGAAATTTAATTAAAAACGCCACGTCACCTTCCACAAATCTCTCCTTCTTTCCTTTGTTATTTACATTAATGCCCCCCCCCCTCCCATCACATCGGCACCCTGTCCGGTGCACATAGGTGAAAAGACGCAAGAGCAGATATGTACACATGATTAGTCGCACACGTGTCCATGGGCAGGGCTGGTGGGTGGGACAACAGGCAGCTGGGCCAATGGGGAGCTGTCAAAATGAAAGAGGCGGGCTCTCCCACTGCAGACCAAGATTCACACCTGCATGAATCATCGAGCCCCTCAAACTGCTTGAAGAAGGTGCTGGAACTGCATAGACGTGGGTCTCCTGCATCCTCGGCGTCGGCGCTGAATATGACACAGTCAGGTTCAACCCGGCTGCCGCTGCCACTAGATTTTAAATAAAGAAACTGAGTTATTTTTTTACTCCATTCTGAATGTGAAGGAATATTCCAGTAGATGGATAAGAAGAGCCTTTCCTCCTGCTGTGAAGTCTTGATTGGCCAACCGGGTTCAACAGGGCAATGACTCCACACCCTTATATCTCTTGTTCATGGTCCTCTTTCATTTCCTTCGATTCTGCCAGCGCTGGCTGTGTTTGGACGACGTGCTCCAAACGCCCATTTCTGTCCCCGCCACCACAGAGATAAAGGATCCCCAGGTCACTGTCCCTCTACAGACTCGGGGACGGCGCCTTGCAGAAGGGCGGTTTGCCTGAAGGACTTGGATAGCAGCTTGAGTTCGGGAGCAACCGTGCAGAAGGGCTGCTTAGAGAGGGATAACCGCAAGAGAGCCGGAAGCGCGTGTGCCGCATGTAAGCCTAGAAGCAGAAGGAATCGTGCACGCGTGTGCCGCCAAGTCCCGTGCGAAACATGGCGACACCGTGTAGGAGCACTTGGGCGGCCCAGTTTCTAGCTGGGGGGACTTGGGGTCAGGGATCAAGGCAGGCCTTGGCATGCATGAAAAAGCAGCCCTCCTGTGAGTCACGGATTGCTGGAACGATGGAGTGGTTTAATAAAGAGAGGAGCGAGGAAATCACTGAGGGCCACATTACCACGGCGCACCGCCACCCCCCCCCTCCTCCATTTGGCAGCATTTAAGTGGCACTGTTTCATCTGCAGCCTTCTTAAAACACCCCCCTCCCCACCCCGCACAGAAGGCGGATACAGGGACGTCATGTGCTAATGTACAGCATCTGAGAAGCCGTTGCCAGACATGTGCTCACGTCTCCAAAGCCCAGGCTGATGAAGAAGTCAGCATAGAGCAGACAGTGAATGACATCAGGCAGGAAGTGACATCAGACAGGAACTGGCTGACCTTCTCCATGCCACACTATCATATCCTAAGATGGCACTCTTGGGGGTGCTCTCTCTTTATGCATTGATGCCCACCTCTGTTTGAAGTTCAATGAGATGCGTTTTGGCATTCGGTTTTACCCCACGAGGGACAGCGATCCTCCGGTGGGCCTCAGAAACGAGCCATCACCTCAGCTCGTGGCCTCGCCTTCATTCCCCTCATCTGAAGCCTTCATCTCTCCATCTCCCCGTATAAGACACACAGAAACCACACACTTATGGCTAAATGCATTTTTCCTCCCAAATGAATGACACGAGTAACAAGAAACATCAGTTGTTTATATTTGACTTCCCACACGTGGTGTGTGTGGGACATGTTAATTATGGACACATGTTGTGGTTTTTGCAACTCAGTCCCCAGATTTAAGCATCCCCCCCCCCCCCACCTCCTTCCCTAACCCTCTTCTCCCAGCCAGACCTCCTCTCTCTCTCCCTCTCTCCTCCTGTTCTTTATTTCACTCGCTCTCCATTATTTATGTATTCATGAGGCTTCTTTCTCCGCTGCTGTCCCTTCCACACTCCTTAAACAGCACAGGGCTGCCAGGGGAGATAGCGGTGACAGGAGATCGATAGGGAGTCGCCCCCCTCCCCCTCAGCCGCCCGTCAGTCGCTGCTGGCTACTCCTTCACAGGCAGAATATTTACTCTTTATAATGAGGTGAGGACAACCTGTAAAGGCAACAAATGAAGGGGTGTAGAGAGCCCGACTTATGGAGCACTTTTCAGTGAGGGCTCACCATGTGGTGCGGTGGCAGTGTTTTGGGCAATTGGGGTGCAATGAGAGGGACGTCCCAAGAGGATGTTAGGGAAGCCTGGGTGTTTGGTGAACTTGGCGACATGAGGTCAGTTACCCACAATCTCCGAAGAGGAATAATAATACGAATAATGGATAAATGTGATTGAGAGTATGGGCATAGGGTCATTACTGAGTGTGGTGTATTGCTTTGGGAAGGTGTCTTAACAAGTTGAAGTGAGTGAGTCCCTATGGCCCAGGGATTTTAAGCAAGAAGTGACTGGCACTTTGAGCAGGAAGTGGCCAGTGAACTGAGCGGGAAGTGGCCAGTGAACTGAGCGGGAAGTGGCCAGTAAATTGAGCAGGAAGTGACCAGTGTACTGAACAGGATGTGGCCAATGAATTGAGCAGGAAGTGGGCAGTGAACTGAGCAGGAAGTGGCCAGTGAATTGAGCAGTAAGTAACCAGTGTACTGAGCAGGAAGTGGAAAGTGAATTGAACAGGAAGTGGGCAGTGAACTGAGCAGGAAGTAACCAGTGTACTGAGCAGGAAGTGGGCAGTGAATTGAACAGGAAGTGGGCAGTGAACTGAGCAGGAAATGGCCAGTGAATCGAGCAGGAAGTGGCCAGTGAACTGAGCAGAAAAGAAGGTTGGCAGCCCTTGACTGTCCAGCTGGAGACTGGGGCACCATTAAGTATCAGACCATGAGGTCCAGCTTACGCCACACTTTCCTTAAAGAAAAAATCCCTGCACCAGCTGCGTCTGTTTATATGGATCGTTACGGCTATAAATAACTGCCCACCAGGCAAGACTGAAAGATTGAATGCAGGATGGGAAAAAAAATATTTATTTGCTTTGTTTATTTTAGAGTTTATACTTGTTTATACGGTAATGGATGTTGAAACATACTTTTCTTTTCAGGGAAATGACACTCATTAGAGCATAACCTATGAATATATATACCGTCATGTTCGAGTGATTATGTGCTTGTATTTCTGGCCTGATTGTATTTGGTTTTTAATGCCTTGTTTTCTTGTTCTGTACTCTGCAGTTCCCACAGATTGCTAGTCCTACAGGTGCACAAAATATGTCTTAATCTTTCTTTTTTAGAATCTTTGGCTGATTATTTTTGCCATTTGGGCGACCCTCCCCGGCACCAGCACAGAGAGTGCTGTCAGTGGGGGGCAGCCGGTGGCTTCAGCAGGTCGTGCTGGACACATTTTCCCCCGGCTGTGTCCCACACGTGACTCCGAAACACACGGGCCCAAAAGGACTCCTCTGTGCAAATACCACAAATAACTCGGCTGCTGTTCCTCCCCAAAATGTCACATAATGACACGAAAATGTCCGCTGGCTAAGCGAAGCAGCAGTGGGGTAGTCGTGGCGACTGACGGGAATCTTCTGATGTGATATTTTACGCTGCAAGAGAAATGCGAAAATCAATGAGCCACCAATATGTCACCAACCTCGGCTATAGAAAAAAAAAATTGGCAAAATGACGAGCAGCAGAAATTATAGAGGTCACTGCGCTGACCACTCTCGACTTGTTTGCAGTGTCTCTCTCTCTTCAGATGTCTTCTCTAATTGATTTCTTCTGTTTTTTTTATTTCTTCCTGGCTATCCACAGTGATTTCTTCTGGACCGGAACATGGTAGAAATGTTTCTGGATCTCTCTTGGGTCTCCGAATGTTCCCTCACACACCCTCATGTACTGGGGAGGCTCTGGCGTTATTGAAAAGCTCAAAGTGGCATTTTCATTCACAGTGCTGCATTCCGGCCTAAAACCCACAAGGAACCGAAGGGTTCATGTAATCAGAAGAGCGTAATTAAGGTCTCTTCGTCTTTTTCTTCCTCTTCCTCTCTGATGGAGTGTGTAATTGAAACAAGGAATTATTCTGTTGGGAAGCCTCCCCAGCTAATGGAGATAGATCCCTGGAACGTTGTTCCATGTTTTTCTGAAGCGTCGTGAGTCATTCAGAGCTTCGGAATTTTCTTGGACACCTGTGAGACTTGATGTTTAACTCCTCATACCAAACTCCCAGGGACGGATTATGGACCGGGCCAGCGGGGCCGCTGCCCAGGGGCCCTTGGGGTGCAGGGGGCCCATGGGGCCCCTAGCCCAAAACAATTTGCAATGCTTATCAACAATGTATCGTTGTTTCGTTTGTCTATTTTAGAGGGCCTACATTCTTTGATCCTCTGCCTACAAGGGCCCCTGACCCTATAGGGAGGGCGTTTGGCTGCCAAGGGCCCTTGAATTGTGGTGGTTGTGGTGGTGGTGCTGGTGGTGGTGGTGCTGGTGGGGGGGGGGGCCCTCGGGAACGTTTTGCCCAGGGGCCCACACAACCCATAATCCGTCCCTGCAAACTCCTCATACCAAACTCATACCTTCTGACTTCATACCCACAGGTGGCAATTCTGACCCCTCGATGATTTATACACAGATCTGCGTAAGTTAGCGAGTAATCAGACTTTCCCGGAATCTGCTCCGGAGTGGGGAGCAGGTCGGAGGCCGAGAAAAGGCAACGATGTGGAAGCAGGAGTTGGAGGTAGAGAGATGCTACAAATCTGGAGGTTTGCTGGTGCGCTCCTGACATTGGATCAGAAGCTACACCTAGGGCAGGAAGGGGGCGAAGTGGGTGTACATGTTGGCGTAGTTGCCCAAGATCATGAGAAGTAGGGAAAATTGAAAACGATATAAAGGTTATTTGCCATTTGACCCTACATGACCTTCCTCATGTCTCCATGAGTGGTATTTAATGGCGAGTTAGGACCTGCGAGACAGCTGCAGATGGGATGACGAGGGGCGTAAGTGAAACAGACGTCTGGTGAATTTCCCGGGTCCCAGAAATTCAGGGCTAGGACACAAGTTGTGTGTGTGTATTATTGGAATGGAGTGCACGCGTGTGATGAGTGTGTGCGCGTGTGATGAGTGTGTGCGCGTGTGCATCTGCTAATGGAATGGGCCGCATTTACACACCGGACAGCCGTCCCTGAGCATCCGGCTCTTTCCTCTGCGCTGAGACTAATGGTCCGCTGGGCTCGTTAAAACCCCGGCAGTGCATTAACCTTCCCCGGGACTGGCCGGGCGCTCTGGCAGCTTGGCGTGAGTCCCAGCCGTGCCCCAAATCATCTGGCAGTGTCAGATTTGGGGGGCGGGGGCGGGGGGGGTGGATTATTAGGCAAAACTGCCATTTTAAAATAAGCCGTGTTGCAATGGAGAGTAGACCGCTATTATCCAAAAATATGTGTCATGCAAAGACAATGTTCTGGCTTTAATAGAATTAAAAACTTTTGTGGGTTTTTTTTTTTTTGGTTGGGGGAGGGGGTGAGCTGGCACATTAAATAGCCTTGTGTGCCTTTTTATTGCTAGTTCACGGCTACCGTTTGTTTCACAGAAACAAATTCTGTCAAGGTACTTTGCCTGTTTTTTTGCTACACCAGTTAGCCATTCAGGACTCGGTAAAAATTTTAAATACACGCATTAACAATTAAAGGCGCACCATTCCTATTGAGGCAGCTTTAATTGCCGTTTGACTTCAGTAACCTGAAGCCCATTAGGGTCGGTGGGGGCCCACTGGGGAGTGTGGGTGGCCTGCCTGTGCGTGCAAGGCGGAAGGTGGACGGGACAGTGTGCAGCAGATGTAACCTTGAACAAGGTCCTTGGCGGTAATTGGGACGCTAACGAGATCTCCTCCAGCAGCGCCGTTAAGAAGGAGCAGTCCGGCATAGGCGTCGCTAATCAGCCCAGGCTGGGGGACACCTGGCTCGTGGGGAAAAAACAGTAATGGGGATGTTAGATCTGTGAACAGGAATGGTGGATGTGAGATCCATAAATGGGAATGGTGGATATGAGTTTCAGAAATGGGAATTGCGGATGTGAGGTCTGGAAATGGGAATGGTGGATGTGAGGTCTGGAAATGGGAATGGTGGATGTGAGGTCTGGAAATGGGAATGGCGGATGTGAGGTCTGGAAATGGGAATAGTGGATGTGAGGTCTGGAAATGGGAATGGCGGATGTGAGGTCTGGAAATGGGAATGGCGGATGTGAGGTCTGGAAATGGGAATGGTGGATGTGAGGTCTGGAAATGGGAATGGTGGATGTGAGGTCTGGAAATGGGAATGGCGGATGTGAGGTCTGGAAATGGGAATGGCGGATGTGAGGTCTGGAAATGGGAATGGCGGATGTGAGGTCTGGAAATGGGAATGGCGGATGTGAGGTCTGGAAATGGGAATGGCGGATGTGAGGTCTGGAAATGGGAATGGCGGATGTGAGGTCTGGAAATGGGAATGGCGGATGTGAGGTCTGGAAATGGGAATGGTGGATGTGAGGTCTGGAAATGGGAATGGCGGGGAATGGTCATCATGCCGCAGCCTGTGAGCTCCACAGTGCCTTTGAGTCCTTGCAGACCTGTTGATTTCAGACAAGGCTTCCTAGGAAGGCTTATTGTCATGGCGACCACGATCGCTGCCCATCTCGCGCCTTGGCATCTGGGGTGGGGGGGGGGGTTGTCTCGAGGCTCTCTGGGAAGAAAACGCGTGGAATTGATGGGACATGGATGGCAAGTTGATCAGAAAGCCCCGCCCCCCGGCACACACTTCCCATTCCTCTGAAAAATGGGCCTTGGTAGTGGGTGGGTGGGTGGAGGGAGGGCACAAAAACTAATCGATCTGGCAGTGCTGCTCCCCAGCAGCCCCGTTCCTGAAGGCAGTGACGAGCCCCCCCCCCAGTATAATGCGTCAATGCGGCTGCCCGTAACCGAGATGGGGGAGGGGGGCGGGTCATCCAGGTAACATTACTCAACGTGTCTCCACTTCCCTCCTACCTCCTTTTCTTATAAGAAGAAGGAAAGGAACAGAAGAAGCAAATGAAAGGAGAGAGAATAAATGGGAGAAAGGTCACAGCAGACGGATGAGAGGGAGGTGGATCGAACAAGCGAACGGAGGAGAAGTTGATGCGGAGAGGCGGTTTCTATTCGTCGTTCTGTGAGGAGCCTGTGGGGGGTGTCATGGTCAAGGTCAGGACCCCAACAGCATGCCGGATAACTTCAGGCTTCACGTGGAGGTCGTGTGGGGGGGGCGCTCCTTAGCAACCTGGTAGCATCCCATACTAAAAGTCAGACTGCTGCCCTGCTCTTAAATTTACATGTTTATTTCTCGGATGCTTTTGTTCTTTGATATTTTCAACTCGTTTTAGCATCTTACAAGTGCTCGCAAGTAGATGAAGCGGTGGTAAACACATGAAAGGAAAGGTCATCGAAGTGGGCACAGAAAATCTCTCTTCGAGCTGTTATTTACAACGTAGCGTTCGCTCCTCGGTGGGTGCTGCATAAATAGGTGATGAAGGACTGCATGTGTAGAAGTGCCACTAGGTGGTGCTGTGGAGCACTTGGAGCTTTCATCTCTGCGTGGTGCCCCAGCTCTCAGGGTCAGCGTCCCTGCTGCAAGGGGGTTGTGGGGGATGTTGGGAGTTGAGGCTGGCTGCTGTTGCATCGCTGGACGTATTCGTCCCCACTCATTGGGGACGTGCTTACGCTTACAATCCGCCCTTTGTGTCCCATGAAAGAGGGATGGTGGATTCCACTGCCTGGGGATTTGAGGATAGTGAGAAATGGGATTTCTGGAATATGCAAAGTCAGGGTGTTCGTGTTTGGGCAGATGGTGGCTGGAAATGTGTCCCCCCCCCCCCGCCCCCCACACTCATTGTCCCTTTACTGAGCATGCTCGTACCCACACCCACTTCTCATGCCAACTCATGGTCGACTCTGGGGTGCCCTCTAGTGGCTCATCGTCCATCTGCCCTGTCCACCTGTCTCCTGTTGCCCGTACTGATAAAAATCCGTTCTTCCCTGTTCATGGGTGTCTGAAGAACTATCTCAAAGGACAAGATAAGGCCAAACCGGCATTCAACGAACACTAAAGTGCCATTTGTGACCGTCTTTGGCTTCTCCTAGACAGCACCGGCTTTCAAACGACCGCTCCGTTTGTGTCTCCTCCTACGGTCCCGCGATATAAATTTCTGTGCGGGATGATGGGGCCTCCCTGTTAAAGGCCTGCGGGGTCCGCCTTTTAAAAGACCTCGTTTGGCTGGGGTGGGAGCCCGTGGGGCGTTCCGTGGTCAGTATCTGCTGGAGGCCTTCAGAGGCCTTGTTCGTCAGAGCCAGCATCGCGTGCCATTTCCCGTTAACCTCCCCAGTCTTCAGTGTAATGTACTTCACTCAGCAGAGGCTCCGACTTCATGCTCTATATTGTTTGTGGACGCTGCCCTCTCAGACATGTGTGTTAAGGAAGTGTGCGTGCTAGAGTGGCCGTGGCCGGGAGGTCAGTGCGAAGGCCCTTTCAGCTGAAGCACTCCTCCCGGAGCCTCCTTTTGCACTCCCAGCAGCCTGTTCCTTCCCACCTCCGTCGCCTCCTCTTTTCCAGTGTGCCGCCACGCATCCATATATGTCAACGTCATGCTGGCGTGACATTTGAAAATGTACGTCTGCTGCTTTCTCTGTCTCTCCCCCCCCCCCCCCCCCCCCCCCCAGGCAGAAGTAATATGTAATAGGGCCGGTGGCTTCCTGCATGTGGCGCTGGAAGCGATGTGTGTTTTTTTCCTCTAGGGAGCCGCTCGTTGGGTGTCCGGACAGGTCAGGCACTGATATGTTAATTTCGTTCTTTTTTTGTTTTCTCGTGGATACATGCGCCTGTCAGACTGCCCCGACACACACATGTGCGCGCTGTGGACCAGTCCTGCCTTTCAATCCTGCAGATCAGGACAGCCACCGGTGACACTGAGTGCGCACCAGAGGCACAGACAAAGGCGGAGCCACAGACAAAGGCGGAGCCACAGAGGCACGGCCCTAGCTGAAAGTTGATTGGCCCATGGAGAGCCCCCTCCCCATCACTCACCGGAATTGGCTAATGATAAGATTGCTACATCTGTACGAATTACACCCCCCCACCTTAAAAAAAAAAAACTAATCATAGAATTGCCTCTGGGGGGCATGTACCCTACTGTACCACCTTGGCACTGGCAGAATAAATATTATAAAAAACATAGTGGTTTATTTGGAAACAGGGATCTGCAGTAGGGCAGTTGGGGCAGATTTGCTGAAGGCAGAGAAGGCAGAACTTAGGAATAAGGGCCAAGGAAGGTGGACATTTCCCTGGCGTTTGCTGCGCCCGTGGAATCCTGTCCCGCTCCCTCTTCAAAGCACCCGCCCTCCCCGCCGCAGGCTGTAATGACTCCCCAGCCACATAAAGCAGTGGGATGGCTTCGTGCCTCATCATGAAGCCATTTTCCCAGCCGCAGGAAATTGATTTAATTCTGTCATCTGTTTCCCATTTAGGGGGTGGTCGCTTTCTATTTGCGTTATATGGCACGGTGTGCGATTACCCCCCCCCCCACCCCCAACCCTGATGGGCTGACCTGTAGGCAACAGAGGGTCTGCAGGGGTGGGGGTGGGGTGGTTCCTGTGGGGGGCAAACCGGCGCGTGACCCTGGAACCGGATACTCGGCCTCCGTTGGGGAGGAATCCAGCAGCGTCCAGGGCCCACGTGTTGAACATGCTCCGATGTTCAGAGGCTTTGAAGAAACCAGCGTTCTGTGTTTAATAACCACCAGAGTTAATGACAGGGCTGGACTCTGGGGTCTTTCTCATATGTCTTTTAAAGTGACAGTCTTGAAGTTATTTTTATCGGCGTTCCAGTCAGGATAGTTTCATGATGATAGCAGTTTGACCTGAATCAACATCTGGAATTAAATATTCCAAGCAGCCCTTCTTTGACTTATTTAAAGCTAAATTTGCGCTCCCTAAAAACTGAGCCTAAAGACCTGGACAGGAATGGACTGTCCCCTTTCTGAAAATCACAGGATGGTGCTATCTTGTCTGTGTGCATTTATCCTTGTACACATTTTTTGCGAGTGTGTGAGTGCCTGCCTCTGGATTTGTGTCTAAGTGCATCATTGTTTGTTTGGCAATTCGAGCATTACACGCCAAAATGCGGCTTTCACCAGAGATTACTTAAGACTTTATTGTCTTGTATAAAAACATCTCCAAAGTCCCAATCAAATATAAAACATTAGCGATGGGTGGAGCATTTTTAACTCACCTCTGTTTCCTGCTTGCATTCTTGAGTGTTTCTGCAGAAACGGAGGAGGTTTGTTGATTCCAGCGTCCCAAAAGATCAACCCTAACTATATGCCCCTGTCCCCCCCCATTGGGTAGTGCCGTTGTGTGGTCAACAGGGGGCCCCGGAATAATAAACACCGTCGATGTGCATGGTTATAGTTTGTGTGTGTCATTGTGTGTATGTAAGTTGGTGCATATTAGGTGGGGGCGTTGTGTGGTGCAGTGCATTAAGCCACTGTGTCATTGGTCTGAATCCCAGAGTAGGTACAGTGATTTTGCTTTTGGACCTTTGAGCCCCTTAACCCCCGATTCCATAAAAATGTAAGTTCAATCAGATGAAAGGATCTCCTAAATAAATAAAATTATGTAAAATTTAAATGTATCCGCTGCATGAGGCAGGGCATCCTGAGCAGGGCCCCAGCCTGTCACATCCCGCAGTCATACGCAGGCGCCGCGGTCGAGGCTGTTTTCATTACCGCTCAGGAAGCCGCGTGACACAGGGTGATGTCGCCGACAGACACAGCACAAGCCCCGGGTGACAAGGCCGCTGTTATAATCACTGCGTAACATACATCAAGTGTATTATATCTAGGGGAAATACACATAACCGTCAGCTCAGCGCCGTTCGATTTATTTTTATATAGCGTCCTTCCCTGGCATGGTTTGGCCCGGGGCGCGTAACAAAGATTTAACAATAACAGCAGCGTGATAGACGGACAATTATTGTTAAAAAATGGGGGCGTAAAAAAACGACAAGAGGAAGAAGAAGAAACACGAGCTCCTGTGGTATTTATTTATCCTGGGACCGGTAGGATTAGTGTGGCTGGTTTCGGGGGGGGGGGGGCGGGATTTGTGACGATCAGGGTGGAAATGCGGGGGTCTGGATGGGTGGGGGAGGGGAAGCTCTCCAGGACAAAGATCAGCATATTTCACCGGGTGCTTTGGACACCTTGGGGGGCCTGACAGTGGCCCCGGGACACCTGCCCCCCCCCGGGGATGGTGGGGACCAGATTAGGAGCAATTTCGAAGTGACACAAAGCACATCGTCCGTGCCCCCTTCCCATTCCACCGGGCAGATTTGGAGCACTAATCCAGCTCGTCCCCTGCCAAGTGTCCTCCTGTGCTCCTCAGAGCCCTTCTGAAAACAGATTATTTACAGTAATCCACCGTGGTAAACCCCTGTCCACAGCATGCCATTTAAGAAGGTCATTCCCGTACAACGTGTGCATTTCTGTGTATAACCAGGGGCGATTCTACGATTTTTTTAAGGTAGGGGGCATAAGAGGGGGCAGAATTCATACAATGGGGTCAACCTTATCAGTAGCCAATGAAATGTTTAGAATTGTTGAGTGACGGGTGAGGGGGCACTGCGTGGACCAATCAGCTTTCAGCTGGGACCAGTGCCCCTGTGGTCCCGCCCCTTTACGTAACAATACATTACACGTCATGTCGACAGGAATATGATGGACGTTTCGATGGAAGTGTGTGTTTATCACCTAACAGAAGGACAGACGGGGGACAAAACTGCCCAGGGTCTCCTGGCTGTTGGTCACTTGAGATGCTTCTCTCCAATCAGGCTGGAGTCCCCACCCATGTGTCCTAAATTTTAATTCTGGAAGGTTCTGTTAGCATGACAAAAAACTAGGTCTTTTAAAATATCAGTTGTAATCATGTAATAATATGTTAAAGTTAGCCACTGTGTTAGATCTGGATTGGACATATTTGGGGTTTTTTCCGTGAGGCTTTATTGTCTGCTCTGCCTCTTTGTCTGCTAGTTGTTGACATTTTAATTTTTTTTTTCCTTTTATACTCGCCGGCCTTTGTCTTCTGTAAAAAGATTAACAGCTGAACAATATATGGCCAGCCAGGGAAATGACAACGGCAAATATTTCCATTTTACAGAAGCGTTGCAATTAACTGAGGATATCACCTTTTCTGTGAGGAATAATCAACTTCAAGACGATGTGCCTTTAAATCACTCAAAGGTGGCCAGTGGAGTCGGCTCATATTTCTGATTATTTGGCTCCATTATATCAACATTGGCAATTAAAAACATGCTTAAAATGTGACTCTCTTTCTAGTGACGTTCAATGAAGCGCGGCGTCTGTCCCAAACAGCATGTACCTCGGGTGCGACGTCAGTCCTTCACAGAGCCATCAATCCCACACTATTGCCAATTTAAAGACAATAATTCAGTTGAACCACATGGTGTTGGATTGCTAGAGAAGACTGATGTCAGCTATTTTGTAATTACGAGGTTCTATTTATGAAGAAAAGGCTACACTCACCTTAGATCCTTATTGGTTGGTGTGTTTCTGCCGATCAAGCTCTCCCGCACCCCCTCACCCAATGAGTCCTACTTCAGTACTTAAAGATGCAGAGTATCGTAATCCTGATAGCCCATAGAACATCCTCCCCATCATTCTGAGCATTCAAGGTACCTGGGTAACACTTGCCGTAGCCTTAAAGCACTCCATCAACAAGTCTGTTAAATTCTCCATTTTTGCTTCTCTTTTAACCCTCTTACCCTGGACGGTGGGGCAGAGGAGGTCAGTCCAGACAGCTTTTGTGAGAGGAGGCTGAATAGCTTCACAGGGGCGCTGGTGATAAGGACCGCAGGGATGGCCCGCCATCTTGATCCAGGGCCACACTTGCGTGTTAGTGTGGATTTCTGCCAATCCCTCCATTGGACAGTTTTCCTTTTAATACCTAGACACTAATATTTAAGGGAGCCCACCCCCCCCCCACTCCCATCCAGCACTGTGGCCCCAAAAATCATGACACCTTACCCAGAAGCAGGGGCGATTGTAGGATTTTTTAAGATGGGGGACATAAGAGGGGCCGTAATTCATGCATGCCGGTTTATCATAAACCAGTGATATTAATTGGTTAGTGCCAGGCAAGGTGGCACTCCAGGGGCCAATCAGCTTTCAGCTGGGGTCAAAGCCCATGTGGCCTCACCCCAGTATACACCCTACGTAGAAGCTAATGTGTTGCAGTACTCTCCATCACTTCCTGGGTTCCTGGACTCGTGACTTCATCACCTGACTCATTTTTGCTCTCCTTGCTGTGACTACTGCATGCCCTGCATTGGGGATGGATGCTGTGGGGTGTTTTTCTCTGTGCGCTCATCTGGGGGCCTGCTTCTCCCAGCATGCCTGGGGAGGGGGAGGGTGCGTTCGTTCCACATGTTATTGAATGTTATTGACGGCCTTGACCAATGACAGTATTTCACGGCTACATTTTCTCTGTGGGTCTGCCAGTTATGGGGGGAAACCAATGGAATTCTTATATTCCTACTCCGTCTGTGGCATGATGCCTTATTATCTGCACCACAGATGAACACGCCCCTTGCACTGGCTGTCCAAACTGACCTTTCAAAGAGCCCGGAATCTTATAATTAAGAGTCTTACCCTTGTGTACCACCTGAAATTCATTGTGAATACAAATGCAAACAGATATACTGTACTCACAGCTACAATCTCTGCCTACCATCCATAACTGCTGTTTGATGGTACATGACATTGGTTATTGACCTTTACCTCTGTCCATACAGAGAGACGTGGACGTTTTCAGATCTTATCTGAGTTGCTGGTGTCTCTCCTTGAAGAGGTAAACCACAGGTTAAAGCCTGTAACCTCAGATTTCACTCTCTAGCATTGGAAATGGTTTTAATGTTGGCAAGTCTTCACTAACTGATCCATTGACATTTGTTTGGGTTTTGTGCTTTAGGGAACCAAGGGAGAAAGATGACAGGAGACAAAAAAAGCAACTATTAAGCTCTAGAAAAGGAGAAACACGTATGGAAAATGTAGATGGGCACACTGGTTTGCTGGTGGTCTGTCTGTAGCCAAGGCCCCTTGACTTGGCATATGCCTCCCTCTCATCTAACATTAATCATGACTATTATTACCAGTTGACATCAGTGAACCCATACTAAGTATTTGTTATGTATACCTCCAACCACTGGGGGCACTCTGCTGAAACAGCTGAAGCTCAGCATATATAGCTGGAGACAATAAAGAAAAGCCAATGCCACTGCGCAGATTATGCTTCCCATATTACCAGAGTTTTTCCATTTCCTTCATTCAGTTTTCCCCGTAGTTGTGCAGATGTCCGGCTTAAGCCCTTTATCTTGGCATTTCTGTGTGTTTGGAGGACTCGATATTTAGGGGAACACAGATAGGAAGAGCTATCCGTGGAGAGTTATTTGAGTGGAATGCCTTGGCTGCAGATCAGCACTATCTTGAGGACATCTCGATGATGAATGTAGGAGAAAGCAGAACCGAGTAGCCAATTTTCACAACATAACTAATGGAGAACACAGGCTGCTGGATATGTGTACTGTAGGTGTACAAGAGGCCTTTTCATTCCTGAAGTATATGGTGCGCTGATAGGATAGCTTGGTGCTGTGAACTTATAAATAATCGCACCAGATATAATGCACAAGCATCAAGTGCAAATTCTATACCAATTGATCCTCATTTCTGAACAGCACCAGGTAGTAATTTGTGCTTTTCAACATTAAAAAAATCATGTACCCCCTGTCCAATCATCTTGATTGTTGAGTAATCACTCAATGCACACGCGGAAAAGAATTTCACGTTAAGATGGAGCTCCCTGTTTGCTCACCTTCCTGAAAAATGCACCAGGAAACAGGAGAGAGAGACCAAATGAGAATGTTATTTTTTTGTAAGGCAAAGCCCTTCGTTTTAGTTTTATTTGTATTCGATTTCCTGCACGTTTGTGGGAGAATGATTAAGTGAGCGCGGGGCATACGCGGCATGCTTCGAACACACACACGTGCGCTCTGCTAAAATGCACACACGCACACATACAAGGCATATTTTAAACGAGCACTGCTCTTGAATTTTATCAGGCATGCTACACTCTGCAGTTGAGTGTCAGTCTTGCAGTGCACAGCCTCCCGCCAGAGTCTTGCGGTCTCAGGCTTGTGAATCGCTCTGTCTCTTTCCCTCTTCCTCCGTGTTTCATCGAATCCAAGCCTGCTACTTTGACTCAGCTGAATTGCCAGTTTTTTTTCTGCGAAAGCAATTTAAGTGTTTAAATCAGTCGAATTTCTCAGACTCTCTTTCCCGCTCACTTTCCTTCTTCCATCATCACTTAAACAATCTCTAATTATATAAAAATGTGTGTATATATATATATATATATATATATATATATATATATATATATATATATATATATATATGTATATATATCTTACCAGCTGACACCAAACTTTCCCAATATGTTTGTACGATCTGTATAAGTAACACGATGGCCTTGCTCTGACATCATGAGAACGTTTTTTTTTTCTATCTCAGCTCCGTTTCTGGGCCCTTTGAAGAGGAAAACAACTTAATCTTCTTTCTTTGAATGAAAAGCATAGGAGCAAAGGTCGAGGGGATAATCCAATCTTTCCCCAAGGACTCTTGCTCAAATATAACTTTTTTTCCCCTCCTTTAAGCATTACAGATAACCTGAATATATACCTCATTCTAAAATCTATTTCATGGCAGGAAAACAGAAAAGCAAGGAGATGGGAGACGAGAAAGATTTGCGGGGAGACTTAGGGGCCGTAAGCCACGGGAAGGGTTTTCGGTGTTTGCAAGAGAACGCTGGGATATGTCGAACTACCGAAAGCGTCTGTGTTGTCAGGCAGCTTGGAGGGATCCGCGAATTTGCGATCCATCTGGTGTGTAGAAGGGTGGGGAGCAGCTTGTCTAAATGGCGAGGGATCAGGACTTCGGGCCAAAGCGCTGAGCTCTGCGGAATCCTGCTGCGGGGGTTCCTGGTACCTCCTTGTTTACGGTCGCTGGTCTGGCTCGGAAACACCTGCATGGAGGCGGCCCCAAGACTGCTGATGAGGTTCTGCTTCATCCCTGGGCCGACGAGTATCCCCGCTGGTAAAGCATTTACCGGCCCACTCTGCGGCACGGCCTTTTTGATGTAGAGCTGTTTCCAGATGAAGAAAATGGGAGGTCAGGAGGACTGGCCCCAGCACTGACAGTGTGTGGGCAGATCACGGCTGGTCCAGCGGAAAAAGAGACGCGTGTCTTGGGTTTCTGTACGTCAGAGAATCAGCTTTGCCAACACAGACTGACCAGAGGAGCAGTGCCCGGTGTGGTCTGGTTATGCTTGAGTCATCACGTCGGCCTCAGTGAAGCTCTTTCTTCTGCTCTGCTCTCCACAAGCACCTACAATATGTTCCTGTTGTTCCCCTGCTTGCAGCCTGACCAGCGATTTGCATAATTAGATCTTTCTGTGATTAGATCTTTTTTTCTTCTGCTTCATCTGTGCTAGAGCACGGTCCAAGGTGGGCGTAGTCAGGTAGTACTTGCGGGGTGTAGCTTGCAAAATGAGGGTGGAGGGAGGCAGTGTTTTTATATTCTGTTCACAGCTATACAGCTGGAACAAGGGGGCGGGGCATATGGCACTCACAGGACAACCGGTGCAACCAAACAGCATTCGTTACAACCCACAAATGCCAGGTCCTTTAGCGAACCTGGGCGCCCATTCGGACCACTGAGCTGGGGCAGCATATTGCCCAGGTAATGATACATCACGGCGACAGGTGGGCGTTGCCCCAGAGCACAAAGCTCCTTATCAGTGTCAAGCACTGAGCTAGTGCCAGCAACAGCAACGCACTCTCGACAAGGACGGTCGACCGTTAACTGATGAATCGTAAGCGTTTTCTGGCACCAGCTACGGACATGCAGAGAGAGAGAGCAGGGAGTAAGAGCGGCCGCTGAGGTGAAATCCCCATTTTTCAGCCCATGCCCAGATAGGCCATTCTTGCGTTGTTCCTTGTGGCAGCCCCAACTAATCTACCACTGAGCAGCTGAGTCATCGCTTAGCTACATCACAACAAGGACAGATAGCATGACTAAACTCCAGTCAGGAGCGATTGCATGCCCCATACTACAGCGAGATTAACTGCAGCCCAGTTCCACCCCCTTTTTGCCTTCAATACTGCCACAGTTATATGACCTTACATTTGGCCTGGCCTGCAGAGGTGCATGTTGGGTACTTGTTTTTGGCAAAGCGTTCTACCCTCCACCTAGCTGGGAGTCAGATACAGTAAAAACTACAAAGAAAAAAAATCCTCAGATTGCATCCTTGAGTTTCCCTCTTCATACTTCATACTCCCCTTTCGGGTACTTGTGTACAGCGTTAGCCAGGGTTGGGCATTGTGCCCTTGAGCCGTGCGAAGTAATAAGGGCTCCACATGCTCACCAGTGGGTTTGGCAGCTGCGCAGCTGGCAGTGATCCTGTGCTGGACAGATGAGGACTTTTACTGGAAGACAGCAGCTTCCAGCCATCCTCTCCAGCTGGAGGGCCCTAGAATTGACCAGCTGCCACTGTCTCCAGACTCCCTGAGTGCCTGAGGCAAAGCCAGTGGGTCACAGTGACGCGAGAAGCACATCGTCGGCTGAGTCACCGCTGGCTTCCCTTCGGTGGGTTAAGTGACGCGACACATGGGGTGATGTCAGAACTGCAGGGGGTTTTGGAGGTGGGCTGAGCTGAAAGTGGATTTGGAGACGGGCAACGAGACTGATACCGTTTTTGCTATAAAGTGAAGCGAATTTCCAAAACTCCCTCAGTCCCCCAGATACATGGATGGGACACCATTTTTGCCTGACCCTTTTAAGTACCATTTTTGCGGACTTACTGAGTTTGGGAAAACTGCTCTTCATTTGGGGAGTGATGGAGTGAGGTTGAGATTACCATAAAGCAGGGGTAGGGAACCTGATCCATGGAGAGCCGGTGTGGGTGCGGGTTTTTGGGATGGCCTCTCAATCAGCCAATAACAGTGGATTCCAAGGACTGGTGTTGAGAATCGCTGCTTTATTATTGGCTGACTGAGAGGTCATCCCAAAAACCCGCACCGGCTCTCCATGGATCGGGTTCCCTACCCCAGCCATAAAGCCTGGACATTTTTGTTGAAAAATTAGCCTGAGAAGCAAAGCACTCCGGTAATTGTATGGCCCCACATTTGTGCATGTTGGTGTAGGTGCGTGTGGGTTTTGTCTCGTTCCGGTAGGTGGAAATTAGTCCTGGGATCACACGTCCGAGAGCCCGAGAACTCTCATTGGCTGTCGGGGACAGGGGCATCTGTTAGGTTGCCTGAGGTTCTGTTACCGTTGCTATGCCAGGCACCTTTTGTGATGAGTGCGGTTATTATAATAGAGTCCCCTCCCTCTTCAGAGTGGAAACGAGTCTGTTTTTCATCTATAATAATATATATATATAATTTATTTTTTACTGGAAGCCGTCCTGTCCGTACAGCCTGGTACCACATGAGCACTGATTAGCTGTCTGCGCAATTATAATTTTTAATAAAAGCTCAGAGTTCCCATTATGCAGGTTCACAATGGCTGCCTCATCTCGCCACTGATTGAGTTTGCACTGGGGCATATTAACGCTTGTTTGATTACCCAGCCTCCTTTTAAGGACTTTGTTATTCCATATCCCTTAATGACTAAACAAATAATAAAAACCACACTACTACAGGGTTAGGGGAGACAAAAAAAATGAATAAGAATGATTTCAGGAGGCGATGTAGGTCTTGTGTTGTTGTGGTTGATGAGATATCACAAGAAGTTCCACTAAAGTCCAGTGGAGGTTAATAGAATTAATCCAAAGGGTGCATTACCTCCGGCAGGGTCAGGAAGACGGCGTGAGTTCATTAGTGAGGTGTTATGAAAAGAAGAAGGAGTTGACAAGGAAACTGCGGAATCTTCGGCGAAGCATCCAGGTGTCTCATTAGGTTACCGTGCCTTTCCCGCTGCCTGGAAATTCATTTAGTCAAGGATGTTCGTTGCTGAGGTGTGACATGCGATTCTCTGAGTTAATTTAGTGGAGAGGCTTCTGCTGAATGATCAGCACAGGCATGTACTGTCAGTGGATTATATTGAACCGGAAGAGCCTATTGTATGTTAGTGGTGTGACAGAAAATTATGTCTCTGCTGGAGAAATACAGTGAAAGTAACTAAAAGTCTGCTGCTGAGGGACAGAACTAAAAAAAAGTGCAGTGTGGAGAAAAACAGGATAGCACATGTTTGGTGGTAAATGTCAGCCACGTTTTGAATCCGTCTGATTCTCCGATCTCTGGCGGGGGAAGGGTCAGTCCGGTGGGTCCTCCTTGTACTGCAGCACCTCTTGTTCTCGTCTCCAGTAAAAAGTACAAATAGCTGGCGTCCTTCACCTGCGGCTGTGTTCAGAATGTGGAGAAGGAGTGTCTGGGTGCAAGAAAAAAAAACCAAACAAACAGGGAGCCACATGACGGGAAGATGTTGCGATTCAAGGCGGTTGTGTTTGTCGAGCGCGTTTAATACCGAGCAAAGAAGCAGAAGTGGAACAAAAAACATGTTTCAGTTGAAAGACTCAACTGACAAAACAGTAGTTGCTGGACTGTAAGCTTTGAGGACTATGCTTCTGGGCTTCCAGCCTAACATGTTCCTGGAGAGTTTCCTCTGCCTTGGTTCTCATTTGACTATCCTTTCACTGTCTGTTTTGCTGTTTTTGTGTGTGTGTGTGTGTGTGTGTGTGTGTGTGTGTGTGGAGCATCAGAAGGCCAAGTTTTCATTTAAGGTCTTTTGCAACCATAAAAAATCAAGGACATTAGAATTGAGTTTGAGTCCAGAATTGCTCTCCCGCCGTCACAATGGTTAGAGCCGACATTTCGGGCTGAGTCAGCCTTGATGTCGACTCTCCTTCACCTGATGTGCTCCAGGGGTGCTGTTCATACACTGAATTATGTTTGGCCAACTGGCCCCAAAAAAATGCAAAAAGGCTCACATTTAACTGTTTTGTTTGAAAATGGTTTCATGGTTCTGTGTGACAGTGGCACCTGAAGACAAAAAAAACCCAATATGTTTAGTCATGTTCAGTGCCGCCGCAGTGTAGAGGAAGACAGCCTTAACCGACAGGCTTGATGCTCCTGTATTTCGCTGTCACCTCTGACTGATGTTTTTTCATCATGTTGGGATAAATCTCATTTTCAGGATTTCTCTGATCATACTGTGTGTATCTGCTTTTTCTCCCATAGACTCGGGGATTCATGATACACTCTGGTGCATTTCTATCATGTAACGCACCTCTGTTTGCCTTACCATATTTGGTATAAGGTTGTGGTGAGGTGCTGGGGAGGGGGGGGGGCGGGCAGGTGTGAGGGGTAAGAGAGGAGGAACATGTGCTTAGTGCCTCCTGCTATTTAAGCCCCGGAACGCCGAGGTCTTTTCAAACGTGATGTCACTGTGTTTCGCATGGTGTCTGCACACGGACCGGTTACAGAGGCACGCACTTGCCCACGCGCTCAGGGTAATGGGCAAAATTATGTGCGACAGGACCGAATCTGCCACGAAGGGAGGAAAGAGTGAAAATGCCTGCATTAAAAGAAATTCAAAAGACACTAAAATTGCAAAAAAATGAAAAAGTCTCATGGCCTTTTGTAGAGCTCTGCAGAAAAGGTGCTCTACAATTTGAGGCAATTTCAGCTGTAGCAGGAGGCGTCACAGGCCATCACTGCATTCACCCCTGCGCTTCCGTTTCTGCCTTAAAGGCTTCTTTTCCCAAAATGCACTGTGTGTGGTCGTTAGGGCCGCACTCTGCAAGCTTTCGGTTTGACGGGAACATGCCTTGCGTGTAATTTTGATCTCTGACCAATGGCAAGAAGCCCAGGTTTGTGTCTCCGCCCTCGCTCCGCCATGTGAGTTTCTGATTGGTCAGTTGGAACCATGTTGAGTCCAGAGGTGGTTCGGGGGGGCAGTGCCCCTGTGACAACGTGCATGTCCCCCCCTCCCCAGGCCCCCCTATATATGCATGCTGCTTAGGTTTGAAATCAATGTTTTATTATTGCTATTATAATTATTTACATTTATATATCTGGGTTAAAATGGGCATGGTGGTGCAGTGGTTAGTACTGTTGCCTCACACCTCTGGGATCCAGGTTCGAGTCTCCGCCTGGGTCATGTGTGCGGAGTTTGCATGTTCTTCCCATGTCGTCGTGTGGTGTGGGGTGTCGTCGTGCCCCCCCCCCCCCATCCTGGGTTGTTCCCTGCCTCATGCCCATAGCTTCCGGGATAGGCTCCGGACTCCCCACAACCCAGAAGGATAAACAGTTTGGAAAATGGATAGATGGGCTAAAATGTTGTGTGTTGAGAACAGGCAAAACAGAAATGTAAGCACATTTTCTCGACGCACTGTTAATCTGGGTGCGCCGGGTGGTGGACTCGCTTCAGTTGGTGAAAAGTTAACGACAAAAAAAATAAATTATCTAGCTTGTGGAAGCAAGACAATCCCAACAAGAAATCGGAGTGAGCTACATATTTGTATGGACTGTAAAATGTGACTGCAAAGCATCGCATAAACAACTTATCTATTTTTAAAATAGTTTTTTGCTCCTTAATGCTGGCAATCCAGTATAAGTAATACATGGAGGACATTAAGGTTAAATGCATCTGACCCTCTTACAAAACAACTGGCCCCAGACTGCCCGCCCTCCCCCCTACGGTTGAATTGATTTAGAATCACCACTGTCCTTGGGCAGATGGAGGGGGGGTGCAGGTTTGGATGGATTGGGAACCTGCAAACGCACATTTAATCAGGCAGACATACCCAATGGGCACATGGTAGTCCAGCAGGTAGCACCGCCTGACCCTCCATGGTTGACCGTTTAAATCTCATCTCCTTTCTGTGTGTGTTCAGGCCTCCTGCCTCGTTCCCTCTGTCGCCCAGGATACTATCCAGTTTCCCCATAAGCACAGCAACTGGAAGACTGGGTGGACGTGCAAACTCCTTTACTGTCCCATTCTTGACGTCTGTTTCCTCACTTATCTACATTCATAGGATTCTAAAGATCCTGTTGTGCTCCTGCAAACCTTCGTGCTGGTTTGGGGGTAGAGTCTCCGCAATGGGAGAGTCACCGGTTCAAATCCCGGGTTTGACAGAATGATTTCACCGTAGCGTGGTTCAGCAAGATCCTTAACCCACAATTTCTCTCTGACCCTGCCTTCTCAATTGCCGTCTCACTATACCTCCTCAATAGAATGCCGCGTCGCATAACAGCGTCTCTTAAATAATTGTATGTATCATCATCTTTGTGCATCCGGGATGGTTCAGTACCTTCAGGGTGCTGCTGATCGGACCTGGCTTGCTGAGTGAGGGAGATATCACATCCAGGGAGGTGTGAACCACTGGCGGTCCCCAGCTGAGAGCAAAGGAACCAGACCTTCTAACCTTCCCTTCCCTACCTTTGATGCTGGATGTTTTGAAACAGTACTTCTTATGAAGGCTTATACAGCTGGCCTATACTGTAAGTAGTGTCTCACCACCCACACCATCCCGGCGACGTGAGTAGAATCTGACTCTCATCTTACGGGACGAAAGACATCCGCAGGTTCAAAAGACTTCTGACACGAGCGAGAGCGAACCAAGATTATTAAGGAGTTTTTATCTACTTCTATCTTTGAAAATGCCTTCGAAAAAAAAAAATCAGTTGTGAGCTGTGATTCGTTTAATTGGAGCTGCTGTACTTGTGTTGGGTTTTGAACCTCAAAGATGTTACTGAATTGCTTTGGACCATTACGGAGGTGTTGCTCGTGATTCTCAGGGTGGAGGGGCGCTGTCTATTTTAATTCTCCGTTGGTTCTTACATTTCACACAGTTTTCAGGATCTCAGGTGTCCTTAAGGGCCTGCCAAAGAAGATGTGAAAAGTCTGAGGCGTTTCTTTTGATGAGCATATTTTAGAAATTTTAGACTAAGAACATTTAGACCAGTGAAATCTGCCTGCCTGCTTCATCTTCTCCTTTTAGGACATGGAGTAGCGGCTCACACACAAGCAGAATGCGCTCCGCTGCGTAATTAAAGCAAGCTTTGAAAGGCGGTGGTCTTTCCAGGAGGTTTCCGTTTAAAACCACCGCAGGATCTTCATAAAAGTTTGAATCTGCACCGGCTCAGGTTGCTAAGCGATTTCGGTAGGGAGGCTATCAATATCGGAGCGATGTTAGTTTTGTGCTTCCCGTAGGAGGTAACTGCAGTTGTCAGGTGATCAGAGGAGGTTGGAACTGGCCCAGAAGAACCGGAGATTACCCCCTGTGCTAAGTCCTCCACCCCCCCAAACCTTCTTAATGGGAGCCTCTTTGATTTGGGTTTCTGGGACCCCTGGGAGGGTGCTTCTCTGTGGGAGGTGCTGCGTTGTCTCGCTTCATTCCCCGGATCTGCCAGCTCTGCCTCTCAGCGGAGTGAGCTCCACGCTGCAGTGCCAGGTCCACCGACTCGGAAACAGCTCCACAATGTTTCAAAAGGATCCCCGCAAACACTCTGCCAGGAAAAGGGGATGCGGAGGGTCTGCCGATTCAATTAACATCATAGCCACCGTCGTTATGTTTCTCTGTTACTGCGTTGAGGGCCTCAGGGGGGAGTAAGTGAGTAAATAGATTTGGGGAACATTGAGCTCTGTGGGTGTGTGCCGTCCACCAATCCAGGTGCATCGCTGCTCATCATAGCAGGGATCATGGCAGCTTGCCATTAACATTGCACCTCATTTACACACCGTTCCTCTGTTGATGTCAGGTCTTTCCATAAGTTTAGGACATTTTTCTCATGCCCAGCAATGGGTCCTTCAAGATAATTCTTTTCCAGGAACGCTGTAGCTCTTCTCATTGTTCCCTACAGCCTTGTGTAATGCATTTTATAGCTTCAATGCTAACTTGAACTTGCTGCCAAGTGTCTCTTTGCAGTCTCAGCCCAGCAGCATTTGATAGTTTAAGTTTGTCATGCATTATCTGCCTCACTTGTATGTCACCTTGTACAAAAGCATCTGCTAAATACATGAGTGTAAAAAGGAGCCTCTCGCCCTCAGATAAAGTTGATTTAATTCGATTTGTAGAATGGACTGAGGACTTGTGGAGTTATTCCAGGACTGATTTGTGTTTTTGGATTAAATGTGCGGGGGCATCTTTTTGTAAAGATCTGAGTCATGTACAGCAAGTCTTGGTAGCGTTGAGTCATCTGTGCAACTGGGCTTCTGCTTGTCCGGTATGGACTGTGCTCAGCAAAGTATAATTTTAAAGTCCGGAACAGTAGAGGATGCCAAGGGGCTCCGACAGACCCTCCGAGCTCCCTTCCGCCTCTGCAATGCATCTGCTGTCCTACAACATGTAAGGAATTTAACCTTAATGGCTTACAAATCTCGAACTGCAGTTGCATTTTGCGGTCGCATGTTTTGCGGTCGCATGTTTTGCGGTCGCATGTTTTGCCCTTTGGATTCCTGTCTGGACCTGCTTTGATTGTTCTGGAAATTAACCCCTTAGGAAGGAGTGTTGTGCTAGTTTCCTTATTTTTTGTCTGTTATTTTACAGCTTCTGCTGCCATCACACTCAGTGGAGTGGAATTAACATGTTTCTGCATAGTCTAGTTATCACCGGTGTGAAACGTGCGTGTTATGGAACGCTCAGGTGACCGTGGTGATTGGTTCCACCTGCCTTCTCATTCTATATGATGGGAATAAGATGGTATCTCCTATTTTTCACCCCTAATACCCTATAAATACCACGAGCCTCGCAGTCCTGCCAGCCCTGGGTGTCCCACAGTCGAAGCACTTGTGTCCTCAAACTGACTGGTTTTTAATTTCAGTCTCCACAAAAAAAGTACATCCTGTTATCTTTCTTTAGCGCAGGGGTGGGGAAGCGCCCCGTCTCCGGTCTGTGTGCAGCCTGCAAGGAAGTTTGATCTGGCCCACAAGGCTTTTCATACACACACAAAAATAACTAAAAAAACACCTTCTATACAGCAATTACTTCTTCATGTGATAAAAGGAAATAACATTAACTATATGGGCTGTGTAAGGCGATATTATTCAGATTTTTTTTTTATGTAATTTTCGGAAACTGTCATAGCATAACGAACACGCTACCATATGCATAAAATACATTTTTATGCAATCAGAACCGTGGGATCTGCATTTTCATTTATCACAGTTCCTATCACAGTTGCTGTAACATCCAACATCACTGTGCAATCTGAACAATGGAATAAACATTTGCTTATATCGGTAAAAATGAGCCGATACTTCGTACACCACGGAACCAGTAGCTGTCTAGTCGGTCAGGTCAGCTAGGCTTGCTAACCCTAACATTAGCGGTGTGTCCTTATGTTACTTCGCATAACGTCGGAGCTGGGGAGTCAAATGGCAGAAAATTGTTGTGGCCGGGGTTCACAAAACGAACGACTGTCCGCCACGAATCTTTGCATGTGAACTATTAATTAAAAATCGATGCAGTGCTTTTGAGAATCGGTACAGTGTCACAAAATATAACTTCACGCGAGGTTAGCGTGATATACCGGTTCAGTCATTTAGTATGGCCCCCGAAGGATATTATAAAGATAGAAATGGCCCTCGATAGGAAAAAGCCCCCCCATCCCTGCACTTTATGGGCTCAGGAATCAGGATTGAGTTGCATCTGTCTCTTATTGCTATAGGGATGAATAAATAAAAAAAGGGAATTTGAAGAACCATCCATATGTGTGAGACGGGTGGTATGGTTCAGGTTTATCTGTACGCTGTGATATTGCATATGGAAGCGGAACCTCTCTGGTATATGGAAAAGAGCTTAAATGCTCTCAGTGACAACCAGACACAGGGGGGTTGGGGGGGGGGGGCGGAGTGAGGAATATTACACTGCAGGAAAAGTCTATATGAAAGTAAACTTGGATCAGCCCAGCTTACGTGGTCAAACATCTTATTAGATTCATGACCACAAAAATAGCTCTGTGTTTACTTTGCGCTAATGACCCACCGCCCCACCTCTGGATTTGGGGGGGTCCGTGGTTCCTGCTGCCTTTGAAAACCGACACCAGCACATGCCCATGGACAGACAATGCAGAAGGACAGGCTGTGACTTTCTCACGCAGGATGACGATCTATATGCAGACCATCTGCTCATTTAAGCGCTTTGGGGGCCTTTAGGAGCAAAGGCTCGGTCTGCGGTGGGGATTTTCTGTAACTCGCTGTATGTTAATATGTTTATTTGCTATTTTTCCGAACTATTCGCTGTATCTGGGTTGATCATTTAAGTCTGGGATTATGAGCTTGTATTGTAAATAAAACAAACGACTGAGCAGTATACAATCAGCTTGTACGTATGTTGCATTTACAAATGCAGTTACATAAGGTAAAACTATGCTTACTGGAATGACACTGCACAGAATCCTGGTCCTCAATCTCTCTCCTCCTTTTTTTTCTCTCTGGGAATGTCTCCCTGCCCTGACCACCAGGGGGTGGTGTGTGACTCTGCGTTATGGATCAGTCCCTGTGGAAGGTTGTGTATTTTGGTGTCTTAAACGTGAAACCCTTTCCAGTCCAGGGAACCGCCACTGTATTCTGTCCCTGCTTACATGAGACAAGACACTTTTTTTTTTTTTATTATTTGCTCTAATTTCCAGCCTGAGTTTTTTCAGCCATGACAACAAGAAGCTATTTTCTCATTAAATTTATTGCTGAAACATAATTTTCCCATTATTAAAAATGCACGGGCAATTAGTTTGGAAAACTGTTAGTCGTTCGCGTCGTGGAGAAAATAATGCTGTTCATAATCGGAGCGGATCCGATGAAATGCTTTTCTGAACAGCCCCTAAGACCACTGCTTCTCTCCTTCATTTAAATGATCTAATGCAGTGCACGGTGCATCATCGCATTACTTAAACCCATTACATCCACCCCTCTCCCAAGTCACACATTTATAAAAACACAATTAAATTAACATTTTGTTTTTTTTTCCACCGCACCCTGCCTGCCCTGCAGTGGACTGGCATCCCATTGAGGCCATCTCCTCCCTCATCATCCCCTCGGCTCTCTGGGGTAAGCTGCAGGCTCCCTCTAACCCTATAATAGATTAGTCTTGGATGGATGGATGGATGGATGGATGAACACACCTGGTCAGGCAGCAAGAAAAAGACAAGACTTAAATTCACAACATCCTGGTTGGATGACTGTACAACAATAGGAGGGAGGACTTTGAGTTGAAGAATTCGCCCCCCCCATGGTGTCAGAACTTCAGATGACCTGCCTGTGTGATTAAACGCTGTGTGGAAGTCATTTCAAGTCAGGAGAACGTGCAGAGGATACTCACGCCGCTCTCCGTTACTGAGGCGGTCACGTCCGGCGCCGCCTGGGGAGACGACGGGGGGGGGGGGTCAGCAAGGGTCCAGGTTTATGTTTCCTTCCCATTCGTTTCCAATCCCACTGTGCCGGATAGCGAGGCCGTCAGAGAGGGGCGTGAAATTCAGCGCTTTCTGCATGTCCAGCGGTCTGGATTCTTTAAGCTGGAGGGGGGCTTTATGGCAGAGGGCCCCACTGGGTTCCTGCGTGATTTAATTTCTTTTATTTGTTTTTTTTCTCTTCTGCCAAGCTGAGACGTGTCAACCATATTTGCTGCAGCTACCGGAGTAAACTACCATGTTACCAGCTCATCGGTGATGTTGCCGTTGACGGACACAGAGTAAACGGAGAGGAGGGATCGATATAAGGGGTCTGCTGGATTCATCTTTTGCGAGAATTAAGGCACAAAGGCCCACTTTCGGTGTAATCGATCTGCTCTGTCAGTTATAAAGTAGAAACTGATTGGTGCGCGACCCTGGAAATGGAACCTGCTAGCCCAACAGTTAAAGATACGTCTACTGGGCCGTGAGCATTCCTGGAGCTGGGAACCAGACACTGTCTGACGGTTCACAGCCCTGCTGGGTTTGCTCAGAGCGAGGCCCCGGTCTTGCATTGCGAGTTCTCGGCCACCGGTCCGAACGGTTCCATCATTCATGCTGTTCGGACGCCCTGGGTTCCTCACGAGGGCAGACACAAATGGCAGTGAGGCCTTTCATTAGCTTTGGGCCGCATCACACTCCCGGGATTGACCTGAGGTGAATGCGGATGAGCGTCTGTGCTGAGTGTGAGAGTGATCCGCTGTGTCTTGAGTGATCTTGGAAACTGAAAGCTGATTCTCACCAAAATAGCGGCTAAACAAGTCGGCTCCCATTTGCGCTTTGCGGCTGCTCAACTGAGACCGCTGATACAATGCGACCATCGCATGCAGCATGCACAAGTGGGACCTACTGCTTTCTCCAAGCTGCATCTCAGAAAAACTTGAAGACGACCCATCCGTCATCTACAACCCTTTGCCAAAACCTTTCCCAGGTGCGTTGCCATTTCTCCACTCTTCTGTGTCTTTCTGGCCCCCCCCTCCTCCTTTGTGTCACCTGCACTCCCCCCCCCCCCCCCCCCCCCCACTCGCGACGATTGATCCGCACACCTCGTAATTGCCGGTTTAAAAAATCGTTAGATTAGCTCTGCTGTGATGCCTGGATGTATTCTGACAAGCCGAATGGCCGAAATTAAATTCTGCAAGGGAGCGCGAGCAACAGCAGGAATACTAATCGGGACTTTGGGAAGACGACGCGCTCAGTTTCCGTGTGGAGGGTGGTGGCAGAGGTGGGAGGGGCCGGTGAATGAGCCCAACGACCTGCGAAGAGGGAGAGAATGATGGTAATGAATTTGGGTTGAGTGGTCTGGCAGGCAGTGGAGCATGGATGAACCACAGACATCCCAAAGGCCACTTCTAGCAGCGGACTTTGTCATTTTCCCGTCAGGCTGCGAGACTCTGCCGTATGCCGAATGGCTCAATTAAGGTGTCAGAAACTATCCGTTTGCCTGAATTTGCTTCTGTGACAATGGAGGCCGGTGTGACATTTCTAAAACACCCATGGTTTTCCCACCCTCGACTGCTTAATACGGCGCTGCTCTTTGTGCATTAGCAGGGCGACCCGGCACGTGTGTAGACGGGGGAGGGGGGACACGCGGGGTGAGTTCTGGCTCTTTTCACCGTCGGTCCCGTCACATCTAAGCACCGCGGCGCGGCAGAAAAGCCCGCGAGGGGCCGGCACTTCTTTCTGAAGTCTTTCACCTGAACCGGCGCAGTGTGCAAACTGCCGTCAAGGGACTTGCACTAATTTATGCACTGATTGAAATTTCAGTCAAATCTAGCGTTGTGTGGAAATGTTCGGCCTGAGGGCTCGGTTTGGCTTGTTAATTAATTCCTTCTAAGCTTATTTAAGGTTCAGGCATATTTCTAAAGTAAACACTGAAATCTGCCAAGCCCGTGTATCTCTCAAATCTACTAGGATTTATTTCTTTGGTTGTAAACTGGGCCGCCCCACTCCCCCCTACCACCCCCACCCCCCACCAACCACTCCAGCCCTCACCACCTCCCTCATGGTAAAAGTTGCCAGTTTGTGCCCCCTAGTGGTGACCGGCTGTGAGTAATCTCCAGCCCGGCTGCCAAGCCCATCCCAGGTGGGTTGCCAGGCAGCCAGTCACCGGGGGAGACACTGCTGGGTAATTTGGCTTTCAGATCCCCGCCAGGTCACCCCAAGAATCCGTGCTGGGGGTCCGAAGGGTCCAACCCAGTCTGTCGACCTGTAGCCCCCTCTGCTCTTCCCGGCGCTGAGGATATTCAGCCAGCATCTGTACAGACATTACTGGAGGCTCCAGCCATGAATCATTATGTCTCTTGGAAACAGAGGGCTTTTTTTTTCATTCTTGCTTCCCTCCGCCATTAACTAATTAGAAACTAATTATGTGAGGCTGAGTAAACGATCACAGCAGATGGCAGAGGCTGCGGAATCTGCACGGGTGACCCTGAGCTCGGCGCTCGTTCGTCCGCCTTGTTTCTCATCATCGCTTAGCCGGCCTGCCTCGGCCATTCCCCTGCTTACACCTAACTGACAGTGTGAGCTGAAATATCTTGTTAATGGCTGTAACAGCCCGGGCGAGCCTGTGGCCCCCATGTGTCGGGGCGCTAAGGAAGGACCTCGGCGTATCTGAAGATATGAGCCTTGTAGTCGTCTCGCTGTAACCATCACCTGTTGGGAGTTTTATACTCTGCGAAGGTACATTGAATGTTTTTTTTTTTTGGCAGGGGGTGAACAGATCTCCCGTGGTGGCTGTTCCCTGCCCACCCACCCTCTTTGTATCTGTTCTAAAGTGGCTGAAACCTTCCCAGAGAGCATGATCACATGATCACACTTGGTCACAGAGGCAATCAGGGTCACGATGAAGACGGCGGAGGGGTGTGTGATCCGCCTGCCGCCTCATTAGCCGATTGGCGCTCGGATATCACCCCGGCACCTGGCCGCTCTCCTCCGCTCTGCTGTCCTGGCGAGCTGCGCCCCACTGCTCTCCGGTGTCCAATTAATCCGAGGGATGCCGCTGGCACGCCGGAGGTCCGCAGGGTCCCTGCCGCGGCAGTTAGCCAAAGGGAGGGTGGGGAGCGAGTCAGCGGGCAGCGGGGAACAGAGAGAAGCAGATGAAAGCAGGTGGAGGACATGGAATGAGGTAGAGAAGGCACAGGAAGTGGGGGAGAGGAGAGGGTGAGACGCGAAGAGCAGCGGGGACCAGAAAGGTATGGATGGGGGGGGGCAATGTGAAGGGCAGGGAATGAGGAAGAGAGAAGGAGGGAGGCAAGGGGAAGAAAGGAAGAAGAAAATAAATGAGGAAGAGGAAAGAGGGTGGAATGAAGTTTCGCCCCTGATGAAAAGCATGGATGGGGAGAGGGAGGGAGAGAGGGAGAAGAGAGGGCGGGAGAGAGGGAGAAGAGAGGGAGGGAGAGAGGGAGAAGAGAGGGAGAAGAGAGGGCAGGCACCAGCGTGAGAGCTGGCCCTGGCGTGAGGTGACCGCGGCTGGCAGCGAGGGCCGGGGGCTTCCTGCTGCCTGGCCTGCCAAATTAATTGCTCCGTATGTCAGCTGGCTGATTCCCTTAATGGCCCCGGAGCTGCTGTTTCGGGGGGTGGCCCGGGGGCCGGGGACGGAAGCCGGTGCATGTGTGAGACACGCCCCCTCCTGCACTTTCACCGAGGCCCCTGGCCTGTTCCTCTCCGAAAGGGGTAAGACTCCCAGACGCACACCCTGCCGGTTCCCCTCCAGGTAAATCGGGCCGGTGACTGACAGCAGACATGAGAACCGGCCCACCATGGTTTTTCAAAGCCGGTTTTTCTCCCACCGCCAAGAATTTATAATGTGTGGAGTTATTTATAGAGCTGCTTGTGGGGGGAGGGGAGGGGGGTCCCTCACTTTCAGGAAGTGGTGGTATCTTTATATCCAGGCAAGCGTCAGTCGGTTCACGGTTCACTTCCCAGCTAAAGACCTTGCCTTGTTAATGACCCCCGGCCACATTTCCTTAGTATTCCTTCGTGGGCTGTGCATCTCCCACCCCCTCCCCTTCCAATTCCTCTGCTCTCTCACTCCATCTTCCATCAATCGCATCTTTGTCATGTCGTTTTCACGGTAAAAGAATCAAAAAGCACCAGTCCGTTTTTTTAAGGGATTCCTTGTGTGTGTGTGTGTGTTTTTACTAAGATCTTATGCACATAATTAATTTCCCACCCTGGCAGCCGTGGAAACATCTGTCAGGCTTCACGGTTGACTGGGCCAGCAGTCTGATAACCCACTTCCCAGGGTCCAGGCCAAGGCATGTAACCCCCCCAGAGAGTGTGCAGACTCACACATGTGGGCGGTCCGCCGCTGCCGTGATCACCCTTATTCGTGTCTCATGTCATGAAGTCCAAGTGGCATCCCAGGCGAGCTTCACTGCCCGATATCGCTTCCTCTCACATGCATACAAGTCAAGCAGGCTGCAGTGAAAATGGGCGATACTCAGAAGATGTGATCCCGGGCAATTATACCCCTGGTAGGATCCGCACCATGTCACATGACAAAATCCTGCCAGGATCCGCCCCATGTCACATGACAAACCCGCCCAGGATACGCCCCATGTCACATGACAAACCCGCCCAGGATACGCCCCATGTCACATGACAAAATCCTGCCAGGATCCGCCCCCTGTTACATGACAAACCCGCCCAGGATATGCCCCATGTCACATGACAAACCCGCCCAGGATATGCCCCATGTCACATGACAAACCCGCCCAGGATACGCCCCCTGTTACATGACAAACCCGCCCAGGATATGCCCCATGTCACATGACAAACCCGCCCAGGATATGCCCCATGTCACATGACAAACCCGCCCAGGATACGCCCCCTGTTACATGACAAACCCGCCCAGGATATGCCCCATGTCACATGACAAACCCGCCCAGGATATGCCCCATGTCACATGACAAAATCCTGCCAGGATCCGCCCCCTGTCACATGACAAACCCGCCCAGGATCCGCCCCCTGTCACATGACAAACCCCTGCCAGACAACCAGAAGTTGATCCATGTGAGGAGGGAGGAATGAGGATCCTTTTCTGGCTACTGCAGTAGCGATTAGTAAGATGTGTGTCAGCTGGGACGCAGAATAAAGGGAATCCATATGATAAAGGCATTGGATGAACAGCAAATTCGGTTTTGTAACCATGAATATATGATTTGTTATGATGCCTAAATGGTGCGTGTTGCTGAATGTGCTTGCATGCTGTGATCAGAAGGTCGCCGGTTTGAATCCCAAGACCAGTAGAGTGATGTCACTGTTGGGCCCTTGAGCATAACCCTTAACCCCTAGTTGGTCCAGGGACTGTCTGAGTGACCCTGGCCTCTCAGAAATGTATGTCAGTTCCTATAATGGCGCCAGCTAAATAAGAGAAGTGTATGATGTAAATGCATTGTTGGCTTGCCTCGACCCATGCCCCCCCCGTCCTAAGGCATACGGGCTCACACGTCTCCGAAAGAGAGGGCGAGAAAGCAGACGAGGCCGACGCCAAAGGAAGGAGGAACGGCAGTGAAGCCTTCACAGGTCTGCCACCCACCTTGTGCGGATCTCCCATTTTGAGCTGTTTGCTTGAGCCCAGGCGCTACCTCCATGGAGAGTGACCCCCGCGGGGCTGAGCGTTTGCAGAGACAGGGACATACTTCTCCCCCGGGACTCTGGGAAGGGTTGAGATGGGGGCCACCGACCTGCGCGCCGTGCCGTGGACTGGCTGTCTTGTGGATGCATTCGGATTGGTCCTGTGGCCATTAAGATTCTGTGAACAGACCTGCGACGGAGGTGGTGGGGGGGCGGAGGGGGGGGGCACTGGTGCTTCTTTCTCTGGCTCCTGCCCAGCTGTCTGCCTAAGAGGAGGCATTTTCATCACAGCCAATGAACACCCCTAAACAAGGACTTCCAAATCTAACACCCTTAAATCCACCCCCCCCTAACGGCCCTGCCTCATGTCTAATAGCCAATGGCATATGAGCACCTTCCCCTATGAGCCCGTCTATCTGACTTCATCCTGTCACCACCGGAAGGTGGCTCCCCCTACTGTTCAGGCTGTGCCTTGTCTTCGGGGCTGGGTTGAATAACTGCACTGATCCCAGCGGATTCTGGAAGCATAGCCCTGGATGTGGAACGAATGCTGTCGCTCGCGCCTTAGCGCTGGGATCTTAATCCCAGATGTTGTCCATGTACATTAGTGTGCAGAGCAGCATGCTCACCCCCCCCCCCTCCATTAAAGTGCCTCAGCTAATGAAATAAATAACACGGTGATGAGGCGCGGCCCCTACCCGCTACCTGCCGCGCGTCTCTGACGGACTCGCCGCCGTTAATAACATTGTTTATCAAGGCGACACGCAACACCTGCAAGCCGCGTGTGCGGGTGTGTGGGGGGGGGACCTGTCAAGGAGAGCCAGACTGCCGCTGAAATTAGCCTGCCACTAATGGACCTGTCAAGCGGAGTTCCCCCCCCGCCCCTCACCCCCCCAGTCAGGGCTAGTAGCCCGTTGACACCCAGGAGCAGAGTGGGCTGGGAAACCAGTACTCGTCCTTTTGCTGGGACCACTGACCCGCGCGGTCGACGATTCCCACACGGGCCGCTATCAGATTGCGTGAATCACTCCAGGGCGGGACAATGTCCAGAAGAATCTGAAACGGCTGAGGGAGGCGGCATCGATCGAATAGGCTCCTCCCCCTCACATTCTCCCCTCACTCTGTCTAACACGGATGAATAAAAATCAAACAAAAATTATCCTGCAAGTTTGAAGGCGAAAATTTGTGTTTTGCTTTTCTTTTTAATAGTTCCTGGGCCGTCCACGGCATTCGGGGGGACGTCCACATACTGGGGATGGTATATGCGGGGTCATAATTCATACAGGGGGCGTCAGCCTTATCAGCAGCCAGTGAGACGTTTTGAGTTGGAGAGTAGCAGAGGGGAGCCAATCAGCTTTCAGCTGGGGACTGTGGTACCTGTATACGCTCAGCAGCTTAAGTATCTGTACCCGTGATTGGAAGATCGCCAGTTCAGGCCCCGGCCTCGTCAGAATAGTCACATGTCCGTGGGCCCTTGAGCAAAGCCCTTAACCCCATGATGGCCGACCCTGCCCTGTGACCCCCCCCCCATCCGGCAGACGACGGATTTATCATTGGTATCATTTATGATCACACGAGATGCTCTCCCTGCGTCCTGGTTACTCTCTGGTGCCGCTGCTCTCATACAGGCGCACATCTCCTCACTGGGTAGTTGTGGCTGTCAGGATCAGCTGGCGATAAGACTGCGGGCGTCACTTCCGCGCCATGGGGGAGGGCATTGCATCTCACTGGCTCCGATATGTCAGTCGCGCTTGGTCTCCCCTGGGCGGTTTTGGCTCACCCCCCCCTCCCATATTGAGACTGAGCTGCCGATGCTCAGAGACAGCAGAGAGCAGGCAGCGTGTAGCTGGCAGGAAGCCTCCCACTTCTTTTTCATTTAGATGTTATTAGCTCATGGGGTTTGGGAGCCTCCACATGCAGGGCTGTATCCTTTCTCTGCCCCCATTCAGAGCTTCATGGTCAGAGGTCTTTGTGGTGTAATAATAGCGTCTGGTTCAAAGCCAGGATAATATCCCCGAACTGGCCCAAAGTGCCTCTCAAGCCGGTTTTAACGCTTGCCGCAGGTCAGCGGTCCCTGAAGCCACGCCCAGCCGGACCACATCTCTGCCTGGTGCATGACTCACTGGGATGGGACTCTGTGACTCTGATCGGAAGGTCACTAGTTTGGATCCGAGGTTCGGCAGAGTGATGTCACTGTTGGGCCCCTGAGCAAGACGCTGCGTTCACAAAAAAAAATGTGTCGCTTTGGGTAAAAGTGTCTGCTAAATAGATTGAAAAATGCAAACATGAGTCACACCTGTTGCACATTCCTGAATTGCCCTAATGAACATACAAGGAGGTGGTTTGAGGGTTTGCACCTGCTCCTCACTGAACTGTCAACTTAACGTGCTTTTAATTGACTTCCAGTTTGTGAATCCTTGCCTGATTTCTGACCCCAGCCTCCTGGACTTGCCGGTCCCCTCACTCTGGTTTAACCTTGACCCTGCCTTATGCTTTGACTCCAGTTCCATGGCCTTGCGTAACTGGGATGTGCGTATCCACTTGTCTGTTTCATCATGACTGTCTCCAAGGTAACTCCCCCCTCCATGCCACGCCCTTCATGTCATGGTGGACTGTCTGGGGGTTCCTTGAAGACTGAGCTGAACAAAACTGGATTAAAATGTTATATTCCAGAAAAACAAATGGAGATTACCTCACCTGAACATAAAAGCACAGGAACACACTTCAGACCCCCTTAATCAAACCCTGCATTTCCTCTCGGCTAACCCTTTTTGAACCCTGACCAGGATATCAGTCCAATCATGGTCAGACGGGCTTTCTTATATTAGACATATGTCATTGTGGGGCTGGCGATAAATCGCTATGGTAACACAAGCGGAGTGGACCATCATGTGGCCACCCGTGAGTCAGGACTCAATGCCCCTTCGTCCACTTTATGGTTCAGATGGGCACCGTATTTCTTAGGAAGGAGAACAGCTTCTCCTTGTCATCTGACGGCACTGGACCAGAAAGTGTGTCAAACTGGAAGCCGTTACCTGGCTGCTTCTGGGCCTTTGGTCTGGGACAGCCGGTGCTGAAAACCGCTTTGACATTGTCAGCATCTCCATGTAATAGCATGTGCACCAACAACCACCCCCCCCCTCCAAACCTCGGTAATGACATGTCACATCTCTGTTTCGTTTTTCTGACCACTTGACAGCACTCCTTCCAGTTCCTACATGAGATAAGTATCTACGTTTGATCTAGACACTGACACATAATGATGAGCAAATGAGCTGAGATCCTATTAGATAGACAGGATGGAGCATGACACAGAAAAGCTGGGAGCAGACAGAGCGGTGACTCACAGGAACAACGTTAGCAGTGTGGCCTTGAGATGGTGTAGGGTGGGGCCTTGTTTTTTTTGGTGGGGGGGGGGGGGCGCACACACCAGCTAGCATGTACTACAGATAACTTGTATCATGCTCAGTAAATTAAGGCAAGTTACAATGACTTTGTAGGGTTTGTCTAACGAGGCGAATAAGGCAGAAAAAAAGGATCACATTAAAAGGTCCAGAGATTTCAGTAAATGGATTTTTTAAAATATCGTTACACTGAGAAGGCAACGGAAACTCTTTTCAAGCCGGCACGTGGCTGCGAGTGTCCTTTGCCGCTTTTTAGAGCCCTGAAACACTCGCATCAAAAAAAGAGTCAAATTAACTAATAGATTATTGTAATTATCGCAATTGAAAAGCATAATGAGTTGGGTGTCCTGAGGGTTATACAATCAGAGGCGGTAAACTGCTTGATAGTAATCACGCGGGCCTGCACGCGCACACAGGCAGGCTCGCACGCTGTCTTCATTAGTCAGCCAAGCTTTGGCGGGCTCAGGGGTCCCCTTATGTCAAGGATTTAACACTAGAACCGCCAGTATGTGTCGTCCTCCTTTACTCGCCAGCAGTGATGTACTTCGGTGTATCACACCTTTCGTTTTTGTTAATGGCCCATCGCATTAACGCACCGTTCACCCATCAAGGAAACAATGGGACGGTCAATAATCCACACAGCGGCGTGGTTAATGTCAGCCCAAAAAATCTGTAAAACCCAAATGCCCAACATTCCAAAATAAAAGCCTCACTTTAACATAAATACCAGAAGGACTGATCACTTTAATCGCTATTGCAGTTGGGTATGGCCGGTCTCATTATTTTGAAAATATATAATTGAAGTGATACAGGCAATGTTTTCTCATATTCATTTTGTATTTGTCGGAGTACCAATGCAAATAGAATGACAGGCCACTTCAGCCGAAAACAGTGCATTTTGCAGATCTTTTAAAAGGGGTTTAAGATCATACAGATCAAATAAAGAGGAGGGTTGCCACCTTTGGTCAGCTGGCTGGTGCCACGTCCTGCCCACCATGTACACCTGACCCTCCTGTCTCCTCCCTAGCGTGACCCTAACAAGCCACGCCTGTTACTCGCTTGTCTCGCCTCTCGTTCCTAGCCCTCATGTTAATCTCTCCCAGCTGCCTCTCATTAGCTCCCTCGTTAGTCCCATGTATACGTGCTTCAAAGTCCTGTGTTCCCCAGTCCAGTCATTGACGTCTAACCCTCCTGTTGCCTGTACCCTTCCTAATTTCTGGTCCTCCTATTTTGATCCCTTGTGGTTCAGATTGTTTACATACTTTGTTCATTTACATACAAAATAAACCTCACATGTTCCACTACAAGACTCCCCCCCTTCAGTCCTTCAAGTTGTGACAGCTGGAGTGAGATTTCCAATTCGAGACGAGTCTGCACACACATGCACACGCACGTGTGCACATGTATGTATCAGTTTTATTACCTTGGAAATAGTATGTAGGGTTTGCAAACTACCCAAAGCTTTTGATGTAGCTAATTTTAGGTTAGGTTTAATTGAATAGTATATATTTGCCGTAAGATTTCTTGCGTGGGCATGAGAGTCTGAAAGCGTGAGTGTCACGCCAGATGTGCGAGAGTTGGAAACCTTGAAAACGTACATTTTTTAATTAAGTGTTTTACCTGAGGTGATTCGTGTAAAAAAAATATGATTTATGCAGCTGTTTAAAAGCGGAAACTATGTCTATTTATCTAGGATTTTCTAAAATACATACTGTGTTTGAAAACTTTTCAGCTTTATAATTTCATGAAATAGCACCCGCTATGATTGGGGCATAACAGCTTTTTGGTGAGAGTGTTACTTTGGCTGCTGTTAATAACAACAAGCGCACATTAGCACAAATGAAACAGCTGCATAGGCCCTTGCTTGGTGGTTAAAGGAGTTTGACGTTCATTGGTGTGAGAAACGGCGATTCTAATGATTCATGAGAGGGTTGGCACCTTATTAGCCAATAATATGTTTTAATCGATGAGTGACAGGGGACTTGGCAGTCCAGGAGCCAATCAACTTTCAGCTAGGGCCAGTGTTTCTCTGGCCCCGCCTGTGTATACACAACTGCTTTAGCAGCTATATGCCTGTCAGGGTGCAGCATCGCCACTGCCGCCTCGTCGCCCAGGGATACACGGACTGGGAGGCGAGGAAAGAGGAACGGTTTTAGCTGGACCTTTTTGATTGGCTCTTGATGGTGACCTTTGTGCCAGGTACTGGAGTGCAAATAAGTTTTTATTGATTTATTTCTTTCTTGGGTTTTTTTTCTAGGTGCAGCGATGAGGGGTTAAAGTCTCTGGCTCACATCTTGGTGGGGAGGGGGTGTGGGGGGAGGGGGGGGGTACCCGCTGTAGTACTCTTAAGTACTACACAAATTCCACAAAAGTTTAATTCACCTTAAGAAAATAAAAAAAGAAACCTTGGAAGTAGCTTTGGACAATCAGCTAGAGCGTAAAGGACCGCGGTGACAATTTGTGCTTGAACATGCGCTTGTAAATAAAGAAAATCGCCAGGGTTTCAGCGGTCACCTGTAAGGGCCATGCTAATTACTGAGAGGCAATTAATATCCATGAAGGAAACAAAGTAGGAGGGTTATCTTCTCTTTTTTCTGGCTGAATGAAAGAGATTTCATTTAATTATGGAATTTAACCGGAGGGAGAACATTACAGCCTGACTGATGTCCTCATTAGCAAATCAGGAGGTCTGACTGACTGGGTAACTGCGTATTTGTCTGTGTTGGAGAGGGGGGTGTCTTGAACTGTTTAAAAAAACCGAACACAAGCCTGACTATCGAGTCTGTTGACTCGATCTCATCTCCGAACGAACAGAAGCCTGGTGGACTTGGAATAATAGATAACCCTGCATGGGAATGTTATTTTTTACCTTATGTAGATTCTGTGGGCAGACACTCTGCGTACACAGAGACGTATCTGCAAGCGATGTACTTTTACTTCACAGAAGGAAGCTCTATTTTGGCGCGTCAGCCATCTTCAGCTTCCCATCCACCATGTCGCACTGCTGATAATGAGCTCGTCACGCTGGGTCCTTATTGTGCACCAGGTAGGGTCTCACCTCTGCCTGTGCCGGAGTGGGCGTGAGATTAATGGATTGGGTTTAGCACTCATCTTCCTCGGCGACCCAATTTGGCAGCACTTGTTGATCCTGGGACGGTGCCTATCCAAACCGGGACTCAGGGGTTCATAATTCCCTCTCCCCCCCCCCTTTGAGGTCTCGACCCATTTTTGACAAATTTATTGAGGTGCAGCCCCAGCCCCCCCCCCCCCCCCCATCGACATATTTCAAATTTTACGAACCACTCCCACTCAAGGCTGAGCACCAGGACTGTTGAAGAGTCTCTACACGGCTCTGGCAGTGTGAGGCTCAGTTGGTTAGGATGCTGTTCCTGTGCTCGGAAGGTTGCTGGTATAAATCCTAGGATCGGCAAAGTGATTTCACCACTGGGACCTTGAGCGTGGTCATTAATCGCTAATTGCTCCAGGGATTGTCTAACCCTACTTTCTCATTTGTACATCGCTTTGGATGAAAGCATCTGCTAAATAAATAAAATGTAGATGTTCCAGGAGAGCCGAGACCTGCTTCACTAACGCGCTGATGTTTCGGTGTTGCAGACGACGTGCCTCCCTATTTCAAGATGGAGCCTGTGCCGGCCCAGGTCCACCTGGAGAGGAACCGACTGGTTCTGACCTGCATGGCAGAAGGAAGCTGGCCCCTGGAGTTCAAGTGGGTCTACAATGGCACCGAGCTGACGCGATTCTCCCTGGAGTACAGGTGGGTCTGCTGGCTGTGCGATTGCGTCTATTTTAGCGACTCACATACATCTTCCCAGCACACACAAATTGCCGCTTCAGTTAAAGTGGGTGAATTATTACCGCTTCAGAAAGTCTTCTTTGTGGAAGTGGACTAATGAGAAAGCATGGGGATTTAATTTCAGGCTTTTGTTTTACATGACGTTATTACAGCCCATGTCATTCACTCGCGCCATGCTCTCCTTACTGCCTGGGGTGAACTTCCTCTATATAGATGTTTGACTTGCGATTTACACCAGCAGCCTTTTAGATGAGACCAGCATTAATTAATTCCTTTTTTTGGTTGATTCTTTAGGCACCTTCCCCTTTGTGAACGGTCCCTGATCATGCTGATTGTCTTCTTCTGTTTCGGTCTGGCGTGCGTCCCGGTGAAAGACAGTTGATAATTGATGCCTTGAAAGCTTTCTGTCCACAATGGCTATTGGTCCGTGTGGGAAGATTCCTTAAGTGCTCTGTTGTCATTGAGGGAATGGAGCAAAATATCAAAGTTTACGTGAACTGGAGGTGCGGGTGGACTGACTAGTATCCCGGCGGAAATGTCTGCCGACGTCTATGCACTGCATTCCTGTCTCTTCTTTTACCCCATATTTGCGAAGGTTTCACCATTAACCCACTGACCATGAATCCAGACAACTGTCTGCTTCTTTCTGATGATGCTAATGGAGGCCATTCTCTGGGAGAGTGAGCAGAGACCTGTCCTCCAATTCCTGGGCCGTGAGCTTTGTGTTTTACCTAGTAAATAGACTCTGGCAAGCTCATATTCCGCTTGGGTGGCGCCAATGGGCCTCGTCTGCACTGGCACTGGAGTAAGCAGAGTCCACTTTGTCTTCATGAACCAGCTGTTTAATTGTTACTTCACTTTTACTTCAGCGCTCCAGTCTCTCCACTTCTAAGGCTGCTCGAGTAGGCAAGGCTCAGAAGTGGTCACCAGAGATAGAGGTGTCGCATCTGGATCATGCCAAGATGCGTTATTCATGAGTTTCTGCTACAAACAAGGGCTCTCTGTCTCGAGCGAGAGCTCCTTACCGGGAAAATAGCTCTTCACTAGCAAGACATAAATAAATTCATGCATAAGTACTTAGACTAATAGTATCAAGGAACTTAGATGGTCACCGGAGTGTCAATGGTACGGGTCTTAAGAACCTTAGTGCCAAAACTAAGCTCTATAAGATCTGTCCATTTTCCAAGAGCCTATCCAGGTTGGAGTCGCAGGGGACTTGTGACTTATCGTCATGCATAAAACAGGGGAAACACCCTGGGCAAGGGGCCAGTCCATTGCAGGACACATGCATGCATGCATTTTCACACTATGAGCAATTTAGAGATGCCAGCCTAATCACATGTTTTTGGCCAATGGGAGGAAGCCTACTGAACATGCAGAGAACATGCAAACTCCACACACAAAGAGGCAAGATTCAATACCTGAAAAGGCAGTAGTGGTACTGATGGAGCCTGCATGTAATGTATAAACCTAAAAACTCCAAAGTGAAGAATATTGCATTGGACACTGCTTGGGTTACTGTCCACTTGGTTGAGCTGTTCCACATACTGGACACCCCGGGTCAGGGCTGGTGGTGTTTCTGAGCCAGGTTTCTATATTTGCGGTGGGATGCCCCCCCATCCTCCCGCTTCTTTGTTTTTTGATGTATCTACCCCAGTAGCTTCTCTGCTAACGTTATGCAACATGTTGTGGTCAGGTGAAATTTTCTTAAAGCATTGCTAGTTGACTCCTCCCACCCTGTGAACTCTCACTGCTCTCATTGGCCATTCGTCCACTTTAATCTCCCATTCTTGTTGTCTTTGAGTGTAGTTCAAAGCCGTATTGGGAGTGTGATGGTGGGCTTGATCTTTTTGACCAATTCATTATCCACCACCTGAACCCTCCTGACCCTGGGTGTTTTGGTTCCTAGGCGAGATTCTGCTCTTCTTTGTGCCCCCTAATCAGATGACGCCCAAGGCCAGGGGTGGCCAATCTTATCCGCAAAGGGCCGGTGTGTGTGCGGGTTTTCACTGCAAATCCCTAATTAGGTCACTAATTAGAGGACTGATTGGCTGAAGAGTCCTCACACCTGGGTTTGAACAGCTGACCTAAAGGTTATCCCAAAAACCTGCATACACACCGGCCCTTTGCGGATAAGATTGGCCAACTAGGCGGTTGCCTGTGTTGCCGATAGGGCAGGCTGGCCCTACTCCTGACCATGTCTTTGATTGGATCTCTGATAATTACATCATTAACGTGCTAGATGGTTTCGTTCATGGTGGCTTTCATAACAACATCTGCTTTCCTGAGATGTAGTAGGCAGCCTTTTTGGATAGTTCCGCATCTGCCACTTGAGTCGTGGTTCTGTCACCTGTCCCTCTGTCAGGTCTCTCCAAGATAATTTGCCTTTCAGGCCGGGAGTCGCACCCCCAGCTGATTCGTTCCTCTCTCTCCTCGCCTCACTCTCACTGACCGTGTCTTCTCGGAGCCCCCTGGCGTTCCCGGAACGGTGATTTGAGTCCCACGGCAAGTGGGGGTCATTTGCTTAGTGCCTTTTCAGTTCTGCGGCAGAGATACAATCTGTCTTACCATTTCCCCAGTCTATTTATTCCGCAGTCATCCTACAGTTCCCAGCCACACACAGGAAATAAAAAATGGAGAAAAGAAATGGATTTTTAGAGTGAATGCATTTAATTCGATAAATCGACTGTAAACAGAACTTCTTGTCTAATCACTGTGAAGATGTAGAGCTCTCTGCAGGTAACTGAATGTGGTTTCCAAAATTTTTTTTGTTTAATCTTCAGTGAAAACAGAGAGGAGCTTCTCTAGTCAGTCCCACCTGTGTCTGCGTGATGTAAACTATAAATTACAGAATTTAAATGAGGACTATCCAAGGCCTGCACAGTTATTTAAAAACCCAATAAGCCAGACAGATAAGGAATAGACTTTGTCATGTTTGGAATATAATTCCTTTCGCTTTCTGCTTTCTGACTTATCGCCGGCGTGTGCATGCACGAGGAAGAGGGCTCCAGTCTGTCTGCCGCTGCACGTGGAGGATGCGGGCTGGACGACACCAGCTTCGCCTGCAGAGTGCGTAGCGCACTCACATCCTGAAGGCCACGGAGGGAGCCTGATGAGGGAGCCTGATGAGGGAGGCTGATGAGGGAGGCTGATGAAGGAGGCTGATGAGGGAGCCTGAGGAGGGAGGCTGATGAGGGAGCCTGATGAGGGAGCCTGATGAGGGATGCTGATGAAGGAGGCTGATGAGGGAGCCTGGAAGTTGGAAATAACTCCCTCCTTAAAGGGGCGCTGGCTGGTCTTGGCAAGTCGGACCTTGGTTCCCATTAGAGGGAATTTGCGGAGGGTGTTGTGACCTGGTTCAGGAGCAAAAGGAAAATGGTTTCCTCCCAGGGGGGCCTTCCATCTCACTCCGTTGGGTTACGGACAACGACATCAATGCTTGACAGAGCTGCACTGGGCATATGACATACGGGCATTTTCCTGGTTGGCCGATGATATTGTAAAATGGCAGAATTAGTTCCGGGACCCCCCCGGCCCGAGATTGGCATATTTTTGTCATAGGTATGTAGGCAAAAGTATAGGGGCTGTTTTTAATCCTATTTCAGCCCTGATGCCTCAAATGTCGAAAGTCGAACTTTGGGGTGACTGCTGATGGACATGTGACTTGGATGCTTCTCAGTGAACCCTGCCCACTTTCAAAGCAGACAACTCATGTTCAGGTGTTCATGTTCCTGCATGCTGGGGGGGGCATGGGAGATGCACCCCCAGATGTAGTCTTCCTCTGGCTGTAGAGGAGGGTCAGTCAGTGTATGAAGATATCCCTTTTGGTGCCTGTGGTAGCCAACATACCAACATAGTCATTCATCTCAGCAACTTCGGAGCGGATCCTTCACCCATACTAACTGAAGGGCACTAACCTTGCGTCGCATCTCTCTTCTTCCTGAAAGATACTTGATCCCATCGCTGGATCGATCCCACGCTGGTTTCTACCGCTGCATCGTCCGGAACCGCGTTGGAGCCATCATGCAACGGAAGACCGAAGTGCAGGTGGCTTGTAAGTGCAGTACTCCCTCCAGGACACTAGAGGGCCTCGTGGTGCTTTGAAGCTACAATTGGGTCGCCACGATATTTTCACCTTGGTAGCTGTGGAATGCACAGTGCCTTCGGCGCTACTCAGGTTGAATCACGGGAAATTCATTTTTATTTTATTTTCTCGTCTTTGCACATAACACAGCAAGGTAGTGAGATAACACCCGTTCAGTCGCTATACCCTTGAAGCCTTTCATGAGTGTCAGAAAGAACTTTTAATATTTTAAGTATTTCAGTGTCAGGTACATTATTATTCTGTTGTAATCGGGTCGGTCCTTTGATCAGAGAGCGCACTTGACGTATGACCAATCCTGCTTTTGGTACCACAGATGAACCAGAGTACCCCCTACCCCCCGTGAAATAACGTCCGTGAGACATATGTCCCCGCTGTTTCTGTCTGTGTGTATCAGATATGGGCGGCTTTGTCGAGGGTGATCGCTCCCAGACCGTGTCGCAGGGAGGGGCGGCAGTGATTCCCGCACCTCACATCCACAGTTTCCCCCGCCCCCAGATTACATGGTTCCGTGACGGACGGAAGATCCCGCCCAGCAGCCGCATGTAAGTCCCATTTTTACGGGCCGGTCTTCTGTTTATATTCGTCACTGTGTGTCCGAATATGAAATCAGAACTCAGCTCCCTCTCTGTCTCTGTCCCTCTCTGTGTCTCTGTCTCTCTCTGTCTCTGTCCTTCTCTGTCTCCATCCCTCTCTGTTTCCATCCCTCTCTGTCTCTGTCCCTCTCTCTGTCTCTGTCCCTCTCTGTTTACATCCCTCTCTGTCTCTGTCCCTCTCTGTGTCTCTGTCCCTCTCTGTCTCTGTCCCTCTCTGTCTCCATCCCTCTCTGTGTCTCTGTCCCTCTGTGTCTCTGTCCCTCTTTGTCTCCGTCCCTCTCTGTCTCTGTCCCTCTCTGTGTCTCTGTCCCTCTCTGTCTCTGTCCTTCTCTGTCTCCATCCCTCTCTGTGTCTCTGTCTCTCTCTGTCTCTGTCCTTCTCTGTCTCTGTCCCTCTCTGTGTCTCTGTCCCTCTCTGTGTCTGTCCTTCTCTGTCTCCATCCCTCTCTGTGTCTCTGTCTCTCTCTGTCTCTGTCCTTCTCTGTCTCTGTCCCTCTCTGTGTATCTGTCCCTCTCTGTGTCTGTCCTTCTCTGTCTCCATCCCTCTCTGTGTCTCTGTCTCTCTCTGTCTCTGTCCCTCTCTGTGTCTCTGTCCCTCTCTGTGTCTGTCCTTCTCTGTCTCCATCCCTCTCTGTGTCTCTGTCTCTCTCTGTCTCTGTCCTTCTCTGTCTCCATCCCTCTCTGTGTCTCTGTCCCTCTCTGTCTCTGTCCCTCTCTGTCTCTGTCCCTCTCTGTGTCTCTGTCTCTCTCTGTCTCTGTCTCGTTTTCCCTATCCTTTATTATTTGTCTCTCCACTCTCAATCAGTGTGTACCTCTCTCTCTATGTTATATATCTCTATGTGTCTTTTTTATAAAGACTCAAGATACCTGCTTTGTTGGTGTTCTTATATGTACATCCACACTTCTGTTTGCATGTGTTTTCATGCTCGTATGTCTCTGTGTTCAAGCTTGTATGTTTGTCCAGACCTGTTTCTGTTCTGTCTCCGCTGATATGTCCGCGACTCTGTGAGATGTCTGCTATGGGGGGCAGGGTCTCCGGCCCTCTCCACCACTCTATTTTCATTTCTGTTTATTTCCGAATGAATAGGGGTAGGTGGGGGACGGGATACTTGTTTATCGGGTAAATTTTCAGGCAGGGACAATATAAGTGAAGTGGTGGCGGTTGCCGCGGGAAACCGGAATGGCTTCCTCATTGGCTGCCCCGTTCCCCCCGCCGTTGGAGGAGGAGCAAAGCTGCAGTCATTTTGGATCGCGCCACTTTTGGTCAAGAGTCCCAGCGGGAGCAGAAGTAATTTCAGCTCACGGCACTTCAACATCGCCGGGCCTCTGCTGCCCACCGGGTTGGTGGGGGCAGGCGGGGGGGGGGGGGGCATCACTATGTGTGTGTGTGGGGGGAGCACGGAAGTACAGGATCCGCTTCTGTACCTCCACGCAAACTTATTTGGCTTCCTTCCAAATCCATCTCCCTTTTTTCCTTAAATCCACTTCTGCTGTCATCTCTCCCGGCAGCCGTGGGCTCCATCCTTTCATCCTCCGTTCACTCCTTCCCTCAACTCCCACCTCCCTCTGTCTCGTTCTTCTCTATCTATTTCATCTCCCCTCCTCCTCCTCTGCTCATTCTCTCTCACCCTGATGTGGCTCGCGGGTGTGTACCAGGGAGACTGTCCCTGGGGGTTATGTCAGCCTTCAGGATCCATGTATTAGAAGTTGTCCATGGTGTGTCACGGTGGTGTGATTTGTGTTCTTTGGTGCTCACCTCTAGCTTCTGTAATGAATTACCTGGTAATTATAGTAATTCCAGTCAATCAGAAGCTCACCCTTAATCACCTGATTAAGCTCGGGTTGGGGGGAAGGTGAGTGAGGTTATTTACGGACCCTGTAGTCTCCCTTCTTTCAACACCTAGAAAACTGTAATGGGGGGGGGGTGCTTTTGGATGTGAGACCCATTCCAAGGAGAAGCATCTTGGCTGAGTCAGCTGTGGACTTTAAATGGGCGACTTCATGTCTTACATTTCAAGTGCCACTCCGTTGCTTTTCCGCAGGACAGACAGCATCAGTACAACAGGCTGCCCGAGGCCCTTAGCGTGGGATTAGCCTGACGCCATCACCCTTGGCGTCTCCGTGACGGCCTCCCGTCCCGAGGTCCCGAGGCCGAAATGGAGTTTCCTCTCTCGTAAAACACAAAAAAAGCTTAGCAACCAATAGACAGTCTGACGAGTCGCACAACACGCTCGCGCATGTGAACGCACACGCACACAAGTGTGACGAAACAGGATGGCCTCTTCTGCTGGAGGGGGGCCAGCAAACCAAGTCGATTTGTAGATCATAACCGGGGCGAGGCTGGAGGGTAGCGAGGAACCTATCCCAGGGACGATGGGTTTGGGGGGGATATTCCCAACACGGATCTATGGCGTGATACTTGCCGTCATGCACCCGCCTGCTCTGCTCGACTTTCCAGCGGTATCCACCCACCGACCCAAAGTCATCGCCTGTCTGGATTTTGGGACAGAAGTCCCTAATATCTCGGTTTCTGCGGTGGGGCCTGTCGGAGCGGCGTCTTCCCCGGCTCCAGGCCGGATGCGGTAGCGGGGCCAGCCGGAGATAAAGGTGGCAAGGGATCTAATTAGCAAATGGTCTCGCAGACGGCGTGTGAATACATAACCACAGAGAACCTGTCGGGTCGGGCGGCTGGGGGCAGCTGGGGGCGGCGTGAGCGTGAGAGTGAGCACGTATGTGTGTAGGGGCGTATGTTAGGTGAGTCACAGAAAAACGCTTCGGCTCGGGAATCCTGTCCAAGTATCTACGCTGTGCCTTCCTTGATTCAACCTGGCTTGAATTCCGGAAGAATGGGTCAGAGACCGATACCCGCATCACGGATTAGTACGCCCGTCACGTCAGTTACAGCGTTTTACTGTAATATTTAGTCACGTTAAAATCCCACAGCCAGCTTCTGTTACCTTGAGCCTCAGAAGGTTTTTTTTTCTGGCATGACAAGTAAACCCGGTTTTGAAAAGATTCTGAATGTTTTTATTGCAAAAGTAGGACACCTCGGAACAAGTAAAACTGATCTAATTTGTGTCCAAATCAGAGCTGGATGGAACTGAGGGCCAGCCCGTACACCGGTGTGCGAGACCAGCTGAGTGTGACCTGGACGTCGGCACACCGGAGCGTGCCCTCCTGCCAGCCCGTGCCACTCGGCTCAGGAGCACTCCTTCCGTTTCTGAGCTGGGCTTGGTTACCGGTGGTTACCAGCTATCCAGCCGGTCAGCTCTTTCCACGCGGGAAAATGCGCTCACCTCTCTTTGGAGCACTGGGCAGGGGGCAAATTTAGAAGACGGATGACATAATAATGTTGTTAGAAGATACACCTGCAGCCATCAAGGCGATTAGCGTTACAGTAGCGACGGTGGGAGGGGGCGTTGCCTCCCCGTCCTCATTTGCATACATTTAAATGCCAGCTGATGATGTCGCCTTAAGACGCTAGACCTGTGAGTCCCAAGTATGCAGCGACTGAGCGTACACAGTGCACAAAATCAGCCAGCGGAAATATTAATAAACAGATTAACGACAGTTAACGAACATCGCGGCTGCACAGGCGGCCCAGACTGGTTATGAGGCTGTGGGATTAATAAGTGCAGACTAACGACGCGGGCTGCCCCCCCCACGCCCCCCCCACCCGGAGCAGGTCACCAAGGCCGCGTCAGAGAGGCTCCATGGACATCTGTTTGTTTTTCGGTCTTATAAAGACGCTGGTGAGCTCGAATGAACGCCGAACCCTCTGCGTTTTGTTTGCCTTTGGTGGGAAGGGGGGGGAACCGAGGATCTGAAAATGCAATCAAATTGCCGCAGGCTTGAACTGGGGGGGTGGGGTGGGCACTGCTGTTTAACAAAGTACTGTACTCAATTGAATCGAGCCAAAATTGATTTTGCAAAAAAAAAAACACACACATCTGTGTCAACAGATAAAAAGTGCCGAAGCCCCTGGATCAGCCCCCCCCCACCCCCCCGGCCCCACCCCCCCGGCCCCACCTCAGTGCCTTTCCAGGCAGCTTGTTCAAAAAACACGTGTCGGAAATGGGGGACCGTGCTCTCTGGTGCATTCTGGTGCAAATCGCACACCTGAGGTTCTCATAGCGGGGGCTCTTATGCCAAAACTGTCGGGAGGTGTCCGTGAAACGTGACAAAGGGAAACCTTTCCATCTTTGATGAATCAGGAGTGGAGTAGTATCAAACTTCATTGGGGAGGTGGGTATTTGTGAATGGAGGAGCGGGTGACCTCTAAATGCCTCTAGCACTCCCCCCGCCTCCAAGGATGGAGGCATTTCTGTCAAGTGGAACAATCCCATTTGATGCCCCCCCCCCAGCTAGAATGCTGAGGGGCGAAGCTCTCTCCACAGCTGTTTATGAGCGGCCTTGATACACCCCCCCATCCCATGCTAACTAGCTGTAAGGTGTCCGACCCCCACTTCGAGACCACAGGCAGTCAGTCTTAGTGCTGTGGGTGACTTGCAGCTTGCTGGTCTTTATCTGGGAGGACAAAGACGCTTGTTTAGTGAGGGGGTGTTCGCTTCGCTCTACGCTGCCTTGTTAACACGCGCGACAGTGTGTCTGTGTGTGTGTGTGGAAGCGTGAGATCACTGTGTGTGTCTGAGGGAGACCAAAAGCCTGTTTGCCTGTTTGTCTGTGGGGGGCGCTGTGGGGGTCTGGATGTTCCCCCCGCCTGTAGAGTTACAGCTGTGTGAGTGATGTTTATTTAGCGCAGAACTAGCGACTCATCTGGCGGAGGAGGGGGGGGGGGGGGGATAGATGAGGGCTGGCGGGTGGGGCGGTGGGGGGCGGGGGGGGGGGGCTGAGATGAAACCCTGCTGAATGAGAGCAGGTGGGAGGAGCCAATCACCTGGGGCTTTGCAGCCCAATAAGCAACATAGGTGAATAGACACCATATTCCAGTTACTTATGACCTCTCCAGTGTGAGGAGCTTGTGGAGCATGAGACAAAGTGAAACTGGGTGGGGGGGGGGGGGGCGGGGGCACTGGCACTGGCAGTACAGCTTACCTAAGACTCCATAACGGCATCGATCAGCGTTTGGGTTTGGAGAGATTTAATCCAGTCACGCGAAACCAACAACTGCCCCCACTGCTTCCGCCTGACTCACTGACCTCCTGTGACCTCTGACCCCCTTCCCCCCAATCCATCTCAGCGCCATCACTCTGGACAACGCGCTCGTGATGCTGTCCACCGTTGCCACGGACTCGGGCCGCTACTACGCCCAGGCTGTGAACGACAAGAATGGCGAAAACAAGACCAGCCAGCCCATCACTCTGACCGTGGAAAGTGAGTATTAACAGAAAAGCACAAAAATCGCACCATACACGAGACACCGTCAGCTGACACATCGACAGGTGGCCGTACGTGCATACAAAAACAGGTGTTTGGAGCCCTCTAGTGGCCATAATGGTTCTGTAACAAATAATGGGAGGAATGACGATTGGCCTTTAGCAAACTTGTTAATCATTGGCAGGTTGTCATTGTGTTAAACCGAGCAGTGCTGGACAGCGTATGCTGATTCCGTCTATCTTCGTGTGAGTCGATATCTTTGTACCCCCTGACCTCTGCCTGTCTCTGTCGGCTCCGTAAAGATGTGGGGGGTCCAGCCGATCCTATTGCCCCCGTCATCATCATCCCTCCTAAGAACACCAGTGTGGTCACTGGGACAGCAGAAGTTACCATGGAGTGCGTGGCCAACGCCAGGTGGGTGATGTCACGGCCTGTGTGTGCGCGTGTGTGTAACATTCGTGTGACTATTTATATCCAAGTAAGTGTTTAAATCTTTTCGCACTGTAACTGTTAATCACATCTGTGTGTGTGAGTGCGTGTGGCCCTTCTGTGTTCATCTCAATGCCAGTGGGTTTTTTTCTGTCCTGCTGGGGACACACTTGTGACGCAGACGTCCCTACATGAAAGTACATCTACATGAAAGTTCACATCTACCTTTCCTGAATTCAGGAGGTGATTTTAAGGTGGGGAGGAGGGCATAATAGGGGCCATAATTCACACAGAGGGGCTGACCTTATCATAAGCCAATGATATTTTTGGAATTGGTGAGTGACAGGGGAGGCGACACTCTGGGAGCCAATCAGCTTTCAGCTGCTGCCCCTGAAGCTCCGCCCCTTAATACACCCTGTCTCGAGCTCTGATAGAGTGGGACCTGGAGTTTTTGCATTTAAAGTGAAAGTCTATATAGATGTATGTGTATGTGTATGTGCCTCCCCCAACCCCCCAGGCCATTGACCAAGTTGAGCATCGTCTGGCGTAAGGATGGCGCTGTGCTGCATGTAGGCGTTAGCGATTTCGGCCGGAGGCTGACGGTGGCGGGCCCGGCCGTGAGCGACAGTGGCTTCTACGAGTGCGAGGCAGAGCTGCGCAGCAGCAGTGTGCCGGCCGTCAGTGCTGGTGCCTTCCTGCACGTGCTCGGTGCGTCCCTGACCTTTGAACTCTGTCATTGTCCCGAGGATAGCATGTTCCAGGCCAGGAATTGTGTTGACCCAGCTCTCTGTACCCCCCCCCCCTTTTAATACCCCTCCCTTTACACTGATCAGAGCCCCCCCAGTTTGTCAAGGAGCCAGAGAAGCACATCACTGCTGAGATGGAGAAGGTGGTGGATCTTCCGTGCCAGGCTCGAGGTCAGCAGGGGCTGGTGTCTGGTTCAGACTGCCACAGGGTGTGAATGTGTCTCTGCACTGCGTCCTCAATCACCTTCTCCTGCCAAGCAGGTGTCCCACAGCCTGACATCGTGTGGTACAAGGACGCCATTCCCATCAGCCCCGTGAAAACACCCAGGTACCGCGTGCTGCTAGGGGGCAGCCTGCAGATCAACGGTCTGCTTCCTGACGACACTGGAATGTTCCAGTGCTTCGCCCGCAACGCCGCCGGGGAGATTCAGAGCAACACCTACCTCGCCGTCACCAGTACGGCCCCCGCCTCCCCCCCGCCTCCCCTCCCCCCCCCTCGCCTTGCCTCCCGCTCCCTGCCTCGACTCCCCCTGTCAGAGTGATTAATGGCTTGCATGAAGAAGAGAGAGAGGCAAGCTTTATGACTGCCAGCTCGGCTGCGGTTTGGGATTCTCCACAAAGCTGGCGGCGTCCCGGGAGATGCTGATCTGCTTTGATTCATTTCCAGCTGTGTCTCCCCTGCCTTATGTCTCTGTCTCTCACCTGTCCCGCCTGTGCGTGTCTCACACAAACCTTCAGCATGACTTTGAATTAAATTCGGCCTGGTGAATTGGCTTTAAACCATCGCTGAATGCTCTGCTCGGCGTCTGCAAATGGCTTGTCGATACTAATGTGCTGTTTATTCGCATAAAGATTATCAGTAAAAATGTCATAATGCATTAATGCGGCTTCTTTATAAGCGTTTACTGTAGGCATCTCGGGCAAGTTTATTTAGTCGCTACGGGGAAATGGTTTGTACAACTCTGTGGGGTGTTTTATTGCAGTTCTGTTTTTATTTGTCAGTGGCCCTGACTGACCAGTGTACTGACCAATCAGAAAACACTCCCTGGCTTGTGTGACTTCGTCTTCCCTCCTCTCAGGCATCGCCCCCAACATCACAGCCGGCCCATCAGACAGCACAGTCATTGACGGCATGCCGGTCTTCCTGCACTGTGAAACCTCTGGCGCCCCCCGGCCAGCCATCACCTGGCAGAATGGTGCGTTGAACTTTCCGGTGTCATTGTCTGGCCAATAAGAAGTCTTTATCTGTAAAATCGCCAATCACAGCTGCCCCTGCCCATAATATCTATCAAATGGGAAGTCACGTCTAGCTCCGCCTCCTCTGACATGGAAAGTTCTGCCTGAGCCTTTATATGGTAAATGGAAAGTCATGCCCCCATAGCGATACCTTTACCTAACAATTTGAAAGTTACATCTGATGAGCTCACATATCCTAACATCCTTTAGGTAATGATGAAAGATTATTTTGGTTTATTGGAATTTAATCTGATGCCACCAACTTGGGTATGAGCGCTGAGCTGACCCGACTCCAGAGCAGTGAAGCAGAGACTTCTGGGTACTCTGGTGTATGGTAGCGACACCCCCACACGCTTCTCCGCCTCCCAGGTGAGCGGATCCTGGCCAGTGGCTCGGTCCAGCTGCCGCGTTTCACGCTCCTGGAGTCCGGAAGCCTCCTGATCAGCCCCGCCCACGTCTCGGATGCCGGCACCTACACCTGCATGGCGAGCAACTCACGCGGCATCGACGAGGCCTCCGCCAATCTGGTGGTGTTGGGTGAGCCCCCCCCCCCCCCCCATCTCTGCCGCTCGCAGCTTATGTTCTGTTCTGTTGACTGATGGCTGTCTGGGCATTGAATTGGTCCTCAGATTTCTCCGGCTAGCACTGAGTCACCCGTGACCCCGTAAATACAGCAAAAAGGGTCAGTCTGGGTCACATGTACCTGTGTACTCACTGGGCGTAGGTCACCTGTAAGTTCTTAAGTCTTTTGTACAGCAGCTACATAAAGGCTCCTCCCCCTCCTCCTTTCGACCTCCAGCTCGAACCCGTATCACCAGTCCTCCTCAGGATCAGAGCGTCATCAAGGGGACTAAAGCTGTCATGACCTGTGGGGTGACCCATGACATCAGTGTCACCATCAAGTAAGCCTACACCTCTGTCTCATGCAACAATGTATATACTTCCCATCCATCCATCCATCCATCCATCCATCCATCATCCATCCATCCATCCATTTTCCAAACGCAAATGCAGTAGAAGGTCATGGAGGGCCAGGAGCCTATCCCAATGGTATAGAACATTCTGGATAGGGGGCAGTGTGTGACTCAGAGAAGGTCACAGGTTCAAAACCCTTGGTTGGCCGAATGATGTCATCATTAGGACCCTGAGCGAGGCTCTTAACCCCTAATTGCCCCAGGGGCTGCCTGTCCTTGCTTCCTCTCAAAAATGTACGTTAGTTTGCATAAAACACTCTGCTAAATAAATATAATGTAATGCCCTAGATGAGATGCCAGTCCATCGCAGAGCTCTATGTAAATAGCTGTATCCTGTATCCGCTCTCTCTTCGCTTCTGTGACATCGCCTGTATCCCGCTGTCTCACTCGTCTCCCGTGTTTTCCCCCATCCGCTGGTTTTGCGTGTAGCCTGGCCTCCTCTCCTGTTTCTCTGTCAGACAGCCCGCTATGCATCCTCCCAGCTATGCAGCTTGAACAGCTGGGACTGCGGCGTTGTTTCAGACCCGCAGCTCTCCTCTGCCGCCTCTGCGGGTCAGAAGGGGCGGGCGACGTAGCGAGCAGAGCGCTAATTAAACACGAGTAATGAGGGATATGCCGGCGAGTTGGACACGCCGGACGTGTGTATGCGCGTCGGCGTCTGTGCGCGCGCGACAGAAGGTGTCCGTTTGTGTGGGTGAGGGAGCTTCTCTGTTTGCGGTTCGTGCATATGTCTGTGTGTGTGTGTGTGTGTGTGTGTGTGTGTGTGTGTGTGTGGAAGGCCCTTCTATGTTTCTGCATTTGCTTTCATAAGACAGACTCCGGGCAGGATAGCAAATAAGATCATGTGACTCGGGGACGAGAGGAAGGAATGGGGACGGGAGAAAAATGGGGTGCAAGGGATGAGGTAGGAGGAGTCAAGGCGAAGGACAGTGGCATCCGCACAAGGGGAGGCGGGCATGGTGTGGAGATGGGCACGGAGAACATGTCTGTATGTCTGTACTGTATGGTGACTGGGCCGGTTCACAGACACATCGGCCTCCAGCTCCCCTGACTGAAGCTGCTTGTTATTTCCTATCTGCACGTTTACCTGGTTCTTTCATCCGAAACGGACTTTCATTCATATTCTGCGCTCGCTGAGACCTCATCAGCACCAGGATGTGCTGCTCATTTCTAACCATATATCACCTGCCAAGGTTTTAAACATCTGCAGTTACGTTTAGTGCTGCTAAAAGAATATATGAGTGCACTGCCTGACTTTGGTGCACTATTCACCTACATACTGTATTATTGTATATTACTGTTATATTACTGTTATTATATTATTATACTTGGTTTCAATGATGGTTTCAACCCTAAAATCGCCCCAAGGATCGTCTGACGAAGATTTTTTGAAAAAAATTGTACTGTTTTGAATAAAATATCTGCTAAATACATACAAATACAAAAAATACTATAATAAATCCAGCCCCCTCGTCTTATTGCGTTTAATGCACGCCAGCACTGAGCGCCTCTGCGTATACCTGCCGCAGGTACGCGTGGGAGAAAGGAGGTGTCCCCCTCAACATAGACTCCACCCCCCGCATCCGCCTGGAGCCTGACGGCACACTGCATATCTCCCAGACGTGGTCAGGTGACATCGGGACGTACACCTGCAGAGTGCTCTCCGTGGGGGGCAACGACTCACACAGCGCCCACCTCCGAGTCAGGTCAGCCTTGGGGGCTTTCTGTGCGCCACTCAACTGCCTTTATCCGTCTCTTTTCCATACAGGCATGGCCGAGCTGAGGTATAGGTAATCGAAGCGGCTGTTTTGGGCCTGGTAGCCACTAGGGGGGGGGGGGGACTCTCCATCTGATTAGCCTGTCAGAATGGGTAGAAAGATGACAACTACATTCATCACTACCTCCCAGAAAAGGGTCCTGTAGATGAATTCAGTCCTTTTTTTCTAGCTAACTTATAGCACTTTTCACCTGCCACCCAAATCCCAGCCATAGCTGTACTGTGATGGTCTTCTGTTGTAAATTAAGCGTGCTGTTCCTGACCCAAACCCTCTTTGACGGATATTCCGTGTTGTGTGAAGTTTCTATTAAACGCAGTCGGACAGTGCTCTCGAGTGGACTCGCTTATAACAGAATATCGTCTGTAACGGACGAGGTCCACACCTTTAAGAACATGCAGAAAAAGCATTGGATATGGTGAACGGATACATATATATCGGATGTATAACGGATATACTGTATATATAATGTTGGATAAATATAGTTTATTGGTGATTTCATGTCCGTCAGTCTTTTTAAAAACCGTATAAAGAAATGTTATTTCTTATACAAATCAACTCGGGTGAAACAAAAGAAAAAAACGTACAATTTCGGGGTTGCCAAATCTCACGCATCTGGGGTGACACAGGCTGTCAGACTCACGCTCACGCTAGAAATCTTACGGCAAATACATATTATTCCATTATAAAGCTAAAATTGGCGACATCAAAGGCGTTGGGATAGTTTGCAAGCCCTAGAGACTATTTAGGAGGTATTAAAACATATGTTACATACATGTAAAAGCGTGTGCATGTGAGTGAATTGAAGTGATTGAAAATCTCACTCCAGGCAGCAGCTGCCAACCCTGCGTTATATTTGAAATGATCTGTAAAATGCACTATTTTCGGCTGAGACAGCTTGTTGCTCTGTTAATTATAATGTATAATTTTTATGTCTTCTCAGAATAAGAGCACCCATACCAATCTGTAATAGTAAGTAAAGTGTACTTAACACATTGTAAAATTATTTTTTTAATTTACATAAAGGGACAGGACCTGCTACTACTCCCAAAACGTGCAAAAAGTAAATATAATACTGTCACCGTCCAAAAAGCGAAAAATACTGTAATAATAATTTTAGGTCATATAGCCCCCCCCACTTTGTGGTGCAGGTCAGGTACAGCCTCGTTCCTGTATAGAAGGCAAGAACAGATGGCATTTCTTATTAAGCTTTTATACAGCAAACAATAAACTGCAAATGATGAGGGCAGCAGTATTATGTAACCCCATTTCTTTCCCCAATCTTTTCCTCCTCCTCCTATTTCTCTTTGCCCCCCTCCACCCCTCCCTCCCATCCCTGCAGGCAGCTCCCCCATGCCCCCGAAAACCCGGTGGCCACGCTGAGCTCCTCCGAGAAGAGAGCCATCAACCTGACGTGGGCCTCGCCGTTCGACGGGAACAGCCCTCTCATTCGCTACATCCTGGAGGTGTCCGAGAACAGTGAGTTGGCTGGGAGACGAGGGGGTGGGAAAGACTGCAGGGTAAGCTGGGAATTCGGATGGGAGCCGGTAAAGATGGAGAAGGGTTAATGGTGGGAGAGGGCTGTGCGCGGATGGCCTGTGGTTGGCAGAGTGATTTCAGGCTCTTAACAGGCATGTGGTAAAATAACTAGTTTGAACTTTCTTTGAAATTTGCCCCCATTCCCCAATAATTCATTTCTGGCTACAGGCACGGCCCTTAACCTAGGGACTGGCTGACGTACATCACTTTGGATATCTGTAAAATAGATAAATGTAAAAATCCAGAGAGCTAGAAGTGCTTAGATAGAGTAGAATAAAGCTGGTCATTGTCTTAATGTCTTTGGACATCTGGACTAATTATGTGGTTGAAGTGGAGCCTGACAACGTCCTTTCTACTGCAGATGCACCGTGGACCGTGCTCCTGGCCAACATCGAGCCCGACTCCGTGAGCGTGATTGTGGGCGGCCTGATCCCGGCCCGCTCCTACCAGTTCCGCCTCTGCGCCGTCAATGACGTGGGGAAGGGTCAGTTCAGCAGGGAGACAGAGCGGTGAGCGGTATTCCGAACCTGCTCTGCGATCGTGTCCCTCTGCCAGATGGGGAGCGAGGTAATCCCGCAGCATGCTAATGCTGTCCCCCCCAGATTCCCGTTAATGGGACGGCTCTGGAGCCTTTTCTGGGGGGAGGAGAATGATTGTAATGGAAATGAAGGACAACACACTATTTAAACTAATTAGTGTACATTTACTTGGGGGACTAAAGAACAATTTAGTGGTCGGCTAAAACCCCTTAAAGCAACCCAAGAGATGGCCCAGGTACTGTCCCTTCCACAGATATTGGCCGGACACACACACACACACTCACACACACACACATAAAAAGGTTTGTAGTTATATCTTTGTGGGGACTCTCCATTCATTTCTATGGGGAAAACATGATGACCTTAACCTCTACCGAGCCCTAACCCTAACCCTAACCTTAAGCCTAACCCTAACCCTAACCATAAGTAACCAAAAAAAAATATGAGACTTTTGGCACTTTTACTTTTATTTAATTGTATTCACAGATCTTTGTGGGGACCTGAAAAATGATCCCCACAACATCAAAAGAACAGATTTCTATCACATTGTGGGGGACACTTGGGCCCCACAATGTAATATAAGCCTAATCTAAACACACACACACACACACACACACACACACACACACACAAACACACACACACACACATCAGAAGCCTAACCAGGTAATCTAATTCTGAGCATCAGGTTTCTCCATAAGATCCTCTTCCAGTGTGCCATCTTCATCCTTTAATCTAGACTGCACAATCAAATACCCCCCCCCCCCAAACTTGGCAAATTTTATTGTCAGCAATCTGCGTGCCAAATTTAATCATAGGGGAACCTGCCCCCAGCAAATTTTATTATCTGGCCCATCCCCCATTCGTCAGATTTTATCTGGGAGGACCCCACTCCCCCACTGGCAAATGTTATTGGGGACAGTGGCCCTTGGCTTTGTTTCCGCTGTGGGAATTTGGACCTCAGGGGAAAATAGTTGCACCCCCCCCCCCACCCCACCCCCGCTCTAAACTCACCTCTGCTGCAGGTTATCCCTCCCGGAGGAGCCCCCCAGCGCACCTCCCCAGACGGTCATCGCCAGCGGCCGCACAAACCAGTCCATCATGATCCAGTGGCAGCCGCCCCCGGAGAACCACCAGAACGGCATCCTGCAGGGCTACATCATCCGGTGAGGGCCTTGCCCAGCCCCCACCCCCGCCCCTCTCGTTAACCATGCAGAATCACTCCTGCGCTCTTGCTGTGCCTGTCTATCACACCTACGTGTGTTCTTCTGCGGTCTTACAGCCTCAAAACCATGCATGTTGACCTTTGAAAGATCACACAAATGCACACCAAGCACGCATGCTGTTACCGATGTCTCATACTCACCGGAGCACAAACACAGTCCCACAAAGTCCTACACACCTTCAACATGCACGACTTCCTGTAGCGAGCAGCAACACATGTCACATCAGACCGTTCATGTTGCATATGTCCTTTCTTCCTGTCCTACCTACTGCCTGTTGGCTCCCAGCTACTGTCTGGCCGGCCTCCCAGTGGGCTACCAGTTCAAGAACATCACCAACCCCGAGCAGACCAACTTGCTGCTGGAGGACCTCATCATCTGGACCAACTATGAGATTGAGGTGGCGGCCTACAATGGGGCGGGGCTGGGCACCTACAGCCACAAGGTCACCGAGTGGACGCTGCAGGGAGGTGAGGGCGGAGCCACCATCCAGTGAAACCAGTGTAGCTCCGCCCTTAGTTGACTTGAGTTAAGCAATAGATGTAAAGGACGTAACCCAAAAGCTTGGGTTGGACCTACAGGTTGCTGATCCGTCTCCCATTGCCCCTTACAGTGCCAACAGTGCCGCCTGGCAGTGTCCAGGCTGAGGCTGCCAATTCCACGGCAATACGCCTTACCTGGAGTGCCCCCAGTCCTCAGTTCATCAATGGCATCAACCAGGGGTATAAGGTGAGTACAGTTGCACGATATATTGGATATATCGGAATTGGCCAATATCTGTTAAAAATGACCATATCGCTAGTGGTCTGATGTGTCAGTCTTGGTCAATATTTCTGGCCAATATGAAAGTTAAGTTAGTAGCACCCTCTCCTGGTCGACAAGATTCACCGACGGCACAAGTGGCTTATGGATTAGCTGGTTACCAGTATCAGTAATATCTGACAAATGTATTGGTCATCGGTATTGGTCAAATTTTCCACATTGCTAAAGGTAGAATACACCTACAATCATATATTACTGACTAAAGCACGTCCTAAGAACGGAAGCATATCGGAGCATCGGCTCATCTGTTCTCGCGTTCCCTCCTTCTCATTGCATTCAGCTGTTGGCATGGGAGCCGGGTCAGGAGGAGGAGGTTACCGTGGTGACGGTGAGGCCCAACTTCCAGGACACGGTCCACGTCGGCTACATCACCGGGTTGAGGAAGTTCGCAGAGTACTTCACCTCGGTGTTGTGCTTCACCACGCCAGGCGACGGGCCCCGGAGCTCCTCCCAGCGCCTGCGCACGCATGAGGACAGTGAGTGTGATGGATATCTCAGCCTTAAGACTCTAAACACCTCTTAAGAAAATATAGTGTAGGACTCTTCTGTTGTGTGTTGAGTGAAAATGATACCTTTCTGCTTCAGTTACTCAACATGTAGCACATTCTGCTACCAGTGCATTGGTGTGAGTTTGATTCCCTTCCTCTTCACTGTGGATAAAAGTGTCAGATAAATCTCTGGCTCTTTCTGTTTGTGCGTTAATCATCTTTTATAAGATAAGTCCCATATTGGCTGACCAGATAGGTCGGTCTCATTGCTGACAGTGAGGGATCACATTATTTCATGCAACCTGTTGTTCTTCTGCAAACAGCCCCTGGTCCTGTGGGCCACCTGAGCTTCACGGAGATCCTGGACACATCGCTGAAGGTGAGCTGGAGAGATCCACATGAGAAGAATGGAATCCTCACAGGTGAGACGGCACCCAGGATCACGGCCTACACGTCAGCTAGAGAAGGAGCCGTAGTGCTTCGCCGAATCAGCTGACGTTCAATGTGTCATGTGACCACTGCATTAGTATAAGTCATAATGCATTGCAGGGCGGTTCTGCTTTGTTTTGAAGCTTATCTATTCTCTCTGATTGGGTCCGTATGTGACATGTGAGATAATATTTATCCCATGACTGCTATCCCGCTTCGCTCCTTAGGGTACCGCATCTCCTGGGAAGAGTATAACCGGACCAATACTAGGGTGACCCACTATCTGCCTAACGTGACCCACGAGTATCGCGTCACGGGTCTGACGGCCCTCACCACCTACACCATCCAAGTGGCGGCCATGACCTCCAAGGGCCAAGGCCAGCTCTCCTCCTCCACCATCTCCTCAGGCGTGCCCCCAGGTCAGAGTCCCTACCTCCTCACTACTCCTGCTGTTTTTTTTTAACTGTTCTTACACACATTAAGTTAAGCTGTTAATGATAGATCCAGCTGTCATGGATCGCCATGTGCTGGGCTGCATTAGATATCCTGCTCAGCAGGGGGAGCTCTTGCTGAAGAATGCATGTCTGTACCAACATTTCCAAATTGGCTTGTTGTGATTTCATTTATATTCAGTGCACTAGATATATTGAAGGCTTAAGATGCGTGTTAGGAATGGCTGAGTGGACGGAGGTTCCAAAAACCAGAGGAGGCAAAGGAGTTCCAATATTGTGACAAACTTTTATTTTAACCTCAGAAAAAAGGGCGAGAATGCATAATATTAATAAAAATAATAACAGAGATAATCATGCAAGGCAGGCAATATCTTGGCAGACCCTGCGTCGGAAGCAGCCCCCCCCAATTCCCCCAGGTCACAGCCTCCACAGGCTCTATAGACACTTCTCTCCTCCTCATTATGCCATGCAATAAACCCCCCCCCCCCCAACAAATTGGCTTTACCCGTCAGATTTTAAACACCCCCATCACAGAAGTATAATGGTAGCATCCCACCTGGTTTCACAAATACATCAGGAGGAAAACGCTGTTCTGGCTGCAGGTCAGGTTCCTAGATTTAATCCCGCTCAACGATCAATGCAGCGATCAGCACAGGCCAAAACTGGAAATTATTGATAAAGCGTGAGAAAGAAGCTACACACAAAACCTAAATACAAAGTAGGACAATCGTGGTCAGAGTTCATATTATAAATAATTTTACTTAAGTTTGGCAGGAATTCCTAAGTTATGAGCAACTGTATTGTGATTTTGTTTAAAATATAATATCAATTTGGTGGCTTTTTATAAGGATAATATGTGGTCTCCTTTAACTATATCATCATGATCCAATCTCTGACGGTGCACACTAGATGTGTCAGATCACATTGAGTCCACATTCTTTAAATACATCACTTCTAAATAGTGTGGATATTTTTGTACCTAATTTCTGTTTTCATTTGTGTCCCTGTCTGTCTGTCTGCCTCCCTGTCTGTCTCCCTCCCTGTCTGTCTGGCTCTTGCTCGCTCTGTTCCTGGCAGAACTGCCTGGCCCCCCCACTAACATGGCTATCTCCAACATCGGTCCACGCTCCGTCACTCTGCAGTTCAAGCCGGGCTACGATGGGAAGACCTCCATCTCCCGGTGGTTGGTGGAAGCCCAGGTAAGGGGGTGGATTTGGGGTAAGGAAACCGGGCACCCAATGGGTCATACCGGCCCATCTGTGATGTGTTGTGACGGGCATCTATCTGCTCTGTCTATCTGCAGATCGCTGTGATTGGAGATCATGAAGAGTGGGTCATGGTTCACCAGCTGCCCAACGAGCCAGATGCCAGGTCCCTGGAAGTACCTGGTCTAAACCCCTATACATTCTACAGGTAGTCATACTTTACTCATACTGCATTCATACTATATCCTAAACCACTACAAGACGTCATACTGTACCCACACCACATCCATACTATATCCTAAACCTCCTAGAAGTAGACATACTGTACCCACACCACATCCATACTATATCCTAAACCTCCTAGAAGTAGACATACTGTACCCACACCACATCCATACTATATTCTAAACCTCCTAGAAGTAGACATACTCTACCATACTACATCTGTGCAATATCATAAACCTAATAGCAGCAGTCATAAGGTATTATTGCTAATAAACCTTTTTGTGGAATTTGATCATTTTCCGTGGAACACCTTACTAGTTATTGCAGCACACTGGTTGAAAAACATTGTTTTAATTGATGCTTTGTCTGTGGAGAGTGGTCATTATGGATTTAAAAGGCTCATAGGTAGGTCATGAAAAAATGCAGCATGCTACAAAAGTCTTAAGAAAACCTGGTATACTATACCTGGATACTACACTGGTTAACAGGATGCAGTACGCAGTTTCGAAAACAGCCATACCGTGCCCAGGATATGTGATGACTCATGGCTATTACCATGCAACAGCTTTTTAAAGCAGTAGTGGATGCTGATTAGCTAATGACCCTTATTTGTCAAACCCTACCTCAAGGTTCCGAATGCGCCAGGTCAATATCGTTGGCACCAGTCCACCCAGTCAGCCATCCAGAAAGATTCAGACACTGCAGGCGCCACCCGATGTGGCCCCTGCCAATGTCACCCTGCGCACGGCCAGCGAGACCAGTCTATGGCTGCGATGGGTGGTAGGTCGGCACAGTCTGGAAAATGTTTGCAGTCTGCAGATACTGCTGACAGACTCTTTATGCCAACTTTTCATTAGTATAATCCTAAAATATGGATTGCAGTCTTTAGAGAATATGCCTTGTGTGTGTGTCAGTATGTGTATGCATGTGTGCTTCGCTCATCTTGTGTGAGAGAGATTGTGAGTGCCTGTTTGTCTCTTAAGTCTGATTGTAGGAGTGTGAGTGCCCGTCGGGCTGTTTTATGTCTGATTGTAGGAGTGTGAGTGCCCGTCGGGCTGTTTTATGTCTGATTGTAGGAGTGTGAGAGCCTGTCTGGCTGTTTTATGTCTGATTGTAGGAGTGTGAGAGCCTGTCTGGCTGTTTTATGTCTGATTGTAGGAGTGTGAGTGCCCGTCTGGCTGTTTTATGTCTGATTGTAGGAGTGTGAGAGCCTGTCTGGCTGTTTTATGTCTGATTGTAGGAGTGTGAGAGCCTGTCTGGCTGTTTTATGTCTGATTGTAGGAGTGTGAGTGCCCGTCGGGCTGTTTTATGTCTCATTGTAGGAGTGTGAGAGCCTGTCTGGCTGTTTTATGTCTGATTGTAGGAGTGTGAGTGCCCGTCGGGCTGATCATGTGTTGTGTTTCTTTCAGCCTCTCCCTGAATGGGAGTATAATGGGAACCCAGACCTGGTAGGTTATCGGGTTCAGTACTCCCAGACGGGGTCCCAGTCCCAGCCACTGTTCCACATCATTGCCGACCGGCTGGAGCGTGAGTTCACCATTGAGGACCTGGAGGAGTGGACCGAGTACGAGGTCCGAGTGCAGGCACTTAACGGCATTGGGGTGGGGCCGTGGAACCAGCCTGTGCACGGAAGGACACGGGAGTCTGGTATGTCCACGCACACACGCACGCACATATGCAGACACACACACACACATGCAGGCAAATTGCACTTGTACATGTACAGAGCACAGAAACATGGTAATGCAGACAGACACACATATTTGTCGCACTGCATTGTGGATTAAGCATTTTTACCTGCAGATCCACTGTTTCTAGACTGTTTCAACATGCTGTGTGACTTATAAGCCCCGGTCTCATATTCATTTGACACGTTTGCCTGTTTGCTTGGAATTGGTGCTGCGTGAGCAGAAGCGAATGTCTCAGGAGCACTGCCGAAGCCTGTGCCTGCCCACTTCCTGGCTGGTTGTCATACTTGACAGAGTGCATGGGCAAGAAATGGCAGCTACTGGGGAGATGGGCGAGGATTCCGTGTGCCTGTGGTCCTTCAGCAGAGCCCTCATAGCACAACACCTACTATCTTCTGACTCACGTCTGAAAGACGACAGCAGAGAAGTGCATTCTGGGAATAGCAGAATGTCTGACCCACGACTGGGACCCTCTCACCTTTGACACCCTTCCCTCCCGTCCTCAGTCCCCTCCTGTGGACCCACCAATATCTCAGCTTTCGCCACAACCTCCAGCAGCATCCTGGTCCGCTGGTTTGAGGTCCCAGAAGCCGACCGCAATGGGCTCATCCTGGGCTACAAGGTGCGCCATCTGCTGGCCAACCAGTAGAAATGCATGTCTATAACAAAAGAACACCTTTGTTGTACATCCTCAGTATCATTTATGTACATCTCCACCCTTGTTTTTCTCAGATGTGTCTGATAGTTTGAGAGTTTTCGGATGTGTTTTTGGATATAACTATCAGAAATGTTGATGATCACAGGTTCTCCCTTTATCACTGTAGCAATTCCTACCTCACCTCCTCCCTCCTGCAGGTGGTGTACAAGGAGAAGGACTCGGAGGCACCGCTGCAGTTCTGGACAGTCGAGGGCAACACCACCCACACTGTGCAGCTCACTGGCATGGGGAAGTACGTGCTGTACGAGATCCAGGTTCTAGCCTTTACCCGCATCGGAGACGGCACTCCCAGCTCACCTCCCATCCTGGAACGCACCTTGGATGATGGTACGGCCCTCTCAGTGCGTCCTGTGCCCTGTCATGCCTCTGCTGTGCAAGGCAAGACACTCTGCAACCCCAACCGGAACTACCACTATCATCCAAATGTCATAGTTTACCTTTTATTAACTTAACAGGTGTTATTAATGGTGCTCAGACACATGCAAGTCAATTTATTAACAGTGAATACAGCCAGATAGGTTATTAAATAGGTGATAGGTGGGGGTATTGGTGCGTGGTGACCATGGTAAAAGCGGTTGTCCAGGATGGAATGCATCCTCGTAAGATACCTCCTTAGGCAGTTGCCAGGGTCCGCCCATGGTTATAAAATAGCCTCTGAGCAATTTGTAGTAATAGTGATCCTATCATTTTCCGCTCCCTACCCACCTCCGCCCCGCAGTGCCAGGACCCCCGGTGGGAATCCTCTTCCCCGAGGTGCGGACCACCTCCGTGCGTCTCATCTGGCAGTCCCCAGCCCAGCCCAACGGCATCATCCTGGGTGAGTGTGTGTCGGCCCCCACCTGTTTGTGCTCCTTCCCTCCCCCCCAAGTGAGTCTTCCAGACTGCCATTGGTCTTGTTTTTCGCCGTCTCCCTCCCCTCTTCCCCTCCCAGCATATCAGATCACTTACCGCCTGAATTCCACCAATGGCAACACGGCCACGGTGGACGTGCTGAACCCCAGCACGCGCCAGTACACGGCGTCCGGCCTCAAGCCTGAGCTGGTCTACGTGTTCCGCATCACTGCCCAGACGCGCAAGGGCTGGGGGCAGGCGGCCGAGGCGCTGGTGGTCACCACGGAGAAGAGAGGTACGGGGAAAGGGCGGGACGCTCGCGCTTTGTGCATGCTCTCGTCCCACCGGTGAGAATTAAGTACCATGAGCCAGCAGGAGCCAGCAGTATGGATGATTCAGCAAGGTGTGTTTTTTTTTGTTTTTCAGGTTTTTCAGTCTTTTCACAAAAAATCTATATCAAATTGTGAAAGGGTGGTCAAAATAAATTAGCAGAGGAATCAAGCAATCTCAGCTAGATGACCTCACTTTGATTCTTTATGGTGGGAGTCATAAGAGGGACCATAATTTAAACAGAGGGGCCAACCTTATCATTAGCCAATCATATGTTTTGGATTGGTGAGTGACAGGGATAGGGACTCTCCAGGAGCCAATGAGCTTTCAGCTGGCGCTCCTGTGTATGTCCCTGCTTAAGAGATCTGTTTGCTCTGTAAATAAAGACAAATCTCTGATTTCATTGGTTGACTGATTTTTACTTGGAGACTGTTTACTTTGAGTTGTTTTCCGCTGTATTGTGACTGTATGTATTTACAATGAACCGAAAGGCAAACAGACTGAAGTTCTCTGAATGACCCCGATAGTGGGAGGCTCTGAGTTTGCGTGTGGGTAACTCCGGAGCCTCCCCTCCCCCGCAGCACGCCCCCAGCCCACGAGCCGCCCGCTGGTCCCGCAGGAGGAGGTGCAGGCGCGCGGCGTGCTGCTGTCCTGGGAGCCGGGCAGCAATGGGCTCTCCCCCGTCCGCTACTACACCATCCAGGTGCGGGAGCTGCCGGACCGGAACTGGACCGTCCACTCGGCCTCAGTGAACCACGAGGCCAGCTCCTACATCGTGGACAGGTGGGCGATGCAGACATAGCCCGAGCCTTAAAGGAGAGCATCCTCACTGGACCATTCTCTCTTTTCAATAACATAATGTTACCATGCTCTTGGAGGGGGGGGGGGGGGAGTTCGGCCAGCCAGTTGACCTTGGACCCCTAGAGGTCTTTTTTCTTCTCACTTGGGAGTTTTTGGTTCCTCTCCTCCATTGTCATCTGACTTTCTTTCGTTTCTTCATTCATTCACCTTCGCTCCACTGCCATACCAGGGCCAAATTCAGGGGCCCCAGCACTGTATGGAGGCCCCATAGTCTACCATTGGGGGCCCACTGCTTGACGAAATCTATTGAGGGGGACCCCTCCCCCAACTAGGCTAAATTTACCATTCGTTGGTTTATCATTACCACATTAGTTTTCCTGGCTACAGCCCTCAGTTTTAATCCCCGAGGCGAGCGAAGCCCTTCCTTCCTCCCATGTCACATGACTCTGTGTGCTGTCTCGCAAAGCGGCGCCGAGGAATGACGGATCTTCATTAATCATGACACTGACTCGTTCTCGCCCCCCGGTCTTCGCCTGACAGGCTCAAGCCCTTCACCTCCTATCAGTTCCGAGTAAAAGCCACCAACGACATCGGGGACAGCGATTACAGTGAGGAGAGCGAGGCCATCACCACACTGCAGGATGGTGAGCGGCTTGACCTTTGACCTTATTCCTGTAGGCTGCTCTAACAAGGGAATTGATTTCTCAGTTTCTGCGGCCATCTGTGCATTTAATCGGGATTTTCCCAACACCAACATTCAAGCGCTGCACAATTACTATACTGACATTATAGATTAAGTTAAATTATGGGATGCTTATGTTGTTCATGCTGACTAAAACAGCTTCCCATCCAGTAACCAGGACAACTGTTTAAAGTTCCTCTTCATTCTTGTCTCCTCTAATTACCTCGCACATGAGCTGCGTGTTAATCAGTATCATTTAATCATTCTGCTGCTTACCGTCCCATTCATTAAGCGGCGGACTCTGTCTTGTTCGCGCTTTTCCCATTTAGCTCCTGATGACGCTCCCACAATCCTCTCTGTCACCCCGCACACCACCACGTCAGTGCTGATTCGCTGGCAGGCAAGTGGGGATGGGAGGGGGCGCCACATAATTTTTATGGTGGTATGGAGGCGTGACTGGGGCTTAGTACCTGTATGGGATGGTGTAGTGGGCACATGTGGGGGGGGGAGCAATATTTTGATCTGAGGCTCTTTTTCTTTTTCCTACATTCTGCAGCCCCCCCTGGAGGAACGAATTAACGGCATCCTCCTGGGATTTCGGGTCCGGTACCGGGAGCTCCAGTATGACCGTCTGCGAAGCTTCACTGTCCGCACGGTCAACAGCCCCACCAACACGTGGGCGGAGCTCACGAGTGAGTCGCGAGAGCGCCCCCTGCAGACGGAACCATGCTCCTGTAACACCCAATTAGACCTTACTCTGCCGGCGCTAACGATGCATTAGCATGTTATATAAAACTGCTAAGCATTCACCCCTCCTCTAGGGTCAGATATATACAGCATATATTACAGTCAGTGCTTTATGTAACACCGGGTTTTTCAGGTATTTCACTACATGCTTTTGCAGAATAAGTGTTATACTCAAGAGAGACCACAGCTTGCCGTCTTCATCATCATGGTGCAGAAATACATCCGTCACTCATGCCGGCTCCTCTTGGTTTTTTCCCCGCTTAGTTGTAGATTCGTGTCCACAGGAAAAAGGGCCTTCAGTTTCTCTCTCAGACAGACGTAGCTTTAAGTGATTCACACACACACAGAAAGCAAGGCTGGACCAGTTGTATTATATCACACCGGTTGTATTCTCGAGCGAGACCTGCCATGACCATTTGTGGGAGTTTATAACCTGACTGCTGCTCTCTGCCAGCCAGCAGGTGCTTTCAGCTTGACAGCGTAGATTTATCTGACTTGCAGCTCTCTGGCTGTCCTGCAGCCTGACAAGCCTGGCTACATTTCGCTTGAATCTTTTGACAATGTAACAGCACGCGCTAATCCACCAACATCATTCTCTCCATGCTCTCGCCTCCTTCTCCTTCCCTCTCTGCCCCAATCGTGCCCCAAACTGCCCCCCCCCGCTGTCTCATTCAGCATCCTACAGCGTCAGGAACCTGAGCCAGTCCTCCTTGACTGAGTACGAGCTGGACAGTAAGTTCTTGTACAGTTTCATGTTCCTCAATTTCTGTCATGAGAGATTGTACTCACATGTACACCCACCCACTCCATCTGCCTCTCAGTTTGAGTGTTTTTGCTAATGTTTTTTAACCGAAATATATTGTGATATATTTGATATCTGATAAGACTGATTATAAAATCAAGGTTTAACCCTCTTATTTTATTATATCACGTTTGTATCGAACTTCCTGTCACAGTCGTTCGCTCCGTACTTCCTGTCCTTAACTACCTCACGTATCGTTTTACAGACAACCACCATTCATATTCCTTCATAATTTATTGTAGTAATTGGTTAGATGCTAACTGCATTTCATTGGCTCTGTGACTATACTTAGCACAAGGACAATAACGTCGAATCTAAAAGCTAAAAATATATTCAGTAAAAATGGTGAAACTTACCCTGTCTACCCTGTTATGAGTGAGGCTGGGAAAAATGATAATAATAAGCCCATAATTATGTGCTTTTTAGGTCCCTGTGTGCCATCAGACTAATGCTGGTTTGTGGTTTCACACAGATCTGAGTAAACACAAGCGGTACGAGATCCGGCTGAGCGTGTACAACGCTGTGGGCGAGGGCCCCGCCAGCACGCCGCAGGAAGTGTTTGTCGGCGAGGCGGGTGAGCGGTTGCAGGGCACGCTTCGCACGCGAAGTTTCTCAGGCCTCACTCACGCTCACACACCATTGCAAAGTTTCACATCTTTTCGGAAAAATAGCCTTAATCGAAGCTCATTGCGTTTCGGCCTTGTCCGTCAGTCCCCACGGCCCCGCCCCAAAATGTGGCCATCCAATCGGCGACGGCCACGCAGCTTGACATCACCTGGGACCCGCCTCCTCTGGAAGCTCAAAACGGGGACATTCAGGGGTATAAGGTGGGTTCAAAATCCGTAGCTTGATGCATGAATTTTGAGATCTGATCCCCACAGGGGACAGAGGCCGACATAAGGTGATGGGGAGGCCAGTAAACTTTAAGCCGGTGACTTGCTGATTCATGCAGAAAAGCTGTCACTGTATGCTAGCTTAGCACTTTGGTCGCTTCACAAAGATATTCAGGTATAGCAAGCATGCTGTGGTATCGCTGTCTGTGGGTGATGGTAGCAAATAAGTCAGCAGAACAAAGTGTGACTTTACTCAGGATGTCTGTCAGTGCAGGTAGCTAAGACGGACTCCCCGGGGTAATTAAAGAGGCCCCCACTGCCTGAGCGTGAGCCAGCTGACACCACACATGTTCTCCCCCACGCTGTCCTCCCCCCACGCCTACTGCACGCACAGATATACTTCTGGGAGTTCCAACAGCGCAACGAGACAGAGCGAACACGGGTCCTCTTCCTGCCTGAGGCTGGTGTCAAGCTGAAGAACCTGACGGGATACACCACCTACATGATCAGCGTGGCCGCCTTCAATGCGGCTGGCGATGGGCCTCGCTCCCCCCCCACCAGGGGGCGCACTCAGCAAGCAGGTGAGCAGATAATGGGGGAAGCATTAAATATTAAGTTCCCCTGTATTAAGTTCTATAACTTTGCCTGGTAAGGCTCCTTCATTGTACCACGTCGCAGATGCTGTGTAGACACAATGTTGCCAAGTGCGTAATGAACCCACAATGCTTTGCACCTCTTGCATTTCAATCGCCATCTCCTCCCTCTGCTCTCAGCTCCCACTGCCCCCAGCTTCATCCACTTCAGCGAGCTGACCACTACCTCCGTCAACATGTCCTGGGCCGAACCCCTGCACCCCAACGGCATCATCGAGGGCTATCGTCTCATCTACGAGCCCTGCACCCCCGTGGATGGTAGGCAGCAGCCAAGCTGCCCGACTCCTGCTAAATGTTTACAAAACAGTTGCTCAGCATTCAGAACCTTAGTTACAATGGGCCAAGAGAAGTCTACAGAGAGGGAACTGGTTAAACTCTATCAGTTGAGCTCCAACAATAATCACTGCCATTGGTAACTCCAGTTTTACGCCTTAACCTAAGTTCCGGAATCCCATGCTCAGACGTTCTTAGCTCTGTTACTTTTTATTGTTCTGTTGTATTTTCCTGTCTACGTCTGTCTGTCCGTACTGCATTTGGAGACCTGCATTCTCACATGAAGCTCCATCAGTTAGTTTGAAAATTCACACCTGAATAGTGGAGGTTTCTTTGCCTGTGCCTCATGTTCTGTTGGGTATTCCTCTCATTCCTGGAAATCACAGCAACCCCCTCCAGCTCCTTACAGTTATTCTCCATCGCTATGGCACATTTCTTGAAACGTATTTAACATTCTCAGGACTTTAAGAAAATTTCTCAGAACAGTTCATGCATACAGCACAACACTATGGTTTAGCTGCAAAAGCTTGTAACTTACCCAAAACAATTATCTCAAAAGCATATAATTCCACCAATGAATTAGTCCGTGCCACCACAATGAAAAGTACAATCAGCATTGTTTTAGCCATGAGAGTCAATATGCTTAGATGTATTGTCAGTACGTCAGTGTAAGTTTGCTCCAGAGCTCCACAATTCTGAACGATAGTCGGTTCTTGCTTTCTCAGTGTCACTGACTGATCATTTTTCTTTAGCAAACTGCTACCTATTCATGTCAAAAACACCAGCTTCAACACTACAGTATGTATAATTCACTGGCAAGGGAAAGCAATCGCGTGCACATGTAACTTCTTCAGATCTCAAGACAAAGTACAACAGCAAACAAAAAAAGTCACACAGCACTGTATAACGGCAACACAGGAACACCAAAATAACAACAAGATCATGTACTGCGGGAACCAAAAACACAAAAGTGCCATGCCACTGCAATTTATTGGAATCGAAAGCTTGGTAACTGTTTTGCATGGGGTGGCTAACACAGTGATCACATACATATATCGTTTTGGGTATAAAATTATTACAATGGGAAACTACATCGTCTATTTTGACCAACAAGACGAAATCAACTGAAAATAGCGCCAAATGATGACAATTGTACAAACCCATTTGCACGTATGTACTAAAACGTTTGGAAAATTTGTGTGAAGCAATGAGAAAAGATGTTCTGCTGTGCAGAAGTGACATTGCGATGTGGGGATTACGGTTGTGGTTTTGCAAATGTTCGTGGTGATTTACGGAGAACTCCAAAGCAGTCGAGAAAAACTGTAATTGTAATAAGTCGTCGGCCATGGTCAAAGAGCGGTCGGCCATGGTCAAAGAGCGGTCGGCCATGGTCAAAGAGCGGTCAGCCATGGTCAAAGAGCGGTCGGCCATGGTCAAAGAGCGGTCAGCCGTGGTCAAAGAGCGGTCGGCCATGGTCAAAGAGCGGTCGGCCATGGTCAAAGAGCGATCGGCCGTGGTCAAAGAGCGGTCGGCCATGGGAGATCCTGCGATCACAGGTTTCTTTTTTTGTTCCGCCACGCATCCTGAGGGTTAATGGTGAACGGGAAGCCTGGCTGAATTTCATAGCAAGGTTCAGTCTCACTTCTTTCCCATGAAAGCTGATGCCAGGGGAGGGTAGTACGGTAAGGGGGGGAGGTTATCCCTCTTTGCCGTTTTTCCAACTCCTGTTTCCTGACCTCCTTTACAACCAGGCGTCAGCAAGGTTGTCACAGTGGACCTGAAAGGCAGCGCCCCCCTCTGGATAAAAATCAAGGACCTGGCTGATGGGGTTACTTACAACTTCCGGATTCGAGCCAAAACCATCACCTACGGCCCCGAGGCCGAAGCTAACATAACCACAGGGCCTGGTGAAGGTTTGTCCCTGTCCTCTTTGTCCCATTAGCACATAATAATTTTGTATCATTTGCCTTTCATTATCTTTGTAAAATGTGTGTTCATCTCTGTTTTACCGCGTATATGTCTTTCTGCTAATTTCTGACCGGAGTCGCCCCAACCCTCTTCAAAGCCCTAAGCAAAATTCGATTAACTTTTCCGTCTTTTTTCACCTTCCTTCCCATTCTGACAGGCTGAGCAGATGCGGGTCGCCCTCTGGTGGCCACTGGGCCCTAAGCAGCTGCTCAGTCTTGCCTTCCACTTATGCCTTGGGCTCACCTTGCTCCTGACCTTCTGCCTGTGTGTGTTTTACATAGCGATTTTTTTTTTGGTGTGCTGTGCAGTTCCAGCACCCTTATCATATATTCCTGCTGTCGCCCTCAGGAGCTCCGGGCCCCCCAGGTGACCCCTTCATTTCCCGCTACGGCACCTCCATCACCCTGCACTGGACCAGCGGTGACCCTGGGCGAGCCCCCATCACCCGCTACGTCATTGAGGCCAGGCCCTCTGGTGGGCATCTAAGATCACTGCATTGTCAGGCAGCCAAGGCTGGTTATTAGATTAGATTACAGAACCATTATTTATCCCAGGGGGAAACTCTTGTGCATACAGCAGCAAGGTACATAGAGCACAGGCAAGCATATATATATAGTGTGTTACACAACAACATAAGAAGGGAGCGGATAAGCAGGATGCAAAATCTGATGCTTTTTATTCACGTCTTATGGCACAAGCGGGACGGTGGTAGTTGGCAGCAGCGGATTCTCTCCGCTGTCATAACTGGAAAGCCTTAAAATCCCCAGATGGAGGCAGGCTTAAGGCAAAGAGGCCGTCCAGAAGGCCGGCAAATGTGCAAAGCAAACAGGGAGCAAGGATGGTATCCACAGTACAAATCAGCAAATGCAGCACAAATGAATGGAGAAGTACACAGTACAGAAACAGAATCAGTAATCTTCATTATATCCGCCTGTGGATCCTGCATTACACACACACATGCGTAATATATATGTATGTATACAAGAAGAGTCATAGAATGTTCTTTTCAAACCCAGTGGTCCAACAAGGCTATAGAGGTCACGCTCAGAGTTGAGGTCTCCAGTAACCACAGTCACATCTCACTCACCCTCTCACAGATGAGGGACTGTGGGATATCCTGATCAAGGACATTCCCAAGGAAGTGACATCATACACACTGAACTTGGATATGCTGAAAGAAGGGGTCACCTATGACTTCCGGGTCATCGGCGTTAATGACTACGGCTACGGGTCGCCCAGTGCCCCGTCTCCATCCATATCTGGTATGTATAAGTTTTCTGCATCTTTTATAGTTGCTTTGCATTGTACCAAAACACCAGATGGCTCTAGAAATATCAAATCTAGAAATATCAGAAGTTAAAAACACATTTGAGTAATAAGCATATAAGAGTCTGTACCAGATCAGTGCACCAAAAATTTCTTCTGCATGATTCTGAGCATTTATCCTTTTCCTTGCTATTATTTACTATTTCATTTTGTAATTTACACCTCTAGCTCAGAAGGTGGCGCCATTCTACGAAGAATGGTGGTTTTTGGTGGTGATCGCCCTCGTCGGCCTGATCTTCATCCTCCTCTTGGTCTTCATCCTCATCATTCGAGGGCAGAGCAAGAAATATGCAAAGAAATCAGACTCGGGTGAGGAAAGGTGACAGGTTCGGCTGCGGGAGGGAATAATCCATGTTTTGTGTTAGAGGGCTGTATATACAGCCATTTTTTTAAAAGAAGCAGCCTTTTGACTATTCTGAGAAAATCAAAATAGTCGGTGAGGACAAAAGGCCTACTGTTCATCTGTACATTATTAAAATCTCCTGTTGCCTGTGGCAATCCCCTGTACGAGATACAGCAGCAAGAGAACCACTAGAGGTTTTGGACCCCAAAAAGCATATCGTATCGAGTCCCCAACCCAGACCAATCCACTCAGGGGCCCTGGGAATCGTCTTAACTGTCACCCCCTTTACAGTGCCCCCGCACAGTGGTACAAGTGAACCCAGGCTCAATGCACTCAGCTCTTATTTTGAAATTATAGAGGGTGTTTATCGGACACCGAACAATCTGGCCTGAGAGCCTCTTTAGCATGAGAGCCGGTCATTATTACACGTTCCTCACCCATTTTGTAAAGGGGCTACTGGGGACGACTCGGGCACAGGGCATAAGCAATAGTGAGAGGTGGTTTGCGATGGAGGAGCCCCGCCCCTCAGCCCAGGAGGATTTCCTCTGCTTCCTGTCGGAAGATGGTACTTTAGATTTCATGGGTGTCTGTTGAGCATATTTCAGCAGGTTTATGTTGTAATATTGTCTGTAATCGCTAGGACAGCTACATGTACAGTGAGAGTATGTTAGGACAGAAAGTACCTTTTTAGCTTCCAGATTTTCTCCTGTCCTGGCTTTAGTTGTTGATAAACAATGCCACTTATCCATAAGTCCCATTTGGGTGTTGGCTGTCATGTGACATGTGACAGTCTCAGTCAGAGAGTTGGCTGTCATGTGACATGTGATAGTCTCAGTTGGAGAGCTGGCTGTCATGTGACATGTGACAGTCTCAGTCGGAGAGCTAGCTGTCATGTGACATGTGATAGTCTCAGTCGGAGAGCTGGCTGTCATGTGACATGTGACAGTCTCAATCGGAGAGCTGGCTGTCATGTGACAGTCTCAGTCAGAGAGTTGGATGTCGTGATATGTGACAGTCTCAGAGAGTTGGCTGTCATGTGACATGTGCCAATCTCAGTCCGAGAGCTGGCTGACATGTGTCACGTGACAGTCTCAGTTGGAGAGCTGGCTGACATGTGACAGTCTCAGTCCGAGAGCTGGCTGACATGTGACTCGTGCCAATCTCAGGAATGATCTGAGAGCAGATTTCCTGTATAAACAAAAAGACACAGGGGTCTGGCAGGTGTTCAGGGATGAGTCGAGGCTAACGTTGGGCTTACGTCAGTGCAGTGGTCTCCCCCCAGTCACCACTGGGCCCCAGCTGCGCCATGAAGAGTTACACCAGCACAAGCGGCTTGTTTGTGTGCTACACAAAGGTCTCCTCTCAGGGCGCCGTCCGCCCAAGCCATCGTACCATCCCGCATCCACCGATTTTGTTTGTTTGACCGTTGCCTCATCCTCGGATCTGTCCCTGGAAGGCATGGAGGCCTTGTTCAATCTGTTGGAGCAGCGTTAGGGTCAATGACATTTCCCCCCGTGTCCCTGGGATAATTTGCTGAACATGACATCACATGAGGATGTGCCATAGTGGGCTGTTTGTGGAGGTCACATGACTTGCTTAGGTCTTTGCAAAACATACGTATCCTGGCCTTACAGCCCCGTGTGCCCCTAACCCATCCATCTTGTGAAGGGCAGGCAGTGTGGACTGCAAACACAGGACGAGAGAAACTGAGCTTTCAGGATGCCCAGGGCGTTCCTGAGCACTGGAAGGTTCATCTGCAAATACTATTAGATGAAGTGTATTTCTGGTTGTTGATTAGCATCAGTAGCTAAATCTGTGCAGCTAGGCTTTGTAGCTGCCATAGTAGCTGCAGTAGCTGTAGCGATTAGCGCCAGCTGTGAAAGTTGCGTAGACAGCAGCAGCGGCAACGCTAATAGCATTCGCAAAGGGCAGCTGCAGAGCTATTGGAATGGATTAGCATGTAGCGGCAGGCAGTTGGCACATGCCTTGCGACGTCTTCGACGCCATTGTCACACAGCGACAATGTGCCCCCCCCCCCCAGGAAACCATACTAAATGCAGCGCACTCCAGCTAACCCATGGGGACATGGTGAGGCTGGACGAGGGCCACTTTCCTACCCTGGAGCTCAACAACCGACGGCTGTCCGTTAAAAACTCCTTCTGCCGCAAGAACGGGATCTACACAAGGTGAGGCCCCGGCGTGCTATTTCACGGCTACCGGTAAAAGGATTTAGGCCGTGCATGCCAAGGTAATCGGGCTGCACCGACCCAGAGGTCAAGTCCATATCACAGCGACCAAAACCACCGTAAAAGAATTAGCAAGCTGTGCTTGACACCTGAGTTTACTGCTCGGGGAAGCAGGTGACTACTCCAGGGCGATGATGTCTCTGTCAAAAGACCCGAAAGGCTCCCTGTCCTAGACATGCCAGTTTGAGTCAGAATTGTTTTTAAGGAATCTTACAAGAGTGGTTTTATTCAAGCAGACAGTAAAGCGATAAATGGGTAAGTGCACATTTTGTCTGGGCCGCGCTGCCCCAATGGGAGGCCCATTACGTAGAATAGTCTAATGTGGCGGAATAAGTAAATTGACAAATCGCCGCGTGTTTCCACAACAAAACGACATCCAGAAGGAGGATAGATTCCCATCAGCGCGTATTTCTCCTGCGGTGAAGCCTTTCAGTTCTGCCACCCAGGCGGCAGCCTCTGATAAATCCCGGAAATGAGCGCTGCGCTCGAAATTTGACTGATTTTTCCAGGCCCATTACAGAGCTGATGTGTTCCTATGTTCAGTTGTTCGCCAGAGGAGGCAGCAGTGAGCACAGTTCAGCAGCAAAATAAAAGGCCAGTTAATTCAGCTTCCCAGTCACATGGTGGGCAGCTTCAAAACTCTTTGAAGTGTTAAGACAGGGGACCAAACATTATTTTATTCCTCATGGGGATAGTTGTTAACCATTTATAATAAATTCAGTGCATCAGTATATTGTTAATATCAGTATCTCTGATGTAAATTAATCTTAAATCTGTGTATCCACCATACTATTAGTAGAGTTTTCCAAATCGCTGATATTTCATTCTCTAAATGATTATATTTCTTTGGTCTGATTTTACATAAAGGTATTTTGTATAAATTATTCATTGCTTGCCCTCCTGGTTTCTTCACTCATTCATCATATGAAAGTAGCCTTTTGATCTGCTCAGCATTCGGTGCATCTCTGTTCAGGAAGCGGAGAGATTTGAAAGGGAAAGTTTTTCTCAGCAGGCTTTTGAGCCAGCTCACCTTCAATGCAGATGGATTGTTATTCTAGCCTGAGAGCTATGATGTCAGTTGGGTCACGGATGGGGGGGGGGGGGGCTAGCATGGCCATCAAGGGGGTGGTCTTTGGCCGTCTCCTCCCCCCTCTTAGATGAAGGGACTGGGAGCAACATCCTGTCTTTGAAGTCCTTCATTGGGTGTAACCCTGCTAATAAGCCTGGACCGAGTTTCTTCCATCCACATGGGGGAGGGTTGTCTCCATGTTTTTGTGGTGGGCCGAGAATGGGGTGGGGGGTCCAGCATGAGCTGCTTCTGAATTATTTAGACGTTAGGCTGGTGCTTTCAGAATGCACCCCCCCCCCCCCTCACTCCACCTCCCAAGTTTTCTTGTCTGTCTAGGTCAAGGTTTCTCCAGAATTCTCAAACAGGCGAATCTCCATCCCTCCGTTCTCACTCTTCAGCACTAAGCAGCTTCCTGTTAACCCTTTAGTGTCGCTTCCTGTTAACCCTTTAGTGTCGCTTCCTGTTAACCCTTTAATGCCGTGCCCCAAGACGCTTCTCTTTGCTAGGACTTCTGTGCGTATGTGTAAAGCAGAGCAGACTTTCGCCATCATCTACCCTAAATCATGTTTTTCCTCCAACTTATTACTATGCTTTTTTTCAGTGGCTTTTCTGGGGACGTGGTTGTTATGCTAAAGCAAGCACTTCCTGAGTCCTGTGATGCTTTAAAAAAAAAGCTTTCATAAAAAAATAACAAATCCCCCAAGCATATAGCTGCGTAAAAGCAATTTACAACCTGGCCAGGGGGTGGGAAAAACAGTGGGGGGGCGGGGGTATTTTCACAAGAGTCCAGATTTATTATGGCAAGATTGGTGGGTTGTTAGCTTGGACTTGCATCAGATTTTTTTGCTTTGCAATGTTTGATTTTGTGACGGGGCGGGGGGGACGGGGAGGGCCCCCCCAGGTCTGTGGTGCTTTGAATGAAAAGAGGGTCTTTATGCAAGCAGAAGTCTCCCACCCCTAGAGTGTGTTCAGCCGCACCCCTGCAATGTCTCCCTACCCCCACCCCCAGCGTTGAGTCTGGCAGTGTGTTACCCCCCCTGTGGGATTTTCTGTGTGCCCCACGATTATTATCAATCCCCCGGTCTCCCACCCTCTGTCTGTAAATCTGAATAGAGGCCTCCCCTATCTTATCTCAGATCGCGCCCTCTGTCAGGGCTCTGCACAGTGCCTCAGTGCCTTTGTCTACTCCTAACATCCCAAAGTCCCAGTGTTTTCAGAGCTGCTAAGAGCATTGTGACCCAATTTAAATCTGATTTTCCTAGCAAATAATGTCACAGTTACCTCTTTCGCTTTACTGCCTTCCTTCTAATCAGATTTCGGGCTTTAGCCAGAGGGTGAACATTCTCACCTCAGGGCAGTATATAATATCCCAGAATGAAACTGAATTTGTAGACAGATGCAGAAATATCCTTGGATGTAGGGGGATCTCTGCGCGCTTTTGCGTTTCTCTCGAGTGACTCCGGTATAACCTGGCAGTAAGGGTGTAGGAGAGAGTTTGATATTGTGGGGGGGCACAACTTAATACAAAGAAGAATAAAGGCAATTTAAACATTAGGAGGTTCTACACCCCCTTGTTCTATACCCCTGCTTCGTGGTATAGAACAGAAAATGTACCAATTTTTTACCTTTGTACAATTACTTGTCACTGCTGCTGTACCCTCAAGCATCTGCCAATTGTACCATAGCTGTAGGTAAATGTACCTTTTAAGGTACAAAATGGACTCTGAGGAACATTGTTATACCATTTGAGGTATATTCATGTTGTTTGTACCAGGGCTGTACCCTTGTTGTACCCTGTATACATGTGAGCAAAAATGTGTTGTTTCACTTAAAGTCAAGCTCGAGGGCTTGAGATGTGACCGCAGTCTCTCCGGATGCCCTCTCCTCGCCCAGGTCTCCGCCCCGGCCCAGTCCGGGCAGCCTGCACTACTCGGACGAGGACGTCAGTGCCAAATACAACGACCTGGTGGCTGCAGAGAGCAGCAGTCTGACGGAGAAGCCGTCTGAAGTCTCCGACTCGCAGGTGCGTCTCACCACTCCTCATCGGCCTGCTTAGCAGCCTGGAATCCCGAATGACATACATTGGTAGCCATTGTGGTCCAGATGCAGACTGTGATGCACCAGTGTAATATAATGTTAGAGACTGCTGTGTTGGTCCATTATCGTGTTACACACAGCAGATCACAAAAGTAAATTTTTACTAAGATCATCATTTATTTTCTCTTACAGTCATATCATTGAGAGCCACAGTTTTTATGTTTCAGTGATGCTAGCAGACATAGCCTGTGTTACTGGCTTCCTTCCCACCCATCTGTGGTCGCCGTCCTCTTTGAAAAAGAGCTCGTCCTCCTCTCCTGTCCCACTGTGTGAAGGCCTGACAGTCAGGCCGACACAATAAGGTCATGCCTGAACCCTCTTGTTTTTATCCCCTCGAACTGAAATGGCTTCAGAGATAGTCCTGACCTGTCACATGCAGCTAAGGTATCTCTTGGGCCAATAACTTGCAGAAACCATGCAATTACTTGCCCGTTCTCAGAAATGTGAGACGACAAGCATCACGCTTGAAAGCGGCGACGTCGTTCTTTTCATGATGTTCTGATTTTGTCTCGCCCTTCCTGGGTGGACTGTGTCCGGCTTCTTGCGCCTTATTGTAATCTCCAGCCAGGCTGAATCATTCATAAGGATGATTTACTGCCCCCCACCCCCCCCAGTGCTTGTCTGCCCTCCTGCCCTACTTTTCTGTTTACTGCCCCCATCTCACCCAGCCAAAACTAGTTCAGCTGTAATCTCTTTCTGTCCAAAGCGATGTGCAAGTGAGACAGATAGTGCATTACAAACAACTGCAGAGGAGTCGACTAGGCTGGGCTCCCCAGATACAAGTGTGAGCGATATTAGAGCAGGAGCTACACAACGTTTCCCAAACAAAACAAAAACCAAACAAAAATACTATTCAATGAGAACTACTACTCAAGTGCAACATAAACAACGTTCTGGGCACGTTTCAGATCCCTTCTTAGCTGTCATGGCGGACAGATCCCCCCCCCCCCCCCATCCCCCAATCACCCAAATTTATATTTATCGTGGGGTACCCCCCTTCATCTTGAGAAAGACCCCCACTCACGCTCAACAAAATATATCATGTGGAACCCCAATGTCCAGGGCCAATATTTAATCCCAGTCCAGCATTGGTATCCAAGGCAGCATGGTATATAATAATTTACGTGCGATGCTTTTCATCACCAGAAGCTTATCCTTTTCTTTGCGTGGAACTCTGTTAAATAAGGTTGTCATTCCTTAATATACTACACTGTTCTCTGAATGCAGTATCCCTAATTCACGCCATGGAAACTCACTTTCAATTTTAGAATATAGCCATTTAACAATAATATTTCCACGGATTGGGAAACGAAAAAATTTCCAGATGAATAATTAATTTGTTATATTGTTTAAAATAATGGACAGGATATGAGACTGTTTCTCCTGCTGACGGAAAATTTCCATATCCACGGTTTATTTTTCCCCAGTTGCTTTGTATATGTTTTTACTGCCTCTTTTATAAATGAAATATTCTCTGCCATGCTTTTCAGGCATATCAAAGGACAGCTATTACTGACCCAAGCACTAAAGCAGGGTCCTGAATTGTATTATGAACCCTGACAGGTGAATAAGAGGCCTGGGTGGGGTGGCTTACTTTCTCCTCACCCACCCATAGTTTTATTAGATTTCAGGTCACTGTGGTGTTAGCTGTCAGGATCTTTCTCTCTCAGTTAATACATTCACTCATTCACACGTATGCACACAATGGCAGTCATTGGACACTGGCATTAGATTTATGTTAATATCGCTATATGAATTATATGCCTACAATATCTTTGTTCCTTTTAAATTTAAATTTCAACACATCTTTAAAGACGAGTTTCATGTCAGCTGGGGTAGTCTAACCTCGGGGGGGGGGGGGGGGGGGCGAGGTGGCTGATCCCAAAAGATTGTTACATGAAACAGGAAGGAAATGTCACCCAGAACTTCAGAAGAACATGCAACGTGACACCAGAGGCCTATGAATCACATGGACATGTGTGGCTCCGCAGATTAGGACCCTCTACCTGTGATCAGAAGGTTGCCAGTTAAAATCCCTGGGGTGGCACAGTTGACATCACTGTTGGGCCCCTGGACGGGGTCCCTAACCCTCCATTGCTCCAGGGACTGTCTGATTCTGCTTTCTCTAGTTATGTTTCTTGTTCTTATATATTGCTTTGGATAAAAGTGTCCGCTAAATGAACGTAATGTAAGATCCACGCGGTCACATGGTAGCTTCCAACGCACACAGCTGGAAGTGTGGGGAAACCATGCTACCTAGAGAGCCAGCAGGCTTCAAGATAGCGACGCTCAGGACCACGGGCAGCCACTCTGCACCAAGTGACCGGAGACTTTATCTAGAGTTTGAGAGTTTATCACCTTCCACTGAGAGGTTATCTGAGAGGTTACAGTGCAACAACAGCTTTTATATGATAAACCTTCGGTGTGTGTACTTGGGTATTTTCATTGGCAATTAGTGAAGTGATATAGGTTTTGGGTTAGTGACATAATTGTGAGTGTTCACTAGGCTACATGAATGCACTGAGAATGGTGTGACGTCACTTTGTACCTGGTTAACCCACATAACAACTACTGCAAGGTGGTGACTGATGGTTTGGAGACCAATCTCTCCATAGGCGGATCTCGTGTTCTTGTACCGGAATGGTGCTTTCCAGTGTTTTGGGTGAACTCCTGTGTGCCTTCGATTAGAAAAGGAACTATGTATAGAACTATCTAGGCTAGCTAGACAAATAAAATGTAATGCCTAATGGGTAGATATAGACCCACCTTGTCTTAAATGAAGAATGATTTATTTTAGGTGGTGCTGCGGCTATTAAGAGCGGTTACTGTTTCCTTTCGGTTGTGCTTAAATAGTGCCGCACCAGTAAAAAGACTTGTTTTTAACAGTCGTCTTTCACAAAGTAGGAAGTGGTTAACGGGCGGATTGCACAAAGAGCAGAAATCATAATCTGAACATTTTTTAAAAGCTCCGAGGTCAAGGATGGCTTTAGAAGCATCTCATTTCTGCCTCTGGAATGTTTTTACAATAGAACTAAATCGGAAATAAAACTGCTTCGCCCTTTTTTCATGCTTCCTGCTTTGAGATTTGGCGTGCATTAACCTTGATGCCACAAAAAAATTCCGTTTTGTTGCTTTCATTTCATTATTACCAGATGGCACTGATTCATTTCATAAAACATAAGGGACGTTTTTGCTCAAAACGAAAACCTTTAATGTTTTGTCTGTTTAAAAGTATCTGTAAGAAATAGTCTGATAAAATGGCACCGTGGAATCCTCGAAGCACACCTGATAACACCTTCCATGACCTTCCCCTTGGGCGACAGCAGGGCAGCGACAGTGAGTACGAGATGGAGCAGAGCCGACACAAGATCCACTCCTTCGTCAACCACTACATCAGCGACCCCACGTACTACAATTCCTGGCGGCGGCAGCAGAAGGGCATCTCCCGCCCGCAGGCCTACGGCTACATGGAGGACGCGGCGGAGGCGGAGTCACACGGCCCACCCCCGCCCCTGCCCCCCCTACCCCCTCTCCTACCCCAGGTTGCCTCTGCCTCCCAGCCGCAGCCCCAGCCTCAGCCCCAGGCCCTGGGCCAGGGTACCCTCTTCAGGCCCAAGGGCAGCCGGACTCCCACGCCCTCCCAGCAGTCCTCCAACCCGCCCAGTCAGCACAGCGCTCTCTACAGGCCGCCCAGCAGCCTGGGTGCGGGCGCCCAGACGCCCGTCGCTGGATTCTCCTCGTTTGTCTGAGGCGAGACTTTCATTCCACCGTGGTCCCAAACGAAAAAAATCAACAAATGTGAATCTGGCACTTTCTGTTTCATTCTTGCTATTTTTTCCTCCCTTTGTTTGCTTGTTTTTCAACTCTAAGCAGATATTTTTATGGAACAGTGATATAGGTATGGCCAAAAATACCTGACAAACCGTAAGCATAAAGGCATTTTCCCCGTTTCTTTTATGTTTGTGTCCAGGCGTGTGTGTTTTATTGAAAAGATAAAAGGCGGATTTTTGTTTGTTTGTTTGTTTGATGATGTTATTCTATCACAATTGTGACCCACGCGGATGGCAGATGTTACAAAGACACTCATTAAAAGCGACTGACACTTGTACTGAAAACGGACATATCAGAGAAAGGGGAAAAAACTGTGTAGAAGGAGCCTTTTGAAAGGTAAAACAAAAAGGTAAGAGAATTCTAACGCCAATTCTCATTTGTAAAGGTTGTCTTTTGTGGTCGGCCAGAGAAACGCCGCTGCGAATGTCTTGTTCTTTATTCGTGCTCCTGCTTTATGTGTTTCAGTGGAGAAATTTCACCGGAATAGCACACATTTGACATTGTCTACCAACGTGCCCCATTGCTAATGGCGCAATCGCATCCTAAATGCTACATTGACATGAAGCAGTGAGCAATTAGGAACAACAGCAACCAAAATAAAGGCCGATTGATTAATGGACACCGATTAGTTCCGGACACTTGTCTACTGGCCGCGGATAACCTAGATGTTTCAGTTTGTTCCTGGAGGAGCAGCAATTGTGGGTTTTCAATGCCTCATCGCACATCAGGAAAATAGGATTACCTGAAGAAGGATGTGTATTCAATTAAGGAAGTCCTACGTGATTACAGCGAGGCAGACGAAATGACTGCTGTGGTGACTCCGTTCGGCCGCATTCAGCAGATCTCGTGTCATGATGTAGAGCCAGCTGGCCTTAGCGCTCTACAGGTTCTGTATATGATGTCATTTTTTGCTTTTTTTCCCCCCCTGCTGCTGTTGCCTTGTCAACTGCTTTTGTTTTCTGGTGACATCATCCCGGGCCAAGAGCTCCAGAGGGGCGATGTCATGCAAATTGTCCACGTCAGATAACATGAAAGGTGCAGTGTGAATCCACGACGTTGCTCTTTGGGAGAAGATGATGACGACCTGAGAGATGTTTGAAAGCAGAATCTAGGTGGTATAATGTTGCATTTTCAGTCTTTGAACCTATAAATGTCTATGGGGGAGGGTGGTGGGCATTTAACAGAAGCTTTAATGTGACCTAATGAATAAAATAGACAAACTGATTCGGAAACAGCGGCTCCCACTTTGGGCGGTTTGCTTGAGCAGTTCTGGATTTGTTTTATCTGTGGAAGACAATGAGAGGCATAAATATGTGTGTTTACTAGGATTCACAATGTGATTTCTCCACATTGAAATGGAAAAAAAAACTGTACTGTAAGTCATTATGTAATAAACAATTGACTTCAAAATACAAGCTACAGATTTTATTTAATAAGACAGAAATTCAAATTCATTGCGTGTATATACAGATTATAGTTCATACAGATTCATGAAACTTGAATATATATCAATATATTGAATATATGCATTTTTATAATGAGGCTTGAATTGCTGGAATTCCATATATTTTGTAATTGACATGAATTAACGTGCTAAAAAGGAAAAGCCGTGGTCAGTGAGAATGACGGTCACACAGAGATCCCACATAGCACTGGTCACAAGCCTGGTTGGACTGTAGGTTCACTGGTATGATTAACTCTTTCCCACAGTGCTGGGATCGCTGACGTATAAAAAAACTGTCTGCGATTAAACAGATACATTATATTGAATTCAAATTCCAAAATACATTATTGTATTTCCCACAGTGGCTTCATGTACTGATTGACATTTGTCTTCAGGAGAGAAGGAACACAATGAACAGTTTTTAATTATCAAGAGTTTTGGCAGTAATGTTTAATAGAAGAGTGCAGTGAGAACTGCTGGCTTATCACTATGGAAACGTAAAACAAATAGTTAAAGAAGTTGTGTGTGCTAACAAGCAGCCCCTGAGCGATTGGATATAACGTTTGTTTTGGGCCAGTCAGTCAATTAATAACACCTGCTGTTCATTTTGCCTCGTAATTCTTATGCGTGACGATCTATTAATCAAAATTTAAAACACCTTTTACTAATTTATTCAAGTTGTTATATTGAATTCTGTTACACAGCTTGTTATATGTGAGCTCTTAGTGAGAGGGCCTAGGTGGTTTTAATTGAGGTCCATGTTGTAGGCTTCAGAGAGAGGGCCCGGAAGTTTCTATACTGGGCCTGTATTGTAGGCTTCAGAGAGAGGGCCTGGATGTTCCTATACTGGGCCTGTATTGTAGGCTTCAGAGAGAGGGCCTGGATGTTCCTATACTGGGTCCATGTTGTAGGCTTCAGAGAGAGGGCCTGGATGTTCCTATACTGGGTCCGTGTTGTAGGCTTCAGAGAGAGGGCCTGGATGTTCCTATACTGGGCCCGTGTTGTAGGCTTCAGAGAGAGGGCCTGGATGTTCCTATACTGGGCCCGTGTTGTAGGCTTCAGAGAGAGGGCCTGGATGTTCCTATACTGGGCCCGTGTTGTAGGCTTCAGAGAGAGGGCCTGGATGTTCCTATACTGGGCCCGTGTTGTAGGCTTCAGAGAGAGGGCCTGGATGTTCCTATACTGGGCCCGTGTTGTAGGCTTCAGAGAGAGGGCCTGGATGTTCCTATACTGGGCCCGTGTTGTAGGCTTCAGAGAGAGGGCCTGGATGTTCCTATACTGGGCCCGTGTTGTAGGCTTCAGAGAGAGGGCCTGGATGTTCCTATACTGGGCCCGTGTTGTAGGCTTCAGAGAGAGGGCCTGGATGTTCCTATACTGGGCCCGTGTTGTAGGCTTCAGAGAGAGGGCCAGGATGTTCCTATACTGGGCCCGTGTTGTAGGCTTCAGAGAGAGGGCCTGGATGTTCCTATACTGGGCCCATGTTGTAGGCTTCAGAGAGAGGGCCTGGATGTTCCTATACTGGGCCTGTGTTGTAGGCTTCAGAGAGAGGGCCTGGATGTTCCTATACTGGGTCCATGTTGTAGGCTTCAGAGAGAGGGCCTGGATGTTCCTATACTGGGCCCATGTTGTAGGCTTCAGAGAGAGGGCCTGGATGTTCCTATACTGGGCCCGTGTTGTAGGCTTCAGAGAGAGGGCCTGGATGTTCCTATACTGGGCCTGTGTTGTAGGCTTCAGAGAGAGGGCCTGGATGTTCCTATACTGGGCCTGTGTTGTAGGCTTCAGAGAGAGGGCCTGGATGTTCCTATACTGGGCCTGTGTTGTAGGCTTCAGAGAGAGGGCCTGGATGTTCCTATACTGGGCCTGTGTTGTAGGCTTCAGAGAGAGGGCCTGGATGTTCCCTTTTACAGAACTATCAAATATGCAATGCAGTGATTTTCATTAAATCTTGCTATGCTTATAAGATGTGCTATATTTTACCAAATCCACACAATTTTTGCGCACTTCATCCAGTTCCTGGATATTCTCATTAGCCCATATTTCCAGCAAACACTGGACAACTGCTGAAAAGTAATCCCTTTGCTGCAATGTTTAATATGTTTTTTTCGCTACCTGATCTGTACAGCCTACCTGATCCTTTCTTTTTGGGTCTGGATCATGTACAGCGTACATGTGTGTCGCATCAATTACGTCATGCCTGTGTTCCATGCTGAGGCATGGTTAGTGATCACACTTAATGCACACCATGACTCAGTCCATCTAAGTGATCACACTAGTGAAACAAACTGGACTTTGGGGTTCAAACGTGCTTGGGCACGGTATGTATGGTCTGGCACGAGTAAATCCTATATGCTCCTTTACTAGGGCCAAAACATTCTGATATAAAGGTTAATGAACCCCATACTGAGAAGAATTTTAGTATCAGTATTTTAGTGAAAAATATTTATATTCCGTGTGGAAAAGCAATGACGAGTGAGATAAAAGCATGAGGAGATGGAGAGCCCTGTGAGATGTTTTTACATCAGCACTGGACCTCCTCGAGACTGGGAAAACGCGTATGGAGAGAGACCGTGATCAGGCATGTGCTCTAACTTAGACGTCGTATCTCATTGCTTCTCTGTATGGCTCAGGAACAGTATTGGTAGGGCTTACAATGCCTTAGTCAAGGCCGACTTTATGAAGTAGGCTGAACCAAAACAGATCAGGTTTTGTCTGTAAATAATGTAAATATGTTGTGTCTGAATCCACTTCACTAGAAATCCAACAGGGGGAGTGAAGAAGCATTGTGATTCATCCATCCATCCATCCATCCATCCATCCATCCATCCATTCTCTGTAACTGCTTGTCCTATTCAGGGTCATGGGGAGTGCAGAGCCTATGGGCATAAGGCAGGAAATAACCCGAGATGGGGTACTAACCCATCACAGGGCACGCACACACGTCATTTGCGCACACACTATTCACTCGTACATTCACACCTACGGGCAATTTGAAAACTCCAATTAACCTCAGCCTAGTTTTGGGCTGTGGGGGGGAAACTGGAGTACCTGGAGGAAAGCATTGTAGTCCTGCAATGTAGCCAAGAATGCTGTCTAGCCAACTCGGCTGTTAAGACAATATTTACTCGCTTATGTAGAAACTGAGCCTGTTTATCTCCTGTAATTTGCAAACACTGATGGTGACATACCAGGTTAAATCAAACATAATTAGCATAAATAAATGGATCAAAGGCAGCAGACGATGCTGCTGTGACACGTCGGGCTCCCGCGTGGTAAACGGGGCAGAATTGTAAAGAGTATTCACAGATACAGGCCAGCATGACCTTTGAGATGACCTTTCATACTTCTCATACGTTCCATTAAACAAGCTCAGGATGTTTGTGACCCAAGGGCTTGAAGGGCAAACCAGGCATTTTTCAGCCCCCTGAACTCTGTGGACTTCCGTTCCACTGTCCGACGGGGCAGCTCTCCCCCTCCCCCTGGGAAAACATGAAGGAAAAAACATGTGTTTCTTCAGCCCTCTTATCACTACACTTTCATTTATGTTCGCATATGCTATGCAGCTATTGGATCTTCAATATGATGCCAGTGGTCATGGGAACTAATTTGCTATACTAAATATTAAATTCCAACAGGATTCATATTTATATATAATATGTCAAAGATGACCCAAGATAATATGCCACGACCTTCACTAGGAGAAGCAGTCCGAAGATGAATGGATAGATATATGAATAATATATAAGGGTCTTGACTCCTCCCCCCAAAACCATTGTCGAATAGACTCGCTCTGTGCCTTTAAATGGAAAAAGGGGGCGGGGATGTGTATTTGTAGGGGGTGTGGCCGGTCTGCTCTCAGTGCGCTACCTTTCAGTTACTCAGAGGCGCACCTTCGGTACATGACAGCGGAAAATTGGTATGAGTTTGAAATCAGAAATTAGTGAATGCAATATTAATAAAAACGACTATTCATGCTGCATATTTCTTTGTTAGAGTTTTAATTTAATATAAAGTGGAAAGGATTATTTTTATTATTCCGGAATGTAAAGGTCGTCTTATTGTTTTGAACAAAGGGGATAGTACAGTTTGTCACAAAGCGAAGAGGGTCCGATCTGAAATTCACAATCTGATCCGACTGGGTAAGTATTACTAGCAAAAAAACATGTTTTTTAAACTCTGTGTTGATGTTAAGTTGATCGCCGGAACCCCAGTGCTGATCTCCAAAGGATGAGCAAATCGTCGTTTATTTAATTACAAGCAAACATTTGGCGAGGAGGATGTATGGCGGTTCAGCTTCGCAGCCCGATGAGATTTTAATCAGTCAGCTCGTTTAGATGAAACTACTCTGCAGTGCATCCTGCATGTGCGCCCCGCTGCTGTACTGGGAGTGTCAGCTGCGCTTGCGGACAAAGGACTCCGTTTGCACGAGAGAGTCTTTGTTTGCTGGCACCTGGTGAGCTTTGCTTTACTCAGGTACATGGTCAAACGAAAACGATGCCCTACAAGGAGATACATGTACGTCCTGTGCAATTCAGGGTCGAGATGCATCGTTTATTCTCGAAAATCTGATGATGCTGGTCAAAATTATTGAGCAGTTCCAGGTAGCATCCGTTGCCTGATGGAGTTTCCGTCAGAGTGCCTGTGGTATTAGGAGATGCAGAGTAACATCTCCGGCTATTAAAAAGCTGTACGCGACCTTTCAGGCGCACGTGCATCATGCGAAATGTGCTTATTATTCTGTTTGCATGTGTTTGTGGAACTGCAATGAGCCACAAGTGCCGTGTCTTTTTTTTTTAAGCTTCAAGTGTTACTTCTCGCAACTTACCGCAAGGGAAGTTTCAATACGTTGTGGCGATATTTCTTAAATCACTCTCTCTAGCATCCTTCTGGATATATATAGAAATTAATAAATATAACATTATCAATTTATGCCTTAGATTGGGTTGGTGAGTTGTAAGGGTAGTCTTTAATCCTCGAACCAAGATTTTCACTGCAGCTGTGGACTATGGGGTGGCAGGGTCAGTGGAAGAATCCGGTGCAATTTTTTATTTTTTCCGTACATATCTGCTCGCTCTGAATCCTGTTGGAAACAGTCTGTCTACCCTTCAGACTGCTGATATTCTTCACCGAAAATCCCGAGACTTTTCCAACTGCAGTTAAGGACTTTGTTTGAATGGAGAGTGGAAGCTTACTTCTGTCTCACCCTAGAGGTTCTGAGCTTGAGATTGTGCTCAGATTCAGAGATGATAGGGTTGCCATGTTGTCGTAGCGGGTGCTGAATGGTGTCTTCCATCCCACCTGGCCACCACTGTCACTTGGCTCTCTGGCAGTCACTATATATCTGCTTACTTCAAATGAACATCCCAAGAAGCTGAGGTTACCAAGGGCAACCCTCCCTGCCCCATGTGACTGGGCATGCTCCAATCCCCTGCAGGAAAACCTGTATCTGTTAGTGCAGCTGCATCCTAGAGGCACATGTATGAACATTTAGGCTTTGAGATGCAGGAATTTAGCTGAATGCCTTTCCTGTGTTTCTGTCTGTTCCCCGACTCTCTCTGTAAACCCCAAGAGGGACCTCAGAGGTCACCACATCAGTCTCGCTCTCCTGCTTTCGCTTTTTCTTCGGTCATTAATGAAGGGTCATTGGACGTCCCTGTGACTGACCTCATCGCTGCAGGTCTCTCTGCTAGGTGCCTGGCCGTGTGAATGGGGCGGGACATGGGATTGACCCTGGAGCCGCCTGACCTTGAGACTGGGCCCACGATTGGTTTCTCTCATAGTCCAGAGGCCAAAGTGGTCTGTCACTCGTCAGAGTCTCTCTCTCTCTCTCTCTCGCATTCAGAACTCATTTGCTCAGAACGTCTGTTTCTCTTCTCCATATCTGCACTTAATCCACACATAAATCCTCATGCATCTTTCTCAAGGTTGCAACCTCCTTGTCCTTCCTCTCCTTTATCTTTATCCCCCTTTCCGCACCTCTCATTGTTGCCCCTGCCCCAGCCTTTTATTTCGTCCTGGCCGCTCATGGTGATCCATCATCCGGGTGACGTTTTCTTTGACCAGACACTGATCGTCTCTCTCCTCAGTCTCTGCACAGTTCATTTGTCAGTCACTAAATCATTTGCGTTTGTTTTCTTCTTCCTGTTCCGTTCCTTACTAGTCTGCCATTGGCTGCCAGTAGGTATCACCTGAGTTGATGTGCACAAGCACCACACCAGTTGCTCCAGTCCTCTGGTCCGGTCGCTGAGCAGCCAGTGCGGCCATTTTCGGCCTACGTGTCAGAATACGTCGTCGTTCGTGCTACTCTCACCGTTCCCACGCCCCTCCGCATTCCAGGAAATTCCAACCCAAACTTGTTTATTTTTGGTGAAACCCTCCAGCTGTCAGGGCTGGGAGAGACGCTAACTGACTGGGGACTGTGTACGGAAATATTTCATGTAGAAAAACATGGGCCTATATCATATTTGGGGGGTTCTGAAGGGGAAGCGTGTCAGTTATGTTATTTTTTTGTCTGTTTTATCCTTTATCAGCACAGGAAACAGACCTTATTTGGTTTTGAGAGGACGTGTTTTGCGTCGCTAAGCAAACAACAAGACCTTAATAATATTTAATGTATTTTTATTTGAAATACATTGTGTTTTCCTAACATCACGCACTGCTGTAAGGTGGGGGCAGCAGTCGGTAAGGCTAAACCAAAACCATGGTTATTTTCCCTCTGAGGCCTTGCACACAGTGGGTTAGTGTCACCCCCCCCGCTTCCGTTTCCAAAGTCTGTGAAACGTAGCTCTCTGTCGCTTAGACAGCTCACAGGCTGTCGCGACCCCCATGTACGTTCGCTGACCGTGTGAATCGGTCAGATTAGTACAAATGTTCAGTTTACCACGATCCCCCCCCCCCCCCCCCCCCCAGGGGAACTTTAACCAGGTCCAGATGTCTGTGTGTGAACGGATTTTGGTTACGGCTTTTTATTGTCAGAGTGGCTCACATATGCTGAAATGCACTTAGCACTTAGGGGTGGTCTTCCTGGCCATTCATGCGACGTTTAAGGTGCCCACACTGGCAGATTTTGAAAATTTCCCCTCCTCAGTTTGTAAAATATTTCCAGTTTTGGAAGCAGGCTTCTGCTGTGGCAGCGTCTCTGTCTGGCCCTGCCTGAATTTCAGCTGACACCTAAAACTCTGTCGGGTTTCTGGGGGAATCCGTGTGAACGCCACTCTCTTCGCTGTAGAGGCTGCGCTGTAAAAAGCCATTGAAAACCTCAAGCATCATTTTATGACCTCAGTCAATGCTCTCGGTGTGAAATATGATTTTTTAGACTTGGTTTGACACCTGACGGGCGTGTCAAACATCAGATTCAGCCACGATAATAAAAAGCCCACGTGTGCATAAATTCTAGCTCCTGTCAAGTGTGCATTTGCTACATCTGCACTACTTACTGAGCGTCGCTAACGGAACGGTGCTCGTCACATGGCAGTTGGAAAGAATATGAACACAGGATCCGTCTGTCCAAAGGTTGCCTGGATTGTGAAAGTCAACGTTATTGTCACTGTGTACATGCGCTGGGAAATAAGGTAATAGGCTCTGTCACTGATAGAGTGATGTTTGTAATTTCAGGTAGTGTGTTTATGCCACAGTGACATACACTGCCCTTGCTTTCCTGCCCCCCTCCCCCACACACACAGCGCTCTTGCTTGTTAGCCAACCTCTTTGTGTGTGTGTGTGTGTGTGTGTGTGTGTATTACTGCCACACGTGATGTCGCTTTGCGCTCCCCTCACTCGGCTCTGTGCCCGATTGGACCCGACAGGCCAGCACAGCACACATACAAAACTTGCCTGCCAGCTCGACCCGGTTCCCCTGGGCTTCGCTCGTCTCAATCTTTCACATCGGCGCCCTTTTTGTTTGCCACGTACAAAAGTACAAGGAAGTTGTTTTGCTGGTGTCGCAAGTCAGAAAACGAAACTTATTGTCAAAATAAGACAATGTATATAATTTGGAAAATAAATACAGTGATAGATAATAAGAAAGTGTGCTATTAATAAACAAACATGCAGACAAATAATAAATAATAAATTTAAATAATAAATCAATAATAATAAATAAAAAATCGTATTTCAATAATAAATAATGATAAACAAACATGCAGACAAATAAATAAGGGTGAGATGGTTAGATGTGGGGGTACGGAGAGGCTGGGGTACAGGGAGGCTGGGGTACAGGGAGGCTGGGGTACGTGCAAATAAGCTCAGAGTCAGAAGGAGTGTGAAGATCCCATAGGTGGTCAGTGATCTCACGGGACCTTGTTTAGGAGGGCAGTGGCTGCAGGGCAGAACAGCATGAAGGTCCTGGGGTAGGTCACCCCCCCCCCCACTCCTTTAGGTTATTAAAGTGGTGGGGGTGGGAATTCTCTGATGAAAGTGAGTGGTTTCTAGTAGAACGAGCCGAGGCACTCGGATTTCATCCACTTTGTTAAATTTGCCTCCATAAGACGAACACCTGCTCTGCAGTGGCCGTTAGCTGGGGGGGGGCTTCCTCGAGTTTGGTAACAGAACGGCAGGAGGGAGTCGGGTATCGGGTATGGGCTGTTAGTTATGTCGCCTTCATCAATGACTCTCGATTCTAGGCTTTGCTTGTTTGTGCTCTTGACTAATTTCCTGGAGGGTCCATTCTAGGGTATTATCACTGCAGTACAGTGTGTTTGGTTCCCTGGGGTGGGATTGAGGGTGGGCGGGGGGGTCTGTAAATGTTTTTCTCCATCCTCGGGGGCCTGGGCGATGCCAGTGTGGCACTGTAGAATAAACAAGTGGGCCTCTCATCCGTTTAACCCTGGGGGTGGGAGTTGGGGGGGGGGGGGGGCACGTGTCTGAGCAGTCCTGGGACTCCTCTAATGCATCAGGACATCATCCACAGAAAGTTTAGCTGTGATCCTGGTTTTTAGGAAGTCAGGGGACGCAAGGATCCGTGTCGAAATGGGAGAAGCTGGCAGGTCTGAAGCGGGTCTGAAGCGGGTCGAAGCGGAGCTTCAGCTGAAGGCTGCCCCTTGTTACATCCCCATCTATCTCGTGCTCGGCTGGATTGGGATCTGGAAGTTCGTTGGAATCGTGAGCCGTAGTGGGGGCCGCCTGGAATTTCAAGTGGAATCTGGAGTTTCGAATTAATTACATGATGTGGGCTCACTGAAGTGGTTGTGGCCTGTAGGGATTTTCCAACAGAAAATAGGTGTTAGCAGTTAATTGGAAAAAGATTAGGGGACTGGAAGGATGGTTCCCAGGGGAGAGGACTAATTCTCCAGAATTGGAGACAAACCCTTGACTTTACATTTTGGATTGTTTATTACTTAATCTTAATCGTGACGTAATAACCAAGTATAATTATGCACATTGTTGCAGTTCCTGGTATTCTCTCTGTTCATGCGGGTTCCCACTGGGTACTCTAGTCTCTTACGATATTTCAAAAACATGACACTTGGGGAATCACCCGTACTTTGTGATTGTGTGTGTGTTTCCCCTGCATTGTGTCCTCTATTCATGGGATGGTCTTCAGGCTCACATCAGCCCCCTCCTGGATCCTGCACAGAGGGGTGTTTTAAACAGTGTATGGTTCTTCTGGCTGCTGGCACTTTTTTTTAAGGCTCGTCTGTTCTGATTGGTCGAAAGGGTCTGTTGAAGGAGTGGTCACCTGACATTAGACCGACCATTAGCGACTCAGGTTTTTCAGTAACGCAGCTATGGCAATAAAACCAAGTGTTTTTCAATTACGTGAAAGTTGGTGATAATTAGCATAGATTTAAACCTCAAAACCGTTCTGCTCTGTTAAGGAAGTCGGAAAGGTTGGTGATGTAGCGGGAGATGACACCATAAATCACTCACACTCACTCGCCGGTGTGGGACTTTGATGCTGGGTTTCAGTGGGTGGACCTTTAGCTATCAGAGCTGTAAAGTGAAATGTAGATTTTTTTTTAGTGGCTGGGCAGTTCATGTCAGCTGTAGTATACACACACACGCACACACACACACACACACACACATACACACGTATATAATATATATGTATACGTCTGTGTACATAAATGTTAGAAAGATAATACAATGCAATGTAAATTTTCAGGAACATTTGTATGGGTTTTCTGGAAGGTTTTCAAATGGCTCCAAGCTAATCAAGGCCCCAGGTTGTCACATGTTCACAAGTTCATTACGACATCTTGTTAAAAAGAGATCAGACTGTTGCTACACGGCTAAGAGCCTAGACTTGTTCAAAGAAGTAAAGCAGTGAATATTTTTAAGCAAAACTAAATGCAAGTGCGTCTTTCTGAATTTTGGCGGTTTGGGGATTGTTGACTACAGTAAAACGGCAGATAGCGGGCAGCTCCTGTAAATATTGTGTTTCAGGCCTGCATGTCCAAAATAAAACCATCGTCTAAGTCAGGAAACTGGAGATTTAGCGCAGATAGCCTTTGTCTATCTTTTTTTTTCGTTCATTTCATTCCACTTTCCATCTGTTTCTTTCATTGCCCCAGTTGGGCGTTCGGAGAAGCGGCTGAATTCACTGCGGTTAGCGGCCGGTGTGCCTGTTGTTGCGATAGAAGCGAGGACCCACGTAGCGCGCAATTTGTGTCGCAACACAGCAGACAGACAGGAAGTAGAAAACCCTCAGGCGGCTTTCGGAGCGGGGTTGCCGTGGAGACGGAGCAGGTGAGCGAGGAGAGACAGGAAATGCAGACTTGATGGTGGCAGGCAGCCAGACTCTGAGGGAGAGCCCATCCCTGACACGATGCTACTGCCGCCTGAACCATGCCTTTGTAAGCATGGATTGGAGTTTTGATTAATTTCTTTATCCAGATGAACTATTTTACCAACATCAGAGGTGTTAAGCCAAGTTATTGAGGAGCATTTTGAGAATTGACGAATTGATGTGTGCAAAGGTGAGTGCAGGGACGAGTTTGGTCAAAGTCAGCCGGACGTCAGCTGACTGCGATTGGGTCCTGCTCGGGTTTGTGTGTCTTTGCGTGTCTGCGCTGATCCTGGGGGGCTGGGAGTCCGTCCGGTGGTACAGTCGATCACACTGACCTTGGATGAGCTTCCCTAAAAGGCGCTGCGATCTCTGTGTTATTAATTGGCCCAAAACGAGGACCCCCCCCACCCTCCATATTGGAGTCTCCTAACCTCTATTTCATTAGTAGTTCTATCTGCCACAAACTGCGGCAGTCTCTGAAGATTTAAACTAGCCTCTGTTTTGCTGTTCCCTGTTTTTCGTATATATATATATATATATATATATATATATATATATATATATATATATATATATATATATATATATATATATACGAGTAGTTTAGGGGTTTATTTCCCTCCGGTCGCCTTTTTGTCTCGTGGTGTGTAAAGACTGTGGTGGGTGATGGGATTTCTTTAGAAGCGACTGGACGTTAGATCATCTATATGAGGGCTACATGCCAGCGTGACTTTACCGCAGGGTAAGGGATGGCAACTCTGAACCTGCTGTAAATTCCTGTTTCTGTGGGAGAGGGCTGCTGTTGTACCCTGAAGCCCAGGTATGGTAGCGTATAGCTCAGTGGGTGAGGGATTTGGGACCATATCCAGAATGTTGTGGGTTCTAATCCTGCTGCAAAAAGAGAAACCTTCTTAGTGCTGGGGCCTGGGGTCCTGAACATCACTTGCTTCAGGGCTGCTTTCAATATGTCACTTCTTAGCACCTTCTTGAGAAATGTAATTAGATTGAATTTTATAGATAACTTTATAATGCATTATAATGCATTCATAAAGTAGTATAAATGTGGTTAAAACTGTTTATAGAAAAGCATAACGCATTATAACCATGTTCATTATGCATTATGAATGCTATATGAAGCCCTCATCTGTAATGCACTATACACCACCATTCAAGTTTGGGTTCACTTACAGATTTCCTTGTTTTCCATGAAAACATGCATGAAATGAGTTTGAATAGGAAATAGAGCTAAATAAATGTAGATGTCAGTTTGTTGAGGTAATATGATGAAATTTCACCCTGTGCTTTTTGAAGCATCTTCCACAGGTTGGATTGGCTTGATGGACACTTCTTACGTACCTTTCAGTCAAGTTGCTCCCATAACAGCTCAATAGAGTTGAGATCCAGTGACTGTGTTGACCACTCCATTGTACACAGAATACCAGTGGATTCCTTCTTCCCTAAAGAGTTCTTACATAGTTTGGAGCTTGTTTGGGTCATTATCCTGTTGTAGGATGAAACTGGCTCCAGTTAAGCGCCATCCACAGGGTATGGTATGGCATTGTGGAGTGATAGCCTTCCTCAAAGATCCCTTTCACCCTGTACAAATCTCCCACTTTACCATCACCAAGCAGCCCCAACCCATGACATTGCCTCCACCATGCCTGACAGATGTCGTCAAGCCCTCCTCCAGCGTCTTTGTTTGATCTGCATCTCAGAAACGTTCTTTGTGATCCGAACACCTCAAACTTAGCTTTGTCTATCCGTAGCACTTTTCCCAGTCTTTCTCTGTTCAGTGTCTGCATTCATTTCCCCATCCCAGTCTTTTCTTTTTACTCGCCATTCTGAGATTCAGCATTTTCTTTGCAGTTCTGCCCAGAAGGCCAGCATGCCGGAGTTACCTTTTCACTGTTGACGTTGAAGCTGGTCTTTTGCAGGTACTATTTAATGAAGCTGCCAGCTGAAGGACCTATGAGGCGTCTGTTTCTCAAACCACACACTCTAACATATCTATCCTCTCGCTCAGCACCGGGGCCTCCTCTCCTCTTTCTGTTCTGGTTAGATCCAGTCTGCGCTGCTCTGTGAAGGGAGCAGTACGCAGCATTGTACAAGATCTTTAGTTGTCTGACAGTTTCTTGCATGGAATAGCCTTCACTTCTCAGAACAAGAGTAGACTGAGTTTCAGAAGATCTTTGTTTCTGACCATTTTGAGCTCGTAATCAAAACCGCAATCGCGGATGAACCAGATACTCAGCTAGTCCAAAGAAGGCCAGTTTTACTACTTCTTCTGAAACAATTTTCATCTGTGATAACATAAGTGGGGGTTTTGTGATGATCAAGTAACCTTTTAAAATGATAAACTTGCATTAGCAAACACAACATTCCACTGGAACATAAGACTAAATGTTGCTGATAATGCGCTTTTGTACACCTATATAGATATTCCATTAAATAACAGCTGTTTCCAGCTATGAAAGTAATTTACAACATTAACGATGTCTACACAGTATTTCTGATCAATCTGATATTATTCTAATGGACAAAAACTTGCTTTTTTTTCCTGAAAGCAACTACATTTCTGAGTGACCCTAAACTATTGAACGGTAGTGTACCTTCATTATGCAGTACAAAGCATCCTTAATTCTTATCCTGACCTTTATAATGCATTATGAAGGTATCTATGGTGCATTATTGATGCAAGCTTCATAGAGCATTCAAAATGCGTAATAAACATGGGTATAATGTGTTATGCCTTTTGATAAATATTTATAGCCATGTTTATAATGCATTATGAATGCATTATAATGCATAATGAAAGTATCGCTAATGCATTAAGGTGTTACCAAAATGGTACATTGCACACATTCCACCTGCTGCTTGATGCTGTTTGACTGGTTATGGAGGAGATGTAGGTATTTGGTGTGTTTTCTGACGTGGGGGATGTCTGATTGGAGATCTCAGGGTGTCAAAATTCTTGAATCATGGCCAGTACACTGGTTTTACTGGAATTCTTCAAAACATTGATTTGATATCTGTTCTGTTTTTCTTCAGTGTAGCTTCAGAGGTCTGGGGCAAAGTTCCGGGAGCCTGAGTGACTCTTCCAGACGGCTACTATGGAGATGATGCCACATGACCAGGATCTGTGCGTTCCTTGACCACCTGCCAACTCCTGACGCCATATACGTAAATTTGACTTTCTGGAGAGTCTTAAGGAAGTCCCAAGATGCCCATCCTCAAACAGCTCGTAACAACGTCGTCCCAGTCCAAGCGCCGATCCCGGATGGACCTAACACCGGAGATGATCAGCGCCCCGCTGGGGGACTTCCGTCATACGATGCACGTGGGCCGGAGCGGCGATGCCTTTGGGGACACGTCCTTTCTTGGCACGCGGACAGGAGAGCCCCCTAGGGACGGCGGAATGCAACCGCGCTCCCCGAAGCTCAGCCTCCTGTCCCGGACATTCCGGAATAGCCGGCGGTCGCAATCGGTGACTCGAGTGGACCGGCAAAACGAGGTACTGACTCCCCCCGGAGGCTCACCACTCCTTGTGAAGAGCGCCATGTCCCTACCCTATCTCAACGACAGGAACAGGAGCCGGGGGGACACCCCGGTGACCCACAGCCTCTCGTCCAGTCCCCTGAAGCAGCAGGACAGCGGGGCAGCCAATGGCGCCACAGCAGCCGGTGTTTCCCAGGACCCGGAACTGGAGGAGAAGCACTTTGGGGAGCTGACAGAGCTGCCTACTACCCCCCTCCGCAGTGCCGGCCTGAAACACGCCGTGTCCGTCCTGTCCTTCCACGTGGACCTCGGCCCCTCCATGCTGGGGGACATCCTGGGTGTGATGGAGAGGGAGGAAGATGACCTCGGGTATGAGGAGGGTGGAAATAGTGAGGACAGGGGCTCGCCCTTGCTTGTTGCTTCTGGACAGGGAGAGGAGGAGGAGGAGGAAGAGGAGGAGGTGAAGGAGGCGAGGATGGTGTTTCAGCAGCTTCCGGTTCAGCTCTCCTCTTCTGTGGATCTGGAGAACCAGAGCGTCGGCTCCAGCACCCCAGAAACATCTGCCCGACACCCAGAGCACCTAGACAGCTGCTCTGTCTCCAGCTCAGGCTCCGCTGCCATGGAGGAGAAAGTACCCCACCTGCTGCCAGGAGGGGATTCAGACAGCGCCACCTTCAGTTCCCCGCAGGTAGGAGAGGAGAGCTTCTTCATGGATGAAGAGGAGGATGAGATTCGCGTGTAAGATGGCCTCGAGACCCGAGGAGCGAACAGGAGCAGGGTGAACCTTCTGGGGAGGATGTTGGATCAAGGCTCATATTCCACTGCGGATCTGGTCCTGATGGACAGGCTTCAGTCCACATCAGAGAACTCCGTTCAGCTCACATACTCGACCAGCTGAAATTAGATGAGCTCAATGTAAAGGATGAATGTGGATCAGAACCCTCTGGATCATCTTTGCGAACACCTCTGCCCTTCGTATGGAGACCTCCTGACCTGCGTATCCAGCATGGCTTGGGGAATTAGTACCAGACTTCCGGATCCTTTTTACACTGACCCATGGAGATGTAGCAGGGATACTTCTGGGCCTTTAAAGAGTGCCATTGCCGTCCTACTGATGGTGTCACAGAGAAGAATAGATGGTCCTGCTTTTGATGGAGACATTGGGCCTCAGCAGACACCTTTTTCATTTGCAGACACCGCTCCCCCGCTCCCCTCCTTTACATCTTGGCAAACAGGAAACCCCATTTAGGTTTCGCTAAAACCTCAGCAGGTGCCAGAGTTTTAAATTTCCGCTGTTTGTGTTGCCTGTTAGACCAAACTGATGAATTCTGGGATGAGTTTCTCGGTCATTTTGCCCTAGATCTGCAGCTTTGTGTTTCAGTCACCTTGTGCTAATCAGGCTATTGATTCACACAATTAGGTACTCACTACTTTTTCCATTTAATTCTATTTAGTAATAACTTTTAAGTTTGTTCTTTTAATTCTATTTAGCAATAGTAATCTTTTTAATGTTTCTCCATGCAAATATTTTATAAATAATTTTCCAGCTGTTCTGTTTAAATCTTTCATACTGTCTGACCACTTCCTCACTTGATCATGTGACAGGAAGTACAAGAGGAAAGCTTTTTTTTCTTAGTAATTTATCAGGAGAGACACCAAATGCATTCTGGGAATGTGAGTCTTGTATTCTATCTCATTCATATTCCATGTTGTGCTGTGAAGGGACAGAGAGAATTTGCCAAATGACTTTTCATGAAGTTTTCCAGCAACTTCTCAGCTCTCTGATGTTTCCTGGGGGGGGATATCGGCCCCCTGCTTGGATTGAGGTCTCTGTGGACAAAAGGGACCGTAATCTGACTGTATTCCAGGCTGTAATTCCGCACATTGGTCACAGATTGAATGTTTTGCACTCAGCGCTGAGATGCAGAGGTCTCACCTGATTTAATGTCATCGTGAATCATGTGATTCCTGTGCTCCGTGATAACACTATATGACACCCTTTTGTACAGTTAAATAATGAGCAGTTTAGTCTATTTTGTGTTATTTTACATTTTCAATTACAATAGCAGACATCATGAATTAAGGTCAACAAAATGAAGAATTATCAATGGAATCCCCCCCCCCCCCTCGTTTTATATTAAAGTGCTTCTTCCAGCTTCTATTTATGTTTTTTTCTGTTTTGGTCACATTGACAAGGAGTTATTTTATTTGTAAATGTTTATAACCTCACCTATGATTTCCAAACATCAACAATGGATGTAGCGTAGCCCAGCGTTTCTCAAACTTATTTGTCCTGGAGACCAGTCATGTCAGGCTTTGGGGCTGTAGGGTCCTGCATAACCAACCCCCCGCATAGATAGATATATATTACTACAGAGAGATAGTATTACTATTATTGTTGTTGTTATTATTATAATACATGACCTGATCTGACTGAATTTTGATTGGTGCAGAAGCAAGGCTCCGCGGACCAGCGGGAACCCTCTCACACGGACCGGCACCGGTCCATAGTTTGAGAAACGCTGGTGTAGCCATTATAAATAGCCGTAATGTGCTGCCCCCTAGAGGTAGATGTGTAAAATTGCAAACTCAAGGATCTTGGAAACAAGGGGTCCAGTCAGTCGCTGCCTGATTTAACCCAAAGGGTGTGATAATCCCTCCGCTGGTGGGTTGCCATGCCTTACTTCTTCACTGACCAGGGAAAGATCCATTTTACCTGCGTTAACTCTGAAAACAGCAGTTTTCCAGGACATTAATACAAACATTTCTGCAATAAAGATGCAAAATTATGCAAAGCAAGACTGATTAAATCGTGACTACATCCGAAAGAGCAGTATTCGTAAAATATAAAAACACATTACGAACTTCTCCTCCTGTCTCTAAGGCTGGAATTATATCTCTTTCAATATACAAGAATGATTATCAACATTGTTGTATACAGCAGCCTGTGGTTTCCTACAGCCCCATTGGTCAGTGTCCGAATTTCAGCTTGTCTGCTCGCTATACAACAGGAGTAAGAATTTCTGATATTTCTGATCACATATAACTGGTTCTGTTTGTTCTCTCAGCTGAAGCCAAAATGGTGACTGTTGTTGGAGTTCCTCCCACCCTTTTTATATTCTCTGTTCACTCCTGTGTCTGTGGGGATTTCTGCCCCTTCATCCTGAAGTGCATTTGTATTTTCTGACGCTATTGTTGGATGTGAAGGCCTCGCTTATAATCTCCATTCTACTTCATTCCAAAGGTGTTTGATAGGGTTGAGGTCAGGGTGATGTCTGTGTGGGCCAGTCAAGTTCTTCTACACCAAGCTCACCCACCCATGTCTTTATGGACCTTGGTTTGCGCTCTGGGGCACAGTCATACTGGAACAGAAAATGACCTTCCTTCCTCTAACTGTTCCCACAAAGTTGGAAGCATAGAATAGTTCAGAATGTCTTGCTACGCTGAAACATTAAGGGCTCCCTTCACTAAAACTAAGAGCCCAACCCCTGAAGAACAACCCCATACCATTACCCCTCCTCCACAAAACTTTATAGTTGACACCATGCAGTCAGGCAGGTAACGTTCTCCTGGCATCTGCCAAACCCAGACTCGTCTGTCAGACTGCCAGACAGAGAAGTGCCATTCCTCATTCCACAGAACACGTTTCCACTGCTCCAGAGCCCAGAGGCAGCATGCTTTACGGCGCTCCGTCTAACAATCGGCATTGGGCTTGGTGATGTGAGGCTTGCATGCAGCTGCACAGCCAAGGAGGCCCATTCCATGAAGCTCCCGGTGCACAGTTTCTGTGCTGGGGTTAATGCCAGAGGAACAGTTATTGAGTCAACAGCGCGCTGGTGGATTTTACGCACTAAGCACCTCAGCACTTGGCAACCTCCCTGTTATTTTATGTGGTCTGCAACTTTGTGGTTGAGCTTCTGTTGTTTCTAAATACTTCCACTTTGCAATAATACCACTTGCAGTTTACTGTGCATTATGTAGCAGGAAAGAAATTTCACAAACTGACTTACTGCAAAGGTGGTATCCTGTGCCAGCACCACACTTGAATTCACTGAGCTTTTCAGAACGACACGTTCTTCCACAAATGTTTGTAAACCTGACTGCATGGTTAGGTGCTTGGTTTTATACACCCGTGGCAATGGGTCTGAATGAAACACCTGAATTCACTGACTAAGAGCTGTGCCATACAGTGTATGTGTGCAGTTTGTTGCAAACTTTGGTTCCTGGTAACGTCCATTTCCAGCCAAGTCTCATTTAATACACTGTACACTAGTGACACCTACTGGTGAATGTAGGGATGGCAAAAGTGGGGCTTCAGAGAGAGAGAGAGAGAGAGAGAAAGACAAATGAAACAATTTATTCAGCAAAAATTCTGATCTTTCTAAGTGTTCGACTCATTGCTTCACAGGAATATCTAGTGGTTGAACAGTGTTCTGTGTGCGCTGTCTGGGAGAGACGTGCAGAAAGAGAATGTGTGTGGTATTACCGTAATAGTAAAGGTTTATTTAATTAATACACACATTATATATATATATATATATATATAAAAGTAAAAGTATAATATATATCTGTATAAGTACTTCATTTGTACCCATATGTAGGATTGGTTTGCAGTAAATAGTCCTCATCCATAGACGCACTTTACAGACAGACACTTATCACCTCATTCATCTTACAGCACAGGCAAATTAAGCCAATAATTATAAAAATATAACACAATGAATACAGTTTAAATACTTTAATGTAAAATTATATTTTATTGTAACAATAATTCGCGTAATGCTGACTGGGACAAACCCGCTTTCATATTGTTCGGCTCCTTGGGATTGTACACCTGCGACCAGGCGGAAGGAGCTGAGACTCGGTGTACAAAGGCTGGGAGTTATCCCTCAGAACCGGGCTGGTTATTCACTTTGGCTGTCTGACATACAGGACAGGGCCTCCTGCGGATTAACTCGTCTCTCGCCAGTCAACCTACTGGACCACTCTTATCTTTAGATTAAGTGGATTTTTGTTCCCATCCATCCATCATCTCCCGCTTAATCCGGGGTCGGGTCGCGGGGGCAGCCGCCTCAGCAGGGAGACCCAGACTTCCCTCTCCCCGGCCACTTCGTCCAGCTCCTCTGGGGGGATCCCGAGGCGTTCCCAGGCCAGCCGAGAGACATAGTCTCTCCAGCGTGTCCTGGGTCTTCCCCGGGGTCTCCTCCCAGTGGGACATGCCCGGAACACCTCACCAGGGAGGCGTCCCGGAGGCATCCTGATCAGATGCCCGAGCCACCTCATCTGGCTCCTCTCGATGCGGAGGAGCAGCGGCTCTATTCTGAGTCCCTCCCGAATGACTGAGCTCCTCACCCTATCTCTAAGGGAGAGCCCAGCCACCCTGTGGAGGAAACTCATTTCGGCCGCTTGTACCTGCGATCTCGTTCTTTCGGTCACTACCCATAGCTCATGACCATAGGTGAGGGTAGGAACGTAGATCGACTGGTAAATCGAGAGCTTTGCCTTTTGGCTCAGACTATGAACAGAATCGCTCATTTTGGATTTTTGTTCTTTAGGGAAAGGTTTCCAAACCATGACATCAAGGAAAATAATAAAACTGATTCAGTAAAATCACGGTAAAATAACTTCATTATGGCTTTATCAACGTGGAAATGACTCCGTTTCCTCATACAGAACAGACGCTGGTGCCCCTTTCTACACACTGCTTCATAATTTTCAACCTGCAATTCCAAAAAAGTTGGGACGTTGTGCAAATTGTAAATAAAAACAGAATGCACTGATATGGAAATCTCAAACCAATATTTTATTCATAACAAAACATAGGAAAAATATCAAATGTTTAAACTGAGAAAATGTACCACTTTATGGAAGAAAATAAGATAATTTGGAACGTCATGCGAGGGCGGCATGGTGGTGCAGTGGTTAGCACTGTTGCCTCACACCTCTGGGACCCGGGTTCGAGTCTCCGCCTGGGTTACATATGTGTGGAGTTTGCATGTTCTCCCCATGTCGTCGTGGGGTTTCCTCCGGGTACTCCGGTTTCCCCCCACAATCCAAAAACAGGCTGAGGCTAATTGGAATTGCTAAATTGCCCGTAGGTGTGCATGTGTGAGTGAATGGTGTGTGAGTGTGCCCTGCGATGGGCTGGGCCCCCATCCTGGGTTGTTCCCTGCCTCGTGTCCATCGCTTCCGAGATAGGCTCTGGACCCCCCGCGACCCAGTAGGATAAGCGGTTTGGAAAATGGATGGATGGATGAACGTCATGGCAGCAGCATGTCTCAAATGTTGGGACAAGGCCATGTTTACCACTGTGTGGCATCGCCTCTTCTTTTAACAACAGTGTGTAAATGTCTGGGGACTGAGGAGATCAGCTGCTTGAGTTTTGGGAGAGGAATGTTGTCCCATTCTTGTCTCATGCAGGACTCTAGTTGTTCAATTGTCCTTGGTCTTCTGTATTGTAATTTTCGTTTTATGATGAGCCAAATGTTCTGAATGGGTGAAAGATCTGGACCGCTGGCAGGCCAGTTCAGTACCCGGACCCTTCTTCTACGAATCCATTATGATGCAATTTATCCAGTGTGTGGTTTGGCATTGTCATGTTGGAAAATCCAAGGTCTTCTCTGAAAGAGACGTCAGCTGGATGGGAGCACATTGTCAGCTTCACACTTCTTGCAAAACTTATCACACGGTGATTTGCAAATTGCTAAACACACTCATCCATTTCAAAGCACTGTCTTTCAAATAACCACACCTATGAACCATTTGGTTAAACACAACCACCAGGTGTACAAACTCTTAGGTGCTTAATTATAGATGCACCAATCAGGTTTAGGCACTATAAAAGGGAACAGGTGAGTTAATCTGTCATCAAAAACTTGCACACAGTCCCAACATTACGCATACTGACTACATTTCCTTCATGGTCATGTGAAGGTGGTCTATCTGGGCAGATTTCAACATTGCGGCATCTATAGGATCATCGAGCTGGTTCCATTACTTTAGTTGAAAAATATGAATTGATTTTTTGGAATGCAAGAATCGATTTTGAATCTGCAGAGAAAGAATTGCGATATGATTCAGTTTTTTTGTGCATCCCTAGTTTGTAAGAACCATGTTGATGTCAGCGTTCCATGACCTGATGAAGACGCGCCTGCTTGGTAGTTCTCCAGTTTATTACAATGTCATTTCCTCATAAATGGTTCAAATAACCAGCTGAACCTCCAAGTCTCCAGCTTCAGAGGGGGCTGCAGATGCAGATCTCCGCGTTCAATAGCCAGAAGCAGTTGACCCTGTTCCATAACCAGGTGACAGTGACCCTGTTTGGTATATCTCCAGCCAGTCTGACACCTCCCCACTGACCGACCAGTGTCCCCATCCTGCATCCTGTACTAAATGTTCAGCTTCTGAGGAGGCTCGAGATTCTTCTTTAACTGAAAAACAATATGAACAACAGGCCATGTTTCAATGATGGTGCAGAATATAATATTATGAAATCTAGAGTTTATTAAAAAAATTAGTAATCAGGTGATGTACACAGAAAGCATTGCACACAAATGCCTCCTGAATAATATTTACAAATGGTAGTTACATATTATATGATAAAGGAGGGGGCGGCATGGTGGTGCAGTAGTTAGTACTGTTGCCTCACACCTCTGGGACCCGGGTTCGAGTCTCCGCCTGGGTTACATGTGTGTGGAGTTTGCATGTTCTCCCCATGTCGGCGTGGGGTTTCCTCCGGGTACTCTGGTTTCCCCCCACAGTCCAAAGACATGCTGAGGCTAATTGGAGTTGCTAAATTGCCCATAGGTGTGCCTGTGTGAGTGAATGGTGTGTGAGTGACTGTGCCCTGCGATGGGCTGGCCCCCCATCCTGAGTTGTTCTCTGCCTCATGCCCATTGCTTCCAGGATAGGCTCCGGACCCCCCGCGACCCAGTAGGATAAGCGGTTTGGAAAATGGATGGATGGATGGTATTGTAATAAACAGCAACACTGGATTAGTTTCAGGATCTACAGGCATAAAAACAGTGTCTGGCAATAAGCACCAGAGTGACTCACTAACCACTGAAAAACAAAATCAGTTAAATACACAGTGAAGGCGCTGAGAAATCAGCTGGATTATAGAAGCTGTCAGTGTTGCTCCCCAGAGCCAAACATAACCCACACGGTCAGAGGAGGACCGGTCCGTTATGCAGCTTCCTATAAAGATTTACAGGAACCAAACTGGATTACTAACAATACACTAAAAGAGGATTTTCATGAAATTCACAGTAACATACTCCACAGAAATCATTGTATCTCTTATTAAATATCTCTATTATTTCTTTACTTTATTTATCTGAGGTACTTTGTTAAGTGCAGATAAACTACATACAGTTATATAGAGTTAAGTGGTGTTTAAAATGTAGGTTAACCCCACAGCTGCAGTTAGCAATTATAACAGGATATTCTACAGGGATTCTTTGCATTTTCACACATCCATGTGTAACGTGCAGAAAGTATCACAGCAAAAAAGTGTTTGTAGATAAACTTACAAAAGGGAGGAGTATAAATACTGCGCGTCCTCCTCCTCCTCACAGGCTGATCTGTCAGATCATAATCCACCAGCAGTGACATCGTCTCTATCAGCTGCTCCTCTCTTCTGCTCCATTCCTCCTCAAATCTTTGTTTTATGTCTTTACCAATTCCTGCTGTTTCTAATAACTGTTCCCAGGAATCCTCCCTTTCTCCCACAGTGAAGTGACACCCACTGTTTCGAGCCACCAGCTCCTCCACCTTCTCCAGCAGCTCAGTGACCTGAGTGACATCACCCCTCTTCTCATTGTTGAGAACATGATACCTGTTCCCACATTTCCCAACCAGCCACTGGAGGGCCTCCCCTTCAGCCTCTATGTGCTGCTCAATAGTTCTGTCTCCCAGCCTGTCTCCATTGGTGAACAGCACTATAGTGTGTCTCCAGACTGACCCACCGAGAAGCTCCAGATGTCCCTCCACTGACCTTCTGTGTATCTCTGTGAATGACGCATCTGCCCTTAAAACAATGAACAGAGCACAGGGTCCTGGGGGACACAGAGACACACTGTGCACAATCTCCTGTTTGTCAGCCTCTGGAGTTCTGTCCACAGACGAATCCTTCCTCCATCCTGGTGTGTCGACCACAGTGACCTGCCTCCCAGCCACTTCCCTCTGTCTCTTCACACACTGTGCAGTTCTTCCCTCAGTGACAAACTCTTCTCTCCCCAGGATGGTGTTTCCTGCTGAACTTTTCCCAGCCCGCCTCCCTCCCAGCAGAACAATGCTCAGATCTGAGAGAACCTGTGTTTGCGCTGTGTCAAAAAAAAAAGTTAGAAACTCATTAGTTGGAGGCAGAATATTCATGAAAAAAATCTCATACAGGATGATTATACATAAATAGATTTTTTCAGCCATTATCTTCATAAAATAGAATAAAACATAAAAGTGTAATAAGATGCTTTTGACTCCTTTGTGACATTTAAAGAGAAGCCGATGGTTTGAAAACCCAGATGCTGAACATGATTTCCAGTCTACAGATGATATTAAAGGTCTCAATGTGTCTCACCAAGAAAAGTCTGGTTTTATGCAATTCTGTAAAATCTCAGAAGCCCTCAAACTCAGTTGTTACCTGTCTAGTTATGCAGTTTGAGGTGTTAACATTCACAGTATATTTCTGCATACTTAAAATAACTGGAATCAATTACAGAAAAATGTAATTCATATTTCTGACATTTAAATACATGATTGTGATTTCGGTATATGCTGCACACATACTGCCATCATTTATCAATATTATTAATGCGCTAAACCTGCGAGTATCATATGCTTTACAAAATGTACTTTTAAAAGATTGCTTTTATTATGTTGTCCATTTAAATTATATATACCACAGCTTTAGTGATTAACTTGCAAAACTTATCAAACTAATGATTATTTTAAGTAAAAGGAAATGCAATTTTAATTAATCTACATATTTAAACAAACCCACCTTTAAATAGAGCCCTGAGTGCCTTCCTCTGATTTTCCACCTTCATCATCCTCTGTTTTGCTCTTTCTTCCACTGATCTCTTCTTCTCTTCCATTCTCTCTATCATCACTCTGTCGATTTCAAAGTGACACCCACTGTTTCCTGCCACCATCTCCTCCACCTTCTCCAGCAGCTCAGTGACCTGAGTGACATCACCCCTCTTCTTATTGTTGAGAACATGATACCTGTTCCCACATTTCCCAACCAGCCACCAGAGGGCCTCCCCTTCAGCCTCTATGTGCTGCTCAATAGTTCTGTCTCCCAGCCAGTCTCCCAGGGTGAACAGCACTATAGTGTGTCTCCAGACTGACCCACTGAGAAGCTCCAGATGTCCCTCCACTGATTTCCTCTCTGTCTCTGTGAATGATTCATCTGCCCCTAAAACAATGAACAGAGCACAGGGTCCTGGGGGACACAGAGACACACTGTGCACAATCTGCTGTTTGTCAGCCTCTGGAGTTCCGTCCACAGACGAATCCTTCCACCATCCTGGTGTGTCGACCACAGTGACCTGCCTCCCAGCCACTTCCCTCTGTCTCTTCACACACTGTGCAGTTCTTCCCTCAGTGACAAACTCTTCTCTCCCCAGGATGGTGTTTCCTGCTGAACTTTTCCCAATTCGCCTCCCTCCCAGCAGAACAATCCTCAGATCTGTGAGATCCTGTGTTTGCTCTGTGTCAAAAAAAAGTTAGACACTCATTAGTTGGGGGCAGAATATTCATGAAAAAATCTCATACAGGATGATAAGGCCACTTAAAAAAAAATTGATTCTCGTCCCCTCCCTACCCGCCGAAATGCCTCCCATCCGAATTTTAAAAAAATTTTTATTTCATAAAAATCGCATGGAAAATGCCCAAGAATGACGAAATTTGAATTTCCCGCGCATTCCACATCGACGAATGATCCACATCGTGTAATCCTAGTCTTGGAATGGTTTCATAAACCTAAATTTGTCTCTACCTGAGATGGGCTGGTGCAAAGATTTAAATCTGGGGAAGTGATGTGGTACATGTTCTTAAATACTTGTTTGTAGAGTTGCATTTCCTTGTTCAACCATTCAGGTTCCTGTATTTTGTAAATTCCTCGTGTTTTAACATGTTTTAATACGCTTTCTTTCTAGATATATATTTTAAAATCTTGGTTGTTCATTTAGAATGGGAATGACAAACAAAATATTGGTTTCAAATAGTATCATTTTTATATTCACGAATGAAACATCAGCATAAAGTATCCAAATCATAGTTGGGAAGGCATTTATGAGATACACATGGATCAAGGAATTTACATTCTTGTATTTTCTTACATTTAATATATTTGAAACGCAACAAACGAAGAACTGAGGAGGCGTACTAAGTAGGTCTGCTCTCTTCGGTATATATTTTCAAATATGTATTTTCTTACATATTTGAAAGTCCAAACAGTCAATCAAAATTTGTAAAAATAAATAAATAAATTAATTAAAAAATCCCTCCCGCCCGACCCACCCCCTCCAAAAAAAAGGACGAGAACCAATTTTTTTTTTAAGTGGCCTAAGTAGATTTTTTTCAGCCCTTATCTTCATAAAATAGAATAAAACATAAAAGTGCTATATGATACATCTGACTCCTTTGTGACATTTAAAGAGAAGCTGATGGTTTGAAAACTCAGATGCTGAACATGATTTCCAGCCTACAGATGCCATTAAAGGTCTCAGTGTGTCTCACCAAGAAAAGTCTGGTTATATGCAATTCTGTAAAATCTCAGAAGCCCCCAAACTCAGTTGTTACCTGTCCAGTTATGCAATGTGAGGTGTTAACTTTCACAGTATATTTCTGCATACTTAATGTAACTGGAATCAATTATAGAAAAATGTAATTCATATTTCTGTCATTTAAAATACATGATTTTGAGTTTGGTATATGCTGCACACATACTGCCATCATTTATCAATGTTATTAATGCGCTAAACCTGTGAGTATCACATGCTTTACAATACGTACTTTTAAAAGATTGCTTTTATTATGTTTTCCATTAAAAATATACATACTACAGCTTCACTGATGAACTTGCCAAACTTACAAAACTAATGATTTTTTTTAAGTATAAAGAAATGCAGTTTCAATTAATCTACATATTAAAACAAACCCACCTTTAAATAAGGCCCTGAGTATCTTCCTCTGATTCTCCACCTTCATCATCCTCTGTTTTGCTCTTTCTTCCACTGATCTCTTCTTCTCTTCCATTATCTCTATCATCACTCTGTCGACATCAAAATGACGTCCACTGTTTCCTGCCACCATCTCCTCCACCTTCTTCAGCAGCTCAGTGACCTGAGTGACATCACCCCTCTTCTGATTGTTGAGAACATGATACCAGTTCCCACATTTCCCAACCAGCCACTGGAGGGCCTCCCCTTCAGCCTCTATGTGCTGCTCAATAGTTCTGTCTCCCAGCCAGTCTCCCACGGTGAACAGCACTATAGTGTGTCTACAGACTGACCCAATGAGAAGCTCCAGATGTTGCTCCACTGACCTCCTGTGTGTCTCTGTGAATGATAAATCTGCCCTTAAAACAATGAACAGAGCACAGGGTCCTGGGGGACACAGAGACACACTGTGCACAATCTGCTGTTTGTCAGCCTCTGGAGTTGTCTTCACAGACCAGCCTGTCCTCCATCCTGGTGTGTCAACCACAGTGACCTGCCTCCCAGCCACTTCCCTCTGTCTCTTCACACACTGTACAGTTCTTCCCTCAGTGACAAACTCTTCTCTTCCCAGGATGGTGTTTCCTGCTGAACTTTTCCCAGTCCACCTCCCTCCCAGCAGAACAATGCTCAGATCTGAGAGAACCTGTGTTTGCTCTGTGTCAAAAAAAAAAGTTAGACACTCATTAGTTAGGGGCAGAATATTCATTAATAAAATCCCATACAGGATGATTATACATAAATAGATTTTTTTCAGCCCTTATCTTCATAAAATAGAATAAAATATAAAAGTGTAATAAGATGCTTTTGACTCCTTTACGACATTTAAGGAGAAGCTGATAGTTTGAAAACCCAGATGCTGAACATGATTTCCAGCCTACAGATGATACTAAAGGTCTCAGTGTGTCTCACCAAGAAAAGTCTGGTTATATGCAATTCTGTAAAATCTCAGAAGCCCCCAAACTCAGTTGTTACCTGTCTAGTTATGCAGTTTGAGGTGTTAACATTCACAGTATATTTCTGCATACTTAAAGTAACTGGAATCAATTACATTAAAATGTAATTCATATTTCTGACATTTAAATACATGATTGTGATTTTGGTATATGCTGCACACATACTGCCATCATTTATCAATATTATTAATGCGCTAAACCTGCGAGTATCATATGCTTTACAAAATGTACTTTTAAAAGATTGCTTTTATTATGTTGTCCATTTAAATTATATATACTACAGCTTTAGTGATGAACTTCCCAAACGTATCAAACTTATGATTATTTTAAGTATAAAGAAATGCAATTTTAATTAATCTACATATTAAAACAAACCCACCATTAAATAAGGCCCTGAGTGTCTTCCTCTGATTCTCCACCTTCATCATCCTCTGTTTTGCTCTTTCTTCCACTGATCTCTTCTTCTCTTCCATTATCTCTATCATCACTCTGTCGATTTCAAAGTGACATCCACTGTTTCCTGCCACCATCTCCTCCACCTTCTCCAGCAGCTCAGTGACCTGAGTGACATCACCCCTTTCCTCATTGTTGAGAACATGATACCTGTTCCCACATTTCCCAACCAGCCACTGGAGGGCCTCCCCTTCAGCCTCTATGTGCTGCTCAATAGTTCTGTCTCCCAGCCAGTCTCCCACGGTGAACAGCACTATAGTGTGTCTCCAGACTGACCCACTGAGAAGCTCCAGATGTTCCTCCACTGACCTCCTGTGTGTCTCTGTGAATGATGCATCTACCCTTAAAACAATGAAGAGAGCACAGGGTCCTGGGGGACACAGAGACACACTGTGCACAATCTCCTGTTTGTCAGCCTCTGGAGTTCCGTGTACAGACCAGTCCTTCCCCCATCCTGGTGTGTCGACCACAGTGACCTGCCTCCCAGCCACTTCCCTCTGTCTCTTCACACACTGTGCAGTTCTTCCCTCAGTGACAAACTCTTCTCTTCCCAGGATGGTGTTTCCTGCTGAACTTTTCCCAGTCCACCTCCCTCCCAGCAGAACAATCCTCAGATCTGAGAGATCCTGTGTTTGCTCTGTGTCAAAAAAAAAAGTTAGACACTCATTAGTTGGGGGCAGAATATTCATTAATAAAATCCCATACAGGATGATTATACATAAATAGATTTTTTTCAGCCCTTATCTTCATAAAATAGAATAAAACATAAAAGTGTAATAAGATGCCTTTGACTCCTTTACGACATTTAAGGAGAAGCTGATAGTTTGAAAACCCAGATGCTGAACATGATTTCCAGCCTACAGATGATACTAAAGGTCTCAGTGTGTCTCACCAAGAAAAGTCTGGTTATATGCAATTCTGTAAAATCTCAGAAGCCCCCAAACTCAGTTGTTACCTGTCTAGTTATGCAGTGTGATTTGTTAACATTCACAGTATATTTCTGCATACTTAAAGTAACTGGAATCAATTACATTAAAATGTAATTCATATTTCTGACATTTAAATACATGATTGTGATTTCGGTATATGCTGCACACATACTGCCATCATTTATCAATATTATTAATGCGCTAAACCTGCGAGTATCACATGCTTTACAAAATGTACTTTTAAAAGATTGCTTTTATTATGTTGTCCATTTAAATTATATATACTACAGCTTTAGTGATTAACTTGCAAAACTTATCAAACTAATGATTATTTTAAGTAAAAGGAAATACAATTTTAATTAATCTACATATTAAAACAAACCCACCATTAAATAAGGCCCTGAGTGTCTTCCTCTGATTCTCCACCTTCATCATCCTCTGTTTTGCTCTTTCTTCCACTGATCTCTTCTTCTCTTCCATTCTCTCTATCATCACTCTGTCGACATCAAAATGACGTCCACTGTTTCCTGCCACCATCTCCTCCACCTTCTCCAGCAGCTCAGTGACCTGAGTGACATCACCCATTTCCTCATTGTTGAGAACATGATACCTGTTCCCACATTTCCCAACCAGCCACCGGAGGGCCTCCCCTTCAGCCTCTATGTGCTGCTCAATAGTTCTGTCTCCCAGCCAGTCTCCATTGGTGAACAGCACTATAGTGTGTCTCCAGACTGACCCACTGAGAAGCTCCAGATGTTCCTCCACTGATCTCCTCTCTGTCTCTGTGAATAATTCATCTGCCTCTAAAACAATGAAGAGAGCACAGGGTCCTGGGGGACACAGAGACACACTGTGCACAATCTGCTGTTTGTCAGCCTTTGGAGTTTCCTCCACAGGCCAGTCCTTCCTCCATCCTGGTGTGTCGACCACAGTGACCTGCCTCCCAGCCACTTCCCTCTGTCTCTTCATACACTGTGCAGTTCTCCCCTCAGTGTCAAACTCTTCTCTCCCCAGGATGGTGTTTCCTGCTGAACTTTTCCCAGTACATTTCCCTCCCAGCAGAACAATCCTCAGCTCTGAGAGATCTTGTGTGTGTCCTGTGTTAAAAAACACATTTAGAAGCTCATTATTTGGATGAATAATTCGGATGAAACTAAAATCCCTCACAGAATGGTTCTACATGTTGATATTGTTGCCAGCCTTAATATTTTAATTAATTATGTAACAATATAAAAGGTGCAACATGGTAAATTTCAGTTATGGTTCAGCAACATTTAAGCGAGAGATGAAAATTTGAAAATCCAGATATATAATATGATTTCCAGCCTACAGACTACATTCAGGAATTGAATATTTCTTACAAAAATGTCAAATTTTGTGTCATTTGTATTATTTTTTTGTTGGTCATGTCTCCAGTTTACAGCATATCTTCACAATCTATATTACGTACAAATAGATTTTTCTATTAATTGTCATAGATTGTCCCATTTCTTTATGCTACAACCTGACCCTGGACTGGGTGGTGACACATAGATACCCGAAAACTCAGAAGAGTCTGGATTAAAAATTGCAACTGTGCAAGTTAACAGATGAGTGCTAAAGACAAATTTCTTCATAGTTACAATAACTGGAATCAGGTTTTGAAAAATTTAATTTATATTTCGGTAACATTTTACTTGAAGGAGCACAAACAATGTATATTAATTAGCTATAAACTAAGTGTTAGTTACATACTGATCCCATGTCTGTCCCTCATTAATCACTCATAATGGTTCATCTATTTCATGCAGTTACTACATTTATTCATGGTTTGTACTTGAATAGTGACTGAGTTACTAAGTACAGTAAGTAACATCTTAGTAAATAACGTGCCCCCTCTAGTAAAGTGTTACCCAAAAGTCTTATTTTGGTGATGGGTGTCGCACACATCCTGCCTTGATTATATAAGGCTTAATGCAGGACAATCCATGCATTATATATTGTTAAACACACAGCTGTGAAGGCAAGGAAGCACCCAATGTGTAGCGGAGGTGAGCTGCTGCCTGTAAACCCCCTTAAGTGTCTGTGATCGGTTACAGATTCACACAATCTCTCAGTACCAGACACCAAGTCAACTTGATTTTCATGCCGTTGGACTGAAACCAGAGGAGGTACCTGCATCAGCCCCACGTGGAGACACCTGTTCTTCCCTCATTCTGCCTCGCTGTCACTGCGGATTCCAGTGCAAGTTACTGGGTGTTTTGCCTTTTGTCCACTGTGCAGCCCTGCCTGCCTTTCCTGCTCTGGTCTCACCCAGATCCCGTTCCCCTCCAAACCCCCCCATCCTGTATGCCTGCCTTCAGTCTCGAGTGTTGTGTGTAGGACTGGCTTCTCCGGCTTCCTACATATCCTGCCCCATGACCCCAACTGTAAAAAAGCCACTTTGTACTGTATCAAGTGTGCCTGAGCTTCTGTTGACAACAATATTGTAATGTGACTTGGGTGAAACGTTGACAGTATGGACTTACCACCATTGGAAGAAGCCATTTCTTTCTTCAGTATGTTATGGGGTTTATGGAAATCAAAATGAGCCCAGTCCTGATATAAAAAAAGTGGTAGTTAGAAAGATTAGTGTAAAACCACATAGCCCTAAACTATGACACTTGGGGTAAATGCAATGGCTTTCTGGAATGTTACTTTTTATTTTCAACCATTATTCATTCTGTTTCGTGCAATAATGTATTTAAATACACTCAAAGTGATGTTGAGGACTGGTTAGAATGACTGTCCAAGAAGCCGTTTATTTTGAACTTTATCACAGTCATTATATCCTAAAGATATCTATTCCGCTTTTTATTAGAGTATCAGTAAAATAGCTGAAAGATCTTTAGCAATGCAGTGGTGCCTGCGGTTCACGAACACAATCCGTTCCAGGAAAGTGGTCGCAAACAAATTTGTACATGAACCACGGCAATTTTTCCTATAAGAAAGCACTGAAATTCGATACATGCGTTCACAAGCCTACCAAATAATATTTTTTGTTAATTAATTTTCTGGTTTTTATAGTAATAGAAAAACACAATATAGTGTGGCGACAGGCGGACCGAGGCATCGCGGGAGCAGAGAGAGACATGGAGACCTGCTTGCCGGGGAAATCACGCTCTTCATTAACTGTCCTTAACCCTTATATTGTATCGTTGTTAATGTTAATGGTTGCATTTCCCTATTGTCGCGCCTGTGTTTAGCCGTGTCTTGTGTGTACCCGGTCCGAACCTCACGTGTATTTAGCGCATGTGAATCTTCCACCGTTTGTGCATCGTGTAGTTTCCCGTGTGTTTGTGTTTGGCTTCGTTGGGTGCCTGTTGTGGTCCTTATATTTACAGTTGCATGCAGGGCATGCTGGGACATGTGCCCCCCCCTGTGCTACACTAGCATAAAAAGAGGAATCTGGTCGAGGAATCTGTTCGTCGGCCAAATTTTGTACACGAACCAATGAATTTTTTCACAAAGTTTGAACCAAATTGATCATAGGCCAAAGCGTTCGTGAACCGCAGGCACCACTGTACTGTATATAATTCCATGCAATATAATGCCTCATAGTGACTGGTGTTTGACTGTGCCCTGTGATGGGTTTGGCTTCCTGTCCTGGGCTGTTCCCTGCCTTGTGCCTATAGGCTCCAGACCCCCCAAGACCCTGAACAGGACAGGGAAGCGGTTACAGAAGATGGATGGATGGATTACGGATGGATAATGGTCTCATTACTCTTATCATGGCAGGCATATTAGGACAGGGAATGTAAAATGAAAGTAAAATTAGTTATTTTTGGGATAATTTCATTCAGTTTGTATTTCAGATCATAAAATGAAAATGAGGCCAAAGCACAGAATCTCAGCTTTATTCCTAAATAATCTTTATTGTAGATCCTAAATTATTTCAGAACTATTTCATTTCATTTCAACAGTATGCTGTTACCCCTTACATACTACAACTGCTTCTGGTCTGTGACCCATTACCATCACCAGACTTTTCATAACCTTCTGACCTTATAGCCTAGTACTGACCTTATCACTGGCTGATATCTTGTAGTACAGCTTCTATATTTCTCTTCTTTAAAGCTTAGGTCTTCTCAATATACTTCTCTGGTGGATGTGAACTCTTGTGTACATTTGTCTGCGTTTGCAGATGGTCATTGCTGCCGCACGTGTACAGCAATGACATTGCACCAGACCACCAGAGAGCAGATATTTCTGTCTCCGCCTGAAGAAATTAAATACTTCGGCAAGTGTTTGTGCACCTTCAGTGATGAGTTATGTATGTGTAGGGGACTCATCAAATAGCTGCTCATCAAAGGCATCCATAAATGTAACTACAACCACTACACTTCTACTCTTTCTTCACTGACGTCATTGAGCTCGTTGCTCTCGGAAAGTCAATGCTGCCTCCTGCTGGAAACACCTTGTACATGCGCAGTCAATGATGCATGAAGTGCTGCTACTGAAGATATTTACACTATGTACACTATGCATGGACTGGAATGTCACACGGAAAAGTTAAATATAAATTGGACTTCCAGTCCTTCTTGATTCTTTTGGAGTATTTCTGAAATGTTAACATTTGCAAAACAATAACTGTACTCCTCACGCCATAACATCACTTCTGCAAAGCAGAATGTCATTTTTCCTTGCTTCACACAAATATCCAAATGTTTTAGTACATATATCCAAATGGCTTTGTAAGATTGTCATAATTTTTTAGTCTGTTTTTAGTAGATCACAGTAAGTGGAAGCCACTTAATGACTGGGCAACCATAATGACCAGGCAACCCTAACGCTAACCCTTTATGAGACGAACATTCACCTAAGATATTCACATTTGACAAGTTAGGCCAGCCTTCAACAACATGGTCGAAGTTCAAGTTCATGTTGAGAGCTGAAGTAGGTAATTATATGGCATATATTTAATTTTAGGAATGTATGTTGAACCAGGGGGCAGCATGGTGGTGCAGTGGTTAGCACTGTTGCCTCACACCTCTGGGACCCGGGTTCGAGTCTCTGCCTGGGTGACATGTGTGTGGAGTTTGCATGTTCTCCCCATGTCGTCGTGGGGTTTCCTCCGGGTACTCCGGTTTCCCCCCCCACAGTCCAAAAACGTGCTGAGGCTAATTGGAGTCGCTAAATTGCCCATAGGTGTGCATGTGTGAGTGAATGGTGTGTGAGTGTGCCCTGCGATGGGCTGGCCCCCCATCCTGGGTTGTTCCCTGCCTCGTGCCCATTGCTTCCGGGATAGGCTCCGGACCCCCCGCGACCCAGTACAAAAAACAGCAAGTAAAAAGATTGACTGTAACGTGTTTTACCTACAGAAAAATGTTTTTTTGAAAATATGTAACGTAATTGTTACGGGTTTTTCGTCATATGCATTACGATCACTAACATTCTTAGATTTAGGTGGCAGTTGGTACCTGAGAGTAGCCTGTAACGCAGAGATCGACGTGGCTGTGAGGAATCCAAGGTAAATCCAAGAGGAAACATTCGTAAGCAGGAACCAGAATTTAACTAAAATTCTGGAGCCAGAATTAAACACCGCGACCAACAAAAAAGGACTGGAAGCAAGACTGACAAATAGGTATAACAAGCAGGAAGACAGAAGAAGGAAGACTGAGCAAATGTCTAAGAAGAATAACAATTAAGGTTAGCTAACAGAAACCTGCAGGACAGGTTTGTTATACAATTCCTTTGGCTGTGAAAAGTTTCGGTTTTGGTGAGAGCAGCAGAAGATTGTCACTACATGCAGCCTGTGAAGATTTTTTAAATGAATTCTGTCACTCAGCATATAAAATGTACATAAACTGAAGTCAATTGGGCTTTACTGTCATACCATCCATATACAGGTACAGACCCACATAACAAGATGATTCTGAACTGGATCCAAATGTTGTTCAGAAATGCATAACAACCCAATACGAAGCAACTTTCTGGATTTTATTATAGTATTTAGGTTTATCATGATTTTCAGGGATCTCCAAAGCTATTGTTGTTTAGAAAACTGTTCGGTGCAACACATTGAAACACTATTTCTGTCACTGAACAGATTGGGAACAGGGGACACAAATGGGGTGCAACTGAAGAGCCAAATCACAGAATGAGGCCCAAAATCAGGGTTGAGAGCCATAGTTGTAAGTCTTGGCATTGACACAGATTGACATTGACAAGATAAATTGCTGCCCATATGACAGAACATGCATGGCTTTTCAACAGCTCTTAAAGGGAAAGTACCACTTTCAGAGGGCATTATTTTAAAATATATGCAGTAAAATGTCTTCAAATTTCGGATGCAGTAAGTGAACTTTCTAACAGACGTATGACACTGATAATATAAATTACAGTCAATATATTGTACTGTCAATGTATTGGTATTATGTCTATTTAAGGTGGAATGAATCTTGTCGATAAGAAACTGCCCCCAAAGAAACCAGCTTCAGCTTCATCACGGGTAACGGGGTCAGGGAGAGGAGGCACATGAAGGCACCCAGGAGGGAAGTCATGCAACCAGGAAGAACGAGGCAGAAAAGCGCTCTGCTGTCTGACATATGAAAACAAAATCTTTGCAAAACCGGTTCTGCTGGTTTTATACCAAAAGCAATAAGAATTAAAAACAAAGCTAATGGCGTAGTTACTGCCAGCGATCCGGGCTCATCTGTACAGTTTCAAATGAAAACTGAAAGCACTTTAAAATTACTGTGTACCATCACAATTAAAAATTACCCTTAAATAATGCTGGTAGTCAGTAATTTAGCCTCACATTTTCCCTTACTAAAAAAAAGTATATTTAAAGTTCATTTTATTAAGCACACTTCTTGGGACTAAATTGACCCACTTTTAGTTTATTAAAGTATATATTTTAAGTGTATTTATTTACCAATATTAGTTATTTGTAATTTTAAACCTGAAATTGCTTCAAGCACCACAGTAGCGATATGACTACATGTAGATTACACTAATAAAAGTTTGCAAAACATAGTTTTTTTTCATAGTTTCAAAATGAACAAAGATTGTTTTGAATGAATATTAAAGATAAAATACATTTTACATATAAACTAGACTTTTCTCAATACATGTCAGTTTAAGCCAGGAATACTAAAGTCAGACTTTGTTTAGTATATCTCTGTTAAGTACATAAGACGTTTACTGAGAGTATACTTACAAAATTTTTAGTTTAGAAAAAGTACACTTATAGTACACTTAAATATACGTAAGGATTGTTCTGAAATACAAATTCCATAACCCAACCTACTTCCCTATACATACATGTAAAAAACAGCATTTTCAAAAACTGATTGTAATCAGTTTTCCTTACAAAAATATATTTTTGTGAGTATCTAACTTGTGGTTGTTTCATCCTATACATTAAGCTGACTATCATTCTCAGATTTAGGTTGGTAGGTTCATACCTGAGAGAAGCTTGGAGAGATTGACATGGTTGTGAGGAATCCAAGGAAAATCCAAGAGGAAACGTTCGTAAACAGGAACGAGAACTTATCTAATATTCTGGAACCAGGACCAAACACGGCTATCAACCAACAAACAAACAGTAGAGGCAAAATAAGAAAGACAGACCGAATACAAGCTTACAGACTGACGATGATTAACAAAAACCTGTTTGGGTAGGTTTGTTGTACAGTTCCTTTTGCCCAGACTGCTTTCGCTTTTGGTTAGCTGGAACATTCTAAAAGGCTTAATGTGGCTAAATGGACCAAAACAGCGACCAATAATCACCAAATTTCTTTTGAACATATCTGGTCATAGACACTTTTAAAAATCTAAACCTAAATGCTATGAGTGTTGGCTTTATCTCACATCAATCCCTTTCCCCTCCACTGACGCCCATTATAAGGACCTAAATACCCTGTGCATGTGGCCGGCTTCTGGCAAAGGTGTGTCACTGTTGGTGTGCTATACAGAGTTTTGCATATCTGCCGAGAACTGAAAAAAGGGGGATGCAAATCTGGGCAGCTATAAATTCGAGTTTAACAGAAAATGCATCCCCCTGTATTATTATTATTGTGTTTCATAAACCTTAGGATAAAATGGTGCTACCAACACATACTTGGGGCTCTTTGAGCATCAGCTCTGCAATGCAATACATCCCCAATGAATATTTATTTTAAGAGACGTTCAGATTACATTATGTTATCTGTTCATACTTTGGTCTGAAACGCAGGGGATGCATTACTTGACAGCTATAATCATAAGTTTTTTGTGTGTGTGTCTGCACTGATACTGGGGGCTGGGTCCCGATATCTGGGTGCCCCTTCAGACCCGATTTTTTTTTTCTGCTTGCCGAAATTTTTTTTTACCCAGCTGATATTTACTGTTCTCTAATAAAGAAAAAGAGTCATAATTAGTTTTTGTCGCCAACTCATGTATTTTTCTTCATGTGTACTACGACTAAATGAACGTAAAATACCATTAAAATTTCAGAATCACTTGCCATATTTTAATATAGTAATCATGTAACAAATATATCACCTATGAACTGAACATTTTAACAGTATGTGCACATCTGTCTGTCTGTATGTGTGTAGAAATCATGTAACTAATGATCACATGAACAGAACATCTGAACTGAATGTCTGTATGTTTGAATATGTGTGTGTGTGTGTGTGTGTGTGTGTGTGTGTGTGTGTGTGGAGGTCCGTATGCATGTTGACTGGTTTGTTTGTATTATGATGTATTTATTCCTTTCCGATGAGCTGCATTGAAGCAGTTACGGTGCGGCACAAAGCATAGGTGAATGTTGCATTTGTCACAAAAGACACGTGTTTTTCCTGTACAGTGTAGCCTCTTGCATCAGGTGGCCTCATCACTCCCATAGCTAGATGGAGACCAACTATAGAGTTCTGATTTCTCCTGTAGTAGTGTTTTTGAGCCCTAGTGTGCCACTTTGCATGGTGTAAGTGTTGGTGTTGTCAGTCATCAAATCAAAGGTCTCATCTGATATATACTGTTTGAAGTACTCATATGGCCTCAAAGGATGTGCCACACTGATGGGAGGATTCTCAAAGAAAGTGTCGACTATGGTAGTGAACGGCCTATGAAGCCATTTAATCTCTTCCTTCCTGGTAACTGTCATTTCCTCATGCTCCTCTGCCACTACACTGTCTTCTATCTCAACCAGAGGACCGGCAGGAACCGTCTCACGGACCGGCACTGGTCCACAGCCCATAGTTTGAGAAACGCTGGTGTAGCCATTATAAATAGCTGTAATGTGCTGCCCCCTAGAGGTAGATGTGTAAAATTGCAGGCTCAAGCATCTTGGAAATAAGGGGTACAGTCAGTCGCTGCCTGATTTAACCTAAAGGGTGTTTGCCAGGACATTAATACAAACGTTTCTGAAAAGATGCAAAATCATGCAAAGCAAGACTAATAAAATGGTGATTACATCCGAAAGAGCTGTATTCGTAAAATATAAAAACACATTACGAACTTCTCCTCCTGTCTCTAGGCTGGAATTATATCTCATTCAATATACAAGAATGATTATCAACATCATTGTATACAGCAGCCTGTGGTTTCCTACAGCCCCATTGGTCAGTGTCCGAATTTCAGCTTGTCTGCTCGCTATACAACAGGAGTAAGAATTTCTGATATTACTGATCATATATAGCTGGTTCTGTTTGTTCTCTCAGCTGAAGCCAAAATGGTGACTGTTGTTGCAGTTCCTTCCACCCTTTTTATATTCTCTGTTCACTCCTGTGTCTGTGGGGATTTCTGCCCATTCATCCTGAAGTGCATTTGTATTTTCTGACACTGTTGTTGGACGTGAAGGCCTCGCTTATAATCTCCATTCTACTTCATCCCAAAGGTCTTTGATGGGGTTGAGGTCAGGGCTCTGTGTGGCCAGTCAAGGTCTTCTACACCAAGCTCACCCAACCATGTCTGTATGGGGCCTTGCTTTGCGCTCTGGGGCACAGTCATGCTGGAACAGAAAATGACCTTCCTTCCCCAAACTGTGCCCACAAAGATGGAACTAAGGACCCAACCCCTGAAAACAACCCCATATCATTACCCCTCCTCCACAAAACTTTATAGTTGACACCATGCAGTCAGGCAGGTAACGTTCTCCTGGCATCTGCCAAACCCAGACTCGTCTGTCAGACTGCCAGACAGAGAAGTGCCATTCCTCATTCCACAGAACACGTTTCCACTGCTCCAGAGCCCAGAGGCAGCATGCTTTACATCGCTCCGTCTAGCAATCGGCACTGGGTGATGTGAGGCTTGCATGCAGCTGCACAGCCAAGGAGGCCCATTCCATGAAGTTCCCAATGCACAGTTTCTGTGCTGGGGTTAATGCCAGTGGAAGTTTGGAACTTCGCAGTTATTGAGTCAACAGTGCGCTGGTGGATTTTACGCACTATGCACCTCAGCACTTGGCAATCCCTGTTATTTTATGTGGTCTGCAACTTTGTGGCTGAGCTTCTGTTGTTTCTAAATACTTCCACTTTGCAATAATACTACTTGCAGCTTACTGTGCATTATGTAGCAGGGAAGAAATTTCACAAACTGACTTACTGCAAAGGTGGCATCCTGTGACAGCACCACACTTGAATTCACTGAGCTCTTCAGAACGACCCATTCTTTGGCAAATGTTTGTAAACCTGACTGCATGGCTAAGTGCTTGGTTTTATACACCCGTGGCAATGGGTCTGAATGAAACACCTGAATTCACTGACTAAGAGCTGTGCCATACAGTGTATGTGTGCAGTTTGTTGCAAACTTTGGTTCCTGGTAACGTCCATTTCCAGCCAAGTCTCATTTAATACACTGTACACTAGTGACACCTACTGGTGAATGTAGGGATGGCAAAAGTGGGGCTTCTGAGAGAGAGAGAGAGAGAGAGAGAGAGAGAGAGAGAGAGAGAGACAAGTGAAACAATTTATTCAGCAAAAATTCAGATCTTTCTAAGTGTTCGACTCTCTGTGTGCGCTGTCTGGGAGAGACGTGCAAAAAGAGAATGTGTGTGGTATTACCGTATTAGTAAAGGTTTATTTAATACACACATTATATATATATATATATATATATATATAAAAGTAAAAATACAATACATATCTGTATAAGTACTTCATTTGTACCCATATGTAGGATTGGTTTGCAGTAAATAGTCCTCATCCATAAATACACTATACAGACAGACACTTATCACCTCATTCATCTTACAGCACAGGCAAATTAAGCCAATAATTATAAAAATATAACACAATGAATACAGTTTAAATACAATAAAATAGTTTTACATTAAAGTAACAATAATTCGTGTAATGCTGACTGGGACAAACCCGCTTTTGTATCGTTTCGTTCGGCACCTTGGGACTGTACACCTGCGACCAGGCGGAAGGAGCTGAGACTCAGTGTACAAAGGCTGGGAGTTATCCTTCAGAACCGGGCTGGTTATTCACTTTGGCTGTCTGACATAATCCGCAGGGGGCCCTGTACTGTAACTCGTCTCTCGCCAGTCAACCTACTGGACCACTCTTATCTTTAGATTAAGTGGATTTTTGTTCTTTAGGGAAAGGTTTCCAAACAATGACACCAAGGAAAATAATAAAACTGATTCAGTAAAATCACGGTAAAATAACATCATTATGGGTTTATCAACGTGGAAACGACCCGGTTTCCTCAAACAGAACAGACGCTGGTGCCCCTTTCAGCACACTGCTTCGTAATTTGCTTCAAAGGTGAGGTGTTGGTCAATAACTTTCCTCAGGTATCCACACACACACATATACCGCCACTAGATTAATATATACATATATCATACTCCTCAAAAATGTCAGCTCTCAATAGCGACCTTTTTTTACTCAAAATCTCCAACCAGTACAATCCACACATGGCACAGTGCTTCACTTTCATGTATCGAAAATTCAAAACGAAGCAAACAAATGTCCCTCTGGGAAGCAAGGCTTTGTTTAGTGATCATACGATTTTCTGAGAATTAATCGACACGCCCTTTCATGCTCTAAACAGAGTCTCCGTGTCAAATCTTACATCACTATCGAGAGACACTGCAAGTTCACACACACACACACACACACACACACACACACACACACACACACACACACACACACACTTGTAATTATATCTTTGTGGGGACACTCCATTCATTTCTATGGGGAAACCTCTAATCCCAACATGATAACCTTAACCCCCACATGCCCTAACCTTAACCATAAGTAATCAAACTAAATACAAGATTTGTGGCGTTTTTAGTTATTTGATTGCATTCACAGATCTTTGTGGGGACCTGAAAAATGTTCCTCACAACATCAAAATAACAGGTTTTTATCACATTGTGGGGGACATTTGGTCCTCACAATGTAATATAAAAATAATCTACCCACCCACACACACATCAGGAGCTAGATCTGAATCCCTGGACAAGGAATTTTGTAATAGGGTGCACAATTCAGAAAATCTCATGATTCGTTGTGATTCCGATTCTTGGACTCACGATTCAATTTAACATCGATTCACGATTCATAAACGATTCACAATTCAATACATAGATGAATTTCTTTCCAGAACACAACTTCACAACTTTGAGTAAGATTTATTTATGGTAAAATGTCTTAATAGAAAAATAAAACTTTTAAGCAACGTACGTTCACGACAGAGGAGACAGACCCCGTAATGCAGTGTAAAACTGGTTCAATGATCGATCCAGAAACAAGCAGTGTCAAAGGGAGAATCCGAAGTCGTGCTCTTAGGGCAGGTAAGAGGTCGGTGTCCAGGAAGGTCAGTCCTAAGTCGAGTGACGGGACAAGACGACGATGAGAAGGGGGACACGAAGCAGATGGAGGAGCAGGGCAGGACAGAGCAGGCAGGCAGGAGAAGGCGGGCGGATGGAACAGGCGAGACAGGCAGGGCAGGCGGAACAGCAGGGCAAGACAGCAGGCAGAGCGATCGGGGAAAACAATGGACAGAGAATTGCTCGGTATGGCACATTAGAAGAATGGCAACAATACTTCGCAATGAGCTTAGTACTTCGAAAGCTTTATGACACAGAGTGATTAGCTGACGATTGCCTACCAGTGCTCGGTCCCGCCCTTGTGGGCGTAACATTTTACAAATATAAACTGTAAAATCCAAAATTGGATAAACATTCAGCTGTCCGTCTGTGTGTGTGTTGGCTGTAAGATATAGATTCTTTTCGACATGAATCGAAAGTCATCGTTATCAACGATGCTGTAAGGCGTAGATCTTTGGAAATAAAATAGGTTATACACCTAGGTATTGTATTCGCCCATTACCGGAAAGTATAGAATCTTGAAGCAGAGTGCGTTGGTTGGCTTGAATGTTTTTTACTTTAGGTGGTTCGTCCGCGTCATTAATTTCTGGATGATGGCGTGTCAAGTGAGTCCGCACATTTGTAGTGTTTCCAAAATACTTCAGCCTCACTTTGCAGTGCCTGCATATCATATGTGTCTTATTGAGCTCCTTTTCCCACCTAAATTGTAAAAGCTGAAATGTGCCCAAGCACTTGCCTTAAATGTACATGGGGCAGGCTGAATCGCTTTTTCCATAACGCTAACCATCGCTTGCACACAGTCCCTACATTACGCATACTGACTACATTTCCTTCATGCTCACGTGAAGATGGTCTATCTGGGCAGATTTCGACATTGCGCCATCTAAAGGATCATCGAGCTGGTTCCATTACTTTAGTTGAAAAATATGAATTGATTTTTTCGAATGCATGAATCGATTTTGAATCTGCAGTGAAAGAATTGCGATATGATTCAGTTTTTTTGTGCATCCCTAGTTTGTAAGAACCATGTTGATTTCAGCGTTCCATGACCTGATGAAGACGGCCCTGCTTGGTATTTCGCCATCAACTCTGACACCTTCCCACTGACCCCCCGATGTCCCCGTTCTGAATCCAATACTGAATATTCAGCCTCAGAGGGGGCTGCAGATGCTGATGTCCGTGTTCCATAGCCAGAAGCAGATGACCCTGCTTGGTATTTCTCCATCAACTTTGACACCTTCCCACTGACCCGCCGATGTCCCCGTTCTGAATCCAATACTGAATATCCTGCTTCAGAGGGGGCTGCAGATGCAGATGTCTGTGTTCTATAACCAGATGACAATGACCCTGCTTGGAATTTCTCCATCCACTCTGACACCTTCCCACTGACCCGCCGATGTCCCAGTTCTGCATCCAGTACTGAATGTCTAGCTTCAGAGGGGGGTGGAGATTCTCCTTTAACTGAAAAACAATATAAACAACAGGCCATGTTTCAATGATGGTGCAGAATATAATATTATGAAATCTAGAGGTTATTAAAAAAAAATGTGCAATCTGGTGATGTACACAGATGGTAAAGGAGGGGGCGGCATGGTGCTGCAGTGGTTAGCACTGTTGCCTCACACCTCTGGGACCCAGGTTCGAGTCTCTGCCTGGGTCACATGTGTGTGGAGTTTTCATGTTCACCCCATGTTGTCGTGGGGTTTCTTCTGGGTACTCTAGTTCCCCCCCCCCACAGTCCAAAAACATGCTGAGGCTAATTGGAGTTGCTAAATTGCCCGTAGGTGTGCATGTGTGAGTGACTGGTGTGTGAGTGTGCCCTGCGATGGGCTGGCCCCCCATCCTGGGTTGTTCCCTGTCTTGTGCCCATTGCTTCCGGGATAGGCTCCGGACCCCCCGCGATCCAGTAGGATAAGCGGTTTGGAAAATGGATGGATGGTAAAGGACTATGATTACAAAAAATGAAACAGAGGCAAGAGGAAGATAAATGTGTTTTCCTGTTTTCACATTTGTATTGTAATAAACATCAACAGTGCATTAGTTTCAGGATCCACAGGCATAAAAACAGTGTCTAACAATAAGCACCAGAGTCACTCACTAACCACTGAATAACTAAATCAGTTAAATACACAGTGAAGGCACTGAGAAATCAGCTGGGTTATAGAAGCTGTCAGTGTTGCTCCCTAGAGCCAAACATAACCCACACGGTCAGAGGAGGACCAGTCCGTTATGCTGCTTCCTGTAAGGATTTACAGGAACCAGGCTGGATCATTAACAATACACTAAAAGAGGATTTTAATGAAATTCACAGTAACATACTCCACAGAAATCATTGTATCTGTTATTAAATATCTCTATTATTTCTTTACTTTATTTATCTGAGGTACTTTGTTAAGTGCAGATAAACTACATACAGTTACATAGAGTTAAGTGGTGTTTAATATGCAGGTTAACCCCACAGCTGCAGTTAGCAATTATAACAGGCTATTCTACAGGGATTCTTTGTATTTTTTACAGATCCATGTGTAACGTGCAAAAAAGTGTCACAGCGAAAAAGTGTTTGTAGACAAACTTACAAGAAGGAGGAGTATAAATACTGTGTGTCCTCCTCCTTGGAGGCTGATCTTTCTGATCATCACCCACCAGCAGTGACATCATCTCTATCAACTCTTCTTCTCTTCTGCTCCATTCCTCCTCAAACTGCTGTTTTGGGTCTTTACTGATTCCTGCCCTTTCTGATAACTGTTCCCAGGATTCCATTCCTTTTCCCACAGTGAAGTGACGTCCACTGTTTCGAGCCACCATCTCCTCCACCTTCTCCAGGAGCTCAGTGACCTGAGTGACATCACCCCTCTTCTCATTGTTGAGAACATGATACCTGTTCCCACATTTCCCAACCAGCCACCGGAGGGCCTCCCCTTCAGCCTCTATGTGCTGCTCAATAGTTCTGTCTCCCAGCCAGTCTCCTCTGGTGAACAGCACTATAGTGTGTCTCCAGACTGACCCACTGAGAAGCTCCAGATGTTCCTCCACTGACCTCCTGTGTGTCTCTGTGAATGATGCATCTGCCCTTAAAACAATGAACAGAGCACAGGGTCCCGGGGGACACAGAGACACACTGTGCACAATCTCCTGTTTGTCAGCCTGTGCAGTTTCCTCCACAGACCAGTCCTTCCACCATCCTGGTGTGTCGACCACAGTGACCTGCCTCCCAGCCACTTCCCTCTTTCTCTTCACACACTGTACAGTTCTTCCCTCAGTGTCAAACTCTTCTCTCCCCAGGATGGTGTTTCCTGCTGAACTTTTCCCAGTACACGTCCCTCCCAGCAGAACAATCCTCAGCTCTGAGAGAACCTGTGTTTGTGCTGTATTAAAAAAAAAGTTAGAAGCTCATTAGTTAGGGGCAGAATATTCATGAAAAAAATCTCATACAGGATTATTATACATAAATAGATTTTTTTCAGCCCTTATCTTCATAAAATAGAAAAAAACATAAAAGTGCAATAAGATACTTTTGACTCCTTTGTGACATTTAAAGAGAAGTCGATGGTTTGAAAACCCAGATGCTGAACATGATTTCCAGCCTACAGTCGATATAAAAGGTCTCAATGTGTCTCACCAAGAAAAGTCTGGTTTTATGCAATTCTGTAAAATCTCAGAAGCCCCCAAACTCAGTTGTTACCTGTCTAGTTATGCAGTTTGAGGTGTTAACATTCACAGAATATTTCTGCATACTTAAAATAACTGGAATCAATTACAGAAAAATGTAATTCATATTTCTGACATTTAAATACATGATTGTGATTTTGGTATATGCTGCACACATACTGTCATCATTTATCAATATTATTAATGTGCTAAACCTGTCTGTATCACATGCTTTACAATATGTACTTTTAAAAGATTGCTTTTATTATGTTGTCCATTTAAATTATATATACTACAGCTTTAGTGATGAACTTGCAAAACTTATCAAATTAATGATTATTTTAAGTAAAAGGAAATGCAATTTTAATTAATCTATATATTAAAACAAACCCACCATTAAATAAGGCCCTGAGTGTCTTCCTCTGATTCTCCACCTTCATCATCCTCTCTTTTGCTCTTTCTTCCACTGATCTCTTCTTCTCTTCCACTTTCTCTATCATCATTCTGTCGATTTCAAAGTGACATCCACTGCTTCGAGCCACCATCTCCTCCACCTTCTCCAGCAGCTCAGTGACCTGAGTGACATCACCCCTCTTCTCATTGTTGAGAACATGATACCTGTTCCCACATTTCCAAACCAGCCACCGGAGGGCCTCCCCTTCAGCCTCTATGTGCTGCTCAATAGTTCTGTCTCCCAGCCAGTCTCCTCTGGTGAACAGCACTATAGTGTGTCTCCAGACTGACCCACTGAGAAGCTCCAGATGTTCCTCCACTGACCTCCTGTGTGTCTCTGTGAATGATGCATCTGCCCTTAAAACAATGAAGAGAGTACAGGGTCCTGGGGGACACAGATACACACTGTGCACAATCTCCTGTTTGTCAGCCTCTGGAGTTTCCTCCACAGAGCAGCTCTTCCTCCATCCTGGTGTGTCGACCACAGTGACCTGCCTACCAGCCACTTCCCTCTGTCTCTTCACACACTGTGCAGTTCTTCCCTCAGTGTCAAACTCTTCTCTCCCCAGGATGGTGTTTCCTGCTGAACTTTTCCCAGTCCGCCTCCCTCCCAGCAGAACAATCCTCAGCTCTGAGAGATCTTGTGTTTGCTCTGTGTCAAAAAACACATTTAGAATTTCATTAGTTGGGGGCAGAATATTCATGAAAAAAATCCCATATATGACGATTATACATAAATAGTTTTTTTCAGCCCTAATCTTCATAAAATAGAATAAAACATAAAAGTGCAATATGATACATCTGAGTCCTTTAGAACATTTAAGGAGAAGTTTATGGTTTGAAAACCCAGATGCTGAACATGATTTCCAGCCTACAGATGATACTAAAGGTCTCAGTGTGTCTCACCAAGAAAAGTCTGGTTTTATGCAATTCTGTAAAATCTCAGAAGCCCCCAAACTCAGTTGTTAGCTGTCTAGTTATGCAGTTTGAGGTGTTAACATTCACAGTATATTTCTGCATATTTAAAATAACTGGAATCAATTACAGAAAAATGTAATTCATATTTCTGACATTTAAATACATGATTGTGATTTTGGTATATGCTGCACACATACTACCATCATTTATCAATATTATTAATGCGCTAAACCTGTGAGTATCACATGCTTTACAATACGTACTTTTAAAAGATTGCTTTTATTATGTTTTCCATTAAAAATATACATACTACAGCTTCACTGATGAACTTGCCAAACTTACAAAACTAATGATTTTTTTTAAGTATAAAGAAATGCAGTTTCAATTAATCAACATAATTAAACAAACTCACCTTTAAATAGGGCCCTGAGTGCCTTCCTCTGATTCTCCACCTTCATCATCCTCTGTTTTCCTCTTTCTTCCACTGATCTCTTCTTCTCTTCCACTTTCTCTATCATCATTCTGTCGACTTCAAAGTCACACCCACTGTTTCCTGCCACCATCTCCTCCACCTTCTCCAGCAGCTCGGTGACCTGAGTGACATCACCCCTCTCCTCATTGTTGAGAACATGATACCTGTTCCCACATTTCCCAACCAGCCACCGGAGGGCCTCCCCTTCAGCCTCTATGTGCTGCTCAATAGTTCTGTCTCCCAGCCAGTCTTCTTTGGTGAACAGCACTATAGTGTGTCTCCAGACTGACCCACTGAGAAGCTCCAGATGTTCCTCTACTGACCTCCTGTGTGTTTCTGTGAATGATGCATCTGCCCTTAAAACAATGAACAGAGCACAGGGTCCCGGGGGACACAGAGACACACTGTGCACAATCTCCTGTTTGTCAGCCTCTGGAGTTTCCTCCACAGACCAGTCCTTCCACCATCCTGGTGTGTCGACCACAGTGACCTGCCTCCCAGCCACTTCCCTCTTTCTCTTCACACACTGTACAGTTCTTCCCTCAGTGACAAACTCTTCTCTCCCCAGGATGGTGTTTCCTGCTGAACTTTTCCCAGCCCGCCTCCCTCCCAGCAGAACAATCCTCAGCTCTGAGAGATCCTGTGTTTGCTCTGTGTCATAAAAACACATTTAGAAACTCATTAGTTGGTGCCATAATTTTGAAGAACATCCCTCACAGAATGGAACTCCACACTACAACATTTATCATCTTGCATATTTTAAAGTAGGACTCTGGGTGGGATTACAGTCCATTACAGGGCACAGACTCACACAATCTCTCACTACAGCAAAGGGCATGAGGCTGGGGAGACTCTGGGTGGGATTACAGTTCATTACAGGGCACAGACTCACACAATCTCTCACTACAGCAAAGGGCATGAGGCTGGGGAGACTCTGGGTGGGATTACAGTCCATTACAGGGCACAGACTCACACAATCTCTCACTACAGCAAAGGGCATGAGGCTGGGGAGACTCTGGGCGGGATTACAGTTCATTACAGGGCACAGACTCACACAATCTCTCACTGCAGCAAAGGGCATGAGGCTGGGGAGACTCTGGGTGGGATTACAATCCATTACAGGGCACAGACTCACACAATCTCTCACTGCAGCAAAGGGCATGAGGCTGGGGAGACTCTGGGCGGGATTCCAGTTCATTACAGGGCACAGACTCACACAATCTCTCACTGCAGCAAAGGGCATGAGGCTGGGGAGACTCTGGGTGGGATTACAATCCATTACAGGGCACAGACTCACACAATCTCTCACTGCAGCAAAGGGCATGAGGCTGGGGAGACTCTGGGTGGGATTACAATCCATTACAGGGCACAGACTCACACAGTCTCTCACTGCAGCAAAGGGCATGAGGCTGGGGAGACTCTGGGTGGGATTACAATCCATTACAGGGCACAGACTCACACAATCTCTCACTACAGCAAAGGGCATGAGGCTGGGGAGACTCTGGGCGGGATTACAGTTCATTACAGGGCAGAGACTCACACAATCTCTCACTGCAGCAAAGGGCATGAGGCTGGGGAGACTCTGGGCGGGATTACAGTCCATTACAGGATGCATGCTCTTGGACTCCGGAAGTGAGTACTTGGAGGATAATCATGCTGATCTAAGGATCCTCACATACAGAACCAGGAACAGAACGGAGCACTTCAGTTATGTCCGGCCAGTGATTTCCAGTGTGCTGGATAAATGCAGTTCAGTGTGAAAATAATTGAGAATATTATCATTTTATTGATAATCCTATTATAAAATTATAAATAAATAATAACTGAGAAATCAAATACTTGTTCTCCATTTTGTAAGTAACTGCAGTAAGTTATGTGTTCCCATATTTCTTATATTATATTATACTTATATATTAACATCATGTTGGTATTATACTGTGATATTGTTTATGTATAGCAATAAGAATATTGTCAGGATCTGTCCCTGCCAGTCCCGTCATGTTCCTGTTTGGCCAGCAGATGGCGCTGGCTATCCATCCATCCATTTTCCAAACCGCTTATCCTACGGAAGCAATGGGCACGAGGCAGGGAACAACCCAGGATGGGGGGCCAGCCCATCACAGGGCACACTCACACACCATTCACTCACACATGCACACCTACGGGCAATTTAGCGACTCCAATTAGCCTCAGCATGTTTTTGGACTGTTCATAATGTTTTTTAGCCTAGTGTCAAGCAATCACACCTGTTTCCCCAATGTACCTTATGTGTCTTATATGTGATTCCTAGTGTTTTGTTGACCTTAAATTTTTATTTTACAGACTTTTTTTTCTATGCACTTAAAACAGACTGTCTAGTTTAGGCAGACCACTAATTAAAGGGGTCAGAGGTTTGTGAGGGAGAATATTGAATTGGATTTTCAGTGGCATGGATCTAACTGGAGCTGAAATAGTAAGGAGAAGAAAGTGCCTGGAGAGTGAGAGGGGGACAGGTGGCATAAAGACAGAGATACTGGAAAGAAAAAGGGTATTAATGAGCTCAGTGAGAGTGGGGGTGAGTGTGTGTGTGTGTGTGTGTGTGTGTGAGAGAGAGAGAGAGAGAGAGAGAGAGAGAGAGAGAAGATCGAAAAAAGGAAAACCATTTTCTATAATCTTTAGAGATGTATAATTCTTTACAATGATTTCTTGTTGTTTAATAACAGATGTATTCTCCTCTGGTGCACGTATTACAGCCTTTGTCCACCCGGTTATGTCACTGTCAGTGTCCATCCTGTCATCTTCAAGTTTTATGAAAATTAACAAACTCTTTGCCCAAGTTGGAATAACCTTCTGTGTGATTTCTTTATAGTCGAAATAAGCATAAGACCAAATAGTATTCTTTGAAAGTTTGACCAGACATATGTGTTGCTAGATATGATTTAGAAAAGAAAGTTGAATTATTGTAGATTTTAAATGGAAGCAAAAAAATAATTGCAGTAATTTCATTATTATCAAAAGACTTTTCCCATTAACTATAATCTCCTGTTGAGAAAGGGACAAAACATCTTTTTTAATCACTATGCAAAGAAAATGCATTTACTCTCTTTGATTTTGTCCATGACAATGTGGATGTATTTTGCAAATGGCTCTTACATTACCTGCTTGTAGTGAATTAATAATATGTGCTGGACCTTGACCAACATGCATTTGTAACAGCCTGAGGTCTGCTTAATCAAATGAATATGAAGTTAAATGGCAAATCTCTGCATTTTCATTTAGAAATGATGAACTCCCAAAGGCACTTTACAGTATGTTAGCCTTAGTGCTCTCTGCTAGTTCCCGCTTGTGGGTAATTCACCCTGGTCTTCTCAGTTACTGCCTGCCCTGCCTTTCCCTGTGATTAGATCAGCTCTGTGTTTAGGTGAGTTGTCCTCCCTGCCTCCTGTCTTGACCCCTTGGGGACCTTTTGTATGTTACACACTGTGTCTTCCAGTCTTTAAATAAAGTCCCCTTCGGACACCCTGAGCTACATTAGCACCATCACTCCTCTTCCGTCTCCAGTCGTGAGAAGCATGAACTTACCATCTTTGGAGGAAGCCATGTCTTTCTGGAACTTCTTGGATAATGGAGATCAAAGTCTATCCTCTCCTGTAAAATACTGGGCGTCAGAAGGACATTTCGGATAACTGCAGTGACATTTAGCGATATTAACTACTTATTAAGCCTTTTCACATCATAGAGTAAGGAAATTTTGGTAGATGCTTCATTCTATTTAGTATAATAATTTAATGAAATACACTGTAATACTGGAAGATACAGCATATCTCTGCTTCTTTATGTGTTATCGGTAAATAGCTGAATAATTTTTACTAGTATTATTGCATGCAGTTTAATATCTGATACCTCCTATATGTCTGGTAAATGTTTATTACACTATTTTTAAAAATTTCTTTATAATTAAGCCCTGCACATTCAATTATACTTTTCTCTCTTGTGGCTGCTTTTCTCTGCCAGATGAGTTTCAAACACTTGCAAACACAGCTACTGTAAAACTAATATTATATATTCTTTTTCAGAAAGCAAAAGTGACTTTTAATATGTTACCTGTAAATTCAGACTTTAACGAACAAATCAGCTTCACAGACCAAAAATATAACTATATATATATATATATATATATATATATATATATATATATATATATATATATATATATATATACACACAGTACGAATTAAAAACTGACCTGAAGTATCCGCAGTTGGAGTCTTTCCTCACCACATCCTCATACGGAAAATCAAACAACAAGCCCTTACAGGAAATCATAAATGCACAGCCGTGGACTTTGTTCATATAAAGCAATTCCTTATCTGTATGTATGTATATCAAGTATCCTAATACTTGTATGAATCCAAAGTTCAGCTTACAGACAAATGGGGAATTTTACTGGAAACCAAACTCCAAAGGAAGCAAACAAGACAAATGAAGACTTAAGCTAAACACAACAGAACACAGAGTAAAACACACTGACTTCAGCGGAGAGATATCTAACAAAAACACAGACACGCTCACACATACAGACACAGGCACAGACACAGGCATACAGGTGCAGACACAGGCACAGACACACACAGACATACAGGCACAGGTACAGACACAGGCTTACAGGTTCACAGGCACAGTCATACAGGTACAGACACAGGCACAGACACAGGCATACATGGCATTGAACGCTACAGCATTCAAAATTCCTTTCACTGGAAGGTGCCAAGCCCAACCCCTGAAAAACAACCCCACACCATAATCCTCCCTCCACCAAACTTTACACTTGGCACAATGCAGTTAGGCAAGTACCGTTCTCCTGGCAACCACCAAACCCAGACTCGTCCATTGGATTTCCAGACAGAGAAGCATGATTCATCACTCCAGAGAACATGTCTCCACTGCTCTAGAGTCCAGTGCGGCGTGCTTTACATCATTGCATCTGACACTTTGCATTGCACTTGGAAATGTAAGGCTTGGATGCAGCTGCTCGGCGATGGAAACCCAGTCCATGAGGTTCTCTACGCACTGTTCTTGAGCTAATCTGAAAGCCACACGTAGGTTGGAGGTCTCTAGCTGGTGACTCTGCAGACAGTTGGCGACTTCTGTGTTGTCCTCCCTCTGTGATTTTACATGGCCTACCAGTTTGTGGCTGAGTTGCTGTTGTTTCCAATTGCTTCCACTTCATTATAATACCACTAACAGTTGACCGTGGAATATTTAGTAGGGAGGAATGGACTATTGCACAGGAGGCATCCTTTCACTGTACCACACTTATTTCACGATTGTTCTGGCTGGATCTATCCCTGACAGAAAATTGGATTGGTTTCTTACTCCCCCCCCCCTATATAATCTGGTCTATCTTTTTTTTCAGTATCAGCCTGCTGCCCATAGTGGGTATCAGATCGGTGCCATCTCTACTAATCACACACAATGGACTAGGAGCTACAGGAACAGGTGAAGGTAACTACAAATACAAGAACATTATTAACGTGGGGAAAGCAAAAAAAAGAACCAAAACGTTCAGCGTAGTTGAAGCTGGTCTCCACCCACCCTCGAACCCATGACTGTATGGAGTGCATGATCAGTAGCTGCAGGCTCAGGCTCATTCACCCACGTGGCAGCCTGGAGAGTAGGGGAACACACTCGGAACTGTGAAGGGTAAAATCCAGAGGGACACAGAACGGGATGGCTAGTGACACCAGCTGGCCAAACAGAGAAATGACAAGTTTTCCCTGAATCAAAATTACTGTAGAATTATTCCTCCAGAATTATCCTTTTCTCACATATTTCCTGAATCCATCACTGTTCTGTCATCGGTATGAATGGTGTGGGTATTCCTTCCTTGGATCTGAATAGAAGTACGTAGGTCTTACAATATATCAGATTTGTCACAGGTGGATTCTAAACATAATAATAATTGTTTGGCAGTATATACAATCTGCTAATTGTTCTGGTGTTCACTGAGAAATGGATAAAAATCCGAATTTTCAAAGAGGATATACTCATTTATGCTGGGTATTGTAGATACATAGCTATATTTAGCTGTACATACTGTATACACCTGATTTATCCACGCCGTATCTACTCCAAGTCGCTAGATGGCGACATGCGTATGGATAATCCTCAGTGATTCGCAAATGCTAAAGAAGACGAATGAGATTGTTTGATTTACTTTCGTTTAGGCTGCCGGTAAAGTGGACAGTCAGCGGCTAAGTTAATGGTACCTCATAACGAATCGTTTTAAGTAAAAATTTGATTGTATGTCATGGCCCAATTATGAGTGCGGCACCTTGCATATGCTTTCTCGTAATTACAGATGATTTAATTAGTGGCTGTCTTTTTATGCTCTCATGAAGAAACGGGCGATGTGATGTCAGTTGTGCGTAAAAGCGGCACCGGTCTTCGGCGCTCTTTGCCCTGGTCAGGCTGCATCTTGCGCAATATGGGCGCGGGCGTAACGGGGCGTAAGTTCTCAGCTTCTCCGCTGCCTTCAGAGGAGGCGTCTCTCTACGTACACGTGAGTTTAACTTAATAAAATATCTAGTATAATCATTTTGCACCACCAGAGTGGATCCTGGAATTTTGTAGGGGGATGGGCTGTGTGTCCTCAGGCTCCCGTTGTCTCTCTCTGCAGTGGCCCTACTGCCTGAAACGCTGCTCCTACTGCAACTTCAACAAGTACATTTCCCGGGATGTCAACCACGCCGAGATGAGGGCATGTCTGCAGTTAGAGATTGAAACATTACTCAGAGTCAGCCAAGTGTCCCGGTTTGTGTCTGTCTTTTTGCTGGAGTTCAAAGCCCTGATGTAGCCTTTTTGAAATCTCTTTGATTGCACTGATATCCCCCCCTACACCTCCTTGCCCCTTATTTCTCATTCCTCAGCATCACTTCTGTGTTTTTTGGCGGTGGGACCCCCAGCCTGGCCCCACCCTCAACAGTCGCAGCCATCCTGGAGACGGTTGCTAGGCGTGCAGATCTTCCCGTTGATGCCGAAGTGAGCTTAGAGATAAACCCGACCCCCGTGGGACTGGCCTCGCTGGAGGAATTCAGGCTTTCTGGGGTGAATCGTTTCTCCATAGGAGTGCAGGTGAGAACTGGGCCAGATGTAAAGAGTTTCAGTGAGATGTGCAATGCAACCTTAATGCATGACAGTCGCAGCATTCCATGCAGGAAAGCAGGTGATCCAAGCAGGTTAGCATGCACCCATGGGCAGGGAGATGGAGCTGTTAACACATGACAGTATCCAATGCATTGTGATTGTTACTGCATGGTAATTCCTTCTACTGCTTGTGTAAAAACCTCTTTTATCCTTTAATTCATAGGTATTGAAGCACTCTTCCATGCAGTTCTTCACTCCATCATTCTTTCTGGCATAAATTTTTATCATTTTTCTCCCCTACAGTCTCTTCATGATGAGGCTCTGAGGGTTTTGGGTCGAGACCACAATTCCCAAGATGCCTTGCACACAATAGCAGAGGCTCAGAGGTTGTGTCCTGGTCGTGTGTCCGTGGATGTCATCTTTGGTCGCCCGGGCCAAACCGTGGAATCCTGGGAGGCAGAGCTAACCGAGTTGCTGTCGGCCTGCGATGATCATGTGTCGCTGTACCAGCTGACCCTCGAAAGGGGCACTCGCCTCTTCAAGCAGGTGGAGGCGGGTCAGCTGACCATGCCAGGCGATGATGTCACTGCTCACATGTATGAGTCGGCACGGAGGATTTTGGGAAAGCGAGGATTCTTGCAATATGAGGTGTCCAACTTTGCCAGAAATGTAAGTCCCCAGTGCACTAGAGTTAAGTAGAGAATCTTTGACACAACCGGAAGCTCTGATAGTCACGCTGAAAGTTGCTAAATTAAAGACCAAAGCGAGGGAGCAGCAGTATCTGAAGCAGGTGTTTCCCAGAGTATTTTCTTGCTAATAGTCAAAGGCAGCCAGTAAATATTTTGCTCGGAAGAAACAGCTTCAGTCTTCCCATGTTTTTGTGCCGTTATTCACAGGGTGCTGTCAGTTCTCACAACATCAGCTACTGGAAGGCGGGTCAGTACCTTGGCGTCGGCCCAGGTAGGACCAGGCAGTGCAGTCTGCTGTCAGCCTAAATATTTACTCCCGTTGGCATTAAACTGCGATTCGCTGCGCTGTGATTCCTGTGGGATTTGCTGGTGAGTGTATGCATGATCTCTCTGCCAGGTGCACACGGCCGCTTCATCCCCCGCCAGGAGGGGGCGCTATTGAGGGAGGCCCGGACCCAGACCCTGGAGCCTGATGTGTGGATGAAGGAAGTCCGGTGCAGGGGTCACGGAACGCGCCGGAGGATTCAGCTCGGTCCTCTGGCTCTGTGAGTGAAGTTTTCTTTTGTCTGGTCAGCTCCGTTATTTCTCCTTTTCGAATCCCTGATCTACGCGGTTGTTCTCCTTGTGTCTGTGAGTGGCCCTACAGTTCCGTGTCCAACACGCCCTTTCTCCGCCTGCAGACTGGAGGAGGTGTTGGCGATGGGCCTGCGCCTCGTTGAAGGCGTGTCTCACCGGGTAAGCCCCGCCCACCGTCGCCATGGTGCTAGCGTTCGCTTTCACACGTTCGCCCTCGTGCTCTTTCCCACGCCGGCCTACAGCAGTCTCTGGTGTGTGGGCCACTAATCGCTCAGAAATGTTTTCTTTGAGTGTGAGCCATAAGCAGGAATCACCTCTCCATGTCTCAGGCTCCATGTCTTTCTGTGATTTTTATCCTATATTACAGCCTTGATTTTATCCCATTGGATCTAGAGCTAAACAGGCAGTTTGACTGATATGAGTGTGACTTGTCTGCAAATCCCTGCTGACTTCATGGCACCTTTTAGCCCAGAGAGTTATTCTGAATTAGTTACGGAAATTTGTCCAGCGAGAAGCTGTATCCTTCGTTCTCATGACGTTGGCCTGGTGCGCTTGCAGAGACATATTCTCAAAAACCGAATTTTCTTATAGTGTAACTTAGATGTTCGTGCTGCTTCTTTGTAGCGCTGGAAAGAGTTCAGCCCAGATGCAGACCTCCATCAGGTTTTTGGCCTGTCCACAGAGGTGCAGGACCTTCAGAAGAGGGGTCTGCTGGTCCTGGATGACAGGTAAGCACCAGCTCACCAGTGCTCACCACTGGCTGTGTTGCTGGATTTAACTGATACTTGTTGCTTTAGCAACTCCTGTGTCCAAACAGGAATTTTGTTATAAGGCATCTGAGCCTAACTGCAAAAAAGCAGGGTTTTACCTTGATTATTTACTATGCCTTTAAATCTCTCTCTGCTTCTGAAGACAATGGTGGGCTCTGTGGGGAGAGTCCTCCCCCCCCCCGGGTTAAATTCTTCTTTTCTTCTCACTGCAGGGGTCTCCGGTGCTCCTGGGGGGGTCTGGTGCTGTTGGACAGCCTCCTCCCGCCTCTGCTTCTCCAACTGCAGGCATACCATGACCACCAGGGGGCGTCTGGGTGATGGAGGTGGTCATCATCTCATAAGCAAAAACGCAACCATGCTAAAGATCGCAGAGGAGGGGATGGGTTTGTGAAAATCCGTGCAGTTCGTCATCGTCTAGCCCGACCTCCTATGTGAAATCCGCACGCTGCAGCGGTTGTACGAATGTACGGTTGTACATGAACTTTAACCTTTGCATTTCAGCCAATGCTCTTTATCTAACCAGCACAGCAAGTTCTCTACAGTCAGTCTTTGATAATCTGAAAAATTTTGAATATTTAAGTTAATAAAGACTGTATATTTTCATATAATTGTGCAAAAAAATATATAGTATTTCTCATTCTCTATCTGGATTGATATCCATCCATCTCCTCTAAGCACTTATCCAGCACTGGATGGGTATGAGTTCACAACCCAGGAAGCACTGGACACAGGGCAGGAGGCTCCCTGGGTGCGATGCCAGTCTGTCGCAGGGCACGTACTCCGCACACATTGGCATACCATGGGCAGTTAGATACGTCACTTATCCTAACTGCATACAGCCATGGAAAAAACTGAGACCACAGCACAATTTTTTGTTTCACTCATATCTCAATTTATTGGTCTACATCTACGAATTATATATTGCAGACTACATCCTGGTTCTTCCCTGTTTCTCATTAATGAAGAGCTTCTTCCTTACTTTATGGGACTTCAGTCCTGCTTCTAGGAGCCTGATATGAACTGTCCTATCAGTACACTTCACACCTGCACTTCATGTTTCCCATTCCTTTGGAAGGTCACTTCCTGTCATCCTCCGATTCCTGAGAAACTGATGGATAAGTTGACAGTCATCTCTGGCATTATAAAATCGCTTCAGCCGGTTACCTGGCTGGTATCTGATCCCTGTCTCCTGCTTCACTTTATTCTCAGGTACTGCTGGAACCAACCTGCTGCTCAGTGTAGCCTTCTGTCCCAGAATCACGATTAAACCAGGGTCTAAAAATGCAGATTTCTTTTAAAATATAGAGTGGTCTCTACATTTTTCCAAGGCTGTATGTTGCAACTATAAAAGAAAACTTTCACGCACCCAGTAGGTATGGGAGTCGGTTGCAGGTACAAGTCTGCAGTGTACAGTTATAGTGCAATTAAATGAAATATAGGGATGCTGGTGTGATATTGATACCTCAGTGCCTACTTTTTTTTTATCGATAACTGTCCTATTTAATGCTGCGTGATTCGTTTTCATTCCGTTTTTCGTCGCTGTCCGTGGTACTACCGAAATTTTTATAACCCCTCATTTGAGGAGCCAATATTGAATGTAGCAGAATATATGGGACCGTGTTCTGCAATTTACTTTGAACTGTTAAGATTATCCCATATTTCTGTCATTAAAATACGTCATAATTGTTAAAAATGTGTATGACATGTATATTGTCTGTTTTCGTTCTGAATATATCTTAATAGCTAGATTTCTTAGGATATTGTATACTTGTTGCGTCGTGTCGTTTGAATGTCACTGCTTAAACGTTATATAACGTCCCCGTGCTTGCAAGCCACGCTTCCCTCGTTCCCAGGGGCTCCTAGTCACGACTGCGGGGGCGGAGGCTTGGAAGCGGCTCCGGAGAGGCTCCCCTGCCCGCAGAGCGTGTTATATTATATCAGAGCGTAAACTGGGCGCAGGGGATCTTACACAACACGGGGGCTGTATGTGCTCCAGGACTCGGCGCCCACTCGCAAAGGCTTCCTCCATCACCATAAATGGTGCAATTGTGCGTCCAAGCGCAAACGTAAATGCCGAGAATAGGTCCATATTTCAATTAGGAAAAGTGACCAAAATAGGCGATGATAACTATCCCATTTTAAAATGTAGTGCAGGCAGTGGGCTTTGCAGAAATGTACGAAAGTTAGAACAGCCATTACTATATGACAAAATTAAAAGCATTCCTTTATTTACCATGCAACTCCAGACATCATTCTTAAAAATTTAACTTAAAAGTCACACATTCGGTCATAATTATTTACTGGTCCAGCCAGCATGTATGAAATAAAATGGTAGTTATAATAAATGCATTCTCATGTATTAGAAACAGATTGACCAACGTTTTAGCAAAAATGTCCCCTGAGTTGTGATCTCATTGAATCTGACACTTGTCGAGAGGTTTTCTCCGCTTCCTGGAGGTACTGGTTCCGAGGACCTGCCGGAGGTCGGTGTTGAAGCTCGGCCGGCGAGTTAGAGGGCAAAGCGCCCCGCATGGCGCATCTTGGACCAGCGTAATTCGCCTTCCAGTCGGTCTGCCGGAACGCAAGGCCCGGTACGAGCGAATGGAGATCTTGCGGTGCAGCGACGGCCCGGTCTCGGTTGGGAGTCCACCCCGTTCCGCCAGAACTTCAAACATCTCCTCCAGGTTAGTGTCCTCCTTGGCGGAGATTTCGAAGTAGGGAAAATCGTCTCCAAGCGCACGGCAAACGTCCGCACGGCTTACGGTTCTCTCCTCCCCACTCAAGTCCACCTTGTTCCCGCATATCACAGCCGGGATACACGCGTTTTCTTTGGATTTTAGGAGCTTACACTTGGCAGCCACAACCTCCTTGAGCAATGCACAGACTTCGTCCAGAGACTCTCTGTCATCCACGCTGAACACCAGAAGAAATATGTCACCTGTAGAAGAAGCATAGAAATATATTCAGGTGCATGCAAAAAGATTGTGCAGTAAGTCAGTGTAAATCACAGTATGTGCAAATCAGTGCAGAAACGTGCCTACAAAGGCAGTGAGGCGATTGGTACACAAGTGGCTCTACTCACCAGTTAGGATTGACAGTCTGCGCTTTGCGGGGAAATCCCTCTCCCCCGAGGCATCGAGGATGTCGATCTGATAGGTTTCTCCACGGATGTCGTACAGCTTTCTGTGAAAGTCCTCGGACGTGGGCTCGTAATGCTCCTCGAAGCCATCGCGGAGGAACCTCCGCAGGATGGAGGACTTGCCCACTTTACGGGCTCCCAGCACCACGATGCGCCGGCGGTTCTTTGGCTTGACGGAGCGAGGCTCGGTGTCGCTATTAATGTGGCATGTCTGACCGTGCAGTGCAAGCGCTGCCAGCCGATCCACAGAAAACCTTTTGCGGGGAAAGCGGTCTAAAGACGGGTACCGACTCCCTATGCTGGAGGACCGTACGGTCCTGGCTTTAGTCTCCGGCTGTAACCAGTGAGCCGTGACACTTTTAATAATCCCAGCTCCTGACTTTGGAATGTATGAGACCCTGAGATCAGAAGCGTTTCTGTACTTCAGGAGGACTTTGGAGGGGTCGCCGCTGCACGCATTTCTTACGCCGGGGAACTGCGCCTGTGGTCCGCCGAGAGCGCATCTTTGGGGCTCGACTTGCACCCCGCTTTCAGGACGATCTACGCCGGTGCTTTTCGCGTCCATGCTTACTCCCGACACACGCATCTATCGTCTGAAAACACTGGCACAGTTTGCCCAATGCAGAGTACGCAAGCTCCGCTGCCACTACGCCTATCCTCTTCCGAAGATCATGTATCGGCGGCTTACTGTTCAACCTCCAGCCTCGCACGCCGTTTATATAGTGCAGTCGTGAGCTTGCGAGTCGGTACGTCACCGTATGATGATCGTTGTGAGATTAAGGGAATCCAAACGCCTCTCTGCAGCCAGCCCTCCCACCTAGATCTATATAGGGAAGGCTTTCCCTTTCTTATATCACCGACGGATGCCTTTTGTCATATTTAAGCCAGATTTACAGAAATAGCACAAGAAAAAAAATATCTATATATTTTTGGACTCGGTAACCTACTCAGTATATAGTATGGCATTTCCGTAAAATGTTTAATTGACTGTAAATAGCATGCCCTTTCGGTCTAGGCCTATTTATTAGCATGCATGATACATGATATCCAATAATATATTATATAATATCCTATCAATGCGTGCCCTGCTTTGTAGTTAATTCTTCTATGGCCGAACGTTTTATGATGCGAGTTTGCGGTCGGTCGTTGTCCAGCTGCAGTCACGACGCGATAAACATGATTTACTATTTCGTGTTAAGGAATGAATCATATACCAGTGATTTGCGTAACCATTTCTTGACATGTTATTTACATGAGTGTGTAAAGATGTGTTTTTCAATTTTACGGTCAGTTCCAGCGTCTGGTTTCAGTATTTTTTTCCTTGGCGGTATGCAGGTTGGTTACCTGATGCCCCTAAACTGCCCGTTGTATCCCGATGTGTGTTTGGGGATGAGCCATAAGACGGACACGCTGCGAGAATTTGAGAGACACCAATTCCCCTAACCGCAAATCTTTAAAGTGCGGGAGGAAATCCGTGTGATTCATGCAGGCTCCACCCACACAGAAAGGAGGCGGGATTCAAACCCTCAACCGTAGAGGTGTGATGTGTCATCAGTAAATTCTCACAAATCAGTGGGAACGTTTCTTCTTTTGGGGTTAGTCTGGAGACAATATTGGGTGTGTATTCCCTAACCTGCAGGTGACCTACAGGGGGCAGTACATGGACAAAGCACCCTAACAATGGCCTTTTCTCTTTTCTGCGATCAGACAGGCAGGTTTAATGCCTCAGGCTACGGTATAATAAATGCGGACTTTTAAGCGCTAACATGCCACACGCACTTTGTACTGTCACCACTTAGTTTCAGGCATTCATATATCTTTCTGACTTGCACTGCTGCCACAGGGACAGGCTCCGCCCGCCCCCCCACTCCGCGACTCTGAATAGGACATGTGGTTTCAGAAAATGGATGGATGGATGACTTACACTTTTGTAAATATAAATATTTATATTATTGCTTTTATTTTTCATTGTCTAATTTTATTTTATGCAAGTAACATCTGACTGCGGGAGACAGACAGGCACTTGCGGGGGGTGGGACTGGACGGCTTATCAGCCTGCATGTGACAAAAAAAACCTAAAACTCGACATATATTATATTTAAACATATACAGATATTTGTGGTATATAATATATCATATATAGATACTGCTGATATCTGTCATGTTCATCCATCATAGATATAAATAAATACCCTAAGTAAACCAAGCTGCTTTCCCTTTGAAATCCACCGCGTCCTGCGAGTACACGGGCTTGGGGTTGAGTTCCCTGTGAAATGTCGTCTCTGCTGGGGCCGTGCAGTTGGTTCAGCGCTGATCACGCGAAGGTCATGCTCAGTTCTGCTCCGGCTGTCTCTCTGCCTTCCATCGTCCAAGGTCGTTCCGAAGGAGACTATCGGTGATGAAGAACCCTACGCATGTCAGTCGAGCTGAAGTCTAGAACAAACCAAGGCCTGGACGGTTTGTACAGTGGAAGAAAGGCATTATTATTATATCGCCATGGAAACGGTAGCTTATGAATCTGAACGTCACCTGGAGTCGCGGTGGCCTGTTTCCTCTTATAACTGCTGTCAGATGGTCAACGCAATGTCTTGTGTTCGATCACCGTTTCATTTCTGCTATCACTGGTGGCTACCTGTTGTTTTAGTGTTTTTTTTTCACCCCCACCCCCCCAAAACAACATTCCCACCATTGTGCCCCAAGCGAGCCGTTAGTTTGACAGGTGCTTCTCTCCAGTACATTCGGACTGCTCCCCAATGCATGAATGTATCATAATGCACTTTTCTACAGTGTCGTGTATATAACAGTATCGTTGGGTATGAGATTTGTGAGGCTGTCGTCTCAAGTTGCATGTGGGGCCAGGTGGTTTACTGTTGAGATCCTTTGATTCAGAATTCATATCTTTCCATCCATCCATCCATCCATCCATCCAGTACAGAAGGGGTAGGATTGCAGGCTTTCCCTGGAATCGTAGGCCAGGGTACTCCCTGGAATGGTTAACAATCCATGCCTGTCTTCACTACAGGAAACTTACAGACACCCGTTTGCCTGACTGCATGTCTTTAGACTGCAGGAGGAAATCCACAAGACCAGGGACCCAGATTTCTAAAGACGCGATGTGCGGTAAGCCGGCATCTCCTCATTGGCTATAGCGCGTGAGCGTGCGCGTGTGAGTGCCCTGCGAGGGTCTGGCGTCCCGCCCTGATTGCTCCTCTGCCTTGGGCTCTATACTGCGTGGGATTGGTTGGATAGCGCAGCCATCAGGGCTGGATTGGCCATCTAGCATAGCAGGCATTTTCTCAGTGGGCCGATAGGTATGTGGGCTGACAAAATCCATAGCGGGATTTCTCCATCTACAGCCCCGCCGGCTTGCTAAAATTTCTCTCAAAGTCCAAGGTTGATTTTTAATCCCAGTTCAGCGCAGGCATTAGCTCTGTGTTACACTTAGTAATTCCCCTGCCCTGTTTTTCCCCGACCGGAATCAAAGCAGTTTTGCTCCCATCCGTTCTTTCCTGCGATCACTTTCAATTGTGTCTCTGTAATAAATCCAAATTTATCACAGCCCGTCGTGCGTTTTGGCACATCTTTTGAGCGTCATCACACTGGCGTTCGAAACTTTAATTTGCGTCGCTGCAGTTTATGCCATTCTACTGCAAATATTGGTTCCTGAGACACTTTTGTCAGTAGCTCTACCCGCTGTAAAACAGCCAATTAAATATTCATGCGCGTCCTCTTTTGCCTTTCATCCGTATCCATTAAGAGCATTAACTTGGCCGCGAGTCTTTTTTTTCTACGTCTGTCTTACATAAAGTGACAGAGGATTGTGGGAAAATTCCTTTTAAATAGGACAATGGTTTTGTTATTGGTGCAAAAAATGGTGCCTGTCTTTATATACTCGTGCGAGCGCCCGTACACACACACACACACACACACACAGACACACACACACAGCTCATTTTCAATAGAATTTACTAAACACCCATGACTCATTCGGTATGTGCAGTGGCCTAAAAGTATGACGAGTATGTGGAATTACATTTAGCTGGTGGGTCATCATCCATCTACATAGTTACACACACACACAAACAAACAAATACAGCTGTTCTATGAGCCAGGGATTTTCAGACATGGAACCTGTCCTTCAAGAATCTCTGGTCAGGTCATAAACGTCTTGGCTGCTTATCAGGGGGCGGGGCTTCACTGAGAGTCACTGAAGGCCCTGCTGTTGTTCTTACACATGTTAGCTTCCAAACCATTTGTAACACGACTCTCTCTCTTCCCACTCTAAAGTCTAGAGTGTGCTGCTCTACTTGTGAAAGTGGATCAGAGTAAGACATGTTTTATCTATGTGGAAATTCAGATGTGGGCAGACTCTCTGAATCACATGTCTGTCCTGTATATAGCTCCCATCAGCCAGCTGCTCAGCTTCAGGAACGAACCGGCTCCGACTTCCTGTTTTGCTGACATGGCGTGCTCCGCAGTTCAGCTTGCCACCTGTCTTGTTAATATGACTCTGAAATCAAGTCATTTATTAGTTCTTAACCAATTAGCCATTTTAAAAATGTACTTAAAATTTTAAATGTCTCCGATAAAAACAACTTCTATGACTTTACAATCTCTGAAATGCATGTTTTGTAGGCCTATATATTTTAATTCATTACGTTTGTTTTCACTGCATTCAGTCATCATTTTCTTACATAAAGTATTAAACTGTAGTTCGGAAACGCGTGCTATTTCCTACTCTGTCATCAGAATGTTTTATTTTAATTTGTGTTAATTTTAGTAATTGCATATAAATTATGTGAGAGGTATCAGGTTTTGTCCTAGCTTCCCAGAATGTTTGAATAAGACCAACACAGCTGGAATAGACTATGATAGTATTGCTTATTTTTAATTTTCTCGTAACTTGTAACTGTACTGGGTAAAGGGTGCAGGTTCACGCGCAGGAATGATGTCATGCAAGCGGGCCGGGCTGCGCACCAGGACGGAAGGGGTTAAGGGGTAATTCGGACGGCATCGGCCGCTCTCTCCACCTCTCCCTGCCGCCTGTGCATGTCAGCGTCCGCGCCTGTCGGCTGGCTGCCCGCTCATTTCCAGGAATGATATCCTTTCGCAACTTTTCTCGGACGTGGAGACCGAAAAGAAGGATATAACTGATCCCGAAATGCGAAGGACCCGCTTCGATTCCTGGGGCTGATGGTGATTTTGATTTTTTTTGTTTTCGGTGTTTGTTTTAGCGTAACACTAGACTGGAAAATTTCAGGAGGAAGTACCTTGAGAAATAAGGTCTGACGTTTATTATGGAATTTATGAACGGTGGTGGGTGTGACGTTAGTCAACAGTAACTAAACGACTTCTTTTAGGGAAATTTCGATGCTACTTCTTACCTAAAGTACAGAAACCAGCTGAGTCATGATTTACTTTTACGCAGTGTTGGCTCTCGGCACATATTAAGAAAATGCACCGTGCAGTTTCTACGGCTGCGTGTCGGGTTTTATCTCTTCGGGAAACGCGGCGGCTATCGGATGCATTTATATTTATTATAATGCGCCGATTTGTGTCCACGCACCTCCTCTCGCCTGCATGGCTGGCCTGGGTCCTGTCCTCTTTGGAGGAGGAGGTGGTGGTGGTGGGGGGGGGGGTGCATATCTAGGCGATGCTTTTTAAAGTTGAAATCTGTTATTGCGGGATGCAGGGGCTTAGGATCGGCGCCGATGCCTGCATTTGTTATTTATTAGGAACGTAGTGAAACTTTTTCGCTGTCCGGAATGGGGATGTAAGTTGTATCTCACCTGAGTGACAGGTGCACCCCTTCGGTGAGGTTGAGGTCCTGTGAGCCGCGATAACAGCACTGTATGTGGGTCGTAGATTGTGATCCACAAAAACCATGTAAGCATAAGCTCTTTGCCGGTGATCTGGATGTTAACTTGAAATGCAAAGAGGCCTAGACACCGTTTATACACAAACGTGTACGTGTGTGTATGTGTGTGTAGGCCTATATACACACACATATACAAATTAACGTAGTTGTATTTTATCGTGTATTCTTTGTGGCGTGGGTGCAGGAAGTATATACGTGGGAGGGGAGAGTTATAAAGTGAATAAATAGATTCTGTTGCTCAGTATGATTTATTTTATCTGACTATATTTATTTGGCTGAGTTTTCAGTCTCATAAAACGTTTTAGGGCGATTCGGATCTTATTATTTAATGGGGAAAAGCTTATGGTCTTGCCTTTTAAAAATTCATTAGTGTGCTTTCAAGGGTCACCGAGAAAACAAACCAAATTAAAATCAATATATAGGCGAGGTTACCGGAAATAAGCGGATAATATTAATAAAACATAAAAGCAAATGTATGAAAGTATGAAGCAGAGCGGGATGGATGTACAGTTCGGTGGGGCTGCTGTAGATTCCTGCCTGGATTCACCCTGTATATCAACATTGATGTGATGACTGGGAACTAAGTGCGGTCACCAGGACCTAAGTGCAGCTGAAAGCATTCACGCTCTGTCAATGGGCTTCTTTAGATGCGGATGGGCTTTAGGAGAGGCGGTGCGGAAGTTGGACAGCGTGCAAGAGGGAATCGCGGTAAATTCTGCTGCTTTCTTGTGATGATGCAAAACTGTGGTTCCTGCCGTCTCTTCCAGTTTGTTTTTTCTCATTTAAAAAAAAATAAAATCTCAAAGGGCAATATTGGTTTACCAATATTTAATTTTAACCACTACTACTAATGCTACTAGTAATTTATATTTACTATTATTATTGGATTTTGAAATAAAATGACTGATTTATATAAATATTACCAGTTGTAAGTACCTTACAGACAAAATGTTACAAATGATCAGTGTGCAATCCCACATGGCGCTCTTCTTTATCTGAGTCCTAAATGCTCTCCTGTAGCATTTGTGTGCGTGAGAGTGCCGAAGGTGGCACTTCCTGTTTTTCTTTTTTTTTTTTTATGTTTTTTTTTTTTTTTTTTGAGCAAGGCATTGGTGGAGCAGAGAATTCCCATGATGCACCAGTGTCCTAGAGCCTTATTTAATGAATTTTTTTTTTTTGGCTTCAGGAATTGTGGGTGATCGAATTTTGCCCCCGAGAGGTGCCAGCCCACTAGGTAAATAAGTAATGTTGCATCACCACCCTGGTGTCAGTCACTTGCTCAAGCTGTAATGGAAGCTTGTGGGGAGGGTCAGAAGTTGCTGGTTTGGTCACTGGTCAGACTGGTAACCCAGGCCTTGCCAAATAGCATCATTTGTGCATTAAGATTGCTGCTGTGACCTTACTGGCTGAGACGCTGTTATACATCTCCTCAACTCTCAAAGTTCATTGTACTTGAAGGGGGCTAATGCTACGTTTAGGGGCCTAATTGGGTAAATGTCCATGGTGGGGCTGGGGAAGTGCACCTGCCATCGCACTCCCCAGCACACTTGGCTGTCTGCCTATCCCCCTGCAACCAGTGGGTTATCCGTGTCCCTAGCATGAAAATGTATGCCGGGGGAATTTTTTGGGAATCTGATTCCGTTTTCCCACACGCAATCGGATCATACCTGAGTGTTCCCCGGGGTTTCTGGTTTCGGCGGAGATGGCCGGAGCTTCTCGAAGTCGGGCGCCGCACAGGAAGGTTGCGGCGTCGGGCGACTTCCGGCCCGGCGTTTTCCATGTTCTTTTAAGCGCACGGTAGAACCCGATCCGCTGGGAATTCAAGCTGTTGGGTCCTGAGGCTTCTTGGCCCGTGGGTTGGCGAGCCGGCCTGTCGGCCCAGAGTGGTTTGGATGCCAGTGCAGATTAAAAGCGGCTTGTTAGCTTTGGGGGGGGAAGTTCTGGGGGCTGCCTTTCAATGCCATAGTGTGTGGGCGGGGGTGGTTCCACCTTATGATTCACCCTTGAACCCGAGCCATTTTCCTTAAGGCTGAACGTAGAGTGGGGACCGCTCATTCATTTCCATGGGAAAAATGCTAATGCTAACTATGACAACCTTAACCCCCACCCTGCCCTAACCGTAACCATATGTAACCAAACAAAATACAAGAGTTTTTGCAGTTTTAGTTTTCTCATTGCACAAATGTTTACAAAAGTGTTTTCCCATATGGGGACCAGGAAACATAACATTATCATCACGTTGTGGGGACATTTGGTCCCCACAAGGTAAGGTATACCTGGACCACAGACAAACACAGAGCATGATTTGAAGGGTGTGCGTTTGCCGCTGGGATCAGACATCTTTCTGGAAAGATGAGCAGAGATCGCCTTTAAAGAGTCGCATGTACATGGCAGTGATCATCCCTGCCTCCCGTGCAGCTGTCCTGGCCTTCGGTTAAAAACTGTGTGTGATCCAGTTTGTGTGTATATGTGCTTAACGTGTAAAAACAGTTTTTTTTTTCTTTCTTTTATGACACCCCCCGCAAAGGGTTTGATGTTCCGGAGACAATAGTTGGAGTGCCATTGTCAGAGTGTTAATGGATCGCTCCATTATAGCCCTTCACAGGGTGTGATCGGAGGATAATGGAGCCCGTCGCGGTGCTGTAGCCCGGACTAAAAAAAGGCGAAGGCTGGCGCACTGTCTTCCGGCGACCCTGCGGCAGAACCTCTCCGTGACAGTCCTCCGGGTCAGGGATAGGTGCAAGGAACCACTGAAACGTGGCTGTCTCTGGGCCCGTGCTGCCCTTCTGTTTCCACTGGGTGCCCCGCGATATGTGGTGGTCTGCGAAGCGATCGACTTGCTATTTTGGGTTTTTCATTTTATTCAGTTTATTTTTTTTTGATAAGCACTGGTTTGCTGTTATTTAGAACAGGCCTCTTGGTGATGTTTGTGTTGAATGTGTCTATAAATAAGAATATTTTTGCCAGTGATTTTCCCCCGCAGGAGATTAATTTGTGTGTCATCCATCATGTGGAGAGGTGGCAGGGTTTGTTGTCTGTGTGCGCTTGGTGTGTGATGTGCTGGTTAGATAAAATATTGCAAGTTCTGCTGACCGGATATTCGAGGCAAACGAGGACCTTGGTGTGACACTTGTGTCATTATCTTAGGTGTTTCATACGGCAGTCGTCGCCATCTGAGACCCCGTCAGAGTCCAGACATCCCTGGCTCCTCGAAACCCTGCAACCCTACCAGACTGTCATCTCTGGCTACCCTCCCCCCTCCCCTCCCCATCCCCGGGAACCATGACGACCTCGTCGCTTCGCCGGCAGGTGAAGAACATCGTCCACAATTACACAGAGGCGGAAGTTAAGGTGCGCGAGGCCACCTCCAATGACCCCTGGGGACCATCTAACGCGCTGATGTCGGAGATCGCCGACCTGACCTACAGCATGCCGGCCTTCGCTGAGGTCATGGGGATCATCTGGAAGCGCCTGAGTGACCACGGGAAGAACTGGCGGCATGTGCACAAGGCACTCATCCTGCTGGACTACCTGGTCAAGACCGGCTCGGAGCAAGTGGCCCAACAGTGCCGGCAGAACATGGTGATGATCCAGGCGCTGCGTGAGTTCCAGTACGTTGACCGCGACGGACGCGATCACGGCAGCTACGTGCGGGAGAAGGCCACGCAGGTGACGGGTCTCATCCGGGACAGCGAGCGGCTCCAGCGGGAACGTGCCGAGGCGCTGCTCGCCAGGGGTCACGTAGCGGGGCCCGTCGTGCATATGGGGGCCCGGGAACTGCCCCCGCCCTACCCAGGGCGCCACAACCGCCAGCCCAGCATGAGTGCCGTCTACCGGGAAGAGTTTGGTCGCTCGAGGGCATCCCCCTCTTCGGGGAACTGTGAGTCTCCCTATGGTCGTCACTCGGCATTATGTGAACACTTTCGTTCACTATCGGGTGTCAGTCGTTAACCAATCAGGGGAAGAACTCATATGTCACTTACTAATTGTTGTCACTCGTAGCGAGTGCTGGTTGAAGCCCATGTGGAACCCTAACTAGTCATCACTGCTGGCGCCCTCTACCTGACACAAAGTGAAATTGGCTTGTTCAGGCAGCACCTCCTCAGGAGATGGCGGCCATCTATGTTGTCGAATAGGTTGACCAGCACTGCTTGTGAAATTACTTGGCTAGTTGTTTTGAAGCTTTCCCTCCCCTCTTTGTTAATGGATAATCTGGCCGCTGCTCTGATTTAAATATCGTACGTCAGCATTTTATGAAATTGGATCGGCAACCTGCCTCATGTCCCTGTTTGTCAGGAGAGATTCCAGCTCATATAACTGACGAGTAAAATTGATGAGTGATGTTGGAAATGACGAGATTTTCAGAATCAGAATCAAAGGTTGGGACAGGTTTTGGAATGCAGGGTTGTTGAAATTGAACAAGGACAGCATGGTACATAGAGAAAATAATGTCTAATGCAGAAGGGAGAAGTAGGGAGAAACTCCACAGGGTGAGGAACAATACCTCTACTGTATAGTAATAATACTCTGAAAAATACTCCAAGGAATCGCAGCCAGTTGGCCTCCCTGCTGCCCTTAGACATACTAATCATTCTAACCTGAGCGCATAGCGAGGTTAATCAGCGAGCGGCATTCTGGAATAGCGTAGAGCTGTGGCTTCTGTCCAGCGTTTCGTTAGGACTGCCAGCAGACATCAGCGGGTCATGCTTCAGCGTTGCTCTGGTGATGGACGGGGCTTCTGGGCTTGCAGGCGATCATCGTGCATTAGTGCTGATGGGGAGACTTGATGTAAAGATGTTTGGTAGAATGCGCAGGAGCCCCGCTGCTGATATTTAAGAAAAGAAAGACTAAAATAGGCTGAACAAATCATACTAAAATAGTCCTCTGCCCTAAAAATAGATCTACAAAGCCTTACGAAATACCAAACGCATACAGCTGCATCCTATCTTTGCTTTACTCGTTGCTCCGCCCATGTGTCTCCCTGGTGCATCCTGACGTTCCTTCTTCTCCGCTTCCCTCCTTTCCCCCTCCGCAGCCTTTCCGTCCCCTAGCCGGGCGTCGTCGGACCTCGAGCAGGCCCGTCCACAGAGCAGTGGGGAAGAGGAGCTGCAGTTGCAGGTGGCACTGGCGCTGAGCCGGGAGGAGAGCGAGAAGGTACCGAGAAAATGGGTGCTAACTGTAACAGAAACAGGGACATCCATCCATCCATGCATGCATGCATGGATTGATGCATGCATGCATGCATGGATTGATGCATGCATGCATGCATGCATCCATTCATCCACTTATGCTTATCACGGTTGCCTATCATAGAAAAGAAAGGGGTCAAAGGCAGTGATGGGAATTATAAAAGGAAGGAAGCAAGTCCATATTATTTTTAAAGACTTTTAACGTGTGCCAATGACAGCCTTCCAGTGCATTCTGCGGCCCGTTCTGGAGCTAGGCTTGATTTGGAGTAGGGATCAAGATAGTCCGCTTTAAATAGTACCAGTCTGAAAATGAAGCATTTCCAGTTTAGATTATTCTGTTTTGAACTATATCCTTGTAAACAGCTTGGGCTATGTGTGGGTCGGCAGGTTAGGTCACTGTGGCTGTAATCGGATTCCTGTAATTGGCAGTGTGATGTCACCATTGGGCCCCTGAGTGTGGCCCTTGGCCCCCATGTGGTTCCAGGGCCTGTCTGACTGACTGCTTTCCCAAAAAATGTTATTTATGTATTAAGTAGTTTTGTGCAAAGTGACATACAAGTGAGGCAGTAACACACACATACCTGTCATGGAGTCGGCTTAAGTTCATGTGCCGCTTCCAGTGAGCGGACAAGGAGTGGAGCTGCGTGAAACTTCGCACTTGTCATAAGAAATGTTATAAACTTGTCAAGTGGGCTGACCCAGAAGCGGCAGACGAGAGGCCTTTTTAGCACCTTTCTGTAAGCGAAAAGCAGAAATCATTTTCAGGGAAACTAGTCGTGATCAGGGCTGCCCGGAAACTTGTTCAGAGTCGAGACCGAGTGATGTTGCTCCGGTGGAAACCTGTAGGAGGCGGAAAAACAGGCCGAAGAAATGAAGAGAGGAGGCCGGCTGGCATTGCTCATGCCGCCGTCTGATGTGGATTTGGCGTGATTCCCCGCAAGTCCCTTATCTGCCTAAAGTTTTGAAATTCAGGCTGATGCCGCCTATCTTTTGGTGGGAGGAAGCTATTTATGTGTCAGTCAGCTGACCAGAGTGCTGACACAATTTTTATGTCTGTCTTATATCTATGTCTCAGTAAGTCATGTTTAAATTGTCAGTGTCATCGTCATATTTGTATGCTCTTTATCACTGTTTCTTGCACTATAACCATCAAAACTGTAATTTCATCTTGGCACATAACCTATAGATTGTATAGCTGAAGATGGCAAAGGTACTTTGCCTTTTTGACTGTGAAGATGAATCAGTCAGTTGATGGATGTCATATATACCTTTTCTGAAGATGCACTCTTACTGCTCTCTGTTCCGCTTTTGTCTGTCCCACCGGCAGCCGCAGCCGGCTGTCGACTCTGACGAGCAGGCCCAGCTGGAGATGGCCTTGCGTCTTAGCAAGGAGAACCACAAGGTAGGCCGAGAGGAGGGGCCGGGGTCCGAGCCTAAAAGGCCCGAGGAAGACATTGGGGATCGAGCGTCGGTTTGTGCTTCTCTGGGCTTGGCTTTCCTCTATCGAGTCTCTAAATATAGATAAAGAGGCCATCCAGTAAAACATTTCTGGCAAACAATTCAGAGTGTGTAATTCTGTCTGACTTTTCAGGGTACGTCGTTTTACATTCCCAGAGCTCGGCCAACGTGGCATCAATTGTCTATTTTTATATAAAACTGATATATGTGTGTATAAGATGTGTATAATTACATCCTTGCTTCTCCTGATCTGAAAGTAAACCTGAATGCAAGGGTGCATTGTGGGTAAAACGCTGTCAGTGGCTGCTGGCCTGCATCTCAGCAGCTCCGTACCTCTGTCTCCTCAGCCGGTTCTGCCTCCTCCGGTCGCCCTGGATATCGACGAGGACACCCAGCTCCAGATAGCCCTGAGTCTGAGCGAAGCAGAGCATCAGCAGGTAGCCAGACGCACATGTTCACAAATGCCTGTGTTCCTCTCTTCCCACTAACACCCCCCCCCCGCTTTAATCCAGCCATCTTCCAGCTAATTATCCAGATCAGGAACATGGGGATGTCTGGAGTCCGTCCCAGGCAGCATAGTGCAGCCTGCCAGCTCCTCACTTTAATGCCTCTGATGCTTCTCAACTCCTGCAAAACTGATTATAAGTAGATTTAATGGACAATTTTTGGCTGATGATGCATTTAGCTAATAAAGCCCCCATATACTTTTTTTTCCACCCCCCTTGCAAATTACACGTCTTACGGGAACAGTGAAACAGCCTCTGGTTGGTGTTAGTGAACAGAGCCATGTGACACAGGTCCTGGCAGGGAGCTGCATCTTTTTTTCCATCCCCTTCACGGGTTGGTTAGGGGTGGGATCGGCAGCACACTATGCGAACACAAAAAGGGCCCTTTCGGCAGGAAACGGAGAGGAATAAATGGGAGGGGAGAAGCTTAAGCCTGCAGGCCAGTGCATTGTGCGACCGCTTCCAGGATACCAGAGGCACAAAAAACATTGCGCACCAATTTAAACACATGGACAGGAGGGAGGGGACATCCTACCCGTCTTTGTCAGCTGGCTCTCCCTTCCTCCACCCCCTGAGCACCGCCCTCCCAACAAGGGAATTTTTGTTGCAGTCTGTCCAAAAAAAAGATGAAAAAAGTGAAACCTACACCCAGACCTAGCTGTTGCAGCGTTCAAACTCCTCCCCCGCTTGCTCTGACTTGTAACGGCTTCCCAGCCGCTGTGATTGGCCGAGCGCAGCCCCTGTGGTCCAATGAGTACGTGTCCATGTGCCTGTGAGTCAGAGCTGGTCCGCGGGTGAGTCAAGTAGCGTGTCTGACTCAGTGCGGCTGAGCGTGTCACGGCTGGCGGAGATGTGTTAACGGGATGTGTTAGCGAGGCGCGTGTCGGTTGGCAGGCCTCGCTCAGCCCCTGACTCGTACCTCGTGATCGTCTCCAGGAGCAACGCAGTCGCCAAGGAGATGAGTCCCTGCTTCAGAAGGCGCTCGAGGAGAGCAGAAGAGAGATTCAAGCTGGAGGAGGAGCTGTACGGAAAAGACCTTGTTTTGTCACGATTTGCATTTACATTTACAAGTTAAATTAGCATAAACATGCGTAGATTTAATCAATGTAGAAGTTGTCTTTGATGCACCATAGAGGGCCTGCAAAACAGGTAGAACCTAGAGTCCTATATTGACAGGTTTAAAAAGACGATTCAGTCACAGATCTTTTCATCCAATAGACTAGAAAATGAATTGGTCGTAATGTAGCTGCTCTTCTTGTTTTGCAGTGTCATTCTACGTTTGCGGACGAGGTGGACATTTTTGGCCCTAGTTCTGCACATGCCCCTAGTGCTGACCTTTGGGACCAGAGGACTGGCAACTCCCAGCCGGCTAGTCAGACACATTCAGATCCCTGGGATATATTAGGTAAGCATCAGCCTTGTGGTGAAGCCCATGAGTGGCCATTTTCAGTTCAGATTTATTACAGCACATCGTTAGTCGAATTCACTGCATAAGCATGCTTTGTTGTGTAGAACCGTGCTCCAGTACCTCGGCAATCCCAAAGCCTTGGGTAGCACCCCCAGCCTCCGATACTTCAGTGCTGTCCATAGGGCCCAAGCTCTCCACCACAGACCCCTGGGAGCCACCGAAGAGTAGCCCCTGTGTACAGCCAACAGGCCAGGTCGGGGCCTTCCCTGTTCAGACAGGTACTGTATGAGGTATTGGTCATAAACATTGACGGCGGCCTTCGCAGGCTCCCTGAGAGGCGCTAGTGGTGGCCTTTCTGGGCTCCCTGTGAGGCACCGGCGGCGGCCTTTGCGGGCTCCCTGTGAGACGCTGGCTGGGGCCTTCACGGCTCCCTGTGAGGCGCTGGCGGTGGAGGTGTTGGTCATAAACAATGGCGCCGGCCTTCGCGGCTCCCTGTGAGGCGCCGGCCTTCGCGGCTCCCTGTGAGGCGCCGGCCTTCGCGGCTCCCTGTGAGGCGCCGGCCTTCGCGGCTCCCTGTGAGGCGCCGGCCTTCGCGGCTCCCTGTGAGGCGCCGGCGCCGGCCTTTGTGGGCTCCCTGTGAGGCGCCGGCGCCGGCCTTTGTGGGCTCCCTGTGAGGCGCCGGCGCCGGCCTTCGCGGCTCCCTGTGAGGCGCCGGCCTTCGCGGCTCCCTGTGAGGCGCCGGCCTTCGCGGCTCCCTGTGAGGCGCCGGCCTTCGCGGCTTTCTGTGAGGCGCCGGTGGTGCACTTTGCGGGCTCTCTGTGAGGCGCCGGTGGTGCCCTTTGCGGGCTCTCTGTGAGGCGCCGGTGGTGCCCTTTGCGGGCTCCCTGTGAGGCGCCGGCCTTCGCGGCTCCCTGTGAGGCGCCGGCCTTCGCGGCTCCCTGTGAGGCGCCGGCCTTCGCGGCTCCCTGTGAGGCGCCGGTGGTGCACTTTGCGGGCTCTCTGTGAGGCGCCGGTGGTGCCCTTTGCGGGCTCCCTGTGAGGCGCCGGCCTTCGCGGCTCCCTGTGAGGCGCCGGTGGTGCCCTTTGCGGGCTCCCTGTGAGGCAACAGGCGGCCTTCGCGGCTCCCTATACATGTAGTCCGCTGTGTTCCAAGGCTCTGTATCAGGTTACATGGTGTATTATCTGGTTGTACATTATGGGTTATTGCCTTGCTAAGCTGTTTTTGAGTCTCAGGATGCTGTCATTCTGTCATTGCAGGCTCTTCAAGCGTAGATCCTTTCTCGGCTCTGTCAGAAGAATCCCCGGTAGCAAACTCACACCACGCGCTGTCAGCTTATCGCCCTGGGAGCCCCACAGGTGATTACATACCTCGGATTCCCTCGTGGACCAGTCCAGCTTGTTTCCTTCATATTTTATTTTGTTCCCACAAAGATCGTGCTTCCTGATACCAGTTTGCAGAGTATATTATTTGGAGCCAGTGTTCTCTTGTTCACAGATAACGGGTTATATTATATGTAATTGGTGACATTTTTAGATAGATTTCATTCCACTTTAATATGCTGTTTTATATATCTAGCATGGTCTGTGCATTGGTCATGGCACTGTCCTTTATGGGGGATGGTTTTGGATGGAGGTTTTGTCCCACCCTGTAGATGGGGACCTGTTTGGGGAGCCTAAGGAGGATGAGGAGCTGAACAACAAGGGCGCAGGTTCCCAGGAGCCCCTCGATCTGTCTCAAGTCGCCAAAGCGCTTCCGGATCCGTCGCCTCGGGCCGGCTGTAACCCCGAGTCCTTCCTGGGCCCCGTGGGGGCCTCCCTGGTCGACCTGGACAACCTGATCCCGTCAGGCGCTCCGGCCAAGGTGAAGAACCCCTTCTTCACAGGTGAGCCTGGGTCGCTTCAGTGACGAGGAAATGGACGATGGAGAAATGGAGTCTGTCTGTAACTGCAGCATGATTGGACGGCTGATTGAGACTGACGGGACTGTCTTCCGATGCAAAACGATAGCTGGCCAATGTCATACGACACATGGTGGATTTAAAGGCCATTAAAAAATGTCGTAATAATAGGTCAAAGGATTTATCTATTAATATTTTAGTACGTTTAGTAGTGATAGTACATACTAGTACATGTCCTAATATAACTTTCATTATATTTAAAATGATCTACTTTACGTAATTGCAGCTCATTAATGCAAACATCCTGCTTCTCCAAACGGCGAATCGTGTGGCTGCATACAGCAGGCATGGTCAATGGGATTCACTTACTGTGCGGCTAAACGTTACAAGGGCTAAGATGCCTAATCTAAGTGGAAAAACACCTTGCTAATGAGCGAGGTCAGAGGAGAATGGTCAGACTCATTAGGCGTAATGGCCCTCAGGAGCAGGATCTAGAGAGGCGGCGACAGCCCTGTGGGTCTGGAAAGGGAAGGGGTTCTGACTTGGGACTACGCTGTGGATCAGGGTGTGATGCATTTCTGTGCTGCTCAGTCAAACGTACATACCTTGCAAAATGGAAATGGTGGACGTCGTGCGGACATGTAAGCATGGTGGAAACCAATAAGAAAAAGGACATAAAATATCCCAGTAACAGAATATTGTAATATTACAGAAATAAATATGTAAAATGATTTAAAAAAAAGGTTATTGGACAGTATTTGTGCAATTAAAAGATAGACAGCACTTTATTTTGAGATGGAGTGCTTGCATCGTAAGCTAATTTTGGGTACCGTCCCGATCTGAGCCCCAACCTTTCATAACGCTGTTGTTCATTCCAACATTGATCTCTGCCTCTCTGTTTTTTTTTTTTTTTTTAAGCTGTTCATTTAGATAGTTGTATGACATGCATGTTCAATGTTACTGTTAAATGGTCAAAATATATTAGTAATTTTATCTCCCATTCTCCTGTATTTCACTTTGTAGGACCCAAGGACCCCTCTAACCCTTTCCACAGCCACCAGGCTCGCCAGACTGCCAGCCAAATCCGGCCCGGCTTAGCCTCCCTGCAGCCCCTCGCGGCGTCCCACCCCCCGCACGCCGCCCCCCTCTCCCTGAGCCAACAGCCCCACACTCTGCATCTTCCCTACACCCAGCCCCCCGCCTTCCCAGTGACGCGCGCATTCCCCGACATGCCGGATGATCGCCCTCGCTCCCTGCTCCCATTTTCTGCCGCCCCCCCCGCCGAAGAACAGAGGCAGAACCCTTTCTTATGAGGGTCGGGGCTAACGTGACGTTTTAGGCTGCGTTCCGGAACATGCCGGTATATCTCCAAGCTCAGCTTTTGGTTAAGCTCCACCCGAGCTGCACTAGTATTTTTTTAAAGAAGTAATTTTTAGATATTAGCTATTATTTGCTATTCCTGACCCACCCACATAAACGTCCCTTTTCTAAAACACGGGGTGGGAAAGCAGAGACGCACCGGGAAAGAAACTGTATTCTAATGCTTCTCGTGTGGTAATGGCACCGAGCCAAATGCTGAGGAAAGTTAAACTTGTACCGTTTCACTAAACTATTCAAAAACGAGGACTGTCTCAACCCTGAACCTTCACTAGAATTTACTTCGGGTACAAACCGGCACTGAGTTAGAATCTTAGGACACAGTAACTCCTCATTTTTAACCTTTGACCTAATGGGCTGAGTTTGCTCTTCACAGATGGTTGAATGTAACTGGATAGTCTTGATAAAACGAATTCCAGAAGACAGGAGGACACCATGAGCTACGGGAAAATGGACCGGAATGGGGAAGGAGAAAAAAAAGCATTTGTTTGTTGAATGTATGTTTTAACAGTGTGAGGGATTTATTTTGTACAAAATAACAAGTACTGATGGAATGACATTCGTGTCGCTGGCCTGCAAAGTTTTGCTTTTGATTCCATTACTTTACCATAATCCTGAAAATACAATATTTCATCTTTGGCCCTCATGCACGCATGCATGCATAAACACATTTCTTTCGACATAAAAATCAGCCTGATGGAGCGGTAGGGGAAAGCAGACTGAGCCCTGCAGAATGTGGAATGTGTGTTGTCACTCTGACTTGATTTAGTTCAGTGGAAAGTTAGTCACTGACAGCTAGTCACTGCCTGTCAGCACATGGTGATCCAACCCACCATGCATTTTTGTCATCTTTCCATCAGATCTATCCTTCTCATGACTGCCTCCTAGTGGTCAGTTCTAGCTATATATAGCTTTTTAATCGACTTTTATTTTACTTTAAGAAAAAGAAGTGAACTGGACTCCCTTGGTACACTGTACACTTGGACCGTCTTCGGGTCATGTGTGGTAATTAAATGTGGGTCTCATAGAGCAGTGCAAATATGAGCTGCTTGGTGAAACACAGATTTATAAGAGGACAGTCATTCCAGAGTCATTCAAAATTGTGACAAGACCAAACTGCCAAATGAAGCGATTGTCACAACTTGCCAGCTTTGTCACAAGGCACTGTAGTACACACAATTCATTTTGTTGTGAAATGGTGAAATCACTCTTTTAGAGTAGAGTCCAACCAGTTGAGCACCTTATGCAGGCCTTGCCCAGTGCGAGCGCTCGCTTCCAGTACCGTGATTGGCTGAGTAGCTGAGGCCATGATGTCATCCATCCTGAACAGTGACTTCATCTCCATAAGGGTCATGGGGCAGGGCAGGTCACTGAAGGAATGACACCGATGGGTGGCCGTTAATAAAGTGGCCTTCCACCCCACAGACTCAAGGGACTGATACGTGCGGGGCTATTTGACGGAGGCGGCCGGCATCTCACGTCTTGTTGAAGATCACGAGGACCGAGGCACCTCTCAGTGGCGCAGCAGAAAGGACGGAGAGGAGCTGGATGCAGGAAGACGACACCTGGCTAATATTGGCGGAATCCACCATGAACTGCGTCAAGAGATGCACACGCAGTTTCAGGAATTAAGACTCGTGTAGCATATTTCTCTAGTGTCTGATCCAAAGGGAAAACACTCACGATTACAGAGGAACAGTCGCCATAGTAACTGGGCCAAATGGGTCCCATGCAGCCCCCCACCTCCCTGACAGTCACCTTCCCCTTCTTCAGCGTCAGGTCAGTCAGGTTGGTGCCCACCTGCAAGTGGAAATAAAATTCTAAACCCCAACAATACTATTCGAAACCAGATATAAAGTACTTTTGCCTGTATTAACAAGCGTTGTGTAGCTGTGTCCAATGCAAACAACCACTTACAAGATGGTAATTTAACGTAATGAGGTGCACTGACTATGCGAGACCTTTAACCGAAAAGACACGTGAGGCACGTTAAACAATGACGGTAATGTCATCTATAGATTAATGTCGAAACAACTTCTGAGGTTACTTTTCATTTGCATAAAAGTTTCATCTTTAAATTTTCTCTCAGGAAGTACAGTGTAAATATTACAATCCCCAACCCGCCAAAGAGGAAGATAAAATAGATTTAAATGACCTGGAATGTAAGTTGCAGATATCAAACCGAAGAAAGAAAAACTGATCGAAAGAAAAGACACTAACGCCTGGCGACGCATCAGGTTTGATGCCATAATCACACCCCACTCACTCAGAGTGAGTCATTAGGTAAGATGACCTGGTTCAGTTCAGAACACATGCACACAATTTAACGTGGCTAGATAATGTTACAGCTTACAGTCGGTAATGTAGGCGGAGCTTCTCCTGATTCGGGCGCCTCGTTCCGTACATGAAGCTGTTGATTTCGTCAAAGAGAAACGTTACATGGAAGCGCAGAAGTTATGCATTTACAATTAGTTATCGATCGTAGCTTTATATAGATGCTGCTCATCTTGTCCAGGGTGCACCCAAACCCTGCACCATACAACGCCTGGGATAAGCTCCAAGGTAACCCCAGTGACCCTGACCACGATACGAGGGTGCAAAAAAATGTTAAGGCAGTGTTAAGTCAATTGTGTGCATCAAACACATACACACAAACACAAGTTGGTCTACCTATCTAAATGGAGACCATCCATTCGTCTCTATGGGGAAAAACCATAATCCCAATCACGACACCCTTAACTACCCATCCCTAACCTCAAGTAACCAACCAAAATACAAAGACTTTGGGCTTTTTACTTTTTTGATTGCATTCACAAATTTTTTATTTATTTATTTTTTAAATAAAACTGAGGTTATCTAAATATGGGGAAAAATTAAGGAAGCGTCAGGTTTTACCCCACTTTGGGGACATTCTGGGCCCCAAATGTGATCTATGCAAACACACACACATACGTCGAGGATAATTAAATAGTCCCGTATAATTTAACGAATGCAGCATTGCAGCCTTGACGTAACCTATGGAATATAAAGATGTAATTATCGCTAATAATCAAGCAAGCCTCTTTGGATGAGCACATTGCCAAAGGATATTTTGTAACCGCTTTAGCATTAGCGTCTTCCCAACCGCGGTGGGTCCGAGCAGCAAACACATACCACCGGCGCTGCAAGAAGTTCAGGGGAGTGTCGCTTGGCCCACTCTTCTTGTTCTAAAACAGAAAGATAACAAAACCGAGTATTTTGCTGTTCCCTCAAATGCTATATTTCTTAAAAAAAAAGGCGTGGAAGCTTCCAACGTCACCATAGCGACGTAAGGCTGCTTTCTATGATAGGTCCAGTTGTACATCAATCATTCACTAATAATGTTTTATTGGCTATCGGCTTTGACCTGGTGTAGAACCAAAAAAATATGTGACCCGGAACAAAACTTTCCTTCTACACATGGTTTGTTTTTCTTTTGGAAAAGAATTTCCGGAAAGTAGTTGTAGTTTTGACCTCGGCGTGCTGCAACGCTGTATTTTATCTACGACGGCAAAACATGGAAGCCTTGTTGAAAAAGGAGCTGCAAACTTCCTCGCTGAAAGCCACTGGCCGCTCGGGAGGGGGGTGTATCAGCGAAGGACAGAGCTACTGTACTGACACCGGAATGGTGTTTGTGAAGATAAACCATAAGAGTCAGGTCCTTGATTAGTTGCAGCATTGCTTTTATTTGTTGATCTGTGCACACAACTGCAAATGTCGGTGTGGGGTAAAGCAGATTTCGCACGTTATTATATGCTTGGTAATAAAATAACGAATTGTCTGTTTTTAAAATGTCTGAATGCTATATGTAGTGGCACAGTATATACCATTGACTTATCCTAAAGTTGAATTAGCGTGGAAAGACGATACTGTCTGGTTAATCCCATTAAACGTAGTCGTTAAATGATTGCATTATGATTTTGCTTAGGCAGTCATTGCTTTGTGCTAATATCCTATTGTACAGGTTGGTAAGGATTTTGTTGTTAAGAATTTTCCATCGGGGGTTGAGATCCGTTTTTTACACTGTATAGAAAATTGACAGAAGTGACACACCCACTCTAGATTTACAGTATGAATTTAGAGCATTTTCACCATACTGCAGGGCAGTACATGAAACTTAGTTTTACACCTTTATATTGGCTTATTTTTGACATCACACGTTCCACCAACTCATGATTTAAACTGCAAAAATATAACAATTTTATGGAAAACGTTTTGTCATATGAGAGGGCAGGCCAATATTTCATGTATTGCAAAAAGTTTACGCGCATCCAACTTATCAGTGGGCAAATTTATGACATTAGAAACAAAAATTATACACATGGGTTTGATGTGACACAGGCAAGGCTGATGTTCGATGGCGAAATGGCCAGCCTGGAGGCCATCTTACAGACTGCCACTGTGAGCGTGCCGAAACCAGTGAAGGTGATAGACATGGAGCGCGGGGGTGCAGTGTTCGTCATGGAGCACCTTGACATGGGGAGCCTGAACAGGTACCACTTATCATCGCATTGGTCGGTCGATTCCATTAAGGGGAAAGTTTTGGTGTAGGATTGATTATCAGAAAATTGTGGGATGAATGCTGCCTCTGAAGCGTTGTGGGCTGCGGGGGTCTGTTTACTGCAGACACTCTGCAAAGTTGGGCGAGCAGCTGGCTGACCTGCACCTTCACAACCAGAGACTGAGAGAGAGACAGGACAGGGAGCAGCAGACCGTCGGTAATATATGCCGAGGCACCGACTGCGGCCTGCACACAGCATTTAAAAGCCACGTCTCAAGTTAAAAGGCGGACAAGTTTCCATGTGATACTTTCTGTAGGATGCAGTTTTTGTCTAGACTTTGATGGTGAAATTATAAGCATGTGGCTGTCTGGGATAGGATGCTAGGCCTGTGTTTGGGGAGTCACAGGTTGGAACTCCGAGGTCGGCAGAGTCATTTCGCCTTTGGGCCCCTGAGCGAGGCCCTTAACCCCTAGTTCCAGGGGTGCTCCAGGGATCGTCTGACCCCGCTTTGGAAAAAAGTTTCTGCTAAAAAAATGCAAAAATATTGGGATTTTGGTGATTTTAAATTTATTGTAGATACTGCATAGATAATTGTCATAAAAATAGGATGGTGTCATTTTTTTGAAGACTTTTTTTTTGATCCGTGAGATACAATTATTGTAGAGATTTTGCGGCTGGCTTTCATGACAGGCCTTTGGCTTTTCTCAAGTAAAGCAATAATGCCCCCTGCTGGCTCACAAGTTGTACGACATGCAGATGTCGTGAAGTGGCTTTTTTCATTATCGCCTAGATGTACATTTCTGTTATTGTAACTTCTTTATTACTGCAGGAAGAGGAGCAGGCCAGTCTGATGCAACCTTCATCGACAAGTTTGGGTTCGGCACCGTAACCTGCTGTGGTTACCTGCCACAGGTACGCCACTGTGTGGTAGATGAGCGTGACTCACCTATGTGTCGTTCTCCTTACTTTACCCTTTTGGAGCCACATTCTCTTACACGTGTGGCTCTGTGTGAGCTTCTATCCTCAGGTAAACGATTGGCAGAGTGACTGGGTGTCGTTCTACTGTCAGCAAAGACTTCAACACCAGCTTAACTTGGCGGAGAAGACGTATGGGGACCGGGAGGCCCGAGAGCTGTGGTCTCGACTCCAGGTAGCTCTTTGAGAATCGTGTTCTGCACGTCATTGTTTTGGAAAGTGATTGGAAAGTCGCTGGTTCAAATCCCAGTGTTGACAGTGTGATTTAATCACCGGGCTCTTCAGCGGGGCCCTTAAGCCCCCGAATGCTTAGGGACTGTCTGATCCTGTTTTCTCAAAAAAAGGAGACATGTTTGGATTAAAAAAAGTCTACTAAATACCACACAAACATGTAAATGTAATCATCAAGAAAGACTACTAAAGAGTTGTTAAGCATTTATTTATGCAATAACAAAAAACAAGGAAAGCTTAATGTTTATTTTATTTTTAAATAGTTCTTTCATCCAAATAAATATAGGGAATGGTTACAATTTTATGTGTTTTCCATGGGATTTGAACCCATGACTTTTGCATTGTTAGTGCAATGCTCGACTTGCTGAGATAGGGGAACTTATTCTATTCTTTTAAATATGATTTATTTATCTGAATAATGTTATTCCATTGTTTAGCATCTCTGTGATCATCCGTTATTGCTTTTCACTTCCTGTCATTACTTCCTGTCTTGACATTAAGCCCCTCCCCTTCCTGTCTGTAACTATGTGTCTCCATTGGTTCTTGCACGCGTTGCCCACCCGCACAGCTGAAGATCCCGCAGCTCTTCACAGGTATAGAGGTGGTCCCAGCCCTGCTGCACGGTGACCTGTGGGGGGGCAACGTAGCGGAGTGTGTGGATGGCCCCGTTATATTTGACCCCGCCTCCTTTTACGGCCATGCGGAGTTTGAGTTGGGCATTGCCGGCATGTTCGGCGGCTTCAGCAGCTCCTTCTACTCTGCCTACCACAAGAAGATGCCCAAGGCGCCCGGGTTCGAGATGAGGCACCAGCTCTACCAACTTTTCCATTACCTTAACCATTGGAACCACTTTGGTGGTGGCTACAAGGGCTCATCCCTGCGCATCATGAAAGACCTTGCAAAGTAGCCCGTTCATCTGCCTGAAAGACCCCACCTCTCATCCGTCGTTTTCCGAGCTGAAAGCGAAACCTTTGAAATTCCACTGTGCCGTCTTTTTCCAGGTGTGTGATAATTGCATGACAGTCATTGATATTATTACTCATGCAGAATACAAGCATAAAAAGAGATGTTCTGGACAAACTGCAGGAACACACTGTAACAGCCTATTTTCTGTTTTGAGAGGAGGACTATTCAATTAATGCAGTATAATTTGCAGGTATTATATAACTGCAAAGTGTCTGTACTGAGATATTAATATACATTTGTACTGATTATATAACTGTCTTGACAATGCATGGCATCCGGTTAGTACTCCACTTAATTAATTTACTGGATGTCTAACCATAGATCAAGCAAAAGTGAATGTATTTTACCTTAACGTGAGCTGTAATAGTCCTTTGAAGAGTACAGCTAGAATTCGAACCTGGTTCCTAGAGTTACTGGATTTAAGTCTTCTATACTGAGGTCGGGACTGCTTACCCACTTAACAAAGAGAAATTCTAGCACATGTTAATCATTATTTAAAAAGGTTTCCAGTAGTTCTCACCATAAGACGTTAGGGGTGGGTAGGTGGATGAATGGTTTCAATAGCATAATAATTTAACATTGAACACATTGGCTATTCTCAGAGTGCTAAAAACAAGTCTTAGAAGGTAAATTAAGTGTGGAATTATGAAATCATAAAATATTTTTTCTTTCCACAAAGCATTAATAATTAGCATTTTAAATGAATGTATAACAAAGACTAGAAACCTTACTAAGTTAATGTCTTAGTTAACATTCCATGCAAACTACGAGGTGTAGATTCCAAAGAATAATTATGATACAGAAAGTTTAATTTAGGAACTTTCGGTTTTTCTATAAGCTTGCGTGCACGTATTCTACAGTTATTTGTAGTGACTAATTAAATGAATAATATGGTGATTTGACGATGCATACGTTGCATATATTGCTGTGCAATTGAAAAGGCTTATGTATAATTTGCTGGCTTGTTTCTAAGCCTGTTTATTTGAAGCCGTTTTTATGTTGGTGATTTTGAGATACGTGCTAACAACTACAGTTATTGATATTGATTCATTTGCTTGTCAATAGAAAAATAAAGAAAAACATCTATATTTATGATTCTTGTTGTCTTTTGGCGTTTAAGTGCCTCTTTCATCATCACCTGTTTCATTAGATTCAGTTTAAGAGCAATGATGGAATTCGTCGTGACGGCAATCTTGTTCACTGGACAGCGTGACGATCTGCAGTGCACATGCGCCCATCAAACGCGTTTGTGGATAAACTTTGCACTACTCCGGCTTCCGTACCGCCTGACTACTGTAAGATCGCGGGCGGTTCACAGCAACATAAGAGCTAGGTGATAGTGTAGTGTCGCATCCGTTAATCTAGGCAATTTAGGAAAAAATATATAATTTTTGCGTCGAAGGACTTTTCATAGGTCTTTAGAGAAATATAGCACACTGACGTTTTCTTTCTGTTTATTTCTACTCTCTGTGGCTTTCTTTTGTTGTGTTTCATTAAATCATAGCGTGTCTGACACTCCCATACGAATTCGTGCTGCAATTTTTATAATTAAGCTATTTTAAAGACTTCTTGTATCGTTACGACAGATTCTGTTCGCGTGGGCGATTTGCTCTCTTCTTTGAGACTCACTAAAAGATGGCTTTGGCCGAAATGGAGAACGGTTCCGAGGGAGAGGAGGGAGGGTGCGAGTCGGACGTGGTCGCCCAAGGCTGTATACTGGCGGCGTTCAGCGACAGCGCAGAGACCCGAACCCTGATCGCCGGGCTCCCGGAGGCATATAAGGACACCAAATCCAGAGAGGCTGCTACACAGAGATTCGTGTGTAAGCTGCTGAACCCCCCCTGACTAGCTCCCCTGAGTATAGCCTGTGCCTTAGTTGAGTAATGCAAGTGTATTCATTGTTGAAATGTCCGATCAGTTCCTGTCTTATCTTTTGTTCATTTTTAAATAAAAGTGCACGATGTTGAAGAAACGCTTATGTTGGCCGTGAGCTGTATTAAACCAAATGAGTGACTTTTTTTCTCCAAATGTTTTCATGCCGTCCCAGTTTTAATGGACAAATATCAGGAGCAACCTCATCTTCTGGATCCGCATTTGGGTAGGTTTGAGTGGCTTCGTTGTGTTTTGCTCAGGAATGTTGTTAAAATAAATTACGTGCTGTATTTTATACCTCTTCTCCTTCCATCTAAGCGTAGCATCAGTATGGGAAAGTTTTATCTGACAGACTGGACTGTTGAGATTGTACCTGGTCTTCTGCAGTCTGTGACTTCCTTTCTGCCCCCTCAGAGTGGATGCTGCGCCTTCTGTTGGAGCTGATTCGCAGTGAACAGTCTCCACCTCTCTTAGTCCATCTGGCTTTTAAATTCCTCTACTTCATCTCAAAGGTAAGACACAGGCTATAACCCTGATTAGAGTGATTAGATTCATTTCAGACCATGTGACCAAGAAAGAGTATATGACATTCTGATTTATTGGAAGCTTTTCATATTTGTTCCTTTTATTAATGTTTGACTCTTTTTGTTGGACAGGATTATTATTATATGTGTGTGTTACCCGATCATGTCTGACTGTGAATTTGTGTCTTTTGACAGGTCCGGGGACACAAGATCTTCATGCAGCTGTTGCCACATGAGGTCTCAGATGTGCATCCTGTTCTAGACCTGCTTTGCTGCCAGGACCCCAAAGATCACGAGGTGAATAAGGAGACTCCTTCCTTCCTGCTGGATCCTGTTGTTGGGCTCCCCGATGCGAATATTAACTGGCATCTCAGGGACGCATAGTAATTGCAATGGCAGATGATTAATTCATGCATATTATATATATCGATTAAGGTAATTTTTGCATTAAAATAATCCAAATATGTGTATTTCAATCTTCTCCTCAGTTTTTCTTCTAGACTTATGCATTTGTGGTACAGGCAGTACTCAGGTGAAGAACATCTGATTTACTTACGAACAGACTACCAGAAAGCCTAATATATAAAAAATTTGAGTCATAATAGCAATTCTTGTGTACACATTACACTGCTTCAGCAATTCATCGTCTCTAAGTACAGTACAGCACCATATGTAATTACTTTTATTATTACTGTATTATTATTTTTATTATTATGTACTGTTACTGTTTTTCCGACTTGCCTTCAAATTCGACTTACGGAACAGTTTTCGTCCATAACCAGGGGGCTGCCTGTATCATGATTGTAGAAGGTACACTTGTTCTTTACGGATCTGTAACTGATGTAAATGTCTTCAAGCCGCTCGGTCGCTCACCTTTCCTGCCGTTGCTGTTTGCCCGCCTGTCTTGCAGACGTGGCAGACCCGCTACATGCTGCTTCTCTGGCTCTCCATGACCTGCCTCATACCCTTTGACCTCTCCCGGCTGGACGGCCACCTGACCTCTGACCCCGCTCAGACCCGAGAGCCAGTCATGGGCCGCATCCTTGCTGTCGCCAAGGTGACTGGTGCACTTTTTAAATTTCAGCTTCGATAGGGTGTTTGCCTTTTCCGATTCTTGTCTTCTCGAAGTAGGAGGTTGTTTGAGCGCGTTGCCTTTTCGTGTCTTTTCACGTTTTGCAGTCTTACCTCATGGTTAGTGACAAGCCAAGGGATGCAGCCTCCATTCTGCTCTCTAAGTAAGTAATCGGCTTCTTTTATCAGCAGTTTTATTCTTTCTGCTGTAGTTCAGCAGCTGATTGCATCCCACTATGTCAATGTCAGTGTTTTGCATTCATACATTTGTCCAGCAGGGGGCAAAATGAAGCTGCCACTGCTGCTTAAAATTTCTCAGTACGGTCCCAGTGTTTAGATAGACGGCTTCGGTACCGAAAGCCGCGATTAGTTGAAGCATATGTGTGGTTATATGCCACTCCTGTGAGTGCCGTCACTGACATTTATGCGGATCTTGGTGAATCTCGCAGGTTTATGACCAGGCCAGACGTGAAGCAGAAGCATTTGGGAGACTTCCTGGACTGGACCTTGACTAGGGTGTCCCAGGCTAACGATCTGACCATGGAGGGGACGGTGATGCTGGATGGGGCACTGCAGTCTCTGGTACGCCTCTGAAGAAACACAACCACCTGTGGTCACATACATCTGATAATGTACAAGCACAAGAAATATGATTATAAGCCGATTTTATCGTGGGGGAGGCTAAAAAATACATAATGCGAGAACCAGGCATAAATTTCTCGGCTTGAGTTTTAAATGCAGGTTTGACCTTTCGATCCTTTGACCCCTTGACCTATGTCTTGCAGGCACAGCTCTTCAAGCATGGGAAGCGAGATGACTTCCTGCCGTATGGTATGCCGTCCGTCTCACCCAAAGTATGAATTCATCGTCACTGGGTTACGGTGTTGTTGTGACATCGACTGTAACGCCAACACTGTGTCCTGTAACCCAGCTCCGACAGTCCTGCAGTGTCTGGACAGGCGGAGGCTGGCGGACAGCAGCCAGGCCATGGTGCGGAAACTGGGCGTGAAGTTGGTCCAGCGCCTGGGCCTGACGCTGCTGAAGCCCCGGCTGGCTAAGTGGAGGTGAAAGGTCATGGTGGGATAGGGGTGTGGAGGTCACACAGGCTGGACCTGCTGAAGTCTGTGTAACAGTGCGCTTCAGTCAGAGATGCTTTGTCTTATTTTGTTCCTGGCATTATATGCTAAATATATCCTGGAATATGTACACTATGACTGGATGACTTGTCTGACTTGGGTGTGTTGTGGTATTTGGTATGTTTGGGTAACTTGTAAGCCAGGTCTCATCCCACAGTGGAATTTTCTGGAACTCAGAAAACAGAAACATAAATAACCAGTTGACCTACCTGGGTACTGCCCCAGCTGACAGATTGTCGCACTAGTTTGGGTTCATATAAACTGTCAATGGATGTCTCAGCTGAAGACTCACGGATGCATGCTGGTCAGAGTATGAGATTTGAGAGTGAGGCTGAGGTCAGCTTTGGGGATGACAGGTACCAACGAGGAAGCCGCTCCCTGGCTGCCAATCTATCCCAGCCTGCCAACCCCGGCGGCCTGGTGACGCCCAGCCTTGGGAAGCCTGACTTGGAGGCAGAAGCCCAGGAGGAAGACTATGACATTCCAGAGGAGGTTGAGAATGTCATTGGTGAGTGATTCCCTTTCTGTCGCACTGCTTGGGGAAGCCTGACAGTTACGTTACAGCTATGTTTCTAAACTATATCTCCAAAGCTACTTCCTGTAATTTTTTGTCTGAATTAAGTAGAAAACTGTCTTTCATGTTTAGAGCAACTTCTGGTTGGACTGAAGGACAAGGAGACGATCGTACGCTGGTCTGCAGCTAAAGGGTAAGACTTCAGACCCGTTGCCAGTAGGTTAGTGATGTAACCATTTTCATAAACCGTATGGACAAAATTATTGGGACAGCCTGCCATTATACCTACAGGAACTTTTATGACATTCCATTCTAAATCCATAGGCTTCAATATAGAGCTGGTCACTCCTTTGCAGCTATATCAGCTTCCACTATTCTGGGAAGGCTTTATATAAGATTTTGGAGTGTGTCTGTGGGAATTCACCCAGAAGAACATCAGGCACTGATGTTGGATGTGAAGGCCTGGCTCGCAATCTCTGTTCTAGTTCATTCCAAAGGTGTTTGATAGGGTTGAGGTCAGGGTGATGTCTGTGTGGCCAGTCAAGTTCTTCTACACCAAGCTCACCCACCCATGTCTTTATGGACCTTGCTGTGTGCACTGGGGTACAGTCATACTGGAACAGAAAATGACCTTCCTTCCCCAAACTGTTCCCACAAAGTTGGAAGCATAGAATTGTCCAAAATGTCTTGGTACGCTGAAGCATTAAGGAGTCCCTTCACTCAAACTGAGGGCCCAACCCCCGAAAAACAACCCCTTTCCATTGTCCCTCCTCCATCAAACTTTACAGCTGCCACAATGCAGTCAGGCAGGTAACGTTCTCCTGACATCAAACCCAGACTCATCCATCAGACAGCCAGAGAGAGAAGCATAATTCATCATTCCACAGAACACGTTTCCACTCTTCCAGACTGCAGTGGCGTGTGTTTTACACGACTCTACCCGATGCTCGGCATTGTGCTCGGTGATGTGAGGCTTGCAGCTTGCATGCAGCTGCTCGGCCATGGAAGCCGATTCCATGAAGCTCCCAGCACACAGTTTTTGTGCTGAGGTTAATGCCAGAGGAGGTTTGGAACTTCCCCGAGTTTGGAACAGTTATTCATCAAGAGAGCGTTGGTGACTTTTCTGCACTGTGCACTGCAGTACTCGGGGACCCTAACCCTGCCATTACGTGGATCTGCCACTTAATGAGTCTCATTTGTTCCAAAAGGGTTCCACTTAGCAGTAATGCTGCTTAAAGTGGACCGTGGATTATCCAGGAGGGAAAAAAAGAAATCATGAACTGACTTACTGCACCGGTGGCATCCTATGATAGTACCATGCTTGAATTCACAGAGCTGTTTCAGATTAACCCATTCTTTCACAAATGTTTGTAAGCCTGACTGAATGGCATTGTGCTGTGGTAATGGGTCTAAATCAAACTCCTGAATTCAATTTTTAAGAGATGTGTCCTTATACCTTTGTCCATATGTACGTGTGTTGTCAGGCCTAAAAACGTTGATTAATACAGTGAATGTTCTCGTACCCGCAATGTTGGGACAGAGTTGATTTGACCATTTGGCATACTCAGTGTTTTCCCAGTGGGCTGATGGTTATGTGGGTCGGCAGAATTTATTGCGGGGTTCCCCTTCACAGGAATTTACGGAGTACCCCAAAGTCCAGGGCCGACTTAATCACAGTCTAGTCCTGGTGCCGGTTACCTGAGCATGACAGTTACTCGAATTCCGGATACGAGGGAGTTTACGTACGATGCTCCTCACCGTTCAGGATCGGCCGAGTGACGGGCAGGCTCCCCGTGGAGCTGGCGGACGAGGTGGTGGCCTCCGTGCTGGAGTGCTTCAGCTTCCAGGAGACGGACAACGCCTGGCACGGGGGCTGCCTGGCACTGGCAGAGCTGGGCCGGAGGGGGCTTTTGCTGCCCACCCGCCTCACTGACGGTAGGCACTCGCCTCCGTCCTCCCCAGTGGCTGACAAGTCACGTGGTTCCCTTTCCAAAAATCACAATCTGCGACATTATGGATAATGGACATAAATCTTTCTTTATAACAAGATCATAATGCAATGCATAATAATGAATCGACTGCTGCCTCTTTAAACCTGCATATCTTTACATGTCCTTCCTTGTGTGTCTATCCTGGTTGTTTACAGCAGCAAATTAGACTTAACTGCAAATGTTCAGTATGTGACACACGACCTGCAGAGCGTGACTTCTTCATTACTGAGATTTTTGGAACACGTACAAAATATATGGCAGCCTAGGTAAAGGATTTCCATCCATCCATCCATCCATGCATCCATCCATCTTATGGTTACTCATATTTAACACAAGCGTTTCCCCCTTTAGAGCTGTTTTGGTGGGTATGTATAATACAGAATCTTGCACTGAGTTCATTGAGTCCTGTTTCACAGTTTCCCTTGAGGCAGAAGGCCCTGTTCTCTCTCGCTCAGGTTCGGCGAAGCCTCTTTAGGGTTCGGTTTGCCTCTTCAGCCTTGGCTGCCCTCGCTGGCTGCTTTTGTCCTTTTGCGTCGCGTCCTCTTCTGACCTTTGGCCTGGGCCAGGCACGCTGCCAGCTTGTTTTTGGTGCCCTCTGCGAGCCCCATGCTGGCTGGAAAGCCATCAGCGGCAGCCAGCTGGCAGAGGGCGATGGCGGCTGTCTGCTTCTTCTCCTCGGTCAAGCTAGGGGGGGTGAATGTGGGCCAGTTCACATGGGGGGGAGTAGCCGGGCCGGAGGTGGGCGACTTGACGGACAGGTTAAGAGGGATGTTCTCCCAGTATGGAGAGCTCCCTCTGCTGGTGAGGAGATTTGACACAGACCCCTGGTTCTTTCGGTCCTTCTTAGAGAGGTTTAGTGGAGTCAGAGGCATATCGTCCTCCTTCAATGTGGAGTTGGGTTCTCTCTCTTCTGAGATCCTGAAATAGGTGAATAAACGGATTTTGAATGGTCTTGTATTACCGAAACCCATTTATAAAACATTACTAACGGTCCCTTTAAATTAAAATAAAGAATAAAGGTGAGAAGGCATTGCTTTTTCCTACCTTGTTTCCTGTATCGGGCTCAGATTGCTTACTTGTCCTCTGATTGGCTGTGGGATGGGCAACCTTCCCTCCGATTGGTAAGGCTGATAAGGTCCGTGTTTGTCAACCGTCATCCTGGGGAGCTTGGCTGTAACCGGTCGGTCTGGTGAACAGGATGCCGCACTCCCAGCCCTTGGGCTCATCCCTGACCTCTGCTCCCTGGGCTGAACTGCACACCACGGCCCCAGAAAGGGCTCCTTGCTGTGGTCACCTTGGGTATAATTGTATGAATAAAGCTCATGCTCCCGGTTATCCAGGCGGTGGCCAGGGAACTCCATAGAAGGGTCTTTCGAGATGCGGTTGGGAGCGAGAGATGGCCGGTAGTGAGGAGGCGGGGCTAAGTGGAAGGGTGGGTAGTGGGGGTAGTAGTACTCCGGCAGTGGCAGAGAGGAGTACTCGGGGAAGAGCAGCTGAGGCTGCATGGCCCTCTGGGGACCCAGGAAGTATAGGTGGATCTGCATTGCCCTTTCGTAATCTGTGCAGATTCCTGGGGGCTGGGGGGTGGGGTACAGGAGGTGGCCTGGTGCAATGGCGGAGTAGTCGAGCACTTCGTTTCTGGAGACGGGCATGGCCAGTGGTAAAGCCGGGCCACGGTCTACACTGTAGTCGGGAAAGGACCCCCGGATTGGAGTGGAGGCTTCAGGTTTCTTTGACATCGACGTGTCATCCTCAGCAGCGATGAGCGAGAAGGCTGAGGCGTCAGCCAGGGGCTCCCTCTTCGCAGCGGAACTTCCGTGTGACCGTGATTCTGCCAGGCGTCCGGTCGACGTTTCTTGGGACAATGGATGTGCTTCGTCCTTTTGGTCCGGCCCGTCGTCCGGACCTCCGGCCTGGTCTGTGACCTCCGTGTGGGTCAGGGGGACAGGGGTGTCGGGGGGCGGTATCTGGCTGGGGATGGGGTCCCGGTTTGCAGGCTGGGCCTGCAAAGACATCAAGGAGATGGAGTTCTTGCAGAGGTCGTACTTCATGTGGTTGAAGAGGTGGGACTTCTCGTTGCAGGTGAACGGACACTGGAAGCAGTGGTACTTGTAGGGCTTTCCTGGTGGCCGGGGGATGAAATGGGGCCGCTTAGGCTTGCGCTCCATTGTGGTACTCATGTCTCCTGGCTCGGATGTGGGGGACCTTCTGCTTCTTGCCTGCTTCCTCTCCTGTCCTGGGAGATTTTTGATACGGGTGGAGATATAGTTGTCGTGTGGCTTCGAAGTCACTGTCAAAGCCGACAGCAGGACGCTGTACCATGGAAAGACCTGGACGGACCAGAAAAACCAGAAGAATATGGGTTAGCTAGCTGCCGCCCGTCTTCCGGGAATCATCATTTTGTGCCATTTGCACGTCTGAATGCCCCTCTAAAAGGACACCTGCCCCCAGGGCTCGACTTCACAAATAGCATGACATGCTAAAGCAATCATGCTCCAGGAAGGTTTTTTTTTTTAGGTTTGTTCCCAGCAGAAATGCAGCAAGCGCTGAAACTTGCATGAAAGCCTACATGAAGAAAGTCAAGTTAGCAGGAAATGCATTGATCGAAGGCTCCTCCTTCTGACTGGCCGATCCGAGGCTGAATCGGCCGAGGTGACGGTGGCAGTTTTACCAGAGTTCCCTAGAATTGCATGACGCTCCAGTGACCTGGTAACATCAGGAGATGATCCTACGTGTCGCTCTATGGATTGAGCGTGTTTGGTACACGTTTTGGAACAATTCGCTCACGATTGCCCCCAGAATTAGGGCCCGCAGCTCCCCAGGCTCCACGCTGCCTGGTTCTGACACGGTTCACTGGCTGCACAGTATTGCTGTGACATCCGAGAGTTTCCTTAGAAATCTTTCACTTTCGCCGATTATCCTGCACGGTGCGTTAGCGTGAAAGCCTTGCATTATTAAACAGCATTGGCATCTATTTTCTGCACACAAGTAGATTATTATTTACAGTTTTTTGTTTGTGTAGCACTGGATTTGTCATTTTACTTCATTGGGAATTTTAAAAAAAATTTGCCTGTAGCCATGGAGTCTAATAAGAGTGTCGCACTTAGATGCAAAATACCTTATCTCTTTCCTAGAATTCAGCAGGTCTCCATTTTCCAGCGAAAGATAACCATGCGTGTGTCGCATAGCTGCAAGAAGTTGCTGATCAAACTTTCATGCCCTCAGGGCTTGCAAGCCTTTGTCTTGAACCGAAACTCCCAGTGTCTTACCCAAAGGCGTTTCAGTTTAGTGACTTGCTCTGGGGTGATGTTCAACTGGTTATTGGTTAAGTTTATAAGGTATCATATGTGCCCTGTGCTTCCTGGGATAGGCTCCAGGCCCCCAGCAACCATGACTGTGATACATCAGTTAAAAGATGGATGGATAAAAGGAAGAATACTGACTTTCTAAATTGCAGACTATTCCCAGTGTAAGAGGTTCCCATTCGGACAGACAGGTCATTTGTCAAAGTTCACGCCTGTTGAAATAGGATAATCGGTCCGACTTTTAGGATGAGAATGAGGCTGGCAGAGATGCATGTGAGGTCGGAATGGTCGCTATGCTGTCCGGTACCTTCGTAATGCATTCGTAGAACATTCATAAGAGGCATGTAAGTATACCATAACATCCTTACATACCTAAACAGCTTTAATGTACGTTAAAAACAAACATTACACATTTGTACTGTTTATTATCATAGAACATTATTGACGAATAATAAAATTAAGGTATGTTCTATGTATGCATTATGAAGGTGCACTCGATGTATGCATTTACTAAAAACCTTCGGTCATATGTGTGAATCATCTTAAGTCATATGGGTTGTATAAGTCAGGGACAGTCAGTATGTCCCCTTCTGGGTGGGGTAGCTCATGCCCAGCTGTTCATAATTAACCTGTCGGTTGTCCGCGCTACTGCTCTTCTGCTGGCCCCCACTGTGTTGTCCGCACCTGCTAAACGTCACCTGGCTGCCCAGACACTACACAGCTGGCTTCTGTATTACTTTACAAAACCCCATTCTTATATTCAGTTGGGTTTGCTTTTACAACCGATTATCATTCGACAGAATTATTCAACCTAATTATCGCAGAATAATGTTTTCCTAGCGCGATTTCTAAATCTGAGTCGTTTGACATACTAAAAATCAGCCGTTAAAATTAAGTCCAGGAAATATTGCTTGCACTGAGAAAACGTCCTCCTGCTTCCTGAGGCTGCTGAAAGCGCTGACCTCAGTGTGTAGTGGCGGCTGGGCTCTCGGTGTTTGTCTTACCTTGATGCTGTAGGTCACTCGTACCTGTGCCTGTTGCTCGCCTGTTGTATGTGGCCTGAAAGGTATCCCCTACCTGCCTGCCCGGACTGCTGCTTTATACCGCCCCATCCTTTCTGCCCATCCTGTTCACCCGCCTCCTTCCATCGCCTCGAGCTCTGGTTTCTCACAGTGGGGAGGGTGGGGGGGGGACTGTCTGTGTCAGTCCAGCCGCAGAGCCCCGCCCCCTCTCGCTTGTGTGAGCATGTGCCTGGGCTATGGCCGTGTGCCGAAGCCGTGCCGGTTCAGCACTGGTGTTTCAGGAACAGGCCCGTCCTGTTGGACCGGCAGCTCGTCTCACCTCGCTGATATTTCAGGCTGATCCCTTGATGACTGTTTGTCGTCTTAGGCTATATATTTTTAAGGACCACTAGGGGTCACCGGTGGTGCCCTTTTCCCACGATCGCTAAACCCGACCTGTTTGGTGACCAGTTGGGACCTGCATCCGCCTGCATGAGTCAGGATAGATGGATTATTCAACGATGCTCTCTTTTTGCGTCGCTCGGAGGCAGAAACGGATGGCCCGCATGACGCCCTCCCCGGCGCAGACGAAGAGGTGCTGTGCCGTCTGGTGTTCTGCTTAATTGGGTAGTGGTGGCCTTCATAGGGTTTCCCGAACAGAATGTGATGTCAGACCTGCTGTCGCGGCGTTGTTTTACATGGCCCCATTACCCTCCTTGCTGTCAGAATCGCAGGCAGTGCTATGGCCGGCCCCTGAACCTCTGGCCCTGTGGGCCCCTGAGCCTCTGGCCCTGTGGGCCCCTGAGCCTCTGGCCCTGTGGGCCCCTGAGCACGCATTTTGCACCTGCAGATCGGGATCGTGTCTTTCTCGCTGAGGTGTGTCGTGTGAACGCCCTGCCCTACCACGGTGCCTCAGTAGGTGGCACTGTAGCCTCATGCCTCATGGTTCTAGGTTTCAGTTCCTGCCCCAGGCTGTGATTGCGCTATTTGCATGTTATGCACCTGTTTGTGTCTTTCCTCCGGGTGCTCTGGTCTCCGTCTGCATTCCCCCAAAGTACGTATTCCAGCTCTATAGGCTTCTCCGAATTGCCTGTAGCGTGTAGGTTCTGTCCTGTCCATGGTTTCCCTGTGACCCGGTGCATCCTAGGTTGGACTCCAGGCTCACGGCGACCCAGCACTTAATCGGTGTGGATGGATGGATGGATGGATGGGTGACCATTTTTCATAAACTGTTAGTTTAGTATCCCGCTGCCAAGATACCACCACCCATATGACCCACGCCCCGCCCCTTCGTTGCAGTGGTGCCGCTCATCTCCAAGGCCCTGACGTACGACGAGAAGAGGGGCGCCTGCAGTGTGGGCTCCAATGTGCGCGATGCAGCCTGCTACGTGTGCTGGGCCTTCGCCAGGGCCTACGAGCCCAAGGAGCTGCAGCCCTTCGTCACGAGCATCGCCAGGTATGACCACGCCCCTGCCACGCCTCTGCCACGCCCCTGCCACGCCCCCACCACGCCCACCCCAGCTTCATGTCTCAAGGCTGAGAAATCCACAAAGTCTTGCTATATAGATCGAGTTGTCTCCTTGAAAATGCTTCTTTGCTGGGTGGTTGGTTTTGGGGTCGGATCTGGTCACCAGCACGCTCGCTCAGTTCCCTGTTCCCAGTCCCTATATAAGACTCTCTTTTCTTCCCTCTTCCGCGAATCGCCGATGCCGCTGATGCGCATGTCCCCCCTCGGTCTGAGCCCTTCCATGACCACATGTCCATCCTGTGTTTGGTTCCCCCTGATACTCTGGCACCAAAAGCACGTACTGGGTCGGGACGCTGTGCCGGTGATCGCAAGGTCGCAGGTTCAAATGTTCCTCGCTTGGGATCGAGGCTCCCACTAAATAAATGAAAGTGTCCCCCTCCGCGTGTCTCGGAGTCCTGTCAGTCCTGCCCTGGAGCGAGCTGCACGTCTTCATCGTTAAGTCCGGCAGTCCCGAAGAGAGCTTGTTGGAGGTCGTTAGCAGTCTGCTCGGGAGAAAGCTCCAGCGCACTAATTAGCTGGGATGGGTTCGTTAATTACCGCCTAGTTTAACCCGGGGGATGAGATAGACAGTATGTGATAATCCATTCTCTGTGGGAACTCAGCTGTGGCCCTCTGGCTATGTGGATAGTTTCGGTAGCTTTTTTTCTGGGGGGGGGGGGGCATTGGGTTCCCATGTTTGTCACCCCCCCCCCCCAGGTATGCCCTTGGCTTACAACCTTGTCTTTCCATGTGACCCATGACCTCCGGCATGTGAAACCTGTCCGTCTTCCCTGCTGCCTGATTCTCGTCTCCCGCAGCGGCGCCGATTTCTCGTGCGGGGGGGGGGGGGGGGGGGGGCGTTTAACGGCACATTCGTAGCCGTGGGGCTTCACGTGCTGGGACACACTCTCGCCTGAAGTAGCTCCATCTGACCCCCCCCTCCTTGTCCCCACCCCCTTCTCCCCCCAGAAAGGCCCCCTCAGGTTCTCCAGGTTGATTCCTGACAGGTTTCGGCACAAATCCCCGCAGCGTCTTGCCAGGGCGTCATGCTAGGTCTTGCTCCCCATTTCACACGCCTACAGGTTCCCACAGCGGCCTGCTGACACGGGGGTGGGGGGTATCGATGGGGTCTGCTGGGGGGCTGTTGGAGTTGGGGGGGGCAGTTTCATACTTGTTAAAATCTGTGTCCGTGGCCAATCTGTAATTTCAACATTTTGCTGTGCATTTTATTTATATGTATGTGTGTGTGTGTGTGTGTGTGTGTGTGTGTGTGCCGCCCCTTTAAATCTATGATGACAAAAAAGACAGTCATTAATTATTCAGTGGTTCTACTTTATTTGTATCTGCAATTTGTGCTATTAGTGAGGAGGGATGTCTTCACACTTTGCCGTTTGACTTCTCTGAAATCCCCATAATTCCTCTCATTATCTGCCTACTCAGAAGGCCTCCCAGCCTTGGGCTCTCACTCACACGCCGTGGTAGTGAGACCCCCCCCCCCCCCCCCCCCCCCCGAACACGAGAGTGTGTTAATCACTTTCGTTACAGCCCAGGTTTTCAAATATCTCTTAATGGTCCACCTTAATGCCTGTGTTTGTTCTTTCTGAAGTTTCTGGATAAGCCTGAGTTGGGGGGGTGGGGTGGGGTTGTTCAGGGGGCCCAGCAGAGGCTGCCAGGTGGGACGAAGCCAATCCCATGATGCCGTGGGCTTCGGTCCCCTCCTCGCCTCGTATCTGTAGGGTGGTGACAGTAGGGAGGGGCGACTCGGGGGCGGTCTCACTCCCCCTCGTCAGCAGAGCTTCGGTGGGAACCACAACCTGGCACTTTCACACGCCTCCGGGGTCCCGTCACGCCTTCCTCCCTCCCTCTCCCTGACTGGACTTGTCTGGGACGCCTCTGAGCCAGCAGTAGTACGCTGTGATGTCCCGTGGCTGAAGCGTGGAGGGGGGAATGGGGTGGGGCGTGGAGACAGATTGAGGACGAGCAACGACAAGGAGTCCCCCGCTAGATCCAAGGAAAATCGCTGGGGGCACTTTCCCACTCAGATAAGGCACGAACATCCGACCTAAACCCAGAGAAGGTTTTTTTTTTTTTTTTTTTTTTTTCCCTCCATTTTTTGTTGCCGTGTTGACTGCGTCTATATGTGATTTCCCATACTGCTGTGCGGTTGATTTTATGGGCCATTAGAGCTCCAGTTCGTGAAGATCCCCCTCTGACATCACCCCGCTTTCTGCTGTCCCCAGTGCCCTGGTCATCACCGCCGTGTTCGACAGGAACGTCAACTGCCGGAGAGCTGCCTCGGTGGGCGTCCTCGAACATGCCGAATGTTTTTTATGTTATTATTTCTTGAATTTTAACTGTGTTTTCTGTGTATCTGACTCTCTTTATGGTCTCCGTCCATCACAGGCCGCCTTCCAGGAGAACGTCGGGAGACAGGTTTGTACAGACAAGAGCACAGGGGGATTGATGTCTCTTCCCCTTCATCAGTGTGGGACGAAGCCTTAGGTTTCAGGGAAGGAGGTGTGTGTTCTCATTAAACGAGCTCGTTGGCGAGCTGTGGGACTGTCACGCTAGCTGGAGCCACCTCTGTCACCGCAGGGCACGTTTCCGCATGGCATCGACATCCTGACGACGGCAGATTACCACGCCGTGGGCAACCTCAACAACTGCTACCAGAGCATCAGGTTAGGGAGGGCGTGTGTGATTTCTCTGTCTGTCTGTCTGTCTGTCTGTCTGTCTCTCTTTGTGTGCCGCTGTGATTCGACCCGCCCTCTCCGCCTCTGTGAAGCTCGTTGCTTTAAGTTCAGGCCCTCAGATCCAATATTGTACCTTGACCAGGGTTCCCTACATGGCGCGAGAAAGAGGAAGACTGTCAGGGGCCCAGACGCTAGGTGGGGCTTATGAGTGTGTGGGCATGGAAGATGGTAGTTTTGGTTGGCCCAGCCATGTCTTCGTGTGGATTTGACCTTCACAATTCCAGGCCATCCCATTCCTGACCCGGAGAATCCGAAAAAAGATGGTCCAGTTAAATAAGAGTGGCTGTCTGTGAAGTCATTTCCGTAATTTCCTTTCTTGCGACCTTCCTGCTCCGAATCTTGCAGCGTCTACATCGCCAGTTTCCCAGAATACACCAGGGCCATGATCGACCACCTGGTAGCGATGAAGGTCAACCATTGGGATGGGTAAGATTCGCTGATGTTAATGGGAGGGGGGGGGGGGGGTTAGGCTTCAGGTCTAAGGCTGATGGAAGCTGTGCTGATTTCAGGGTGATCCGAGAGCTGGCCGCCAAGGCCCTCCGCAACCTCACACCGCAGGATCCGGACTACATGGCCAACACAGGTGAGTCAAGATACTTACAGGTCATTAGTGTTTCTGGAACTTTCTACTACTTTAGATGCTGGCCACTGCCCATTTGAAAGTTAATCTCAGGTTGCTGAGAAAACATTCTGTGAATTTTATTCTTTAATTGAGTATATATCAATTACTTTTTCTGCCTTTTCAGTCTTGCCTCAGCTCTTGCCTATGGCAGCAGGCATGGACCTGCATGGTCGACATGGAGCCATTTTGGCATGCGCTGAAATCACCCAGGCCCTGTACAAGCTGAGCTCGCAAACTGATAGGTAAACATGGATCCCTCCCTCCGTAAACTAGAACCATATTAAATATTGCTAATTAGTCACCACGAATGTCCTTACTTGGCGTTTTGTAGGCCAGTGACGGACTTCCTGTCAGCTGACTCGGTGGAAGGCCTGAAGAGCATTCACCAGAAGGTCAGTATGACTGACACGTCCCGTAGTCATAAAATTTACTGAATTTGCCTTGATGTTAAAAAGGGGCGGAGCCACAGGGGAACTATCCTCAGCTGAAAGCTGATTGGCTCCTGGAGTGCCCTTTTCCCCCTGTCACTCACAGATTAGAAACATCACTAGCTAAAGATACAGTTGCCGCCTCTGTATGAATTATGCCCCCCTGTCATGCCCCTCACCTTAAAAAGAAATCCTAGAATTGCCTTCGTTATACCCGTCAAAGTACAGACTCTCCCTGACAGTCTATGCACCATGTTGAATCTGAGTTGCTATGGTACACGCTCACTGCCTCACGTCGTGCGCCACGTAAAGTCGTCTGCAGAGTCGGTGAACTCGCCTGACCGCGAGCCTCCTGTTTCCTCCTGCAGCTTTTCGATCGACAGCAGTACAGGTATGCCCTTCCTTTCCAAAGCCTGCAGACCCATTTGGCTTGGTTCCTGCAGAACCTGACCCTCGTGGGGATTCTTGTCATTGTTTGAGGCTTTGGGCGGGACATTAATTTGAAGAGTTGAAGCGGTCAGAAATTTCATATAGTTCTATTAATGATAATGTTGACGATGTCGCTTAGATTAATTCTGATTTATTATCGTTGTGCTGTTTCAGGGGGTTCGGCGGTGAGCTGATGAGACCTGCAGGTAAGGCTGAACACACCTGGTTCAGAGTGGTGCTGTTTCCTCCTTTTTGTCACTGTCCTTCAAAATAAAAGCATAGTAGGGTAATACAAAATAAAAGCGCAGTGTAGTGACTGTAGTTTCGGACTGTGCTGTTAATCTGAGGACTATTATCTGGTCAATAGACACTGATTCGGTCCTGTTAGGCTTCTGGGTCTCTGACTGTGGTGTCAGTTGCAGCAGTCATGAATTTTTTTTCGTGTCATTAGGGTTAATGTCGTGGCTGCCATTCTGCTGCTTAGTGAGTGTGATTGACAAGGGCAGTGCAGATAAGGCTGGCCTGCAAGGCGTCATCAGGCAAAGCAAACGCCTTCTGGGGGAGGCATGTGGCCCAGAGGGTTAGGCCTCAGTGCCTGCGATCGGAAGGTCGCCGGTTCAGATCCCAACCATTACTCTCTCTCCTTTGAATGTATGTATGTGTGTATGTATGTGTGTGTGTCAGTGTCTCTCAAAAAGGCGAACAAGATGGGCAACGTGCAGCGAAGCATTCTAGTGTACTTGTACAAATAAAGCGTCATTTCATTACATCATTTCATTTCAGCTAACCCGGGTCTAACGTCCTGTTTTTTTTTGCCTAGTCTGCACATTGATCGAGAAGATGTCTCTCTCCAGAATGCCATTCCACAAGGATCCCATTATAAGTAAGTGTCAAAAAAATACGCCAAGTTCAGAGTTCAAAATGGCTGTAAATAAATCATCGTTTGCGGAGGCCGGCTGCGGCGAGTCGTGTCCCGGGCTCCGCTCATGGTCTGTGTTTGCAGGTGGGTGGCAGTGGCTGATCGATGACAGTCTGAAGAGCCTCCACCTCTTCTCCAGTGGCGCCAAGCAGGGTATCAAGGTACCTATCAGAACCTGATCAGCCACCTAATCACTCAATCAGTCACCGTGCCTCCGTGGTCTGGCATGTTTACGCAGCTGTGTTTCATACGCCCCTAACCTTCTGCCCTGTCCTCTGTCTCTCTCCTTCTCTCCCCCTCCCCCGGACACTCACTGCAGGAGTCTGCAGTTTCTGCCCTGGCGGCATTGTCACAGGAGTATTACCAGATTCAGCCCGGGGTGGCCGACCCAGATATGCAAGGTAGGCGCTGGCCCTTCAGGGGGTGAGGGCTTTGGGTCCGTTAAGGAGGTACGAGGTTCCGCCCCCAAAGTGACTCCGCACGCTGAAGAGAGAGCCTTAGGGAGTAAAGCGTGTGTGCGTGTGAGGCCGACCCCGTGACCTCTGCGTGTCTTTCAAGATTACAACACGTCTCCTGTCTTATTGGTGCTGATAAACCCGGAATGCTGGCATCTCCCGGGTTGTTGGGTGCCTGCTTTACGGCCGTGTCCTTCTCCGTGCCTCATCGTCTGTGTCTGTACAGAAACGCTGGTGAGCCAGTACATCGCGGCCCTGAGGAGCCCGGAGGTTCTGACCCGCTGTGGCTGTGCTCTGGCTCTGGGTTCCCTGCCCCGATTCATGATCCACAGCAAACTGCAACAGGTATCGACGACAGTCAGACTCTCACGGACGTTAATGCTAAGAAACTGTGTGACTGACACTCAGGTTTTTTTAAAATAGATGCCAAGGATCGTAACTACAGTCGTTGTCTTTTTGTGTACTTCGCTTTTTTCTGTAAATGCATGAATGAATTCCTTTTGCTTTTAATTTTACAAGGATTTTTTAAAATTTTCAGTCAATTGCTTTACAATATCAAGTGTCACATTGCATATTCCGCTGACTGCTTGTCTGTCTATCTTTATGTTTATCTGTGTGTGTCTCTGTGTCTGTCTGTCTTTGTCTGCCTGCCTGTCTGCCTGTCTGTGTCTGTATACCTGTCTGTCTGTCTGTATACCTGTCTGTCTGTCTGTCTGTCTGTATACCTGTCTGTCTCTGTCTGTTTCTGCATATCTCTCTGTCTGTGTTTCAGGTGCTAGCAGGCCTCAAGGCGACATCTAGAATCACCCAGAAGGATCTGACCTTTACGGAAGCCCGTAGAGATGCCGCCAGAGCCATCGCACAGTGAGCTGATATCCAAGCCGCCTCCCGCCACACTTACATATACCATGAATGGAGTTCAGAGTTTTCGGATAAATTCTTTCACTAAATATGTAGCTCAGCCTGCCCAGTATGGAAAAGATCATCAGTCTCCCATCAACTACACCATTCATATCCCCCCCCCAATCCCCCAGGGTGTGCACTACAGTGGGGATCTCTGCCCAGGGGCCTCCAGACTCTTTCCTGTGCCTGGATAACATTCCGCAAGTGTATGGCGCCCTGCTGGACTGCATGAGCGACTACACCACGGACAGCCGGGGCGACGTCGGGGCCTGGTGAGTAACGACACCCAGGGCCCCCCTTGCAGTGCCAGTCCTGTTGGCTTTTGGCCCGCTCCTCCTGTATCTTGTCACCCAATGAAGTATTCAGCCCATGAATGTTAATGACTCCGCCCGACGGCCCCCCCAGGTCACATGGTGCTATTCTCAGGCCCTTAGGGTGTTTAAATCATGCAGATCTGACCTGTTTGTCCTCTCTGTTTACCTTTCTAAATACACCCAACCACCCCAAATTTGCAGATCAGGCCCTATTCTGTAGCCCATATACCTGTCTCAGAAAACAATGACTCTGGGGATTGGGTGGGGCGGGGGGTGTTTATTTTGGGTAGGATTTGGATAGGCCGTCTTAGCTGGGGTGTTGACATTCAGGGATTTACTTGCTGAGCCCCACCTGTCAGCAGGCATGGGGGATAGTGTTTTGTGGCTGCCGGGAAGTCAGCACCTGACTTATCTCACTAAGTGACACGTGCAGGTGTGACCCTGCATGGAGAGGTGGAACCGAAACCCAAATCATCTCTGTTCAGCCCTATTTTAGAGCAGTTTCAGTATAGAGGTACGTCATCGCTTGGTATTTTGGTGGCCTGTGATTGGTGGTGTATGTAGGGGCTGGGCTACAGGTGCACTGGCCCTAGCTGAAAGCTGATTGGCCCCAGGAGTGCTTCTTCCCCTGTCACTTACCAATTCGAAACCTATCATTGGTTAATTATAATGTTGGCCCCTCTGTATGAATCGCCCCTGCATGTGATGGACTGGCAGCCCATCCTTGTCATTCCCGGCTTGCTGGTGGTTATGGCAGATCGGTGGGGGTGTGTATTTGTGTGTATTGGGTACTGTAATTCCTCTATTGCCTACCCCCATCCTCCAGTCTCACGTCTCTCGTCTCAGGGTTCGAGAGGCTGCCATGACCAGCCTGATGGAGGTGACTTTCCTGGTCGTCCGCGCCGACCCGGGACTCCTCCCCCCTGATCTGTGAGTCTCCGTGGTTACGGCGCGTACCAGATGCTTACAGTCTACACATGACCTGAAAATGCTTCCTGTCTCTGTGTTTCTCTCGGCTCCATTTACGGTTCTTGGCCTGTTCTTGCTCATTTCCTGTCTGCTAATTACCTGGTAAATTTTTCGCCCCCTCAAAGAGCAGTAAAACACGGCAGCCCTTAAATGTACAGCCACACAGCTGGCGTTTCTGGTTTTTGGCTCCGCCTTTTGACCCCCCCCCCCCCCCCCTTCCTTCCCAAGCTGCCAGCGCATGATGTGCTGCTTGGCCCAGCAGGCAGCAGAGAAGATCGACCGCTACCGGGCCCACGCCGGCACCATCTTCCTGCGCCTCCTTCACAGTCGCGAGCCTGCAGTGCCACACATCCCCCACCAGGAGGAGCTGCTCGCCATCTTTCCTGTGTGAGTGCCGGTGGGGGTGCTGCTGTTTTCATCTGAGCTCACTAATGCTGATTCTTATCAGGGTTCCTCTCATCTGTGTGACATTTCCCCTCTTCGAAAACAGATCTTGCTTTTTTTTTTTTTTTTTTTTTTAAAACCACAGTTTTCTAAAGCTTTTATTTTTTATTTTTTGAACAATCCGTTTATTGGTATTTCAAACAGAAATCTAAGAAGCCAGAACAATTGTCATACAAAGAAAAAAAATCAAAATAGGGAACGAAATAAAATTCGGAGAAGAAGATGCGTTTACTCGACATGATATACTGCACGCGCATGATAACCCGAGGGCAGTAATGGGGTATGGCAGCAAAGCTATATTCCCTAGTGTAAGAGAGCATTAGGTCCCACATCTTGCTCTTAATTGATCAATATTATGGTGGTTTCCTAAAGGCTGCTTTAAGGAGAATATGTCCCTGACAAGGTCCCTCCTTGCATGTCCGGACAAGTTTAACGTCTGTCTCTGCGCGTAGGTCTCCACTGTTAATCATGAATAAATGCGTAAATCGTAAGCGAACTGAAAGCGTGATGTGAAAATGAAGCAAGGGGCTGTTTGAGCGGTTTGATGG